>NC_091979.1:178173552-178806987 GCF_044704955.1 Pristiophorus japonicus | reverse complement strand
GCTGTGGAGTGAGTCTGCAGCATCAGTCTGACCAGTGACTGTACTGAGCTGTGGAGAGAGGCTGTAGGAACATTCTGTCCAGGGACTGTACTGAGCTGTGGAGAGAGGCTGGAGGAACATTCTGAACAGCGACTGTACTGAGCTGTGGAGAGAGGCTGTAGGAAAATTCTGACCAGTGACTGTACTGAGCTGTGGAGAGAGGCTGTCGGAACATTCTGACCAGGGACTGTACTGAGCTGTGGAGAGAGGCTGTAGGAAAATTCTGAACAGCGACTGTACTGAGCTGTGGAGAGAGGCTGTAGGAACATTCTGAACAGCGACTGTACTGAGCTGTGGAGCGAAGCTGTAGGAACAGTCTGACCAGTGACTGTACTGAGCTGTGGAGAGAGGCTGTAGGAACATTCTGACCAGGGATTGTACTGAGCTGTGAGAGTGGGTGTCGGAACAGTCTGAACAGCGACTATACTGAGGTGTGGAGAGAGTCTGCAGGAACATTCTGAACAGCGACTGTACTGAGCTGTGGAGAGAGGCTGGAGGAACATTCTGAACAGCGACTGTACTGAGCTGTGGAGAGAGGCTAGAGGAACATTCTGAACAGCGACTGCACTGAGCTGTGGAGCGAGGCTGTAGGAACAGACTGAACAGCGACTGTACTGAGCTGTGGAGAGAGGCTGGAGGAACATTCTGATCAGCGACTGTACTGAGCTGTGGAGCGAGGCTGTAGGAACAGTCTGACCAGTGACTGTACTGAGCTGTGGAGAGAGGCTGTAGGAACATTCTGACCAGGGACTGTACTGAGCTGTGCAGAGAGGCTGTAGGAACATTCTGAACAGCGACTATACTGAGCTGTGGAGAGAGGCTGTAGGAACATTCTGAACAGCGACTTAACTGAGCTGTGTAGAGAGTTTGTAGGAACATTCTGAACAGCGACTGTACTGAGCTGCGGAGCGAGACTGCAGGAACAGCCTCACCAGTGACTGAACTGAGCTGTGGAGAGAGGCTGTAGGAACATTCTGACCAGCGACTGTACTGAGCTGTGGATCGAGGCTGTAGGAACAGTCTGACCAGTGACTGTACTGAGCTGTGGAGAGAGGCTGTCGGAACATTCTGACCAGCGACTGTACTGAGCTGTGGAGAGAGGCTGTAGGAACATTCTGAACAGCGACTGTACTGAGCTGCGGAGAGAGGCTGTAGGAACATTCTGAACAGCGACTGTACTGAGCTGTGGAGCGAGGCTGCAGGAACAGTCTGACCAGTGACTGTACTGAGCAGTGGAGAGAGGCTGTAGGAACATTCTGTCCAGGGACTGTACTGAGCTGTGGAGAGAGGCTGTAGGAACATTCTGAACAGCGACTGTACTGAGCTGTGGAGAGAGGCTGTAGGAAAATTCTGACCAGTGACTGTACTGAGCTGTGGAGAGAGGCTGTAGGAACATTCTGACCAGGGACTGTACTGAGCTGTGGAGCGAGGCTGTAGGAAAATTCTGAACAGCGACTGTACTGAGCTGTGGAGAGAGGCTGTAGGAACATTCTGAACAGCGACTGTACTGAGCTGTGAGAGTGGGTGTAGGAACAGTCTGAACAGCGACTATACTGAGCTGTGGAGAGAGACTGCAGGAACATTCTGAACAGCGACTGTACTGAGCTGTGGAGAGAGGCTGGAGGAACATTCTGAACAGCGACTGTACTGAGCTGTGGAGAGAGGCTAGAGGAACATTCTGAACAGCGACTGTACTGAGCTGTGGAGCGAGGCTGTAGGAACAGACTGACCAGTGACTGTACTGAGCTGTGGAGAGAGGCTGTAGGAACATTCTGACCAGGGACTTTACTGAGCTGTGCAGAGAGGCTGTAGGAACATTCTGAACAGCGACTGTACTGAGCTGTGGAGAGAGGCTGTAGGAACATTCTGAACAGCGTCTGTACTGAGCTGTGGAGAGAGGTTGTAGGAACATTCTGAACAGCGACTGTACTGAGCTGTGGAGCGAGACTGTAGGAACAGCCTGACCAGTGACTGTACTGAGCTGTGGAGAGAGGCTGTAGGAACATTCTGACCAGCGACTGTACTGAGCTGTGGAGAGAGGCTGCAGGAACATTCTGAACAGCGACTGTACTGAGCTGTGGAGCGAGGCTGTAGGAACAGTCTGACAAGTGACCGTACTGAGCTGTGGAGAGAGGCTGTAGGAACATTCTGACCAGGGACTGTACTGAGCTGTGGAGAGAGGCTGCAGGAACATTCTGAACAGCGACTGTACTGAGCTGTGGAGAGAGGCTGGAGGAACATTCTGAACAGCGACTGTACTGAGCTGTGGAGAGAGGCTAGAGGAACATTCTGAACAGCGACTGCACTGAGCTGTGGAGAGAGGCTGGAGGAACATTCTGAACAGCGACTGTACTGAGCTGTGGAGAGAGGCTGTAGGAAAATTCTGACCAGTGACTGTACTGAGCTGTGGAGAGAGGCTGTCGGAACATTCTGACCAGGGACTGTACTGAGCTGTGGAGAGAGGCTGTAGGAAAATTCTGAACAGCGACTGTACTGAGCTGTGGAGAGAGGCTGTAGGAACATTCTGACCAGGGATTGTACTGAGCTGTGAGAGTGGGTGTAGGAACAGTCTGAACAGCGACTATACTGAGGTGTGGAGAGAGGCTGCAGGAACATTCTGAACAGCGACTGTACTGAGCTGTGGAGAGAGGCTGGAGGAACATTCTGAACAGCGACTGTACTGAGCTGTGGAGAGAGGCTAGAGGAACATTCTGAACAGCGACTGCACTGAGCTGTGGAGCGAGGCTGTAGGAACAGACTGAACAGCGACTGTACTGAGCTGTGGAGAGAGGCTGGAGGAACATTCTGATCAGCGACTGTACTGAGCTGTGGAGCGAGGCTGTAGGAACAGTCTGACCAGTGACTGTACTGAGCTGTGGAGAGAGGCTGTAGGAACATTCTGACCAGGGACTGTACTGAGCTGTGCAGAGAGGCTGTAGGAACATTCTGAACAGCGACTATACTGAGCTGTGGAGAGAGGCTGTAGGAACATTCTGAACAGCGACTTAACTGAGCTGTGTAGAGAGTTTGTAGGAACATTCTGAACAGCGACTGTACTGAGCTGCGGAGCGAGACTGCAGGAACAGCCTCACCAGTGACTGAACTGAGCTGTGGAGAGAGGCTGTAGGAACATTCTGACCAGCGACTGTACTGAGCTGTGGATCGAGGCTGTAGGAACAGTCTGACCAGTGACTGTACTGAGCTGTGGAGAGAGGCTGTCGGAACATTCTGACCAGCGACTGTACTGAGCTGTGGAGAGAGGCTGTAGGAACATTCTGAACAGCGACTGTACTGAGCTGCGGAGAGAGGCTGTAGGAACATTCTGAACAGCGACTGTACTGAGCTGTGGAGCGAGGCTGCAGGAACAGTCTGACCAGTGACTGTACTGAGCAGTGGAGAGAGGCTGTAGGAACATTCTGTCCAGGGACTGTACTGAGCTGTGGAGAGAGGCTGTAGGAACATTCTGAACAGCGACTGTACTGAGCTGTGGAGAGAGGCTGTAGGAAAATTCTGACCAGGGACTGTACTGAGCTGTGGAGAGAGGCTGGAGGAACATTCTGAACAGCGACTGTACTGAGCTGTGGAGAGAGGCTGTAGGAAAATTCTGACCAGTGACTGTACTGAGCTGTGGAGAGAGGCTGTCGGAACATTCTGACCAGGGACTGTACTGAGCTGTGGAGAGAGGCTGTAGGAAAATTCTGAACAGCGACTGTACTGAGCTGTGGAGAGAGGCTGTAGGAACATTCTGACCAGGGATTGTACTGAGCTGTGAGAGTGGGTGTAGGAACATTCTGACCAGGGACTGTACTGAGCTGTGCAGAGAGGCTGTAGGAACATTCTGAACAGCGACTATACTGAGCTGTGGAGAGAGGCTGTAGGAACATTCTGAACAGCGACTTAACTGAGCTGTGTAGAGAGTTTGTAGGAACATTCTGAACAGCGACTGTACTGAGCTGCGGAGCGAGACTGCAGGAACAGCCTCACCAGTGACTGAACTGAGCTGTGGAGAGAGGCTGTAGGAACATTCTGACCAGCGACTGTACTGAGCTGTGGATCGAGGCTGTAGGAACAGACTGACCAGTGACTGTACTGAGCTGTGGAGAGAGGCTGTAGGAACATTCTGACCAGGGACTGTACTGAGCTGTGGAGCGAGGCTGTAGGAACAGTCTGACCAGTGACTGTACTGAGCTGTGGAGAGAGGCTGTAGGAACATTCTGACCAGCGACTGTACTGAGCTGTGGAGAGAGGCTGTAGGAACATTCTGAACAGCGACTGTACTGAGCTGTGGAGAGAGGCTGTAGGAACATTCTGACCAGGGACTGTACTGAGCTGTGGAGTGAGTCTGCAGCATCAGTCTGACCAGTGACTGTACTGAGCTGTGGAGAGAGGCTGTAGGAACATTCTGTCCAGGGACTGTACTGAGCTGTGGAGAGAGGCTGGAGGAACATTCTGAACAGCGACTGTACTGAGCTGTGGAGAGAGGCTGTAGGAAAATTCTGACCAGTGACTGTACTGAGCTGTGGAGAGAGGCTGTCGGAACATTCTGACCAGGGACTGTACTGAGCTGTGGAGAGAGGCTGTAGGAAAATTCTGAACAGCGACTGTACTGAGCTGTGGAGAGAGGCTGTAGGAACATTCTGACCAGGGATTGTACTGAGCTGTGAGAGTGGGTGTAGGAACAGTCTGAACAGCGACTATACTGAGGTGTGGAGAGAGGCTGCAGGAACATTCTGAACAGCGACTGTACTGAGCTGTGGAGAGAGTCTGGAGGAACATTCTGAACAGCGACTGTACTGAGCTGTGGAGAGAGGCTAGAGGAACATTCTGAACAGCGACTGCACTGAGCTGTGGAGAGAGGCTGGAGGAACATTCTGAACAGCGACTGTACTGAGCTGTGGAGAGAGGCTGTAGGAAAATTCTGACCAGTGACTGTACTGAGCTGTGGAGAGAGGCTGTCGGAACATTCTGACCAGGGACTGTACTGAGCTATGGAGAGAGGCTGTAGGAAAATTCTGAACAGCGACTGTACTGAGCTGTGGAGAGAGGCTGTAGGAACATTCTGACCAGGGATTGTACTGAGCTGTGAGAGTGGGTGTAGGAACAGTCTGAACAGCGACTATACTGAGGTGTGGAGAGAGGCTGCAGGAACATTCTGAACAGCGACTGTACTGAGCTGTGGAGAGAGGCTGGAGGAACATTCTGAACAGCGACTGTACTGAGCTGTGGAGAGAGGCTAGAGGAACATTCTGAACAGCGACTGCACTGAGCTGTGGAGCGAGGCTGTAGGAACAGACTGAACAGCGACTGTACTGAGCTGTGGAGAGAGGCTGGAGGAACATTCTGATCAGCGACTGTACTGAGCTGTGGAGCGAGGCTGTAGGAACAGTCTGACCAGTGACTGTACTGAGCTGTGGAGAGAGGCTGTAGGAACATTCTGACCAGGGACTGTACTGAGCTGTGCAGAGAGGCTGTAGGAACATTCTGAACAGCGACTATACTGAGCTGTGGAGAGAGGCTGTAGGAACATTCTGAACAGCGACTTAACTGAGCTGTGTAGAGAGTTTGTAGGAACATTCTGAACAGCGACTGTACTGAGCTGCGGAGCGAGACTGCAGGAACAGCCTCACCAGTGACTGAACTGAGCTGTGGAGAGAGGCTGTAGGAACATTCTGACCAGCGACTGTACTGAGCTGTGGATCGAGGCTGTAGGAACAGTCTGACCAGTGACTGTACTGAGCTGTGGAGAGAGGCTGTCGGAACATTCTGACCAGCGACTGTACTGAGCTGTGGAGAGAGGCTGTAGGAACATTCTGAACAGCGACTGTACTGAGCTGCGGAGAGAGGCTGTAGGAACATTCTGAACAGCGACTGTACTGAGCTGTGGAGCGAGGCTGCAGGAACAGTCTGACCAGTGACTGTACTGAGCAGTGGAGAGAGGCTGTAGGAACATTCTGTCCAGGGACTGTACTGAGCTGTGGAGCGAGGCTGTAGGAACATTCTGAACAGCGACTGTACTGAGCTGTGGAGAGAGGCTGTAGGAAAATTCTGACCAGTGACTGTACTGAGCTGTGGAGAGAGGCTGTAGGAACATTCTGACCAGGGACTGTACTGAGCTGTGGAGCGAGGCTGTAGGAAAATTCTGAACAGCGACTGTACTGAGCTGTGGAGAGAGGCTGTAGGAACATTCTGAACAGCGACTGTACTGAGCTGTGGAGCGAAGCTGTAGGAACAGTCTGACCAGTGACTGTACTGAGCTGTGGAGAGAGGCTGTAGGAACATTCTGAACAGCGACTGTACTGAGCTGTGAGAGTGGGTGTAGGAACAGTCTGAACAGCGACTATACTGAGCTGTGGAGAGAGGCTGCAGGAACATTCTGAACAGCGACTGTACTGAGCTGTGGAGAGAGGCTGGAGGAACATTCTGAACAGCGACTGTACTGAGCTGTGGAGAGAGGCTAGAGGAACATTCTGAACAGCGACTGTACTGAGCTGTGGAGCGAGGCTGTAGGAACAGACTGACCAGTGACTGTACTGAGCTGTGGAGAGAGGCTGTAGGAACATTCTGACCAGGGACTTTACTGAGCTGTGCAGAGAGGCTGTAGGAACATTCTGAACAGCGACTGTACTGAGCTGTGGAGAGAGGCTGTAGGAACATTCTGAACAGCGTCTGTACTGAGCTGTGGAGAGAGGTTGTAGGAACATTCTGAACAGCGACTGTACTGAGCTGTGGAGCGAGACTGTAGGAACAGCCTGACCAGTGACTGTACTGAGCTGTGGAGAGAGGCTGTAGGAACATTCTGACCAGCGACTGTACTGAGCTGAGGAGCGAGGCTGTAGGAACAGTCTGACCAGTGACTGTACTGAGCTGTGGAGAGAGGTTGTAGGAACATTCTGACCAGCGACTGTACTAAGCTGTGGAGAGAGGCTGTAGGAACATTCTGAACAGCGACTGTACTGAGCTGTGGAGAGAGGCTGTAGGAACATTCTGAACAGCGACTGTACTGAGCTGTGGAGCGAGGCTGCAGGAACAGTCTGACCAGTGACTGTACTGAGCTGTGGAGCGAGGCTGTAGGAACATTCTGTCCAGGGACTGTACTGAGCTGTGGAGAGAGGCTGTAGGAACATTCTGAACAGCGACTGTACTGAGCTGTGGAGAGAGGCTGTAGGAAAATTCTGACCAGTGACTGTACTGAGCTGTGGAGAGAGGCTGTAGGAACAATCTGATCAGGGACTGTACTGAGCTGTGGAGAGAGGCTGTAGGAACATTCTGACGAGGGACTCTACTGAGCTGTGGAGAGAGGCTGTCGGAACATTCTGAACAGCGACTGTACTGAGCTGTGGAGAGAGGTTGTCGGAACAGTCTGAACAGCGACTGTACTGAGCTGTGGAGCGAGGCCGTAGGAACAGTCTGACCAGTGACTGTACTGAGCTGTGGAGAGAGGCTGTAGGAACATTCTGACCAGCGACTGGAATGAGCTGTGGAGCGAGGCTGTAGGAACAGTCTGACCAGTGACTGTACTGAGTTGTGGAGAGAGGCTGTAGGAACCTTCTGACCAGCGACTGTACTGAGCTGTGGAAGGAGGCTGTAGGAACATTCTGAACAGCGACTGTACTGAGCTGTGGAGCGAGGCTGTAGGGACAGTCTGACCAGTGAATGTACTGAGCTGTGGTGAGAGGCTGTCGGAACATTCTGACCAGGGACTATACTGAGCTGTGAAGAGAGGCTGTATGAACATTCTGAACAGCGACTGTACTGAGCTGTGGAGAGAGGCTGTCGGAACATTCTGACCAGTGACTGTACTGAGCTGTGGAGCGAGTCTGCAGCATCAGTCTGACCAGTGACTGTACTGAGGTGTGGAGAGAGGCTGTAGGAACATTCTGTCCAGGGACTGTACTGAGCTGTGGAGAGAGGCTGCAGGAACTTTCTGAACAGCGACTGTACTGTGCTGTGGAGAGAGGCTGTAGGAAAATTCT
This sequence comes from Pristiophorus japonicus, assembly GCF_044704955.1. Lineage (NCBI taxonomy): Eukaryota > Metazoa > Chordata > Chondrichthyes > Pristiophoridae > Pristiophorus > Pristiophorus japonicus. Next base: position 178,798,975 of record NC_091979.1, on the reverse strand, counting down.
GACCAGTGACTGTACTGAGCTGTGGAGAGAGGCTGTAGGAACATTCTGACCAGGGACTGTACTGAGCTGTGGAGAGAGGCTGTAGGAAAATTCTGAACAGCGACTGTTCTGAGCTGTGGAGAGAGGCTGTAGGAACATTCTGAACAGCGACTGTACTGAGCTGTGGAGCGAAGCTGTAGGAACAGTCTGACCAGTGACTGTACTGAGCTGTGGAGAGAGGCTCTAGGAACATCCTGACCAGGGATTGTACTGAGCTGTGAGAGTGGTTGTAGGAACAGTCTGAACAGCGACTATACTGAGCTGTGGAGAGAGGCTGCAGGAACATTCTGAACAGCGACTGTACTGAGCTGTGGAGAGAGGCTGGAGGAACATTCTGAACAGCGACTGTACTGAGCTGTGGAGAGAGGCTAGAGGAACATTCTGAACAGCGACTGTACTGAGCTGTGGAGCGAGGCTGTAGGAACAGACTGACCAGTGACTGTACTGAGCTGTGCAGAGAGGCTGTAGGAACATTCTGACCAGGTACTTTACTGAGCTGTGCAGAGAGGCTGTAGGAACATTCTGAACAGCGACTGTACTGAGCTGTGGAGAGAGGCTGTAGGAACATTCTGAACAGCGTCTGTACTGAGCTGTGGAGAGAGGTTGTAGGAACATTCTGAACAGCGACTGTACTGAGCTGTGGAGCGAGACTGTAGGAACAGCCTGACCAGTGACTGTACTGAGCTGTGGAGAGAGGCTGTAGGAACATTCTGACCAGCGACTGTACTGAGCTGAGGAGCGAGGCTGTAGGAACAGTCTGACCAGTGACTGTACTGAGCTGTGGAGAGAGGTTGTAGGAACATTCTGACCAGCGACTGTACTAAGCTGTGGAGAGAGGCTGTAGGAACATTCTGAACAGCGACTGTACTGAGCTGTGGGGAGAGGCTGCAGGAACATTCTGAACAGCGAATGTACTGAGCTGTGGAGCGAGGCTGCAGGAACAGTCTGACCAGTGACTGTACTGAGCTGTGGAGCGAGGCTGTAGGAACATTCTGTCCAGGGACTGTACTGAGCTGTGGAGAGAGGCTGTAGGAACATTCTGAACAGCGACTGTACTGAGCTGTGGAGAGAGGCTGTAGGAAAATTCTGACCAGTGACTGTACTGAGCTGTGGAGAGAGGCTGTAGGAACAATCTGATCAGGGACTGTACTGAGCTGTGGAGAGAGGCTGTAGGAACATTCTGACGAGGGACTCTACTGAGCTGTGGAGAGAGGCTGTCGGAACATTCTGAACAGCGACTGTACTGAGCTGTGGAGAGAGGTTGTCGGAACAGTCTGAACAGCGACTGTACTGAGCTGTGGAGCTAGGCCGTAGGAACAGTCTGACCAGGGACTATACTGAGCTGTGAAGAGAGGCTGTATGAACATTCTGAACCGCGACTGTACTGAGCTGTGGAGAGAGGCTGTAGGAACATTCTGACCAGCGACTGGAATGAGCTGTGGAGCGAGGCTGTAGGAACAGTCTGACCAGTGACTGTACTGAGTTGTGGAGAGAGGCTGTAGGAACCTTCTGACCAGCGACTGTACTGAGCTGTGGAAGTAGGCTGTAGGAACATTCTGTACAGCGACTGTACTGAGCTGTGGAGCGAGGCTGTAGGAACAGTCTGACCAGTGAATGTACTGAGCTGTGCTGAGAGGCTGTCGGAACATTCTGACCAGGGACTATACTGAGCTGTGAAGAGAGGCTGTATGAACATTCTGAACCGCGACTGTACTGAGCTGTGGAGAGAGGCTGTCGGAACATTCTGAACAGCGACTGTACTGAGCTGTGGAGAGAGGCTGTAGGAACATTCTGAACAGCGACTGTTCTGATCTGTGGAGAGAGGCTGTAGGAACATTCTGAACAGAGACTGTACTGAGCTGTGGAGCGAGGCTGTAGGAACAGTCTGACCATGACTGTACTGAGCTGTGGAGAGAGGCTGTAGGAACATTCTGACCAGGGACTGTACTGAGCAGTGCAGAGAGGTTGTAGGAACATTCTGAACAGCGACTGTACTGAGCTGTGGAGAGAGGCTGTAGGAACATTCTGACCAGTGACTGTACTGAGCTGTGGAGAGAGGCTGTTGGAACAATCTGACCAGTGACTGTACTGAGCTGTGGAGAGAGGCTGTCGGAACATTCTGACCAGGGACTGTACTGAGCTGTGGAGAGAGGCTGTAGGAACATTCTGAACAGCGACTGTACTGAGCTGTGGAGAGTGGTTGTCGGAACATTCTGAACAGCGACTGTACTGAGTTGTGGAGCGATGCCGTAGGAACAGCCTGACCAGTGACTGTACTGAGCTGTGGAGAGAGGCTGTAGGAACATTCTGACCAGCGACTGGACTGAGCTGTGGAGCGAGGCTGTAGGAACAGTCTGACCAGTGACTGTACTGAGCTGTGGAGAGAGGCTGTAGGAACATTCTGACCAGCGACTGTACTGAGCTGTGGAAAGAGGCTGTAGGAACATTCTGAACAGCGACTGTACTGAGCTGTGGAGCGAGGCTGTAGGAACAGTCTGACCAGTGACTGTACTGAGCTCTGGAGAGAGGCTGTCAGAACATTCTGACCAGGGACTGTACTGAGCTGTGAGAGAGGCTGTAGGAACATTCTGAACAGTGGCTATACTGAGCTGTGGAGAGAGGCTGTAGGAAAATTCTGACCAGTGACGGTACTGAGCTGTGGAGAGAGGCTGTAGGAACATTCAGAACAGCGACTGTACTGAGCTGTGGAGCGAGACTGTAGGAACAGCCTGACCAGTGACTGTACTGAGCTGTGGAGAGAGGCGGTAGGAACATTCTGACCAGCGACTGTACTGTGGAGCGAGGCTGTAGGAACAGTCTGACCAGTGACTGTACTGAGCTGTGGAGAGAGGCTGTAGGAACATTCTGAACAGCGACTGTACTGTGGAGCGAGGCTGTAGGAACAGTCTGACCAGTGACTGTACTGAGCTGTAGAGAGAGGCTGTTGGAACATTCTGACCAGCGACTGTACTGAGCTGTGGAGAGAGGCTGTAGGAACAGTCTAAACAGCAACTGTACTGAGCTGTGGAGAGAGGCTGTAGGAACAGTCTGACCAGTGACTGTACTGAGCTGTGGAGAGAGGCTATAGGAACAATCTGATCAGGGACTGTACTGAGCCATGGAGAGAGGCTGTTGGAACATTCTGAACAGCGACTGTACTGAGCTGTGGAGAGAGGCTGTAGGAACATTCTGACCAGGGACTGTACTGAGCTGTGGAGAGAGGCTGTAGGAACATTCTGACCAGCGACTGTACTGAGCTGTGGAGCGAGACTGTAGGAACAGCCTGACCAGTGACTGTACTGAGCTGTGGAGAGAGGCTGTAGGACCATTCTGACCAGCGACTGTACTGAGCTGTGGAGCGAGGCTGTAGGAACAGTCTGACCAGTGACTGTACTGAGCTGTGGAGAGAGGCTGTTGGAACATTCTGTCCAGGGACTGTACTGAGCTGTGGAGAGAGGCTGTAGGAACATTCTGAACAGCGACTGTACTGAGCTGTGGAGAGAGGCTGTAGGAAAATTCTGACCAGTGACTGTACTGAGCTGTGGAGAGAGGCTGTAGGAACATTCTGAACAGCGACTGTACTGAGCTGTGGAGAGAGGCTGTAGGAACAATCTGATCAGGGACTGTACTGAGCTGTGGAGAGAGGCTGTAGGAACATTCTGACCAGGGACTGTACTGAGCTGTGGAGAGAGGCTGTAGGAACATTCTGAACAGCGACTGTACTGAGCTGTGGAGAGAGGCTATAGGAACATTCTGAACAGCGACTGTATTGAGCTGTGGAGTGAGGTTGTAGGAACAGTCTGACCAGTGACTGTACTGAGCTGTGGAGAGAGGCTGTAGGAACATTCTGACCAGGGACTGTACTGAGCTACAGAGAGAGGCTGTAGGAACATTCTGATAGCGACTGTACTGAGCTGTGGAGAGAGGTTGTCGGAACATTCTGAACAGCGACTGTACTGAGCTGTGGAGCGAGGCCATAGGAACAGCCTGACCAGTGACTGTACTGAGCTGTGGAGAGAGGCTGTAGGAACATTCTGACCAGCGACTGGACTGATCTGTGGAGCGAGGCTGTAGGAACAGTCTGACCAGTGACTGTACTGAGCTGTGGAGAGAGGCTGTAGGAACATTCTGAGCAGCGACTGTACTGAGCTGTGGAGAGAGGCTGTAGGAACATTCTGAACAGCGACTGTACTGAGCTGTGGAGCGAGGCTGTAGGAACAGTCTGACCAGTGACTGTACTGAGCTGTGGAGAGAGGCTGTTGGAACATTCTGACCAGCGACTGTACTGAGCTGTGGAGAGAGGTTGTAGGAACATTCTGAAAAGCGACTGTACTGACCTGTGGAGCGAGACTGTAGGAACAGCCTGACCAGTGACTGTACTGAGCTGTGGAGAAAGGCTGTAGGAACATTCTGACCAGCGACTGTACTGTGGAGCGAGGCTGTAGGAACAGTCTGACCAGTGACTGTACTGAGCTGTGGAGAGAGGCTGTAGGAACAGTCTGACCAGTGACTGTATTGAGCTGTGGAGAGAGGCTGTCGGAACATTCTGACCAGGGACTGTACTGAGCTGTGGAGAGAGGCTGTAGGAACATTCTGAACAGCGACTGTACTCAGCTGTGGAGAGAGGCTGTAGGAAAATTATGACCAGTGACTGTACTGAGCTGTGGAGAGAGGCTGTAGGAACAAACTGATCAGGGACTGTACTGAGCCATGGAGAGAGGCTGTTGGAACATTCTGAACAGCGACTGTACTGAGCTGTGGAGAGAGGCTGTAGGAACATTCTGACCAGGGACTGTACTGAGCTGTGGAGAGAAGCTGTAGGAACATTCTGAACAGCGACTGTACTGAGCTGTGGAGAGAGGTTGTAGGAACATTCTGAACAGCGACTGTACTGAGCTGTGGAGCGAGACTGTAGGAACAGCCTGACCAGTGACTGTACCGAGCTGTGGAGAGAGGCTGTAGGAACATTCTGAACAGCGACTGTACTGAGCTGTGGAGCGAGGCTGTAGGAACAGTCTGACCAGTGACTGTACTGAGCTGTGGAGAGAGGCTGTAGGAACATTCTGCCCAGGGACTGTACTGAGCTGTGGAGAGAGGCTGTAGGAAAATTCTGACCAGTGACTGTACTGAGCTGTGGAGAGAGGCTGTAGGAACATTCTGACCAGCGACTGTACTGAGCTGTGGAGAGAGGCTGTAGGAACATTCTGAACAGCGACTGTACTGAGCTGTGGAGAGAGGCTGTAGGAACATTCTGAACAGCGACTGTACTGAGCTGTGGAGCGAGGCTGCAGGAACAGTCTGACCAGTGACTGTACTGAGCTGTGGAGAGAGGCTGCAGGAACATTCTGTCCAGGGACTGTACTGAGCTGTGGAGACAGGCTGTAGGAACATTCTGACGAGGGACTCTACTGAGCTGTGGAGAGAGGCTGTAGAAACATTCTGAACAGCGACTGTGCTGAGCTGTGGAGAGAGGTTGTCGGAACAGTCTGAACAGCGACTGTACTGAGCTGTGGAGCGAGGCCGTAGGAACAGTCTGACCAGTGACTGTACTGAGCTGTGGAGAGAGGCTGTAGGAAAATTCTGACCAGCGACTGGAATGAGCTGTGGAGCGAGGCTGTAGGAACAGTCTGACCAGTGACTGTACTGAGTTGTGGAGAGAGGCTGTAGGAACCTTCTGACCAGCGACTGTACTGAGCTGTGGAAAGAGGCTGTAGGAACATTCAGAACAGCGACTGTACTGAGCTGTGGAGCGAGGCTGTAGGAACAGCCTGACCAGTGAATGTACTGAGCTGTGGTGAGAGGCGGTCGGAACATTCTGACCAGGGACTGTACTGAGCTGTGAGAGAGGCTGTATGAACATTGTGAACAGCGACTATACTGAGCTGTGGAGAGAGGCTGTAGGAACATTCTAAACAGCGATTGTACTGAGCTGTGGAGAGAGGCTGTAGGAACATTCTGAACAGCGACTGTACTGAGCTGTGGAGAGAGGCTGTAGGAACATTCTGAACAGAGACTGTACTGAGCTGTGGAGCGAGGCTGTAGGAACAGTCTGACCATGACTGTACTGAGCTGTGGAGAGAGGCTGTAGGAACATTCTGACCAGGGACTGTACTGAGCTGTGCAGAGAGGCTGTAGGAACATTCTGAACAGCGACTGTACTGAGCTGTGGAGAGAGGCTCTAGGAACATTCTGACCAGTGACTGGACTGAGCTGTGGAGAGAGGCTGTTGGAACAATCTGACCAGTGACTGTACTGAGCTGTGGAGAGTGGCTGTCGGAACATTCTGACCAGGGACTGTACTGAGCTGTGGAGAGAGGCTGTAGGAACATTCTGAACAGCGACTGTACTGAGCTGTGGAGAGTGGTTGTCAGAACATTCTGAACAGCGACTGTACTGAGTTGTGGAGCGATGCCGTAGGAACAGCCTGACCAGTGACTGTACTGAGCTGTGGAGAGAGGCTGTAGGAACATTCTGACCAGCGACTGTACTGAGCTGTGGAGAGAGGCTGTAGGAACATTCTGAACAGCGACTGTACTGAGCTGTGGAGAGAGGCTGTAGGAACATTCTGACCAGGGACTGTACTGAGCTGTGGAGCGAGTCTGCAGCATCAGTCTGACCAGTGACTGTACTGAGCTGTGGAGAGAGGCTGTAGGAACATTCTGACCAGGGACTGGAATGAGCTGTGGAGCGAGGCTGTAGGAACAGTCTGACCAGTGACTGTACTGAGTTGTGGAGAGAGGCTGTAGGAACCTTCTGACCAGCGACTGTACTGAGCTGTGGAAAGAGGCTGTAGGAACATTCAGAACAGCGACTGTACTGAGCTGTGGAGCGAGGCTGTAGGAACAGCCTGACCAGTGAATGTACTGAGCTGTGGTGAGAGGCGGTCGGAACATTCTGACCAGGGACTGTACTGAGCTGTGAGAGAGGCTGTATGAACATTGTGAACAGCGACTATACTGAGCTGTGGAGAGAGGCTGTAGGAACATTCTAAACAGCGATTGTACTGAGCTGTGGAGAGAGGCTGTAGGAACATTCTGAACAGCGACTGTACTGAGCTGTGGAGAGAGGCTGTAGGAACATTCTGAACAGAGACTGTACTGAGCTGTGGAGCGAGGCTGTAGGAACAGTCTGACCATGACTGTACTGAGCTGTGGAGAGAGGCTGTAGGAACATTCTGACCAGGGACTGTACTGAGCTGTGCAGAGAGGCTGTAGGAACATTCTGAACAGCGACTGTACTGAGCTGTGGAGAGAGGCTCTAGGAACATTCTGACCAGTGACTGGACTGAGCTGTGGAGAGAGGCTGTTGGAACAATCTGACCAGTGACTGTACTGAGCTGTGGAGAGTGGCTGTCGGAACATTCTGACCAGGGACTGTACTGAGCTGTGGAGAGAGGCTGTAGGAACATTCTGAACAGCGACTGTACTGAGCTGTGGAGAGTGGTTGTCAGAACATTCTGAACAGCGACTGTACTGAGTTGTGGAGCGATGCCGTAGGAACAGCCTGACCAGTGACTGTACTGAGCTGTGGAGAGAGGCTGTAGGAACATTCTGACCAGCGACTGTACTGAGCTGTGGAGAGAGGCTGTAGGAACATTCTGAACAGCGACTGTACTGAGCTGTGGAGAGAGGCTGTAGGAACATTCTGACCAGGGACTGTACTGAGCTGTGGAGCGAGTCTGCAGCATCAGTCTGACCAGTGACTGTACTGAGCTGTGGAGAGAGGCTGTAGGAACATTCTGTCCAGGGACTGTACTGAGCTGTGGAGAGAGGCTGTAGGAACATTCTGAACAGCGACTGTACTGAGCTGTGGAGAGAGGCTGTAGGAAAATTCTGACCAGTGACTGTACTGAGCTGTGGAGAGAGGCTGTAGGAACAGTCTGAACAGCGACTATACTGAGCTGTGGAGAGAGGCTGTAGGAACATTCTGAACAGCGACTGTACTGAGCTGTGGAGAGAGGCTGGAGGAACATTCTGAACAGCGACTGTACTGAGCTGTGGAGAGAGGCTAGAGGAACATTCTGAACAGCGACTGTACTGAGCTGTGGAGAGAGGCTGTAGGAACAGTCTGACCAGGGACTTTACTGAGCTGTGGAGAGAGGCTGTAGGAACATTCTGAACAGCGACTGTACTGAGCTGTGGAGAGAGGCTGTAGGAACATTCTGAACAGCATCTGTACTGAGCTGTGGAGAGAGGTTGTAGGAACATTCTGAACAGCGACTGTACTGAGCTGTGGAGCGAGACTGTAGGAACAGCCTGACCAGTGACTGTACTGAGCTGTGGAGAGAGGCTGTAGGAACATTCTGACCAGCGACTGTACTGAGCTGAGGAGCGAGGCTGTAGGAACAGTCTGACCAGTGACTGTACTGAGCTGTGGAGAGAGGTTGTAGGAACATTCTGACCAGCGACTGTACTAAGCTGTGGAGAGAGGCTGTAGGAACATTCTGAACAGCGACTGTACTGAGCTGTGGAGAGAGGCTGTAGGAACATTCTGAACAGCGACTGTACTGAGCTGTGGAGCGAGGCTGCAGGAACAGTCTGACCAGTGACTGTACTGAGCTGTGGAGCGAGGCTGTAGGAACATTCTGTCCAGAGACTGTACTGAGCTGTGGAGAGAGGCTGTAGGAACATTCTGAACAGCGACTGTACTGAGCTGTGGAGAGAGGCTGTAGGAAAATTCTGACCAGTGACTGTACTGAGCTGTGGAGAGAGGCTGTAGGAACAATCTGATCAGGGACTGTACTGAGCTGTGGAGAGAGGCTGTAGGAACATTCTGACGAGGGACTCTACTGAGCTGTGGAGAGAGGCTGTCGGAACATTCTGAACAGCGACTGTACTGAGCTGTGGAGAGAGGTTGTCGGAACAGTCTGAACAGCGACTGTACTGAGCTGTGGAGCGAGGCCGTAGGAACAGTCTGACCAGTGACTGTCCTGAGCTGTGGAGAGAGGCTTTAGGAACATTCTGACCAGCGACTGGAATGAGCTGTGGAGCGAGGCTGTAGGAACAGTCTGACCAGTGACTGTACTGAGTTGTGGAGAGAGGCTGTAGGAACCTTCTGACCAGCGACTGTACTGAGCTGTGGAAGGAGGCTGTAGGAACATTCTGAACAGCGACTGTACTGAGCTGTGGAGCGAGGCTGTAGGAACAGTCTGACCAGTGAATGGACTGAGCTGTGGTGAGAGGCTGTCGGAACATTCTGACCAGGGACTATACTGAGCTGTGAAGAGAGGCTGTATGAACATTCTGAACAGCGAATGTACTGAGCTGTGGAGAGAGGCTGTCGGAACATTCTGAACAGCGACTGTACTGAGCTGTGGAGAGAGGCTGTAGGAACATTCTGAACAGCGACTGTCCTGATCTGTGGAGAGAGGCTGTAGGAACATTCTGAACAGAGACTGTACTGAGCTGTGGAGCGAGGCTGTAGGAACAGTCTGACCATGACTGTACTGAGCTGTGGAGAGAGGCTGTTGGAACATTCTGACCAGGGACTGTACTGAGCAGTGCAGAGAGGTTGTAGGAACATTCTGACCAGGGACTGTACTGAGCTGTGGAGAGAGGCTGTAGGAACATTCTGACCAGTGACTGTACTGAGCTGTGGAGAGAGGCTGTTGGAACAATCTGACCAGTGACTGTACTGAGCTGTGGAGAGAGGCTGTCGGAACATTCTGACCAGGGACTGTACTGAGCTGTGGAGAGAGGCTGTAGGAACATTCTGAACAGCGACTGTACTGAGCTGTGGAGAGTGGTTGTCGGAACATTCTGAACAGCGACTGTACTGAGTTGTGGAGCGATGCCGTAGGAACAGCCTGACCAGTGACTGTACTGAGCTGTGGAGAGAGGCTGTAGGAACATTCTGACCAGCGACTGGACTGAGCTGTGGAGCGAGGCTGTAGGAACAGTCTGACCAGTGACTGTACTGAGCTGTGGAGAGAGGCTGTAGGAACATTCTGACCAGCGACTGTACTGAGCTGTGGAAAGAGGCTGTAGGAACATTCTGAACAGCGACTGTACTGAGCTGTGGTGCGAGGCTGTAGGAACAGTCTGACCAGTGACTGTACTGAGCTCTGGAGAGAGGCTGTCGGAACATTCTGACCAGGGACTGTACTGAGCTGTGAGAGAGGCTGTAGGAACATTCTGACCAGGGACTGTACTGAGCAGTGCAGAGAGGTTGTAGGAACATTCTGAACAGCGACTGCACTGAGCTGTGGAGAGAGGCTGTAGGAACATTCTGACCAGTGACTGTACTGAGCTGTGGAGAGAGGCTGTAGGAACATTCTGAACAGCGACTGTCCTGATCTGTGGAGCGAGGCTGTAGGAACAGTCTGACCATGACTGTACTGAGCTGTGGAGAGAGGCTGTAGGAACATTCTGACCATAGACTGTACTGAGCAGTGCAGAGAGGTTGTAGGAACATTCTGAACAGCGACTGTACTGAGCTGTGGAGAGAGGCTGTAGGAACATTCTGACCAGTGACTGTACTGAGCTGTGGAGAGAGGCTGTTGGAACAATCTGACCAGTGACTGTACTGAGCTGTGGAGAGAGGCTGTCGGAACATTCTGACCAGGGACTGTACTGAGCTGTGGAGAGAGGCTGTAGGAACATTCTGAACAGCGACTGTACTGAGCTGTGGAGAGTGGTTGTCGGAACATTCTGAACAGCGACTGTACTGAGTTGTGGAGCGATGCCGTAGGAACAGCCTGACCAGTGACTGTACTGAGCTGTGGAGAGAGGCTGTAGGAACATTCTGACCAGCGACTGGACTGAGCTGTGGAGCGAGGCTGTAGGAACAGTCTGACCAGTGACTGTACTGAGCTGTGGAGAGAGGCTGTCGGAACATTCTGACCAGCGACTGTACTGAGCTGTGGAAAGAGGCTGTAGGAACATTCTGAACAGCGACTGTACTGAGCTGTGGAGCGAGGCTGTAGGAACAGTCTGACCAGTGACTGTACTGAACTCTGGAGAGAGGCTGTCGGAACATTCTGACCAGGGACTGTACTGAGCTGTGAGAGAGGCTGTAGGAACATTCTGAACAGCGATTATACTGAGCTGTGGAGAGAGGCTGTATGAACATTCTGAACAGCGACTGTACTGAGCTGTGGAGAGAGGCTGTAGGAGAATTCTGACCAGTGACTGTACTGAGCTGTGGAGAGAGGCTGCAGGAACATTCTGAACAGCGACGGTACTGAGCTGTGGAGAGAGGCTGTAGGAACATTCAGAACAGCGACTGTACTGAGCTGTGGAGCGAGACTGTAGGAACAGCCTGACCAGTGACTGTACTGAGCTGTGGAGAGAGGCGGTAGGAACATTCTGACCAGCGACTGTACTGTGGAGCGAGGCTGTAGGAACAGTCTGACCAGTAACTGTACTGAGCTGTGGAGAGAGGCTGTAGGAACATTCTGAACAGCGACTGTACTGTGGAGCGAGGCTGTAGGAACAGTCTGACCAGTGACTGTACTGAGCTGTGGAGAGAGGCGGTAGGAACATTCTGACCAGCGACTGTACTGTGGAGCGAGGCTGTAGGAACAGTCTGACCAGTGACTGTACTGAGCTGTAGAGAGAGGCTGTTGGAACATTCTGACCAGCGACTGAACTGAGCTGTGGAGAGAGGCTGTAGGAACAGTCTAAGCAGCAACTGTACTGAGCTGTGGAGAGAGGCTGTAGGAACAGTCTGAACAGTGACTGTACTGAGCTGTGGAGAGAGGCTGTAGGAACATTCTGACCAGGGACTGTACTGAGCTGTGGAGAGAGGCTGTCGGAACATTCTGAACAGCGACTGTACTCAGCTGTGTAGAGAGGCTGTAGGAAAATTCTGACCAGTGACTGTACTGAGCTGTGGAGAGAGGCTGTAGGAACATTCTGACCAGCGACTGTACTGAGCTGTGGAGCGAGACTGTAGGAACAGCCTGACCAGTGACTGTACTGAGCTGTGGAGAGAGGCTGTAGGAACATTCTGACCAGCGACTGTACTGAGCTGTGGAGCGAGGCTGTAGGAACAGTCTGACCAGTGACTGTACTGAGCTGTGGAGAGAGGCTGTTGGAACATTCTGTCCAGGGACTGTACTGAGCTGTGGAGAGAGGCTGTAGGAACATTCTGAACAGCGACTGTACTGAGCTGTGGAGAGAGGCTGTAGGAAAATTCTGACCAGTGACTGTACTGAGCTGTGGAGAGAGGCTGTAGGAACATTCTGAACAGCGACTGTACTGAGCTGTGGAGAGAGGCTGTAGGAACAATCTGATCAGGGACTGTACTGAGCTGTGGAGAGAGGCTGTAGGAACATTCTGACCAGGGACTGTACTGAGCTGTGGAGAGAGGCTGTAGGAACATCCTAACAGCGAATGTACTGAGCTGTGGAGAGAGGCTGGAGGAACATTCTGAACAGCGACTGTATTGAGCTGTGGAGTGAGGCTGTAGGAACAGTCTGACCAGTGACTGTACTGAGCTGTGGAGAGAGGCTGTAGGAACATTCTGACCAGGGACTGTACTGAGCTACAGAGAGAGGCTGTAGGAACATTCTGATAGCGACTGTACTGAGCTGTGGAGAGAGGTTGTCGGAACATTCTGAACAGCGACTGTACTGAGCTGTGGAGCGAGGCCATAGGAACAGCCTGACCAGTGACTGTACTGAGCTGTGGAGAGAGGCTGTAGGAACATTCTGACCAGCGACTGGACTGATCTGTGGAGCGAGGCTGTAGGAACAGTCTGACCAGTGACTGTACTGAGCTGTGGAGAGAGGCTGTAGGAACATTCTGACCAGCGACTGGACTGTACTGTGGAGCGAGGCTGTAGGAACAGTCTGACCAGTGACTGTACTGAGCTGTGGAGAGAGGCTGTAGGAACAGTCTGACCAGTGACTGTACTGAGCTGTGGAGAGGCTGTCGGAACATTCTGAACAGCGACTGTACTCAGCTGTGGAGAGAGGCTGTAGGAAAATTATGACCAGTGACTGTACTGAGCTGTGGAGAGAGGCTGTAGGAACAAATTGATCAGGGACTGTACTGAGCCATGGAGAGAGGCTGTTGGAACATTCTGAACAGCGACTGTACTGAGCTGTGGAGAGAGGCTGTAGGAACATTCTGACCAGGGACTGTACTGAGCTGTGGAGAGAGGCTGTAGGAACATTCTGAACAGCGACTGTACTGAGCTGTGGAGAGAGGTTGTAGGAACATTCTGAACAGCGACTGTACTGAGCTGTGGAGCGAGACTGTAGGAACAGCCTGACCAGTGACTGTACCGAGCTGTGGAGAGAGGCTGTAGGAACATTCTGACCAGCGACTGGACTGAGCTGTGGAGCGAGGCTGTAGGAACAGTCTGACCAGTGACTGTACTGAGCTGAGGAGAGAGGCTGTAGGAACATTCTGACCAGCGACTGTACTGAGCTGTGGAGAGAGGCTGTAGGAACATTCTGAACAGCGACTGTACTGAGCTGTGGAGCGAGGCTGTAGGAACAGTCTGACCAGTGACTGTACTGAGCTGTGGAGAGAGGCTGTAGGAACATTCTGCCCAGGGACTGTACTGAGCTGTGGCGAGAGGCTGTAGGAAAATTCTGACCAGTGACTGTACTGAGCTGTGGAGAGAGACTGTAGGAACAATCTGATCAGGGACTGTACTGAGCTGTGGAGAGAGGCTGTAGGAACATTCTGACCAGTGACTGTACTGAGCTGTGGAGAGAGGCTGTAGGAACATTCTGACCAGCGACTGTACTGAGCTGTGGAGAGAGGCTGTAGGAACATTCTGAACAGCGACTGTACTGAGCTGTGGAGAGAGGCTGTAGGAACATTCTGAACAGCGACTGTACTGAGCTGTGGAGCGAGGCTGCAGGAACAGTCTGACCAGTGACTGTACTGAGCTGTGGAGAGAGGCTGTAGGAACATTCTGTCCAGGGACTGTACTGAGCTGTGGAGACAGGCTGTAGGAACATTCTGACGAGGGACTCTACTGAGCTGTGGAGAGAGGCTGTAGGAACATTCTGAACAGCGACTGTGCTGAGCTGTGGAGAGAGGTTGTCGGAACAGTCTGAACAGCGACTGTACTGAGCTGTGGAGCGAGGCCGCAGGAACAGTCTGACCAGTGACTGTACTGAGCTGTGGAGAGAGGCTGTAGGAAAATTCTGACCAGCGACTGGAATGAGCTGTGGAGCGAGGCTGTAGGAACAGTCTGACCAGTGACTGTACTGAGTTGTGGAGAGAGGCTGTAGGAACCTTCTGACCAGCGACTGTACTGAGCTGTGGAAAGAGGCTGTAGGAACATTCTGAACAGCGACTGTACTGAGCTGTGGAGCGAGGCTGTAGGAACAGTCTGACCAGTGAATGTACTGAGCTGTGGTGAGAGGCTGTCGGAACATTCTGACCAGGGACTGTACTGAGCTGTGAGAGAGGCTGTATGAACATTGTGAACAGCGACTATACTGAGCTGTGGAGAGAGGCTGTAGGAACATTCTAAACAGCGACTGTACTGTGCTGTGGAGAGAGGCTGTAGGAACATTCTGAACATCGACTGTACTGAGCTGTGGAGAGAGGCTGTAGGAACATTCTGAACAGAGACTGTACTGAGCTGTGGAGCGAGGCTGTAGGAACAGTCTGACCATGACTGTACTGAGCTGTGGAGAGAGGCTGTAGGAACATTCTGACCAGGGACTGTACTGAGCTGTGCAGAGAGGCTGTAGGAACATTCTGAACAGCGACTGTACTGAGCTGTGGAGAGAGGCTCTAGGAACATTCTGACCAGTGACTGGACTGAGCTGTGGAGAGAGGCTGTTGGAACAATCTGACCAGTGGCTGTACTGAGCTGTGGAGAGTGGCTGTCGGAACATTCTGACCAGGGACTGTACTGAGCTGTGGAGAGAGGCTGAAGGAAAATTCTGAACAGCGACTGTACTGAGCTGTGGAGAGAGGCTTTAGGAACATTCTGAACAGCGACTGTACTGAGCTGTGGAGCGAAGCTGTAGGAACAGTCTGACCAGTGACTGTACTGAGCTGTGGAGAGAGGCTGTAGGAACATTCTGACCAGGGACTGTACTGAGCTGTGAGAGTGGGTGTAGGAACAGTCTGAACAGCGACTATACTGAGCTGTGGAGAGAGGCTGTAGGAACATTCTGAACAGCGACTGTACTGAGCTGTGGAGAGAGGCTGGAGGAACATTCTGAACAGCGACTGTACTGAGCTGTGGAGAGAGGCTAGAGGAACATTCTGAACAGCGACTGCACTGAGCTGTGGAGAGAGGCTGTAGGAACAGTCTGACCAGGGACTTTACTGAGCTGTGGAGAGAGGCTGTAGGAACATTCTGAACAGCGACTGTACTGAGCTGTGGAGAGAGGCTGTAGGAACATTCTGAACAGCGTCTGTACTGAGCTGTGGAGAGAGGTTGTAGGAACATTCTGAACAGCGACTGTACTGAGCTGTGGAGCCAGACTGTAGGAACAGCCTGACCAGTGACTGTACTGAGCTGTGGAGAGAGGCTGTAGGAACATTCTGACCAGCGACTGTACTGAGCTGAGGAGCGAGGCTGTAGGAACAGTCTGACCAGTGACTGTACTGAGCTGTGGAGAGAGGTTGTAGGAACATTCTGACCAGCGACTGTACTAAGCTGTGGAGAGAGGCTGTAGGAACATTCTGAACAGCGACTGTACTGAGCTGTGGAGAGAGGCTGTAGGAACATTCTGAACAGCGACTGTACTGAGCTGTGGAGCGAGGCTGTAGGAACAGTCTGACCAGTGACTGTACTGAGCTGTGGAGCGAGGCTGTAGGAACATTCTGTCCAGAGACTGTACTGAGCTGTGGAGAGAGGCTGTAGGAACATTCTGAACAGCGACTGTACTGAGCTGTGGAGAGAGGCTGTAGGAAAATTCTGACCAGTGACTGTACTGAGCTGTGGAGAGAGGCTGTAGGAACAATCTGATCAGGGACTGTACTGAGCTGTGGAGAGAGGCTGTAGGAACATTCTGACGAGGGACTCTACTGAGCTGTGGAGAGAGGCTGTCGGAACATTCTGAACAGCGACTGTACTGAGCTGTGGAGAGAGGTTGTCGGAACAGTCTGAACAGCGACTGTACTGAGCTGTGGAGCGAGGCCGTAGGAACAGTCTGACCAGTGACTGTCCTGAGCTGTGGAGAGAGGCTTTAGGAACATTCTGACCAGCGACTGGAATGAGCTGTGGAGCGAGGCTGTAGGAACAGTCTGACCAGTGACTGTACTGAGTTGTGGAGAGAGGCTGTAGGAACCTTCTGACCAGCGACTGTACTGAGCTGTGGAAGGAGGCTGTAGGAACATTCTGAACAGCGACTGTACTGAGCTGTGGAGCGAGGCTGTAGGAACAGTCTGACCAGTGAATGGACTGAGCTGTGGTGAGAGGCTGTCGGAACATTCTGACCAGGGACTATACTGAGCTGTGAAGAGAGGCTGTATGAACATTCTGAACAGCGACTGTACTGAGCTGTGGAGAGAGGCTGTCGGAACATTCTGAACAGCGACTGTACTGAGCTGTGGAGAGAGGCTGTAGGAACATTCTGAACAGCGACTGTCCTGATCTGTGGAGAGAGGCTGTAGGAACATTCTGAACAGAGACTGTACTGAGCTGTGGAGCGAGGCTGTAGGAACAGTCTGACCATGACTGTACTGAGCTGTGGAGAGAGGCTGTAGGAACATTCTGACCAGGGACTGTACTGAGCAGTGCAGAGAGGTTGTAGGAACATTCTGAACAGCGACTGTACTGAGCTGTGGAGAGAGGCTGTAGGAACATTCTGACCAGTGACTGTACTGAGCTGTGGAGAGAGGCTGTTGGAACAATCTGACCAGTGACTGTACTGAGCTGTGGAGAGAGGCTGTCGGAACATTCTGACCAGGGACTGTACTGAGCTGTGGAGAGAGGCTGTAGGAACATTCTGAACAGCGACTGTACTGAGCTGTGGAGAGTGGTTGTCGGAACATTCTGAACAGCGACTGTACTGAGTTGTGGAGCGATGCCGTAGGAACAGCCTGACCAGTGACTGTACTGAGCTGTGGAGAGAGGCTGTAGGAACATTCTGACCAGCGACTGGACTGAGCTGTGGAGCGAGGCTGTAGGAACAGTCTGACCAGTGACTGTACTGAGCTGTGGAGAGAGGCTGTAGGAACATTCTGACCAGCGACTGTACTGAGCTGTGGAAAGAGGCTGTAGGAACATTCTGAACAGCGACTGTACTGAGCTGTGGAGCGAGGCTGTAGGAACAGTCTGACCAGTGACTGTACTGAGCTCTGGAGAGAGGCTGTCGGAACATTCTGACCAGGGACTGTACTGAGCTGTGAGAGAGGCTGTAGGAACATTCTGACCAGGGACTGTACTGAGCAGTGCAGAGAGGTTGTAGGAACATTCTGAACAGCGACTGTACTGAGCTGTGGAGAGAGGCTGTAGGAACATTCTGACCAGTGACTGTACTGAGCTGTGGAGAGAGGCTGTAGGAACATTCTGAACAGCGACTGTCCTGATCTGTGGAGCGAGGCTGTAGGAACAGTCTGACCATGACTGTACTGAGCTGTGGAGAGAGGCTGTAGGAACATTCTGACCAGGGACTGTACTGAGCAGTGCAGAGAGGTTGTAGGAACATTCTGAACAGCGACTGTACTGAGCTGTGGAGAGAGGCTGTAGGAACATTCTGACCAGTGACTGTACTGAGCTGTGGAGAGAGGCTGTTGGAACAATCTGACCAGTGACTGTACTGAGCTGTGGAGAGAGGCTGTCGGAACATTCTGACCAGGGACTGTACTGAGCTGTGGAGAGAGGCTGTAGGAACATTCTGAACAGCGACTGTACTGAGCTGTGGAGAGTGGTTGTCGGAACATTCTGAACAGCGACTGTACTGAGTTGTGGAGCGATGCCGTAGGAACAGCCTGACCAGTGACTGTACTGAGCTGTGGAGAGAGGCTGTAGGAACATTCTGACCAGCGACTGGACTGAGCTGTGGAGCGAGGCTGTAGGAACAGTCTGACCAGTGACTGTACTGAGCTGTGGAGAGAGGCTGTAGGAACTTTCTGACCAGCGACTGTACTGAGCTGTGGAAAGAGGCTGTAGGAACATTCTGAACAGCGACTGTACTGAGCTGTGGAGCGAGGCTGTAGGAACAGTCTGACCAGTGACTGTACTGAACTCTGGAGAGAGGCTGTCGGAACATTCTGACCAGGGACTGTACTGAGCTGTGAGAGAGGCTGTAGGAACATTCTGAACAGCGATTATACTGAGCTGTGGAGAGAGGCTGTATGAACATTCTGAACAGCGACTGTACTGAGCTGTGGAGAGAGGCTGTAGGAGAATTCTGACCAGTGACTGTACTGAGCTGTGGAGAGAGGCTGCAGGAACATTCTGAACAGCGACGGTACTGAGCTGTGGAGAGAGGCTGTAGGAACATTCAGAACAGCGACTGTACTGAGCTGTGGAGCGAGACTGTAGGAACAGCCTGACCAGTGACTGTACTGAGCTGTGGAGAGAGGCGGTAGGAACATTCTGACCAGCGACTGTACTGTGGAGCGAGGCTGTAGGAACAGTCTGACCAGTAACTGTACTGAGCTGTGGAGAGAGGCTGTAGGAACATTCTGAACAGCGACTGTACTGTGGAGCGAGGCTGTAGGAACAGTCTGACCAGTGACTGTACTGAGCTGTAGTGAGAGGCTGTTGGAACATTCTGACCAGCGACTGAACTGAGCTGTGGAGAGAGGCTGTAGGAACAGTCTAAGCAGCAACTGTACTGAGCTGTGGAGAGAGGCTGTAGGAACAGTCTGACCAGTGACTGTACTGAGCTGTGGAGAGAGGCTGTAGGAACATTCTGACCAGGGACTGTACTGAGCTGTGGAGAGAGGCTGTCGGAACATTCTGAACAGCGACTGTACTCAGCTGTGTAGAGAGGCTGTAGGAAAATTCTGACCAGTGACTGTACTGAGCTGTGGAGAGAGGCTATAGGAACAATCTGATCAGGGACTGTACTGAGCCATGGAGAGAGGCTGTTGGAACATTCTGAACAGCGACTGTACTGAGCTGTGGAGAGAGGCTGTAGGAACATTCTGACCAGGGACTGTACTGAGCTGTGGAGAGAGGCTGTAGGAACATTCTGACCAGCGACTGTACTGAGCTGTGGAGCGAGACTGTAGGAACAGCCTGACCAGTGACTGTACTGAGCTGTGGAGAGAGGCTGTAGGAACATTCTGACCAGCGACTGTACTGAGCTGTGGAGCGAGGCTGCAGGAACAGTCTGACCAGTGACTGTACTGAGCTGTGGAGAGAGGCTGTTGGAACATTCTGTCCAGGGACTGTACTGAGCTGTGGAGAGAGGCTGTAGGAACATTCTGAACAGCGACTGTACTGAGCTGTGGAGAGAGGCTGTAGGAAAATTCTGACCAGTGACTGTACTGAGCTGTGGAGAGAGGCTGTAGGAACATTCTGAACAGCGACTGTACTGAGCTGTGGAGAGAGGCTGTAGGAACAATCTGATCAGGGACTGTACTGAGCTGTGGAGAGAGGCTGTAGGAACATTCTGACCAGGGACTGTACTGAGCTGTGGAGAGAGGCTGTAGGAACATTCTGAACAGCGAATGTACTGAGCTGTGGAGAGAGGCTGGAGGAACATTCTGAACAGCGACTGTATTGAGCTGTGGAGTGAGGCTGTAGGAACAGTCTGACCAGTGACTGTACTGAGCTGTGGAGAGAGGCTGTAGGAACATTCTGACCAGGGACTGTACTGAGCTACAGAGAGAGGCTGTAGGAACATTCTGATAGCGACTGTACTGAGCTGTGGAGAGAGGTTGTCGGAACATTCTGAACAGCGACTGTACTGAGCTGTGGAGCGAGGCCATAGGAACAGCCTGACCAGTGACTGTACTGAGCTGTGGAGAGAGGCTGTAGGAACATTCTGACCAGCGACTGGACTGATCTGTGGAGCGAGGCTGTAGGAACAGTCTGACCAGTGACTGTACTGAGCTGTGGAGAGAGGCTGTAGGAACATTCTGACCAGCGACTGGACTGTACTGTGGAGCGAGGCTGTAGGAACAGTCTGACCAGTGACTGTACTGAGCTGTGGAGAGAGGCTGTAGGAACAGTCTGACCAGTGACTGTACTGAGCTGTGGAGAGGCTGTCGGAACATTCTGAACAGCGACTGTACTCAGCTGTGGAGAGAGGCTGTAGGAAAATTATGACCAGTGACTGTACTGAGCTGTGGAGAGAGGCTGTAGGAACAAATTGATCAGGGACTGTACTGAGCCATGGAGAGAGGCTGTTGGAACATTCTGAACAGCGACTGTACTGAGCTGTGGAGAGAGGCTGTAGGAACATTCTGACCAGGGACTGTACTGAGCTGTGGAGAGAGGCTGTAGGAACATTCTGAAAAGCGACTGTACTGAGCTGTGGAGAGAGGTTGTAGGAACATTCTGAACAGCGACTGTACTGAGCTGTGGAGCGAGACTGTAGGAACAGCCTGACCAGTGACTGTACCGAGCTGTGGAGAGAGGCTGTAGGAACATTCTGACCAGCGACTGGACTGAGCTGTGGAGCGAGGCTGTAGGAACAGTCTGACCAGTGACTGTACTGAGCTGAGGAGAGAGGCTGTAGGAACATTCTGACCAGCGACTGTACTGAGCTGTGGAGAGAGGCTGTAGGAACATTCTGAACAGCGACTGTACTGAGCTGTGGAGCGAGGCTGTAGGAACAGTCTGACCAGTGACTGTACTGAGCTGTGGAGAAAGGCTGTAGGAACATTCTGCCCAGGGACTGTACTGAGCTGTGGCGAGAGGCTGTAGGAAAATTCTGACCAGTGACTGTACTGAGCTGTGGAGAGAGACTGTAGGAACAATCTGATCAGGGACTGTACTGAGCTGTGGAGAGAGGCTGTAGGAACATTCTGACCAGTGACTGTACTGAGCTGTGGAGAGGCTGTAGGAACATTCTGACCAGCGACTGTACTGAGCTGTGGAGCGAGGCTGCAGGAACAGTCTGACCAGTGACTGTACTGAGCTGTGGAGAGTGGCTGTAGGAACATTCTGTCCAGGGACTGTACTGAGCTGTGGAGACAGGCTGTAGGAACATTCTGACGAGGGACTCTACGGAGCTGTGGAGAGAGGTTGTAGGAACATTCTGAACAGCGACTGTGCTGAGCTGTGGAGAGAGGTTGTCGGAACAGTCTGAACAGCGACTGTACTGAGCTGTGGAGCGAGGCCGCAGGAACAGTCTGACCAGTGACTGTACTGAGCTGTGGAGAGAGGCTGTAGGAAAATTCTGACCAGCGACTGGAATGAGCTGTGGAGCGAGGCTGTAGGAACAGTCTGACCAGTGACTGTACTGAGTTGTGGAGAGAGGCTGTAGGAACCTTCTGACCAGCGACTGTACTGAGCTGTGGAAAGAGGCTGTAGGAACATTCTGAACAGCGACTGTACTGAGCTGTGGAGCGAGGCTGTAGGAACAGTCTGACCAGTGAATGTACTGAGCTGTGGTGAGAGGCTGTCGGAACATTCTGACCAGGGACTGTACTGAGCTGTGAGAGAGGCTGTATGAACATTGTGAACAGCGACTATACTGAGCTGTGGAGAGAGGCTGTAGGAACATTCTAAACAGCGACTGTACTGTGCTGTGGAGAGAGGCTGTAGGAACATTCTGAACATCGACTGTACTGAGCTGTGGAGAGAGGCTGTAGGAACATTCTGAACAGAGACTGTACTGAGCTGTGGAGCGAGGCTGTAGGAACAGTCTGACCATGACTGTACTGAGCTGTGGAGAGAGGCTGTAGGAACATTCTGACCAGGGACTGTACTGAGTTGTGCAGAGAGGCTGTAGGAACATTCTGAACAGCGACTGTACTGAGCTGTGGAGAGAGGCTCTAGGAACATTCTGACCAGTGACTGGACTGAGCTGTGGAGAGAGGCTGTTGGAACAATCTGACCAGTGACTGTACTGAGCTGTAGAGAGTGGCTGTCGGAACATTCTGACCAGGGACTGTACTGAGCTGTGGAGAGAGGCTGTAGGAACATTCTGAACAGCGACTGTACTGAGCTGTGGAGAGTGGTTGTCGGAACATTCTGAACAGCGACTGTACTGAGTTGTGGAGCGATGCCGTAGGAACAGCCTGACCAGTGACTGTACTGAGCTGTGGAGAGAGGCTGTAGGAACATTCTGACCAGCGACTGGACTGAGCTGTGGAGCGAGGCTGTAGGAACAGTCTGACCAGTGATTGTACTGAGCTGTGGAGAGAGGCTGTAGGAACATTCTGACCAGCGACTGTACTGAGCTGTGGAAATAGGCTGTAGGAACATTCTGAACAGCGACTGTACTGAGCTGTGGAGCGAGGCTGTAGGAACAGTCTGACCAGTGACTGTACTGAGCTCTGGAGAGAGGCTGTCGGAACATTCTGACCAGGGACTGTACTGAGCTGTGAGAGAGGCTGTAGGAACATTCTGAACAGCGACTATACTGAGCTGTGGAGAGAGGCTGTATGAACATTCTGAACAGCGACTGTACTGAGCTGTGGAGAGAGGCTGTAGGAAAATTCTGACCAGTGACTGTACTGAGTTGTGGAGAGAGGCTGTAGGAACATTCTGAACAGCGACTGTACTGAGCTGTGGAGTGAGGTTGTAGGAACATTCAGAACAGCGACTGTACTGAGCTGTGGAGCGAGACTGTAGGAACAGCCTGACCAGTGACTGTACTGAGCTGTGGAGAGAGGCGGTAGGAACATTCTGACCAGCGACTGTACTGTGGAGCGAGGCTGTAGGAACAGTCTGACCAGTGACTGTACTGAGCTGTGGAGAGAGGCTGTTGGAACATTCTGACCAGCGACTGTACTGAGCTGTGGAGAGAGGTTTTAGGAACATTCTGAACAGCGACTGTACTGAGCTGTGGAGCGAGACTGTAGGAACAGCCTGACAAGTGACTGTACTGAGCTGTGGAGAGAGGCTGTAGGAACACTCTGAACAGCGACTGTACTGTGGAGCGAGGCTGTAGGAACAGTCTGACCAGTGACTGTGCTGAGCTGTGGAGAGAGGCTGTTGGTACAGTCTGACCAGCGACTGTACTGAGCTGTGGAGAGAGGCTGTCGGAACAGTCTAAACAGCAACTGTACTGAGCTGTGGAGCGAGGCTGTAGGAACAGTCTGACCATGACTGTACTGAGCTGTGGAGAGAGGCTGTAGGAACATTCTGACCAGGGACTGTACTGAGCTGTGCAGAGAGGCTGTAGGAACATTCTGAACAGCGACTGTACTGAGCTGTGGAGAGAGGCTCTAGGAACATTCTGACCAGTGACTGGACTGAGCCGTGGAGAGAGGCTGTTGGAACAATCTGACCAGTGACTGTACTGAGCTGTGGAGAGAGGCTGTAGGAACATTCTGACCAGCGACTGGACTGAGCTGTGGAGCGAGGCTGTAGGAACAGTCTGACCAGTGATTGTACTGAGCTGTGGAGAGAGGCTGTAGGAACATTCTGACCAGCGACTGTACTGAGCTGTGGAAATAGGCTGTAGGAACATTCTGAACAGCGACTGTACTGAGCTGTGGAGCGAGGCTGTAGGAACAGTCTGACCAGTGACTGTACTGAGCTCTGGAGAGAGGCTGTCGGAACATTCTGACCAGGGACTGTACTGAGCTGTGAGAGAGGCTGTAGGAACATTCTGAACAGCGACTATACTGAGCTGTGGAGAGAGGCTGTATGAACATTCTGAACAGCGACTGTACTGAGCTGTGGAGAGAGGCTGTAGGAAAATTCTGACCAGTGACTGTACTGAGCTGTGGAGAGAGGCTGTAGGAACATTCTGAACAGCGACTGTATTGAGCTGTGGAGTGAGGTTGTAGGAACATTCAGAACAGCGACTGTACTGAGCTGTGGAGCGAGACTGTAGGAACAGCCTGACCAATGACTGTACTGAGCTGTGGAGAGAGGCGGTAGGAACATTCTGACCAGCGACTGTACTGTGGAGCGAGGCTGTGGGAACAGTCTGACCAGTGACTGTACTGAGCTGTGGAGAGAGGCTGTTGGAACATTCTGACCAGCGACTGTACTGAGCTGTGGAGAGAGGTTGTAGGAACATTCTGAACAGCGACTGTACTGAGCTGTGGAGCGAGACTGTAGGAACAGCCTGACAAGTGACTGTACTGAGCTGTGGAGAGAGGCTGTAGGAACATTCTGAACAGCGACTGTACTGTGGAGCGAGGCTGTAGGAACAGTCTGACCAGTGACTGTACTGAGCTGTGGAGAGAGGCTGTTGGAACATTCTGACCAGCGACTGTACTGAGCTGTGGAGAGAGGCTGTAGGAACAGTCTAAACAGCAACTGTACTGAGCTGTGGAGAGAGGCTGTCGGAACAGTCTGACCAGTGACTGTACTGAGCTGTGGAGAGAGGCTGTAGGAACATTCTGACCAGGGACTGTACTGAGCTGTGGAGAGAGGCTGTCGGAACATTCTGAACAGCGACTGTACTCAGCTGTGGAGAGAGGCTGTAGGAAAATTCTGACCAGTGACTGTACTGAGCTGTGGAGAGAGGCTATAGGAACAATCTGATCAGGGACTGTACTGAGCCATGGAGAGAGGCTGTTGGAACATTCTGAACAGCGACTGTACTGAGCTGTGGAGAGAGGCTGTAGGAACATTCTGACCAGGGACTGTACTGAGCTGTGGAGAGAGGCTGTAGGAACATTCTGAACAGTGACTGTACTGAGCTGTGGAGCGAGGCTGTAGGAACAGTCTGACCAGTGACTGTACTGAGCTCTGGAGAGAGGCTGTCGGAACATTCTGACCAGGGACTGTACTGAGCTGTGAGAGAGGCTGTAGGAACATTCTGAACAGCGATTATACTGAGCTGTGGAGAGAGGCTGTATGAACATTCTGAACAGCGACTGTACTGAGCTGTGGAGAGAGGCTGTAGGAAAATTCTGACCAGTGACTGTACTGAGCTGTGGAGAGAGGCTGTAGGAACATTCTGAACAGCGACTGTACTGAGCTGTGGAGAGAGGTTGTAGGAACATTCAGAACAGCGACTGTACTGAGCTGTGGAGCGAGACTGTAGGAACAGCCTGACCAGTGACTGTACTGAGCTGTGGAGAGAGGCGGTAGGAACATTCCGACCAGCGACTGTACTGTGGAGCGAGGCTGTAGGAACAGTCTGACCAGTGACTGTACTGAGCTGTGGAGAGAGGCTGTTGGAACATTCTGACCAGCGACTGTACTGAGCTGTGGAGAGAGGTTGTAGGAACATTCTGAACAGCGACTGTACTGAGCTGTGGAGCGAGACTGTAGGAACAGCCTGACAAGTGACTGTACTGAGCTGTGGAGAGAGGCTGTAGGAACATTCTGAACAGCGACTGTACTGTGGAGCAAGGCGGTAGGAACAGTCTGACCAGTGACTGTACTGAGCTGTGGAGAGAGGCTGTTGGAACATTCTGACCAGCGACTGTACTGAGCTGTGGAGAGAGGCTGTAGGAACAGTCTAAACAGCAACTGTACTGAGCTGTGGAGAGAGGCTGTAGGAACAGTCTGACCAGTGACTGTACTTAGCTGTGGAGAGAGGCTGTAGGAACATTCTGACCAGGGACTGTACTGAGCTGTGGAGAGAGGCTGTCGGAACATTCTGAACAGCGACTGTACTCAGCTGTGGAGAGAGGCTGTAGGAAAATTCTGACCAGTGACTGTACTGAGCTGTGGAGAGAGGCGAAAGGAACAATCTGATCAGGGACTGTACTGAGCCATGGAGAGAGGCTGTTGGAACATTCTGAACAGCGACTGTACTGAGCTGTGGAGAGAGGCTGTAGGAACATTCTGACCAGGGACTGTACTGAGCTGTGGAGAGAGGCTGTAGGAACATTCTGACCAGCGACTGTACTGAGCTGTGGAGCGAGGCTGTAGGAACAGTCTGACCAGTGACTGTACTGAGCTGTGGAGAGAGGCTGTTGGAACATTCTGACCAGCGACTGTACTGAGCTGTGGAGAGAGGTTGTAGGAACATTCTGAACAGCGACTGTACTGAGCTGTGGAGCGAGACTGTAGGAACAGCCTGACCAGTGACTGTACTGAGCTGTGGAGAAAGGCTGTAGGAACATTCTGACCAGCGACTGTACTGTGGAGAGAGGCTGTAGGAACATTCTGACCAGTGACTGTACTGAGCTGTGGAGAGAGGCTGTTGGAACAATCTGACCAGTGACTGTACTGAGCTGTGGAGAGAGGCTGTCGGAACATTCTGACCAGGGACTGTACTGAGCTGTGGAGAGAGGCTGTAGGAACATTCTGAACAGCGACTGTACTGAGCTGTGGAGAGTGGTTGTCGGAACATTCTGAACAGCGACTGTACTGAGTTGTGGAGCGATGCCGTAGGAACAGCCTGACCAGTGACTGTACTGAGCTGTGGAGAGAGGCTGTAGGAACATTCTGACCAGCGACTGGACTGAGCTGTGGAGCGAGGCTGTAGGAACAGTCTGACCAGTGACTGTACTGAGCTGTGGAGAGAGGCTGTAGGAACATTCTGACCAGCGACTGTACTGAGCTGTGGAAAGAGGCTGTAGGAACATTCTGAACAGCGACTGTACTGAGCTGTGGAGCGAGGCTGTAGGAACAGTCTGACCAGTGACTGTACTGAACTCTGGAGAGAGGCTGTCGGAACATTCTGACCAGGGACTGTACTGAGCTGTGAGAGAGGCTGTAGGAACATTCTGAACAGCGATTATACTGAGCTGTGGAGAGAGGCTGTATGAACATTCTGAACAGCGACTGTACTGAGCTGTGGAGAGAGGCTGTAGGAGAATTCTGACCAGTGACTGTACTGAGCTGTGGAGAGAGGCTGCAGGAACATTCTGAACAGCGACGGTACTGAGCTGTGGAGAGAGGCTGTAGGAACATTCAGAACAGCGACTGTACTGAGCTGTGGAGCGAGACTGTAGGAACAGCCTGACCAGTGACTGTACTGAGCTGTGGAGAGAGGCGGTAGGAACATTCTGACCAGCGACTGTACTGTGGAGCGAGGCTGTAGGAACAGTCTGACCAGTAACTGTACTGAGCTGTGGAGAGAGGCTGTAGGAACATTCTGAACAGCGACTGTACTGTGGAGCGAGGCTGTAGGAACAGTCTGACCAGTGACTGTACTGAGCTGTAGTGAGAGGCTGTTGGAACATTCTGACCAGCGACTGAACTGAGCTGTGGAGAGAGGCTGTAGGAACAGTCTAAGCAGCAACTGTACTGAGCTGTGGAGAGAGGCTGTAGGAACAGTCTGACCAGTGACTGTACTGAGCTGTGGAGAGAGGCTGTAGGAACATTCTGACCAGGGACTGTACTGAGCTGTGGAGAGAGGCTGTCGGAACATTCTGAACAGCGACTGTACTCAGCTGTGTAGAGAGGCTGTAGGAAAATTCTGACCAGTGACTGTACTGAGCTGTGGAGAGAGGCTATAGGAACAATCTGATCAGGGACTGTACTGAGCCATGGAGAGAGGCTGTTGGAACATTCTGAACAGCGACTGTACTGAGCTGTGGAGAGAGGCTGTAGGAACATTCTGACCAGGGACTGTACTGAGCTGTGGAGAGAGGCTGTAGGAACATTCTGACCAGCGACTGTACTGAGCTGTGGAGCGAGACTGTAGGAACAGCCTGACCAGTGACTGTACTGAGCTGTGGAGAGAGGCTGTAGGAACATTCTGACCAGCGACTGTACTGAGCTGTGGAGCGAGGCTGCAGGAACAGTCTGACCAGTGACTGTACTGAGCTGTGGAGAGAGGCTGTTGGAACATTCTGTCCAGGGACTGTACTGAGCTGTGGAGAGAGGCTGTAGGAACATTCTGAACAGCGACTGTACTGAGCTGTGGAGAGAGGCTGTAGGAAAATTCTGACCAGTGACTGTACTGAGCTGTGGAGAGAGGCTGTAGGAACATTCTGAACAGCGACTGTACTGAGCTGTGGAGAGAGGCTGTAGGAACAATCTGATCAGGGACTGTACTGAGCTGTGGAGAGAGGCTGTAGGAACATTCTGACCAGGGACTGTACTGAGCTGTGGAGAGAGGCTGTAGGAACATTCTGAACAGCGAATGTACTGAGCTGTGGAGAGAGGCTGGAGGAACATTCTGAACAGCGACTGTATTGAGCTGTGGAGTGAGGCTGTAGGAACAGTCTGACCAGTGACTGTACTGAGCTGTGGAGAGAGGCTGTAGGAACATTCTGACCAGGGACTGTACTGAGCTACAGAGAGAGGCTGTAGGAACATTCTGATAGCGACTGTACTGAGCTGTGGAGAGAGGTTGTCGGAACATTCTGAACAGCGACTGTACTGAGCTGTGGAGCGAGGCCATAGGAACAGCCTGACCAGTGACTGTACTGAGCTGTGGAGAGAGGCTGTAGGAACATTCTGACCAGCGACTGGACTGATCTGTGGAGCGAGGCTGTAGGAACAGTCTGACCAGTGACTGTACTGAGCTGTGGAGAGAGGCTGTAGGAACATTCTGACCAGCGACTGGACTGTACTGTGGAGCGAGGCTGTAGGAACAGTCTGACCAGTGACTGTACTGAGCTGTGGAGAGAGGCTGTAGGAACAGTCTGACCAGTGACTGTACTGAGCTGTGGAGAGGCTGTCGGAACATTCTGAACAGCGACTGTACTCAGCTGTGGAGAGAGGCTGTAGGAAAATTATGACCAGTGACTGTACTGAGCTGTGGAGAGAGGCTGTAGGAACAAATTGATCAGGGACTGTACTGAGCCATGGAGAGAGGCTGTTGGAACATTCTGAACAGCGACTGTACTGAGCTGTGGAGAGAGGCTGTAGGAACATTCTGACCAGGGACTGTACTGAGCTGTGGAGAGAGGCTGTAGGAACATTCTGAAAAGCGACTGTACTGAGCTGTGGAGAGAGGTTGTAGGAACATTCTGAACAGCGACTGTACTGAGCTGTGGAGCGAGACTGTAGGAACAGCCTGACCAGTGACTGTACCGAGCTGTGGAGAGAGGCTGTAGGAACATTCTGACCAGCGACTGGACTGAGCTGTGGAGCGAGGCTGTAGGAACAGTCTGACCAGTGACTGTACTGAGCTGAGGAGAGAGGCTGTAGGAACATTCTGACCAGCGACTGTACTGAGCTGTGGAGAGAGGCTGTAGGAACATTCTGAACAGCGACTGTACTGAGCTGTGGAGCGAGGCTGTAGGAACAGTCTGACCAGTGACTGTACTGAGCTGTGGAGAAAGGCTGTAGGAACATTCTGCCCAGGGACTGTACTGAGCTGTGGCGAGAGGCTGTAGGAAAATTCTGACCAGTGACTGTACTGAGCTGTGGAGAGAGACTGTAGGAACAATCTGATCAGGGACTGTACTGAGCTGTGGAGAGAGGCTGTAGGAACATTCTGACCAGTGACTGTACTGAGCTGTGGAGAGGCTGTAGGAACATTCTGACCAGCGACTGTACTGAGCTGTGGAGCGAGGCTGCAGGAACAGTCTGACCAGTGACTGTACTGAGCTGTGGAGAGTGGCTGTAGGAACATTCTGTCCAGGGACTGTACTGAGCTGTGGAGACAGGCTGTAGGAACATTCTGACGAGGGACTCTACGGAGCTGTGGAGAGAGGTTGTAGGAACATTCTGAACAGCGACTGTGCTGAGCTGTGGAGAGAGGTTGTCGGAACAGTCTGAACAGCGACTGTACTGAGCTGTGGAGCGAGGCCGCAGGAACAGTCTGACCAGTGACTGTACTGAGCTGTGGAGAGAGGCTGTAGGAAAATTCTGACCAGCGACTGGAATGAGCTGTGGAGCGAGGCTGTAGGAACAGTCTGACCAGTGACTGTACTGAGTTGTGGAGAGAGGCTGTAGGAACCTTCTGACCAGCGACTGTACTGAGCTGTGGAAAGAGGCTGTAGGAACATTCTGAACAGCGACTGTACTGAGCTGTGGAGCGAGGCTGTAGGAACAGTCTGACCAGTGAATGTACTGAGCTGTGGTGAGAGGCTGTCGGAACATTCTGACCAGGGACTGTACTGAGCTGTGAGAGAGGCTGTATGAACATTGTGAACAGCGACTATACTGAGCTGTGGAGAGAGGCTGTAGGAACATTCTAAACAGCGACTGTACTGTGCTGTGGAGAGAGGCTGTAGGAACATTCTGAACATCGACTGTACTGAGCTGTGGAGAGAGGCTGTAGGAACATTCTGAACAGAGACTGTACTGAGCTGTGGAGCGAGGCTGTAGGAACAGTCTGACCATGACTGTACTGAGCTGTGGAGAGAGGCTGTAGGAACATTCTGACCAGGGACTGTACTGAGTTGTGCAGAGAGGCTGTAGGAACATTCTGAACAGCGACTGTACTGAGCTGTGGAGAGAGGCTCTAGGAACATTCTGACCAGTGACTGGACTGAGCTGTGGAGAGAGGCTGTTGGAACAATCTGACCAGTGACTGTACTGAGCTGTAGAGAGTGGCTGTCGGAACATTCTGACCAGGGACTGTACTGAGCTGTGGAGAGAGGCTGTAGGAACATTCTGAACAGCGACTGTACTGAGCTGTGGAGAGTGGTTGTCGGAACATTCTGAACAGCGACTGTACTGAGTTGTGGAGCGATGCCGTAGGAACAGCCTGACCAGTGACTGTACTGAGCTGTGGAGAGAGGCTGTAGGAACATTCTGACCAGCGACTGGACTGAGCTGTGGAGCGAGGCTGTAGGAACAGTCTGACCAGTGATTGTACTGAGCTGTGGAGAGAGGCTGTAGGAACATTCTGACCAGCGACTGTACTGAGCTGTGGAAATAGGCTGTAGGAACATTCTGAACAGCGACTGTACTGAGCTGTGGAGCGAGGCTGTAGGAACAGTCTGACCAGTGACTGTACTGAGCTCTGGAGAGAGGCTGTCGGAACATTCTGACCAGGGACTGTACTGAGCTGTGAGAGAGGCTGTAGGAACATTCTGAACAGCGACTATACTGAGCTGTGGAGAGAGGCTGTATGAACATTCTGAACAGCGACTGTACTGAGCTGTGGAGAGAGGCTGTAGGAAAATTCTGACCAGTGACTGTACTGAGTTGTGGAGAGAGGCTGTAGGAACATTCTGAACAGCGACTGTACTGAGCTGTGGAGTGAGGTTGTAGGAACATTCAGAACAGCGACTGTACTGAGCTGTGGAGCGAGACTGTAGGAACAGCCTGACCAGTGACTGTACTGAGCTGTGGAGAGAGGCGGTAGGAACATTCTGACCAGCGACTGTACTGTGGAGCGAGGCTGTAGGAACAGTCTGACCAGTGACTGTACTGAGCTGTGGAGAGAGGCTGTTGGAACATTCTGACCAGCGACTGTACTGAGCTGTGGAGAGAGGTTTTAGGAACATTCTGAACAGCGACTGTACTGAGCTGTGGAGCGAGACTGTAGGAACAGCCTGACAAGTGACTGTACTGAGCTGTGGAGAGAGGCTGTAGGAACACTCTGAACAGCGACTGTACTGTGGAGCGAGGCTGTAGGAACAGTCTGACCAGTGACTGTGCTGAGCTGTGGAGAGAGGCTGTTGGTACAGTCTGACCAGCGACTGTACTGAGCTGTGGAGAGAGGCTGTCGGAACAGTCTAAACAGCAACTGTACTGAGCTGTGGAGCGAGGCTGTAGGAACAGTCTGACCATGACTGTACTGAGCTGTGGAGAGAGGCTGTAGGAACATTCTGACCAGGGACTGTACTGAGCTGTGCAGAGAGGCTGTAGGAACATTCTGAACAGCGACTGTACTGAGCTGTGGAGAGAGGCTCTAGGAACATTCTGACCAGTGACTGGACTGAGCCGTGGAGAGAGGCTGTTGGAACAATCTGACCAGTGACTGTACTGAGCTGTGGAGAGAGGCTGTAGGAACATTCTGACCAGCGACTGGACTGAGCTGTGGAGCGAGGCTGTAGGAACAGTCTGACCAGTGATTGTACTGAGCTGTGGAGAGAGGCTGTAGGAACATTCTGACCAGCGACTGTACTGAGCTGTGGAAATAGGCTGTAGGAACATTCTGAACAGCGACTGTACTGAGCTGTGGAGCGAGGCTGTAGGAACAGTCTGACCAGTGACTGTACTGAGCTCTGGAGAGAGGCTGTCGGAACATTCTGACCAGGGACTGTACTGAGCTGTGAGAGAGGCTGTAGGAACATTCTGAACAGCGACTATACTGAGCTGTGGAGAGAGGCTGTATGAACATTCTGAACAGCGACTGTACTGAGCTGTGGAGAGAGGCTGTAGGAAAATTCTGACCAGTGACTGTACTGAGCTGTGGAGAGAGGCTGTAGGAACATTCTGAACAGCGACTGTATTGAGCTGTGGAGTGAGGTTGTAGGAACATTCAGAACAGCGACTGTACTGAGCTGTGGAGCGAGACTGTAGGAACAGCCTGACCAATG
Organism: Pristiophorus japonicus; assembly: GCF_044704955.1. Classification (NCBI taxonomy): domain Eukaryota; kingdom Metazoa; phylum Chordata; class Chondrichthyes; family Pristiophoridae; genus Pristiophorus; species Pristiophorus japonicus. Next base: position 178,766,630 of record NC_091979.1, on the reverse strand, counting down.
ACTGTACTGAGCTGTGGAGAGAGGCGGTAGGAACATTCTGACCAGCGACTGTACTGTGGAGCGAGGCTGTGGGAACAGTCTGACCAGTGACTGTACTGAGCTGTGGAGAGAGGCTGTTGGAACATTCTGACCAGCGACTGTACTGAGCTGTGGAGAGAGGTTGTAGGAACATTCTGAACAGCGACTGTACTGAGCTGTGGAGCGAGACTGTAGGAACAGCCTGACAAGTGACTGTACTGAGCTGTGGAGAGAGGCTGTAGGAACATTCTGAACAGCGACTGTACTGTGGAGCGAGGCTGTAGGAACAGTCTGACCAGTGACTGTACTGAGCTGTGGAGAGAGGCTGTTGGAACATTCTGACCAGCGACTGTACTGAGCTGTGGAGAGAGGCTGTAGGAACAGTCTAAACAGCAACTGTACTGAGCTGTGGAGAGAGGCTGTCGGAACAGTCTGACCAGTGACTGTACTGAGCTGTGGAGAGAGGCTGTAGGAACATTCTGACCAGGGACTGTACTGAGCTGTGGAGAGAGGCTGTCGGAACATTCTGAACAGCGACTGTACTCAGCTGTGGAGAGAGGCTGTAGGAAAATTCTGACCAGTGACTGTACTGAGCTGTGGAGAGAGGCTATAGGAACAATCTGATCAGGGACTGTACTGAGCCATGGAGAGAGGCTGTTGGAACATTCTGAACAGCGACTGTACTGAGCTGTGGAGAGAGGCTGTAGGAACATTCTGACCAGGGACTGTACTGAGCTGTGGAGAGAGGCTGTAGGAACATTCTGAACAGTGACTGTACTGAGCTGTGGAGCGAGGCTGTAGGAACAGTCTGACCAGTGACTGTACTGAGCTCTGGAGAGAGGCTGTCGGAACATTCTGACCAGGGACTGTACTGAGCTGTGAGAGAGGCTGTAGGAACATTCTGAACAGCGATTATACTGAGCTGTGGAGAGAGGCTGTATGAACATTCTGAACAGCGACTGTACTGAGCTGTGGAGAGAGGCTGTAGGAAAATTCTGACCAGTGACTGTACTGAGCTGTGGAGAGAGGCTGTAGGAACATTCTGAACAGCGACTGTACTGAGCTGTGGAGAGAGGTTGTAGGAACATTCAGAACAGCGACTGTACTGAGCTGTGGAGCGAGACTGTAGGAACAGCCTGACCAGTGACTGTACTGAGCTGTGGAGAGAGGCGGTAGGAACATTCCGACCAGCGACTGTACTGTGGAGCGAGGCTGTAGGAACAGTCTGACCAGTGACTGTACTGAGCTGTGGAGAGAGGCTGTTGGAACATTCTGACCAGCGACTGTACTGAGCTGTGGAGAGAGGTTGTAGGAACATTCTGAACAGCGACTGTACTGAGCTGTGGAGCGAGACTGTAGGAACAGCCTGACAAGTGACTGTACTGAGCTGTGGAGAGAGGCTGTAGGAACATTCTGAACAGCGACTGTACTGTGGAGCAAGGCGGTAGGAACAGTCTGACCAGTGACTGTACTGAGCTGTGGAGAGAGGCTGTTGGAACATTCTGACCAGCGACTGTACTGAGCTGTGGAGAGAGGCTGTAGGAACAGTCTAAACAGCAACTGTACTGAGCTGTGGAGAGAGGCTGTAGGAACAGTCTGACCAGTGACTGTACTTAGCTGTGGAGAGAGGCTGTAGGAACATTCTGACCAGGGACTGTACTGAGCTGTGGAGAGAGGCTGTCGGAACATTCTGAACAGCGACTGTACTCAGCTGTGGAGAGAGGCTGTAGGAAAATTCTGACCAGTGACTGTACTGAGCTGTGGAGAGAGGCGAAAGGAACAATCTGATCAGGGACTGTACTGAGCCATGGAGAGAGGCTGTTGGAACATTCTGAACAGCGACTGTACTGAGCTGTGGAGAGAGGCTGTAGGAACATTCTGACCAGGGACTGTACTGAGCTGTGGAGAGAGGCTGTAGGAACATTCTGACCAGCGACTGTACTGAGCTGTGGAGCGAGGCTGTAGGAACAGTCTGACCAGTGACTGTACTGAGCTGTGGAGAGAGGCTGTTGGAACATTCTGACCAGCGACTGTACTGAGCTGTGGAGAGAGGTTGTAGGAACATTCTGAACAGCGACTGTACTGAGCTGTGGAGCGAGACTGTAGGAACAGCCTGACCAGTGACTGTACTGAGCTGTGGAGAAAGGCTGTAGGAACATTCTGACCAGCGACTGTACTGTGGAGCGAGGCTGTAGGAACATTCTGACCAGTGACTGTACTGAGCTGTGGAGAGAGGCTGTAGGAACAGTCTGACCAGTGACTGTACTGAGCTGTGGAGAGAGGCTGTCGGAACATTCTGACCAGGGACTGTACTGAGCTGTGGAGAGCGGCTGTAGGAACATTCTGAACAGCGACTGTACTCAGCTGTGGAGAGAGGCTGTAGGAAAATTATGACCAGTGACTGTACTGAGCTGTGGAGAGAGGCTGTAGGAACAAACTGATCAGGGACTGTACTGAGCCATGGAGAGAGGCTGTTGGAACAGTCTGAACAGCGACTGTACTGAGCTGTGGAGAGAGGCTGTAGGAACATTCTGACCAGGGACTGTACTGAGCTGTGGAGAGAGGCTGTAGGAACATTCTGAACAGCGACTGTACTGAGCTGTGGAGAGAGGTTGTAGGAACATTCTGAACAGCGACTGTACTGAGCTGTGGAGCGAGACTGTAGGAACAGCGTGACCAGTGACTGTACCGAGCTGTGGAGAGTGGCTGTAGGAACATTCTGACCAGCGACTGGACTGAGCTGTGGAGCGAGGCTGTAGGAACAGTCTGACCAGTGACTGTACTGAGCTGAGGAGAGAGGCTGTAGGAACATTCTGACCAGCGACTGTACTGAGCTGTGGAGAGAGGCTGTAGGAACATTCTGAACAGCGACTGTACTGAGCCGTGGAGCGAGGCTGTAGGAACAGTCTGACCAGTGACTGTACTGAGCTGTGGAGAGAGGCTGTCGGAACATTCTGCCCAGGGACTGTACTGAGCTGTGGAGAGAGGCTGTAGGAAAATTCTGACCAGTGACTGTACTGAGCTGTGGAGAGAGGCTGTAGGAACAATCTGATCAGGGACTGTACTGAGCTGTGGAGAGAGGCTGTAGGAACATTCTGACCAGGGACTGTACTGAGCTGTGGAGAGAGGCTGTAGGAACATTCTGAACAGCGACTGTACTGAGCTGTGGAGAGAGGCTGTAGGAACATTCTGAACAGCGACTGTACTGAGCTGTGGAGCGAGGCTGTAGGAACAGTTTGACCAGTGACTGTACTGAGCTGTGGAGAGAGGCTGTAGGAACATTCTGACCAGGGACTGTACTGAGCTGTGGAGAGAGGCTGTAGGAACGTTCTGAACAGCGACTGTACTGAGCTGTGGAGAGAGGCTGTAGGAACATTCTGACCAGTGTCTGTACTGAGCTGTGGAGAGAGGCTGTAGGAACAATCTGACCAGTGACTGTACTGAGCTGTGGAGAGAGGCTGTAGGAACATTCTGACCAAGGACTGTACTGAGCTGTGGAGAGAGGCTGTAGGAACATTCTGAACAGCGACTGTACTGAGCTGTAGAGAGAGGTTGTCAGAACATTCTGAACAGCGACTGTACTGAGCTGTGGAGCGAGGCCATAGGAACAGCCTGACCAGTGACTGCACTGAGCTGTGGAGAGAGGCTGTTGGAACATTCTGACCAGCGACTGGACTGAGCTGTGGAGCGAGGCTGTAGGAACAGTCTGACCAGTGACTGTACTGAGCTGTGGAGAGAGGCTGTCGGAACATTCTGACCAGCGACTGTACTGAGCTGTGGAAAGAGGCTGTAGGAATATTCTGAACAGCGACTGTACTGAGCTGTGGAGCGAGGCTGTAGGAACAGTCTGACCAGTTACTGTACTGAGCTGTGGAGAGAGGCTGTCGGAACATTCTGACCAGGGACTGTACTGAGCTTTGAGAGAGGCTGTAGGAACATTCTGAACAGGGACTGTACTGAGCTGTGGACAGAGGCTGTAGGAACAGTCTGAACAGCGACTGTACTGAGCTGTGGAGCGAGGCTGTAGGAACAGTCTGACCAGTGACTGTACTGAGCTGTGGAGAGAGGCTGTCGGAACATTCTGACCAGGGACTGTACTGAGCTGTGGAGAGAGGCTGTCGGAACATTCTGAACAGCGACTTTATTGAGCTGTGGAGAGAGGCTGCAGGAACAATCTGACCAGTGACTGTACTGAGCTGTGGAGAAAGGCTGTCGGAACATTCTGACCAGGGACTGTACTGAGCTGTGGAGAGAGGCTGTCGGAACATTCTGAACAGCGACTTTATTGAGCTGTGGAGAGAGGCTGTAGGAACATTCTGAACAGCGACTGTACTGAGCTGTGGAGAGAGGTTGTCGGAACATTCTGAACAGCGACTTTACTGAGCTGTGGAGCGAGGCCGTAGGAACAGCCTGACCAATGACTGTACTGAGCTGTGGAGAGAGGCTGTAGGAACATTCTGACCAGCGACTGGACTGAGCTGTGGAGCGAGGCTGCAGGAACAGTCTGACCAGTGACTGTACTGAGCTGTGGAGAGAGGCTGTAGGAACATTCTGACCAGCGACTGTACTGAGCTGTGGAGAGAGGCTGTAGGAACATTCTGAACAGCGACTGTACTGAGCTGTGGAGCGAGGCTGTAGGAACAGTCTGACCAGTGACTGTACTGAGCTGTGGAGAGAGGCTGTCGGAACATTCTGACCAAGGACTGTACTGAGCTGTGGAGAGAGGCTGTAGGAACATTCTGAACAGCGACTGTACTTAGCTGTAGAGAGAGGTTGTCAGAACATTCTGAACAGCGACTGTACTGAGCTGTGGAGCGAGGCCTTAGGAACAGCCTGACCAGTGACTGCACTGAGCTGTGGAGAGAGGCTGTTGGAACATTCTGACCAGCGACTGGACTGAGCTGTGGAGCGAGGCTGTAGGAACATTCTGAACAGCGACTGTACTGAGCTGTGGAGAGCGGCTATAGGAACATTCTGAACAGCGACTGTATTGAGCTGTGGAGCGAGGCTGCAGGAACAGTCTGACCAGTGACTGTACTGAGCTGTGGAGAGAGGCTGTAGGAACATTCTGACCAGGGACTGTACTGAGCTGTAGAGAGAGGCTGTAGGAACATTCTGATAGCGACTGTACTGAGCTGTGGAGCGAGGCCATAGGAACAGCCTGACCAGTGACTGTACTGAGCTGTGGAGAGAGGCTGTAGGAACAATCTGACCAGCGACTGGACTGATCTGTGGAGCGAGGCTGTAGGAACAGTCTGACCAGTGACTGTACTGAGCTGTGGAGAGATGCTGTAGGAACATTCTGACCAGCGACTGAACTGAGCTGTGGAAAGGGGCTGTAGGAATATTCTGAACAGCGACTGTACTGAGCTGTGGAGCGAGGCTGTAGGAACATTCTGACCAGTGACTGGACTGAGCTGTGGAGAGAGGCTGTTGGAACAATCTGACCAGTGACTGTACTGAGCTGTGGAGAGAGGCTGTCGGAACATTCTGACCAGGGACTGTACTGAGCTGTGCAGAGAGGCTGTAGGAACATTCTGAACAGCGACTGTACTGAGCTGTGGAGAGAGGCTCTAGGAACATTCTGACCAGTGACTGGACTGAGCTGTGGAGAGAGGCTGTTGGAACAATCTGACCAGTGACTGTACTGAGCTGTGGAGAGTGGCTGTCGGAACATTCTGACCAGGGACTGTACTGAGCTGTGGAGAGAGGCTGTAGGAACATTCTGAACAGCGACTGTACTGAGCTGTGGAGAGTGGTTGTCGGAACATTCTGAACAGCGACTGTACTGAGTTGTGGAGCCATGCCGTAGGAACAGCCTGACCAGTGACTGTACTGAGCTGTGGAGAGAGGCTGTAGGAACATTCTGACCAGCGACTGGACTGAGCTGTGGAGCGAGGCTGTAGGAACAGTCTGACCAGTGATTGTACTGAGCTGTGGAGAGAGGCTGTAGGAACATTCTGACCAGCGACTGTACTGAGCTGTGGAAATAGGCTGTAGGAACATTCTGAACAGCGACTGTACTGAGCTGTGGAGCGAGGCTGTAGGAACAGTCTGACCAGTGACTGTACTGAGCTCTGGAGAGAGGCTGTCGGAACATTCTGACCAGGGACTGTACTGAGCTGTGAGAGAGGCTGTAGGAACATTCTGAACAGCGACTGTACTGAGCTGTGGAGAGAGGCTGTAGGAAAATTCTGACCAGTGACTGTACTGAGCTGTGGAGAGAGGCTGTAGGAACATTCTGAACAGCGACTGTACTGAGCTGTGGAGAGAGGTTGTAGGAACATTCAGAACAGCGACTGTACTGAGCTGTGGAGCGAGACTGTAGGAACAGCCTGACCAGTGACTGTACTGAGCTGTGGAGAGAGGCGGTAGGAACATTCCGACCAGCGACTGTACTGTGGAGCGAGGCTGTAGGAACAGTCTGACCAGTGACTGTACTGAGCTGTGGAGAGAGGCTGTTGGAACATTCTGACCAGCGACTGTACTGAGCTGTGGAGAGAGGTTGTAGGAACATTCTGAACAGCGACTGTACTGAGCTGTGGAGCGAGACTGTAGGAACAGCCTGACAAGTGACTGTACTGAGCTGTGGAGAGAGGCTGTAGGAACATTCTGAACAGCGACTGTACTGTGGAGCAAGGCGGTAGGAACAGTCTGACCAGTGACTGTACTGAGCTGTGGAGAGAGGCTGTTGGAACATTCTGACCAGCGACTGTACTGAGCTGTGGAGAGAGGCTGTAGGAACAGTCTAAACAGCAACTGTACTGAGCTGTGGAGAGAGGCTGTAGGAACAGTCTGACCAGTGACTGTACTTAGCTGTGGAGAGAGGCTGTAGGAACATTCTGACCAGGGACTGTACTGAGCTGTGGAGAGAGGCTGTCGGAACATTCTGAACAGCGACTGTACTCAGCTGTGGAGAGAGGCTGTAGGAAAATTCTGACCAGTGACTGTACTGAGCTGTGGAGAGAGGCGAAAGGAGCAATCTGATCAGGGACTGTACTGAGCCATGGAGAGAGGCTGTTGGAACATTCTGAACAGCGACTGTACTGAGCTGTGGAGAGAGGCTGTAGGAACATTCTGACCAGGGACTGTACTGAGCTGTGGAGAGAGGCTGTAGGAACATTCTGACCAGCGACTGTACTGAGCTGTGGAGCGAGGCTGTAGGAACAGTCTGACCAGTGACTGTACTGAGCTGTGGAGAGAGGCTGTTGGAACATTCTGACCAGCGACTGTACTGAGCTGTGGAGAGAGGTTGTAGGAACATTCTGAACAGCGACTGTACTGAGCTGTGGAGCGAGACTGTAGGAACAGCCTGACCAGTGACTGTACTGAGCTGTGGAGAAAGGCTGTAGGAACATTCTGACCAGCGACTGTACTGTGGAGCGAGGCTGTAGGAACATTCTGACCAGTGACTGTACTGAGCTGTGGAGAGAGGCTGTAGGAACAGTCTGACCAGTGACTGTACTGAGCTGTGGAGAGAGGCTGTCGGAACATTCTGACCAGGGACTGTACTGAGCTGTGGAGAGCGGCTGTAGGAACATTCTGAACAGCGACTGTACTCAGCTGTGGAGAGAGGCTGTAGGAAAATTATGACCAGTGACTGTACTGAGCTGTGGAGAGAGGCTGTAGGAACAAACTGATCAGGGACTGTACTGAGCCATGGAGAGAGGCTGTTGGAACAGTCTGAACAGCGACTGTACTGAGCTGTGGAGAGAGGCTGTAGGAACATTCTGACCAGGGACTGTACTGAGCTGTGGAGAGAGGCTGTAGGAACATTCTGAACAGCGACTGTACTGAGCTGTGGAGAGAGGTTGTAGGAACATTCTGAACAGCGACTGTACTGAGCTGTGGAGCGAGACTGTAGGAACAGCGTGACCAGTGACTGTACCGAGCTGTGGAGAGTGGCTGTAGGAACATTCTGACCAGCGACTGGACTGAGCTGTGGAGCGAGGCTGTAGGAACAGTCTGACCAGTGACTGTACTGAGCTGAGGAGAGAGGCTGTAGGAACATTCTGACCAGCGACTGTACTGAGCTGTGGAGAGAGGCTGTAGGAACATTCTGAACAGCGACTGTACTGAGCCGTGGAGCGAGGCTGTAGGAACAGTCTGACCAGTGACTGTACTGAGCTGTGGAGAGAGGCTGTCGGAACATTCTGCCCAGGGACTGTACTGAGCTGTGGAGAGAGGCTGTAGGAAAATTCTGACCAGTGACTGTACTGAGCTGTGGAGAGAGGCTGTAGGAACAATCTGATCAGGGACTGTACTGAGCTGTGGAGAGAGGCTGTAGGAACATTCTGACCAGGGACTGTACTGAGCTGTGGAGAGAGGCTGTAGGAACATTCTGAACAGCGACTGTACTGAGCTGTGGAGAGAGGCTGTAGGAACATTCTGAACAGCGACTGTACTGAGCTGTGGAGCGAGGCTGTAGGAACAGTCTGACCAGTGACTGTACTGAGCTGTGGAGAGAGGCTGTAGGAACATTCTGACCAGGGACTGTACTGAGCTGTGGAGAGAGGCTGTAGGAACGTTCTGAACAGCGACTGTACTGAGCTGTGGAGAGAGGCTGTAGGAACATTCTGACCAGTGTCTGTACTGAGCTGTGGAGAGAGGCTGTAGGAACAATCTGACCAGTGACTGTACTGAGCTGTGGAGAGAGGCTGTAGGAACATTCTGACCAAGGACTGTACTGAGCTGTGGAGAGAGGCTGTAGGAACATTCTGAACAGCGACTGTACTGAGCTGTAGAGAGAGGTTGTCAGAACATTCTGAACAGCGACTGTACTGAGCTGTGGAGCGAGGCCATAGGAACAGCCTGACCAGTGACTGCACTGAGCTGTGGAGAGAGGCTGTTGGAACATTCTGACCAGCGACTGGACTGAGCTGTGGAGCGAGGCTGTAGGAACAGTCTGACCAGTGACTGTACTGAGCTGTGGAGAGAGGCTGTCGGAACATTCTGACCAGCGACTGTACTGAGCTGTGGAAAGAGGCTGTAGGAATATTCTGAACAGCGACTGTACTGAGCTGTGGAGCGAGGCTGTAGGAACAGTCTGACCAGTTACTGTACTGAGCTGTGGAGAGAGGCTGTCGGAACATTCTGACCAGGGACTGTACTGAGCTTTGAGAGAGGCTGTAGGAACATTCTGAACAGGGACTGTACTGAGCTGTGGACAGAGGCTGTAGGAACAGTCTGAACAGCGACTGTACTGAGCTGTGGAGCGAGGCTGTAGGAACAGTCTGACCAGTGACTGTACTGAGCTGTGGAGAGAGGCTGTCGGAACATTCTGACCAGGGACTGTACTGAGCTGTGGAGAGAGGCTGTCGGAACATTCTGAACAGCGACTTTATTGAGCTGTGGAGAGAGGCTGCAGGAACAATCTGACCAGTGACTGTACTGAGCTGTGGAGAAAGGCTGTCGGAACATTCTGACCAGGGACTGTACTGAGCTGTGGAGAGAGGCTGTCGGAACATTCTGAACAGCGACTTTATTGAGCTGTGGAGAGAGGCTGTAGGAACATTCTGAACAGCGACTGTACTGAGCTGTGGAGAGAGGTTGTCGGAACATTCTGAACAGCGACTTTACTGAGCTGTGGAGCGAGGCCGTAGGAACAGCCTGACCAATGACTGTACTGAGCTGTGGAGAGAGGCTGTAGGAACATTCTGACCAGCGACTGGACTGAGCTGTGGAGCGAGGCTGCAGGAACAGTCTGACCAGTGACTGTACTGAGCTGTGGAGAGAGGCTGTAGGAACATTCTGACCAGCGACTGTACTGAGCTGTGGAGAGAGGCTGTAGGAACATTCTGAACAGCGACTGTACTGAGCTGTGGAGCGAGGCTGTAGGAACAGTCTGACCAGTGACTGTACTGAGCTGTGGAGAGAGGCTGTCGGAACATTCTGACCAAGGACTGTACTGAGCTGTGGAGAGAGGCTGTAGGAACATTCTGAACAGCGACTGTACTTAGCTGTAGAGAGAGGTTGTCAGAACATTCTGAACAGCGACTGTACTGAGCTGTGGGGCGAGGCCTTAGGAACAGCCTGACCAGTGACTGCACTGAGCTGTGGAGAGAGGCTGTTGGAACATTCTGACCAGCGACTGGACTGAGCTGTGGAGCGAGGCTGTAGGAACATTCTGAACAGCGACTGTACTGAGCTGTGGAGAGCGGCTATAGGAACATTCTGAACAGCGACTGTATTGAGCTGTGGAGCGAGGCTGCAGGAACAGTCTGACCAGTGACTGTACTGAGCTGTGGAGAGAGGCTGTAGGAACATTCTGACCAGGGACTGTACTGAGCTGTAGAGAGAGGCTGTAGGAACATTCTGATAGCGACTGTACTGAGCTGTGGAGCGAGGCCATAGGAACAGCCTGACCAGTGACTGTACTGAGCTGTGGAGAGAGGCTGTAGGAACAATCTGACCAGCGACTGGACTGATCTGTGGAGCGAGGCTGTAGGAACAGTCTGACCAGTGACTGTACTGAGCTGTGGAGAGATGCTGTAGGAACATTCTGACCAGCGACTGAACTGAGCTGTGGAAAGGGGCTGTAGGAATATTCTGAACAGCGACTGTACTGAGCTGTGGAGCGAGGCTGTAGGAACATTCTGACCAGTGACTGGACTGAGCTGTGGAGAGAGGCTGTTGGAACAATCTGACCAGTGACTGTACTGAGCTGTGGAGAGAGGCTGTCGGAACATTCTGACCAGGGACTGTACTGAGCTGTGCAGAGAGGCTGTAGGAACATTCTGAACAGCGACTGTACTGAGCTGTGGAGAGAGGCTCTAGGAACATTCTGACCAGTGACTGGACTGAGCTGTGGAGAGAGGCTGTTGGAACAATCTGACCAGTGACTGTACTGAGCTGTGGAGAGTGGCTGTCGGAACATTCTGACCAGGGACTGTACTGAGCTGTGGAGAGAGGCTGTAGGAACATTCTGAACAGCGACTGTACTGAGCTGTGGAGAGTGGTTGTCGGAACATTCTGAACAGCGACTGTACTGAGTTGTGGAGCCATGCCGTAGGAACAGCCTGACCAGTGACTGTACTGAGCTGTGGAGAGAGGCTGTAGGAACATTCTGACCAGCGACTGGACTGAGCTGTGGAGCGAGGCTGTAGGAACAGTCTGACCAGTGATTGTACTGAGCTGTGGAGAGAGGCTGTAGGAACATTCTGACCAGCGACTGTACTGAGCTGTGGAAATAGGCTGTAGGAACATTCTGAACAGCGACTGTACTGAGCTGTGGAGCGAGGCTGTAGGAACAGTCTGACCAGTGACTGTACTGAGCTCTGGAGAGAGGCTGTCGGAACATTCTGACCAGGGACTGTACTGAGCTGTGAGAGAGGCTGTAGGAACATTCTGAACAGCGACTGTACTGAGCTGTGGAGAGAGGCTGTAGGAAAATTCTGACCAGTGACTGTACTGAGCTGTGGAGAGAGGCTGTAGGAACATTCTGAACAGCGACTGTACTGAGCTGTGGAGTGAGGTTGTAGGAACATTCAGAACAGCGACTGTACTGAGCTGTGGAGCGAGACTGTAGGAACAGCCTGACCAGTGACTGTACTGAGCTGTGGAGAGAGGCTGTAGGAACATTCTGAACAGCGACTGTACTGAGCTGTGGAGTGAGGTTGTAGGAACATTCAGAACAGCGACTGTACTGAGCTGTGGAGCGAGACTGTAGGAACAGCCTGACCAGTGACTGTACTGAGCTGTGGAGAGAGGCGGTAGGAACATTCTGACCAGCGACTGTACTGTGGAGCGAGGCTGTAGGAACAGTCTGACCAGTGACTGTACTGAGCTGTGGAGAGAGGCTGTTGGAACATTCTGACCAGCGACTGTACTGAGCTGTGGAGAGAGGCTGTAGGAAAATTCTGACCAGTGACTGTACTGAGCTGTGGAGAGAGGCTGTAGGAACATTCTGAACAGCGACTGTACTGAGCTGTGGAGTGAGGTTGTAGGAACATTCAGAACAGCGACTGTACTGAGCTGTGGAGCGAGACTGTAGGAACAGCCTGACCAGTGACTGTACTGAGCTGTGGAGAGAGGCGGTAGGAACATTCTGACCAGCGACTGTACTGTGGAGCGAGGCTGTAGGAACAGTCTGACCAGTGACTGTACTGAGCTGTGGAGAGAGGCTGTTGGAACATTCTGACCAGCGACTGTACTGAGCTGTGGAGAGAGATTGTAGGAACATTCTGAACAGCGACTGTACTGAGCTGTGGAGCGAGACTGTAGGAACAGCCTGACAAGTGACTGTACTGAGCTGTGGAGAGAGGCTGTAGGAACATTCTGAACAGCGACTGTACTGTGGAGCGAGGCTGTAGGAACAGTCTGACCAGTGACTGTACTGAGCTGTGGAGAGAGGCTGTTGGAACATTCTGACCAGCGACTGTACTGAGCTGTGGAGAGAGGCTGCAGGAACAGTCTAAACAGCAACTGTACTGAGCTGTGGAGAGAGGCTGTAGGAACAGTCTGACCAGTGACTGTACTGAGCTGTGGAGAGAGGCTGTAGGAACATTCTGACAAGGGACTGTACTGAGCTGTGGAGAGAGGCTGTCGGAACATTCTGAACAGCGACTGTACTCAGCTGTGGAGAGAGGCTGTAGGAAAATTCTGACCAGTGACTGTACTGAGCTGTGGAGAGAGGCTATAGGAACAATCTGATCAGGGACTGTACTGAGCCATGGAGAGAGGCTGTTGGAACATTCTGAACAGCGACTGTACTGAGCTGTGGAGAGAGGCTGTAGGAACATTCTGACCAGGGACTGTACTGAGCTGTGGAGAGAGGCTGTCGGAACATTCTGAACAGTGACTGTACTGAGCTGTGGAGCGAGGCTGTAGGAACAGTCTGACCAGTGACTGTACTGAGCTCTGGAGAGAGGCTGTCGGAACATTCTGACCAGGGACTGTACTGAGCTGTGAGAGAGGCTGTAGGAACATTCTGAACAGCGATTATACTGAGCTGTGGAGAGAGGCTGTATGAACATTCTGAACAGCGACTGTACTGAGCTGTGGAGAGAGGCTGTCGGAAAATTCTGACCAGTGACTGTACTGAGCTGTGGAGAGAGGCTGTAGGAACATTCTGAACAGCGACTGTACTGAGCTGTGGAGAGAGGTTGTAGGAACATTCAGAACAGCGACTGTACTGAGCTGTGGAGCGAGACTGTAGGAACAGCCTGACCAGTGACTGTACTGAGCTGTGGAGAGAGGCGGTAGGAACATTCCGACCAGCGACTGTACTGTGGAGCGAGGCTGTAGGAACAGTCTGACCAGTGACTGTACTGAGCTGTGGAGAGAGGCTGTTGGAACATTCTGACCAGCGACTGTACTGAGCTGTGGAGAGAGGTTGTAGGAACATTCTGAACAGCGACTGTACTGAGCTGTGGAGCGAGACTGTAGGAACAGCCTGACAAGTGACTGTACTGAGCTGTGGAGAGAGGCTGTAGGAACATTCTGAACAGCGACTGTACTGTGGAGCGAGGCTGTAGGAACAGTCTGACCAGTGACTGTACTGAGCTGTGGAGAGAGGCTGTTGGAACATTCTGACCAGCGACTGTACTGAGCTGTGGAGAGAGGCTGTAGGAACAGTCTAAACAGCAACTGTACTGAGCTGTGGAGAGAGGCTGTAGGAACAGTCTGACCAGTGACTGTACTGAGCTGTGGAGAGAGGCTGTCGGAACATTCTGACCAGGGACTGTACTGAGCTGTGGAGAGAGGCTGTCGGAACATTCTGAACAGCGACTGTACTCAGCTGTGGAGAGAGGCTGTAGGAAAATTCTGACCAGTGACTGTACTGAGCTGTGGAGAGGGGCGAAAGGAACAATCTGATCAGGGACTGTACTGAGCCATGGAGAGAGGCTGTTGGAACATTCTGAACAGCGACTGTACTGAGCTGTGGAGAGAGGCTGTAGGAACATTCTGACCAGGGACTGTACTGAGCTGTGGAGAGAGGCTGTTGGAACATTCTGACCAGCGACTGTACTGAGCTGTGGAGCGAGGCTTTAGGAACAGTCTGACCAGTGACTGTACTGAGCTGTGGAGAGAGGCTGTTGGAACATTCTGTCCAGCGACTGTACTGAGCTGTGGAGAGAGGTTGTAGGAACATTCTGAACAGCGACTGTACTGAGCTGTGGAGCGAGACTGTAGGAACAGCCTGACCAGTGACTGTACTGAGCTGTGGAGAAAGGCTGTAGGAACATTCTGACCAGCGACTGTACTGTGGAGCGAGGCTGTAGGAACATTCTGACCAGTGACTGTACTGAGCTGTGGAGAGAGGCTGTAGGAACAGTCTGACCAGTGACTGTACTGAGCTGTGGAGAGAGGCTGTCGGAACATTCTGACCAGGGACTGTACTGAGCTGTGGAGAGCGGCTGTAGGAACATTCTGAACAGCGACTGTACTCAGCTGTGGAGAGAGGCTGTAGGAAAATTATGACCAGTGACTGTACTGAGCTGTGGAGAGAGGCTGTAGGAACAAACTGATCAGGGACTGTACTGAGCCATGGAGAGAGGCTGTTGGAACATTCTGAACAGCGACTGTACTGAGCTGTGGAGAGAGGCTGTAGGAACATTCTGACCAGGGACTATACTGAGCTGTGGAGAGAGGCTGTAGGAACATTCTGAACAGCGACTGTACTGAGCTGTGGAGAGAGGTTGTAGGAACATTCTGAACAGCGACTGTACTGAGCTGTGGAGAGAGGCGGTAGGAACATTCCGACCAGCGACTGTACTGTGGAGCGAGGCTGTAGGAACAGTCTGACCAGTGACTGTACTGAGCTGTGGAGAGAGGCTGTTGGAACATTCTGACCAGCGACTGTACTGAGCTGTGGAGAGAGGTTGTAGGAACATTCTGAACAGCGACTGTACTGAGCTGTGGAGCGAGACTGTAGGAACAGCCTGACAAGTGACTGTACTGAGCTGTGGAGAGAGGCTGTAGGAACATTCTGAACAGCGACTGTAATGTGGAGCGAGGCTGTAGGAACAGTCTGACCAGTGACTGTACTGAGCTGTGGAGAGAGGCTGTAGGAAAATTCTGACCAGCGACTGGAATGAGCTGTGGAGCGAGGCTGTAGGAACAGTCTGACCAGTGACTGTACTGAGTTGTGGAGAGAGGCTGTAGGAACCTTCTGACCAGCGACTGTACTGAGCTGTGGAAAGAGGCTGTAGGAACATTCTGAACAGCGACTGTACTGAGCTGTGGAGCGAGGCTGTAGGAACAGTCTGACCAGTGAATGTACTGAGCTGTGGTGAGAGGCTGTCGGAACATTCTGACCAGGGACTGTACTGAGCTGTGAGAGAGGCTGTATGAACATTGTGAACAGCGACTATACTGAGCTGTGGAGAGAGGCTGTAGGAACATTCTAAACAGCGACTGTACTGTGCTGTGGAGAGAGGCTGTAGGAACATTCTGAACATCGACTGTACTGAGCTGTGGAGAGAGGCTGTAGGAACATTCTGAACAGAGACTGTACTGAGCTGTGGAGCGAGGCTGTAGGAACAGTCTGACCATGACTGTACTGAGCTGTGGAGAGAGGCTGTAGGAACATTCTGACCAGGGACTGTACTGAGCTGTGCAGAGAGGCTGTAGGAACATTCTGAACAGCGACTGTACTGAGCTGTGGAGAGAGGCTCTAGGAACATTCTGACCAGTGACTGGACTGAGCTGTGGAGAGAGGCTGTTGGAACAATCTGACCAGTGACTGTACTGAGCTGTGGAGAGTGGCTGTCGGAACATTCTGACCAGGGACTGTACTGAGCTGTGGAGAGAGGCTGTAGGAACATTCTGAACAGCGACTGTACTGAGCTGTGGAGAGTGGTTGTCGGAACATTCTGAACAGCGACTGTACTGAGTTGTGGAGCGATGCCGTAGGAACAGCCTGACCAGTGACTGTACTGAGCTGTGGAGAGAGGCTGTAGGAACATTCTGACCAGCGACTGGACTGAGCTGTGGAGCGAGGCTGTAGGAACAGTCTGACCAGTGATTGTACTGAGCTGTGGAGAGAGGCTGTAGGAACATTCTGACCAGCGACTGTACTGAGCTGTGGAAATAGGCTGTAGGAACATTCTGAACAGCGACTGTACTGAGCTGTGGAGCGAGGCTGTAGGAACAGTCTGACCAGTGACTGTACTGAGCTCTGGAGAGAGGCTGTCGGAACATTCTGACCAGGGACTGTACTGAGCTGTGAGAGAGGCTGTAGGAACATTCTGAACAGCGACTATACTGAGCTGTGGAGAGAGGCTGTATGAACATTCTGAACAGCGACTGTACTGAGCTGTGGAGAGAGGCTGTAGGAAAATTCTGACCAGTGACTGTACTGAGTTGTGGAGAGAGGCTGTAGGAACATTCTGAACAGCGACTGTACTGAGCTGTGGAGTGAGGTTGTAGGAACATTCAGAACAGCGACTGTACTGAGCTGTGGAGCGAGACTGTAGGAACAGCCTGACCAGTGACTGTACTGAGCTGTGGAGAGAGGCGGTAGGAACATTCTGACCAGCGACTGTACTGTGGAGCGAGGCTGTAGGAACAGTCTGACCAGTGACTGTACTGAGCTGTGGAGAGAGGCTGTTGGAACATTCTGACCAGCGACTGTACTGAGCTGTGGAGAGAGGTTTTAGGAACATTCTGAACAGCGACTGTACTGAGCTGTGGAGCGAGACTGTAGGAACAGCCTGACAAGTGACTGTACTGAGCTGTGGAGAGAGGCTGTAGGAACACTCTGAACAGCGACTGTACTGTGGAGCGAGGCTGTAGGAACAGTCTGACCAGTGACTGTGCTGAGCTGTGGAGAGAGGCTGTTGGTACAGTCTGACCAGCGACTGTACTGAGCTGTGGAGAGAGGCTGTCGGAACAGTCTAAACAGCAACTGTACTGAGCTGTGGAGCGAGGCTGTAGGAACAGTCTGACCATGACTGTACTGAGCTGTGGAGAGAGGCTGTAGGAACATTCTGACCAGGGACTGTACTGAGCTGTGCAGAGAGGCTGTAGGAACATTCTGAACAGCGACTGTACTGAGCTGTGGAGAGAGGCTCTAGGAACATTCTGACCAGTGACTGGACTGAGCCGTGGAGAGAGGCTGTTGGAACAATCTGACCAGTGACTGTACTGAGCTGTGGAGAGAGGCTGTAGGAACATTCTGACCAGCGACTGGACTGAGCTGTGGAGCGAGGCTGTAGGAACAGTCTGACCAGTGATTGTACTGAGCTGTGGAGAGAGGCTGTAGGAACATTCTGACCAGCGACTGTACTGAGCTGTGGAAATAGGCTGTAGGAACATTCTGAACAGCGACTGTACTGAGCTGTGGAGCGAGGCTGTAGGAACAGTCTGACCAGTGACTGTACTGAGCTCTGGAGAGAGGCTGTCGGAACATTCTGACCAGGGACTGTACTGAGCTGTGAGAGAGGCTGTAGGAACATTCTGAACAGCGACTATACTGAGCTGTGGAGAGAGGCTGTATGAACATTCTGAACAGCGACTGTACTGAGCTGTGGAGAGAGGCTGTAGGAAAATTCTGACCAGTGACTGTACTGAGCTGTGGAGAGAGGCTGTAGGAACATTCTGAACAGCGACTGTATTGAGCTGTGGAGTGAGGTTGTAGGAACATTCAGAACAGCGACTGTACTGAGCTGTGGAGCGAGACTGTAGGAACAGCCTGACCAATGACTGTACTGAGCTGTGGAGAGAGGCGGTAGGAACATTCTGACCAGCGACTGTACTGTGGAGCGAGGCTGTAGGAACAGTCTGACCAGTGACTGTACTGAGCTGTGGAGAGAGGCTGTTGGAACATTCTGACCAGCGACTGTACTGAGCTGTGGAGAGAGGTTGTAGGAACATTCTGAACAGCGACTGTACTGAGCTGTGGAGCGAGACTGTAGGAACAGCCTGACAAGTGACTGTACTGAGCTGTGGAGAGAGGCTGTAGGAACATTCTGAACAGCGACTGTACTGTGGAGCGAGGCTGTAGGAACAGTCTGACCAGTGACTGTACTGACATGTGGAGAGAGGCTGTTGGAACATTCTGACCAGCGACTGTACTGAGCTGTGGAGAGAGGCTGTAGGAACAGTCTAAACAGCAACTGTACTGAGCTGTGGAGAGAGGCTGTAGGAACAGTCTGACCAGTGACTGTACTGAGCTGTGGAGAGAGGCTGTAGGAACATTCTGACCAGGGACTGTACTGAGCTGTGGAGAGAGGCTGTCGGAACATTCTGAACAGCGACTGTACTCAGCTGTGGAGAGAGGCTGTAGGAAAATTCTGACCAGTGACTGTACTGAGCTGTGGAGAGAGGCTATAGGAACAATCTGATCAGGGACTGTACTGAGCCATGGAGAGAGGCTGTTGGAACATTCTGAACAGCGACTGTACTGAGCTGTGGAGAGAGGCTGTAGGAACATTCTGACCAGGGACTGTACTGAGCTGTGGAGAGAGGCTGTAGGAACATTCTGAACAGTGACTGTACTGAGCTGTGGAGCGAGGCTGTAGGAACAGTCTGACCAGTGACTGTACTGAGCTCTGGAGAGAGGCTGTCGGAACATTCTGACCAGGGACTGTACTGAGCTGTGAGAGAGGCTGTAGGAACATTCTGAACAGCGATTATACTGAGCTGTGGAGAGAGGCTGTATGAACATTCTGAACAGCGACTGTACTGAGCTGTGGAGAGAGGCGGTAGGAACATTCCGACCAGCGACTGTACTGTGGAGCGAGGCTGTAGGAACAGTCTGACCAGTGACTGTACTGAGCTGTGGAGAGAGGCTGTTGGAACATTCTGACCAGCGACTGTACTGAGCTGTGGAGAGAGGTTGTAGGAACATTCTGAACAGCGACTGTACTGAGCTGTGGAGCGAGACTGTAGGAACAGCCTGACAAGTGACTGTACTGAGCTGTGGAGAGAGGCTGTAGGAACATTCTGAACAGCGACTGTAATGTGGAGCGAGGCTGTAGGAACAGTCTGACCAGTGACTGTACTGAGCTGTGGAGAGAGGCTGTAGGAAAATTCTGACCAGCGACTGGAATGAGCTGTGGAGCGAGGCTGTAGGAACAGTCTGACCAGTGACTGTACTGAGTTGTGGAGAGAGGCTGTAGGAACCTTCTGACCAGCGACTGTACTGAGCTGTGGAAAGAGGCTGTAGGAACATTCTGAACAGCGACTGTACTGAGCTGTGGAGCGAGGCTGTAGGAACAGTCTGACCAGTGAATGTACTGAGCTGTGGTGAGAGGCTGTCGGAACATTCTGACCAGGGACTGTACTGAGCTGTGAGAGAGGCTGTATGAACATTGTGAACAGCGACTATACTGAGCTGTGGAGAGAGGCTGTAGGAACATTCTAAACAGCGACTGTACTGTGCTGTGGAGAGAGGCTGTAGGAACATTCTGAACATCGACTGTACTGAGCTGTGGAGAGAGGCTGTAGGAACATTCTGAACAGAGACTGTACTGAGCTGTGGAGCGAGGCTGTAGGAACAGTCTGACCATGACTGTACTGAGCTGTGGAGAGAGGCTGTAGGAACATTCTGACCAGGGACTGTACTGAGCTGTGCAGAGAGGCTGTAGGAACATTCTGAACAGCGACTGTACTGAGCTGTGGAGAGAGGCTCTAGGAACATTCTGACCAGTGACTGGACTGAGCTGTGGAGAGAGGCTGTTGGAACAATCTGACCAGTGACTGTACTGAGCTGTGGAGAGTGGCTGTCGGAACATTCTGACCAGGGACTGTACTGAGCTGTGGAGAGAGGCTGTAGGAACATTCTGAACAGCGACTGTACTGAGCTGTGGAGAGTGGTTGTCGGAACATTCTGAACAGCGACTGTACTGAGTTGTGGAGCGATGCCGTAGGAACAGCCTGACCAGTGACTGTACTGAGCTGTGGAGAGAGGCTGTAGGAACATTCTGACCAGCGACTGGACTGAGCTGTGGAGCGAGGCTGTAGGAACAGTCTGACCAGTGATTGTACTGAGCTGTGGAGAGAGGCTGTAGGAACATTCTGACCAGCGACTGTACTGAGCTGTGGAAATAGGCTGTAGGAACATTCTGAACAGCGACTGTACTGAGCTGTGGAGCGAGGCTGTAGGAACAGTCTGACCAGTGACTGTACTGAGCTCTGGAGAGAGGCTGTCGGAACATTCTGACCAGGGACTGTACTGAGCTGTGAGAGAGGCTGTAGGAACATTCTGAACAGCGACTATACTGAGCTGTGGAGAGAGGCTGTATGAACATTCTGACCAGCGACTGTACTGAGCTGTGGAGAGAGGCTGTAGGAAAATTCTGACCAGTGACTGTACTGAGTTGTGGAGAGAGGCTGTAGGAACATTCTGAACAGCGACTGTACTGAGCTGTGGAGTGAGGTTGTAGGAACATTCAGAACAGCGACTGTACTGAGCTGTGGAGCGAGACTGTAGGAACAGCCTGACCAGTGACTGTACTGAGCTGTGGAGAGAGGCGGTAGGAACATTCTGACCAGCGACTGTACTGTGGAGCGAGGCTGTAGGAACAGGCTGACCAGTGACTGTACTGAGCTGTGGAGAGAGGCTGTTGGAACATTCTGACCAGCGACTGTACTGAGCTGTGGAGAGAGGTTTTAGGAACATTCTGAACAGCGACTGTACTGAGCTGTGGAGCGAGACTGTAGGAACAGCCTGACAAGTGACTGTACTGAGCTGTGGAGAGAGGCTGTAGGAACACTCTGAACAGCGCCTGTACTGTGGAGCGAGGCTGTAGGAACAGTCTGACCAGTGACTGTGCTGAGCTGTGGAGAGAGGCTGTTGGTACAGTCTGACCAGCGACTGTACTGAGCTGTGGAGAGAGGCTGTCGGAACAGTCTAAACAGCAACTGTACTGAGCTGTGGAGCGAGGCTGTAGGAACAGTCTGACCATGACTGTACTGAGCTGTGGAGAGAGGCTGTAGGAACATTCTGACCAGGGACTGTACTGAGCTGTGCAGAGAGGCTGTAGGAACATTCTGAACAGCGACTGTACTGAGCTGTGGAGAGAGGCTCTAGGAACATTCTGACCAGTGACTGGACTGAGCCGTGGAGAGAGGCTGTTGGAACAATCTGACCAGTGACTGTACTGAGCTGTGGAGAGAGGCTGTAGGAACATTCTGACCAGCGACTGGACTGAGCTGTGGAGCGAGGCTGTAGGAACAGTCTGACCAGTGATTGTACTGAGCTGTGGAGAGAGGCTGTAGGAACATTCTGACCAGCGACTGTACTGAGCTGTGGAAATAGGCTGTAGGAACATTCTGAACAGCGACTGTACTGAGCTGTGGAGCGAGGCTGTAGGAACAGTCTGACCAGTGACTGTACTGAGCTCTGGAGAGAGGCTGTCGGAACATTCTGACCAGGGACTGTACTGAGCTGTGAGAGAGGCTGTAGGAACATTCTGAACAGCGACTATACTGAGCTGTGGAGAGAGGCTGTATGAACATTCTGAACAGCGACTGTACTGAGCTGTGGAGAGAGGCTGTAGGAAAATTCTGACCAGTGACTGTACTGAGCTGTGGAGAGAGGCTGTAGGAACATTCTGAACAGCGACTGTATTGAGCTGTGGAGTGAGGTTGTAGGAACATTCAGAACAGCGACTGTACTGAGCTGTGGAGCGAGACTGTAGGAACAGCCTGACCAATGACTGTACTGAGCTGTGGAGAGAGGCGGTAGGAACATTCTGACCAGCGACTGTACTGTGGAGCGAGGCTGTAGGAACAGTCTGACCAAGGACTGTACTGAGCTGTGGAGAGAGGCTGTTGGAACATTCTGACCAGCGACTGTACTGAGCTGTGGAGAGAGGTTGTAGGAACATTCTGAACAGCGACTGTACTGAGCTGTGGAGCGAGACTGTAGGAACAGCCTGACAAGTGACTGTACTGAGCTGTGGAGAGAGGCTGTAGGAACATTCTGAACAGCGACTGTACTGTGGAGCGAGGCTGTAGGAACAGTCTGACCAGTGACTGTACTGAGCTGTGGAGAGAGGCTGTTGGAACATTCTGACCAGCGACTGTACTGAGCTGTGGAGAGAGGCTGTAGGAACAGTCTAAACAGCAACTGTACTGAGCTGTGGAGAGAGGCTGTAGGAACAGTCTGACCAGTGACTGTACTGAGCTGTGGAGAGAGGCTGTAGGAACATTCTGACCAGGGACTGTACTGAGCTGTGGAGAGAGGCTGTCGGAACATTCTGAACAGCGACTGTACTCAGCTGTGGAGAGAGGCTGTAGGAAAATTCTGACCAGTGACTGTACTGAGCTGTGGAGAGAGGCTATAGGAACAATCTGATCAGGGACTGTACTGAGCCATGGAGAGAGGCTGTTGGAACATTCTGAACAGCGACTGTACTGAGCTGTGGAGAGAGGCTGTAGGAACATTCTGACCAGGGACTGTACTGAGCTGTGGAGAGAGGCTGTAGGAACATTCTGAACAGTGACTGTACTGAGCTGTGGAGCGAGGCTGTAGGAACAGTCTGACCAGTGACTGTACTGAGCTCTGGAGAGAGGCTGTCGGAACATTCTGACCAGGGACTGTACTGAGCTGTGAGAGAGGCTGTAGGAACATTCTGAACAGCGATTATACTGAGCTGTGGAGAGAGGCTGTATGAACATTCTGAACAGCGACTGTACTGAGCTGTGGAGAGAGGCTGTAGGAAAATTCTGACCAGTGACTGTACTGAGCTGTGGAGAGAGGCTGTAGGAACATTCTGAACAGCGACTGTACTGAGCTGTGGAGAGAGGTTGTAGGAACATTCAGAACAGCGACTGTACTGAGCTGTGGAGCGAGACTGTAGGAACAGCCTGACCAGTGACTGTACTGAGCTGTGGAGAGAGGCGGTAGGAACATTCCGACCAGCGACTGTACTGTGGAGCGAGGCTGTAGGAACAGTCTGACCAGTGACTGTACTGAGCTGTGGAGAGAGGCTGTTGGAACATTCTGAACAGCGACTGTACTGAGCTGTGGAGAGAGGTTGTAGGAACATTCTGAACAGCGACTGTACTGAGCTGTGGAGCGAGACTGTAGGAACAGCCTGACAAGTGACTGTACTGAGCTGTGGAGAGAGGCTGTAGGAACATTCTGAACAGCGACTGTACTGTGGAGCAAGGCTGTAGGAACAGTCTGACCAGTGACTGTACTGAGCTGTGGAGAGAGGCTGTTGGAACATTCTGACCAGCGACTGTACTGAGCTGTGGAGCGAGGCTGTAGGAACAGTCTAAACAGCAACTGTACTGAGCTGTGGAGAGAGGCTGTAGGAACAGTCTGACCAGTGACTGTACTGAGCTGTGGAGAGAGGCTGTAGGAACATTCTGACCAGGGACTGTACTGAGCTGTGGAGAGAGGCTGTCGGAACATTCTGAACAGCGACTGTACTGAGCTGTGGAGAGAGGCTGTAGGAAAATTCTGACCAGTGACTGTACTGAGCTGTGGAGAGAGGCTGTAGGAACATTCTGAACAGCGACTGTACTGAGCTGTGGAGTGAGGTTGTAGGAACATTCAGAACAGCGACTGTACTGAGCTGTGGAGCGAGACTGTAGGAACAGCCTGACCAGTGACTGTACTGAGCTGTGGAGAGAGGCTGTAGGAACATTCTGAACAGCGACTGTACTGAGCTGTGGAGTGAGGTTGTAGGAACATTCAGAACAGCGACTGTACTGAGCTGTGGAGCGAGACTGTAGGAACAGCCTGACCAGTGACTGTACTGAGCTGTGGAGAGAGGCGGTAGGAACATTCTGACCAGCGACTGTACTGTGGAGCGAGGCTGTAGGAACAGTCTGACCAGTGACTGTACTGAGCTGTGGAGAGAGGCTGTTGGAACATTCTGACCAGCGACTGTACTGAGCTGTGGAGAGAGGCTGTAGGAAAATTCTGACCAGTGACTGTACTGAGCTGTGGAGAGAGGCTGTAGGAACATTCTGAACAGCGACTGTACTGAGCTGTGGAGTGAGGTTGTAGGAACATTCAGAACAGCGACTGTACTGAGCTGTGGAGCGAGACTGTAGGAACAGCCTGACCAGTGACTGTACTGAGCTGTGGAGAGAGGCGGTAGGAACATTATGACCAGCGACTGTACTGTGGAGCGAGGCTGTAGGAACAGTCTGACCAGTGACTGTACTGAGCTGTGGAGAGAGGCTGTTGGAACATTCTGACCAGCGACTGTACTGAGCTGTGGAGAGAGATTGTAGGAACATTCTGAACAGCGACTGTACTGAGCTGTGGAGCGAGACTGTAGGAACAGCCTGACAAGTGACTGTACTGAGCTGTGGAGAGAGGCTGTAGGAACATTCTGAACAGCGACTGTACTGTGGAGCGAGGCTGTAGGAACAGTCTGACCAGTGACTGTACTGAGCTGTGGAGAGAGGCTGTTGGAACATTCTGACCAGCGACTGTACTGAGCTGTGGAGAGAGGCTGCAGGAACAGTCTAAACAGCAACTGTACTGAGCTGTGGAGAGAGGCTGTAGGAACAGTCTGACCAGTGACTGTACTGAGCTGTGGAGAGAGGCTGTAGGAACATTCTGACAAGGGACTGTACTGAGCTGTGGAGAGAGGCTGTCGGAACATTCTGAACAGCGACTGTACTCAGCTGTGGAGAGAGGCTGTAGGAAAATTCTGACCAGTGACTGTACTGAGCTGTGGAGAGAGGCTATAGGAACAATCTGATCAGGGACTGTACTGAGCCATGGAGAGAGGCTGTTGGAACATTCTGAACAGCGACTTTACTGAGCTGTGGAGAGAGGCTGTAGGAACATTCTGACCAGGGACTGTACTGAGCTGTGGAGAGAGGCTGTAGGAACATTCTGAACAGTGACTGTACTGAGCTGTGGAGCGAGGCTGTAGGAACAGTCTGACCAGTGACTGTACTGAGCTCTGGAGAGAGGCTGTCGGAACATTCTGACCAGGGACTGTACTGAGCTGTGAGAGAGGCTGTAGGAACATTCTGAACAGCGATTATACTGAGCTGTGGAGAGAGGCTGTATGAACATTCTGAACAGCGACTGTACTGAGCTGTGGAGAGAGGCTGTCGGAAAATTCTGACCAGTGACTGTACTGAGCTGTGGAGAGAGGCTGTAGGAACATTCTGAACAGCGACTGTACTGAGCTGTGGAGAGAGGTTGTAGGAACATTCAGAACAGCGACTGTACTGAGCTGTGGAGCGAGACTGTAGGAACAGCCTGACCAGTGACTGTACTGAGCTGTGGAGAGAGGCGGTAGGAACATTCCGACCAGCGACTGTACTGTGGAGCGAGGCTGTAGGAACAGTCTGACCAGTGACTGTACTGAGCTGTGGAGAGAGGCTGTTGGAACATTCTGACCAGCGACTGTACTGAGCTGTGGAGAGAGGTTGTAGGAACATTCTGAACAGCGACTGTACTGAGCTGTGGAGCGAGACTGTAGGAACAGCCTGACAAGTGACTGTACTGAGCTGTGGAGAGAGGCTGTAGGAACATTCTGAACAGCGACTGTACTGTGGAGCGAGGCTGTAGGAACAGTCTGACCAGTGACTGTACTGAGCTGTGGAGAGAGGCTGTTGGAACATTCTGACCAGCGACTGTACTGAGCTGTGGAGAGAGGCTGTAGGAACAGTCTAAACAGCAACTGTACTGAGCTGTGGAGAGAGGCTGTAGGAACAGTCTGACCAGTGACTGTACTGAGCTGTGGAGAGAGGCTGTAGGAACATTCTGACCAGGGACTGTACTGAGCCATGGAGAGAGGCTGTTGGAACATTCTGAACAGCGACTGTACTGAGCTGTGGAGAGAGGCTGTAGGAACATTCTGACCAGGGACTGTACTGAGCTGTGGAGAGAGGCTGTTGGAACATTCTGACCAGCGACTGTACTGAGCTGTGGAGCGAGGCTGTAGGAACAGTCTGACCAGTGACTGTACTGAGCTGTGGAGAGAGGCTGTTGGAACATTCTGTCCAGCGACTGTACTGAGCTGTGGAGAGAGGTTGTAGGAACATTCTGAACAGCGACTGTACTGAGCTGTGGAGCGAGACTGTAGGAACAGCCTGACCAGTGACTGTACTGAGCTGTGGAGAAAGACTGTAGGAACATTCTGACCAGCGACTGTACTGTGGAGCGAGGCTGTAGGAACATTCTGACCAGTGACTGTACTGAGCTGTGGAGAGAGGCTGTAGGAACAGTCTGACCAGTGACTGTACTGAGCTGTGGAGAGAGGCTGTCGGAACATTCTGACCAGGGACTGTACTGAGCTGTGGAGAGCGGCTGTAGGAACATTCTGAACAGCGACTGTACTCAGCTGTGGAGAGAGGCTGTAGGAAAATTATGACCAGTGACTGTACTGAGCTGTGGAGAGAGGCTGTAGGAACAAACTGATCAGGGACTGTACTGAGCCATGGAGAGAGGCTGTTGGAACATTCTGAACAGCGACTGTACTGAGCTGTGGAGAGAGGCTGTAGGAACATTCTGACCAGGGACTGTACTGAGCTGTGGAGAGAGGCTGTAGGAACATTCTGAACAGCGACTGTACTGAGCTGTGGAGAGAGGTTGTAGGAACATTCTGAACAGCGACTGTACTGAGCTGTGGAGAGAGGCGGTAGGAACATTCCGACCAGCGACTGTACTGTGGAGCGAGGCTGTAGGAACAGTCTGACCAGTGACTGTACTGAGCTGTGGAGAGAGGCTGTTGGAACATTCTGACCAGCGACTGTACTGAGCTGTGGAGAGAGGTTGTAGGAACATTCTGAACAGCGACTGTACTGAGCTGTGGAGCGAGACTGTAGGAACAGCCTGACAAGTGACTGTACTGAGCTGTGGAGAGAGGCTGTAGGAACATTCTGAACAGCGACTGTAATGTGGAGCGAGGCTGTAGGAACAGTCTGACCAGTGACTGTACTGAGCTGTGGAGAGAGGCTGTTGGAACATTCTGACCAACGACTGTACTGAGCTGTGGAGAGAGGCTGTAGGAACAGTCTAAACAGCAACTGTACTGAGCTGTGGAGAGAGGCTGTAGGAACAGTCTGACCAGTGACTGTACTGAGCTGTGGAGAGAGGCTGTAGGAACATTCTGACCAGGGACTGTACTGAGCTGTGGAGAGAGGCTGTCGGAACATTCTGAACAGCGACTGTACTCAGCTGTGGAGAGAGGCTGTAGGAAAATTCTGACCAGTGACTGTACTGAGCTGTGGAGAGGGGCGAAAGGAACAATCTGATCAGGGACTGTACTGAGCCATGGAGAGAGGCTGTTGGAACATTCTGAACAGCGACTGTACTGAGCTGTGGAGAGAGGCTGTAGGAACATTCTGACCAGGGACTGTACTGAGCTGTGGAGAGAGGCTGTTGGAACATTCTGACCAGCGACTGTACTGAGCTGTGGAGCGAGGCTGTAGGAACAGTCTGACCAGTGACTGTACTGAGCTGTGGAGAGAGGCTGTTGGAACATTCTGTCCAGCGACTGTACTGAGCTGTGGAGAGAGGTTGTAGGAACATTCTGAACAGCGACTGTACTGAGCTGTGGAGCGAGACTGTAGGAACAGCCTGACCAGTGACTGTACTGAGCTGTGGAGAAAGGCTGTAGGAACATTCTGACCAGCGACTGTACTGTGGAGCGAGGCTGTAGGAACATTCTGACCAGTGACTGTACTGAGCTGTGGAGAGAGGCTGTAGTAACAGTCTGACCAGTGACTGTACTGAGCTGTGGAGAGAGGCTGTCGGAACATTCTGACCAGGGACTGTACTGAGCTGTGGAGAGCGGCTGTAGGAACATTCTGAACAGCGACTGTACTCAGCTGTGGAGAGAGGCTGTAGGAAAATTATGACCAGTGACTGTACTAGCTGTGGAGAGAGGCTGTAGGAACAAACTGATCAGGGACTGTACTGAGCCATGGAGAGAGGCTGTTGGAACATTCTGAACAGCGACTGTACTGAGCTGTGGAGCGAGACTGTAGGAACAGCGTGACCAGTGACTGTACCGAGCTGTGGAGAGTGGCTGTAGGAACATTTTGGCCAGCGACTGGACTGAGCTGTGGAGCGAGGCTGTAGGAACAGTCTGACCAGTGACTGTACTGAGCTGAGGAGAGAGGCTGTAGGAACATTCTGACCAGCGACTGTACTGAGCTGTGGAGAGAGGCTGTAGGAACATTCTGAACAGCGACTGTACTGAGCCGTGGAGCGAGGCTGTAGGAACAGTCTGACCAGTGACTGTACTGAGCTGTGGAGAGAGGCTGTCGGAACATTCTGCCCAGGGACTGTACTGAGCTGTGGAGAGAGGCTGTAGGAAAATTCTGACCAGTGACTGTACTGAGCTGTGGAGAGAGGCTGTAGGAACAATCTGATCAGGGACTGTACTGAGCTGTGGAGAGAGGCTGTAGGAACATTCTGACCAGGGACTGTACTGAGCTGTGGAGAGAGGCTGTAGGAAAATTCTGAACAGCGACTGTACTGAGCTGTGGAGAGAGGCTGTAGGAACATTCTGAACAGCGACTGTACTGAGCTGTGGAGCGAGGCTGTAGGAACAGTCTGACCAGTGACTGTACTGAGCTGTGGAGAGAGGCTGTAGGAACATTCTGACCAGGGACTGTACTGAGCTGTGGAGAGAGGCTGTAGGAACGTTCTGAACAGCGACTGTACTGAGCTGTGGAGAGAGGCTGTAGGAACATTCTGACCAGTGTCTGTACTGAGCTGTGGAGAGAGGCTGTAGGAACAATCTGACCAGTGACTGTACTGAGCTGTGGAGAGAGGCTGTAGGAACATTCTGACCAAGGACTGTACTGAGCTGTGGAGAGAGGCTGTAGGAACATTCTGAACAGCGACTGTACTGAGCTGTAGAGAGAGGTTGTCAGAACATTCTGAACAGCGACTGTACTGAGCTGTGGAGCGAGGCCATAGGAACAGCCTGACCAGTGACTGCACTGAGCTGTGGAGAGAGGCTGTTGGAACATTCTGACCAGCGACTGGACTGAGCTGTGGAGCGAGGCTGTAGGAACAGTCTGACCAGTGACTGTACTGAGCTGTGGAGAGAGGCTGTCGGAACATTCTGACCAGCGACTGTACTGAGCTGTGG
Organism: Pristiophorus japonicus; assembly: GCF_044704955.1. Lineage (NCBI taxonomy): Eukaryota > Metazoa > Chordata > Chondrichthyes > Pristiophoridae > Pristiophorus > Pristiophorus japonicus. Next base: position 178,737,633 of record NC_091979.1, on the reverse strand, counting down.
AAAGAGGCTGTAGGAATATTCTGAACAGCGACTGTACTGAGCTGTGGAGCGAGGCTGTAGGAACAGTCTGACCAGTTACTGTACTGAGCTGTGGAGAGAGGCTGTCGGAACATTCTGACCAGGGACTGTACTGAGCTTTGAGAGAGGCTGTAGGAACATTCTGAACAGCGACTATACTGAGCTGTGGAGAGAGGCTGTAGGAACATTCTGAACAGCGACTGTACTGAGCTGTGGAGAGAGGCTGTAGGAACATTCTGAACAGCGACTGTACTGAGCTGTGGACAGAGGCTGTAGGAACAGTCTGAACAGCGACTGTACTGAGCTGTGGAGCGAGGCTGTAGGAACAGTCTGACCAGTGACTGTACTGAGCTGTGGAGAGAGGCTGTAGGAACATTCTGACCAGGGACTGTACTGAGCTGTGGAGAGAGGCTGTCGGAACATTCTGAACAGCGACTTTATTGAGCTGTGGAGAGAGGCTGTAGGAACAATCTGACCAGTGACTGTACTGAGCTGTGGAGAAAGGCTGTAGGAACATTCTGACCAGGGACTGTACTGAGCTGTGGAGAGAGGCTGTCGGAACATTCTGAACAGCGACTTTATTGAGCTGTGGAGAGAGGCTGTAGGAACATTCTGAACAGCGACTGTACTGAGCTGTGGAGAGAGGTTGTCGGAACATTCTGAACAGCGACTTTACTGAGCTGTGGAGCGAGGCCGTAGGAACAGCCTGACCAGTGACTGCACTGAGCTGTGGAGAGAGGCTGTTGGAACATTCTGACCAGCGACTGGACTGAGCTGTGGAGCGAGGCTGTAGGAACATTCTGAACAGCGACTGTACTGAGCTGTGGAGAGAGGCTATAGGAACATTCTGAACAGCGACTGTATTGAGCTGTTGAGCGAGGCTGCAGGAACAGTCTGACCAGTGACTGTACTGAGCTGTGGAGAGAGGCTGTAGGAACATTCTGACCAGGGACTGTACTGAGCTGTAGAGAGAGGCTGTGGGAACATTCTGATAGCGACTGTACTGAGCTGTGGAGCGAGGCCATAGGAACAGCCTGACCAGTGACTGTACTGAGCTGTGGAGAGAGGCTGTAGGAACAATCTGACCAGCGACTGGACTGATCTGTGGAGCGAGGCTGTAGGAACAGTCTGACCAGTGACTGTACTGAGCTGTGGAGAGATGCTGTAGGAACATTCTGACCAGCGACTGAACTGAGCTGTGGAAAGAGGCTGTAGGAATATTCTGAACAGAGAATGTACTGAGCTGTGGAGCGAGGCTGTAGGAACAGTCTGACCAGTGACTGTACTGAGCTGTGGAGAGAGGCTGTTGGAACATTCTGACCAGCGACTGTACTGAGCTGTGGAGAGAGGTTGTAGGAACATTCTGAACAGCGACTGTACTGAGCTGTGGAGCGAGACTGTAGGAACAGCCTGACCAGTGACTGTACTGAGCTGTGGAGAAAGGCTGTAGGAACATTCTGACCAGCGACTGTACTGTGGAGCGAGGCTGTAGGAACATTCTGACCAGTGACTGTACTGAGCTGTGGAGAGAGGCTGTAGGAACAGTCTGACCAGTGACTGTACTGAGCTGTGGAGAGAGGCTGTCGGAACATTCTGACCAGGGACTGTACTGAGCTGTGGAGAGCGGCTGTAGGAACATTCTGAACAGCGACTGTACTCAGCTGTGGAGAGAGGCTGTAGGAAAATTCTGACCAGTGACTGTACTGAGCTGTGGAGAGAGGCGAAAGGAACATTCTGCCCAGGGACTGTACTGAGCTGTGGAGAGAGGCTGTAGGAAAATTCTGACCAGTGACTGTACTGAGCTGTGGAGAGAGGCTGTAGGAACAATCTGATCAGGGACTGTACTGAGCTGTGGAGAGAGGCTGTAGGAACATTCTGACCAGGGACTGTACTGAGCTGTGGAGAGAGGCTGTAGGAACATTCTGAACAGCGACTGTACTGAGCTGTGGAGAGAGGCTGTAGGAACATTCTGAACAGCGACTGTACTGAGCTGTGGAGCGAGGCTGTAGGAACAGTCTGACCAGTGACTGTACTGAGCTGTGGAGAGAGGCTGTAGGAACATTCTGACCAGGGACTGTACTGAGCTGTGGAGAGAGGCTGTCGGAACATTCTGAACAGCGACTTTATTGAGCTGTGGAGAGAGGCTGTAGGAACAATCTGACCAGTGACTGTACTGAGCTGTGGAGAAAGGCTGTAGGAACATTCTGACCAGGGACTGTACTGAGCTGTGGAGAGAGGCTGTCGGAACATTCTGAACAGCGACTTTATTGAGCTGTGGAGAGAGGCTGTAGGAACATTCTGAACAGCGACTGTACTGAGCTGTGGAGAGAGGTTGTCGGAACATTCTGAACAGCGACTTTACTGAGCTGTGGAGCGAGGCCGTAGGAACAGCCTGACCAGTGACTGCACTGAGCTGTGGAGAGAGGCTGCTGGAACATTCTGACCAGCGACTGGACTGAGCTGTGGAGCGAGGCTGTAGGAACATTCTGAACAGCGACTGTACTGAGCTGTGGAGAGAGGCTATAGGAACATTCTGAACAGCGACTGTATTGAGCTGTTGAGCGAGGCTGCAGGAACAGTCTGACCAGTGACTGTACTGAGCTGTGGAGAGAGGCTGTAGGAACATTCTGACCAGGGACTGTACTGAGCTGTAGAGAGAGGCTGTGGGAACATTCTGATAGCGACTGTACTGAGCTGTGGAGCGAGGCCATAGGAACAGCCTGACCAGTGACTGTACTGAGCTGTGGAGAGAGGCTGTAGGAACAATCTGACCAGCGACTGGACTGATCTGTGGAGCGAGGCTGTAGGAACAGTCTGACCAGTGACTGTACTGAGCTGTGGAGAGATGCTGTAGGAACATTCTGACCAGCGACTGAACTGAGCTGTGGAAAGAGGCTGTAGGAATATTCTGAACAGCGACTGTACTGAGCTGTGGAGCGAGGCTGTAGGAACAGTCTGACCAGTGACTGTACTGAGCTGTGGAGAGAGGCTGTTGGAACATTCTGACCAGCGACTGTACTGAGCTGTGGAGAGAGGTTGTAGGAACATTCTGAACAGCGACTGTACTGAGCTGTGGAGCGAGACTGTAGGAACAGCCTGACCAGTGACTGTACTGAGCTGTGGAGAAAGGCTGTAGGAACATTCTGACCAGCGACTGTACTGTGGAGCGAGGCTGTAGGAACATTCTGACCAGTAACTGTACTGAGCTGTGGAGAGAGGCTGTAGGAACAGTCTGACCAGTGACTGTACTGAGCTGTGGAGAGAGGCTGTCGGAACATTCTGACCAGGGACTGTACTGAGCTGTGGAGAGCGGCTGTAGGAACATTCTGAACAGCGACTGTACTCAGCTGTGGAGAGAGGCTGTAGGAAAATTCTGACCAGTGACTGTACTGAGCTGTGGAGAGAGGCGAAAGGAACATTCTGCCCAGGGACTGTACTGAGCTGTGGAGAGAGGCTGTAGGAAAATTCTGACCAGTGACTGTACTGAGCTGTGGAGAGAGGCTGTAGGAACAATCTGATCAGGGACTGTACTGAGCTGTGGAGAGAGGCTGTAGGAACATTCTGACCAGGGACTGTACTGAGCTGTGGAGAGAGGCTGTAGGAACATTCTGAACAGCGACTGTACTGAGCTGTGGAGAGAGGCTGTAGGAACATTCTGAACAGCGACTGTACTGAGCTGTGGAGCGAGGCTGTAGGAACAGTCTGACCAGTGACTGTACTGAGCTGTGGAGAGAGGCTGTAGGAACATTCTGACCAGGGACTGTACTGAGCTGTGGAGAGAGGCTGTAGGAACATTCTGAACAGCGACTGTACTGAGCTGTGGAGAGAGGCTGTAGGAACATTCTGACCAGTGTCTGTACTGAGCTGTGGAGAGAGGCTGTAGGAACAATCTGACCAGTGACTGTACTGAGCTGTGGAGAGAGGCTGTAGGAACATTCTGACCAAGGACTGTACTGAGCTGTGGAGAGAGGCTGTAGGAACATTCTGAACAGCGACTGTACTGAGCTGTAGAGAGAGGTTGTCAGAACATTCTGAACAGCGACTGTACTGAGCTGTGGAGCGAGGCCATAGGAACAGCCTGACCAGTGACTGCACTGAGCTGTGGAGAGAGGCTGTTGGAACATTCTGACCAGCGACTGGACTGAGCTGTGGAGCGATGCTGTAGGAACAGTCTGACCAGTGACTGTACTGAGCTGTGGAGAGAGGCTGTCGGAACATTCTGACCAGCGACTGTACTGAGCTGTGGAAAGAGGCTGTAGGAATATTCTGAACAGCGACTGTACTGAGCTGTGGAGCGAGGCTGTAGGAACAGTCTGACCAGTTACTGTACTGAGCTGTGGAGAGAGGCTGTCGGAACATTCTGACCAGGAACTGTACTGAGCTTTGAGAGAGGCTGTAGGAACATTCTGAACAGCGACTATACTGAGCTGTGGAGAGAGGCTGTAGGAACATTCTGAACAGCGACTGTACTGAGCTGTGGAGAGAGGCTGTAGGAACATTCTGAACAGCGACTGTACTGAGCTGTGGACAGAGGCTGTAGGAACAGTCTGAACAGCGACTGTACTGAGCTGTGGAGCGAGGCTGTAGGAACAGTCTGACCAGTGACTGTACTGAGCTGTGGAGAGAGGCTGTAGGAACATTCTGACCAGGGACTGTACTGAGCTGTGGAGAGAGGCTGTCGGAACATTCTGAACAGCGACTTTATTGAGCTGTGGAGAGAGGCTGTAGGAACAATCTGACCAGTGACTGTACTGAGCTGTGGAGAAAGGCTGTAGGAACATTCTGACCAGGGACTGTACTGAGCTGTGGAGAGAGGCTGTCGGAACATTCTGAACAGCGACTTTATTGAGCTGTGGAGAGAGGCTGTAGGAACATTCTGAACAGCGACTGTACTGAGCTGTGGAGAGAGGTTGTCGGAACATTCTGAACAGCGACTTTACTGAGCTGTGGAGCGAGGCCGTAGGAACAGCCTGACCAATGACTGTACTGAGCTGTGGAGAGAGGCTGTAGGAACATTCTGACCAGCGACTGGACTGAGCTGTGGAGCGAGGCTGCAGGAACAGTCTGACCAGTAACTGTACTGAGCTGTGGAGAGAGGCTGTAGGAACATTCTGACCAGCGACTGTACTGAGCTGTGGAGAGAGGCTGTAGGAACATTCTGAACAGCGACTGTACTGAGCTGTGGAGCGAGGCTGTAGGAACAGTCTGACCAGTGACTGTACTGAGCTGTGGAGAGAGGCTGTCGGAACATTCTGACCAAGGACTGTACTGAGCTGTGGAGAGAGGCTGTAGGAACATTCTGAACAGCGACTGTACTGAGCTGTAGAGAGAGGTTGTCAGAACATTCTGAACAGCGACTGTACTGAGCTGTGGAGCGAGGCCTTAGGAACAGCCTGACCAGTGACTGCACTGAGCTGTGGAGAGAGTCTGTTGGAACATTCTGACCAGCGACTGGACTGAGCTGTGGAGCGAGGCTGTAGGAACATTCTGAACAGCGACTGTACTGAGCTGTGGAGAGAGGCTATAGGAACATTCTGAACAGCGACTGTATTGAGCTGTGGAGCGAGGCTGCAGGAACAGTCTGACCAGTGACTGTACTGAGCTGTGGAGAGAGGCTGTAGGAACATTCTGACCAGGGACTGTACTGAGCTGTAGAGAGAGGCTATGGGAACATTCTGATAGCGACTGTACTGAGCTGTGGAGCGAGGCCATAGGAACAGCCTGACCAGTGACTGTACTGAGCTGTGGAGAGAGGCTGTAGGAACAATCTGACCAGCGACTGGACTGATCTGTGGAGCGAGGCTGTAGGAATAGTCTGACCAGTGACTGTACTGAGCTGTGGAGAGATGCTGTAGGAACATTCTGACCAGCGACTGAACTGAGCTGTGGAAAGAGGCTGTAGGAATATTCTGAACAGCGACTGTACTGAGCTGTGGAGCGAGGCTGTAGGAACAGTCTGACCAGTGACTGTACTGAGCTGTGGAGAGAGGCTGTTGGAACATTCTGACCAGCGACTGTACTGAGCTGTGGAGAGAGGTTGTAGGAACATTCTGAACAGCGACTGTACTGAGCTGTGGAGCGAGACTGTAGGAACAGCCTGACCAGTGACTGTACTGAGCTGTGGAGAAAGGCTGTAGGAACATTCTGACCAGCGACTGTACTGTGGAGCGAGGCTGTAGGAACATTCTGACCAGTGACTGTACTGAGCTGTGGAGAGAGGCTGTAGGAACAGTCTGACCAGTGACAGTACTGAGCTGTGGAGAGAGGCTGTCGGAACATTCTGACCAGGGACTGTACTGAGCTGTGGAGAGCGGCTGTAGGAACATTCTGAACAGCGACTGTACTCAGCTGTGGAGAGAGGCTGTAGGAAAATTCTGACCAGTGACTGTACTGAGCTGTGGAGAGAGGCGAAAGGAACAATCTGATCAGGGACTGTACTGAGCCATGGAGAGAGGCTGTTGGAACATTCTGAACAGCGACTGTACTGAGCTGTGGAGAGAGGCTGTAGGAACATTCTGACCAGGGACTGTACTGAGCTGTGGAGAGAGGCTGTAGGAACATTCTGAACAGTGACTGTACTGAGCTGTGGAGAGAGGTTGTCGGAACATTCTGACCGTCGACTGTACTGAGCTGTGGAGCGAGACTCGTAGCAACAGCCTGACCAGTGACTGTACTGAGCTGTGGAGAGAGGCTGTAGGAACATTCTGACCAGCGACTGTACTGAGCTGTGGAGCGAGGCTGTAGGAACAGTCTGACCAGTGACTGTACTGAGCTGTGGAGAGAGGCTGTTGGAACATTCTGACCAGCGACTGTACTGAGCTGTGGAGAGAGGTTGTAGGAACATTCTGAACAGCGACTGTACTGAGCTGTGGAGCGAGACTGTAGGAACAGCCTGACCAGTGACTGTACTGAGCTGTGGAGAAAGGCTGTAGGAACATTCTGACCAGCGACTGTACTGTGGAGCGAGGCTGTAGGAACATTCTGACCAGTGACTGTACTGAGCTGTGGAGAGAGGCTGTAGGAACAGTCTGACCAGTGACTGTACTGAGCTGTCGAGAGAGGCTGTCGGAACATTCTGACCAGGGACTGTACTGAGCTGTGGAGAGCGGCTGTAGGAACATTCTGAACAGCGACTGTACTCAGCTGTGGAGAGAGGCTGTAGGAAAATTATGACCAGTGACTGTACTGAGCTGTGGAGAGAGGCTGTAGGAACAAACTGATCAGGGACTGTACTGAGCCATGGAGAGAGGCTGTTGGAACATTCTGAACAGCGACTGTACTGAGCTGTGGAGAGAGGCTGTAGGAACATTCTGACCAGGGACTGTACTGAGCTGTGGAGAGAGGCTGTAGGAACATTCTGAACAGCGACTGTACTGAGCTGTGGAGAGAGGTTGTAGGAACATTCTGAACAGCGACTGTACTGAGCTGTGGAGCGAGACTGTAGGAACAGCGTGACCAGTGACTGTACCGAGCTGTGGAGAGTGGCTGTAGTCACATTCTGACCAGCGACTGGACTGAGCTGTGGAGCGAGGCTGTAGGAACAGTCTGACCAGTGACTGTACTGAGCTGAGTAGAGAGGCTGTAGGAACATTCTGACCAGCGACTGTACTGAGCTGTGGAGAGAGGCTTTAGGAACATTCTGAACAGCGACTGTACTGAGCCGTGGAGCGAGGCTGTAGGAACAGTCTGACCAGTGACTGTACTGAGCTGTGGAGAGAGGCTGTCGGAACATTCTGCCCAGGGACTGTACTGAGCTGTGGAGAGAGGCTGTAGGAAAATTCTGACCAGTGACTGTACTGAGCTGTGGAGAGAGGCTGTAGGAACAATCTGATCAGGGACTGTACTGAGCTGTGGAGAGAGGCTGTAGGAACATTCTGACCAGGGACTGTACTGAGCTGTGGAGAGAGGCTGTAGGAACATTCTGAACAGCGACTGTACTGAGCTGTGGAGAGAGGCTGTAGGAACATTCTGAACAGCGACTGTACTGAGCTGTGGAGCGAGGCTGTAGGAACAGTCTGACCAGTGACTGTACTGAGCTGTGGAGAGAGGCTGTAGGAACATTCTGACCAGGGACTGTACTGAGCTGTGGAGAGAGGCTGTAGGAACGTTCTGAACAGCGACTGTACTGAGCTGTGGAGAGAGGCTGTAGGAACATTCTGACCAGTGTCTGTACTGAGCTGTGGAGAGAGGCTGTAGGAACAATCTGACCAGTGACTGTACTGAGCTGTGGAGAGAGGCTGTAGGAACATTCTGACCAAGGACTGTACTGAGCTGTGGAGAGAGGATGTAGGAACATTCTGAACAGCGACTGTACTGAGCTGTAGAGAGAGGTTGTCAGAACATTATGAACAGCGACTGTACTGAGCTGTGGAGCGAGGCCATAGGAACAGCCTGACCAGTGACTGCACTGAGCTGTGGAGAGAGGCTGTTGGAACATTCTGACCAGCGACTGGACTGAGCTGTGGAGCGAGGCTGTAGGAACAGTCTGACCAGTGACTGTACTGAGCTGTGGAGAGAGGCTGTCGGAACATTCTGACCAGCGACTGTACTGAGCTGTGGAAAGAGGCTGTAGGAATATTCTGAACAGCGACTGTACTGAGCTGTGGAGCGAGGCTGTAGGAACAGTCTGACCAGTTACTGTACTGAGCTGTGGAGAGAGGCTGTCGGAACATTCTGACCAGGGACTGTACTGAGCTTTGAGAGAGGCTGTAGGAACATTCTGAACAGCGACTATACTGAGCTGTGGAGAGAGGCTGTAGGAACATTCTGAACAGCGACTGTACTGAGCTGTGGAGAGAGGCTGTAGGAACATTCTGAACAGCGACTGTACTGAGCTGTGGACAGAGGCTGTAGGAACAGTCTGAACAGCGACTGTACTGAGCTGTGGTGCGAGGCTGTAGGAACAGTCTGACCAGTGACTGTACTGAGCTGTGGAGAGAGGCTGTAGGAACATTCTGACCAGGGACTGTACTGAGCTGTGGAGAGAGGCTGTCGGAACATTCTGAACAGCGACTTTATTGAGCTGTGGAGAGAGGCTGTAGGAACAATCTGACCAGTGACTGTACTGAGCTGTGGAGAAAGGCTGTAGGAACATTCTGACCAGGGACTGTACTGAGCTGTGGAGAGAGGCTGTCGGAACATTCTGAACAGCGACTTTATTGAGCTGTGGAGAGAGGCTGTAGGAACATTCTGAACAGCGACTGTACTGAGCTGTGGAGAGAGGTTGTCGGAACATTCTGAACAGCGACTTTACTGAGCTGTGGAGCGAGGCCGTAGGAACAGCCTGACCAATGACTGTACTGAGCTGTGGAGAGAGGCTGTAGGAACATTCTGACCAGCGACTGGACTGAGCTGTGGAGCGAGGCTGCAGGAACAGTCTGACCAGTGACTGTACTGAGCTGTGGAGAGAGGCTGTAGGAACATTCTGACCAGCGACTGTACTGAGCTGTGGAGAGAGGCTGTAGGAACATTCTGAACAGCGACTGTACTGAGCTGTGGAGCGAGGCTGTAGGAACAGTCTGACCAGTGACTGTACTGAGCTGTGGAGAGAGGCTGTCGGAACATTCTGACCAAGGACTGTACTGAGCTGTGGAGAGAGGCTGTAGGAACATTCTGAACAGCGACTGTACTGAGCTGTAGAGAGAGGTTGTCAGAACATTCTGAACAGCGACTGTACTGAGCTGTGGAGCGAGGCCATAGGAACAGCCTGACCAGTGACTGCACTGAGCTGTGGAGAGAGGCTGTTGGAACATTCTGACCAGCGACTGGACTGAGCTGTGGAGCGAGGCTGTAGGAACATTCTGAACAGCGACTGTACTGAGCTGTGGAGAGAGGCTATAGGAACATTCTGAACAGCGACTGTATTGAGCTGTGGAGCGAGGCTGCAGGAACAGTCTGACCAGTGACTGTACTGAGCTGTGGAGAGAGGCTGTAGGAACATTCTGACCAGGGACTGTACTGAGCTGTAGAGAGAGGCTGTAGGAACATTCTGATAGCGACTGTACTGAGCTGTGGAGCGAGGCCATAGGAACAGCCTGACCAGTGACTGTACTGAGCTGTGGAGAGAGGCTGTAGGAACAATCTGACCAGCGACTGGACTGATCTGTGGAGCGAGGCTGTAGGAACAGTCTGACCAGTGACTGTACTGAGCTGTGGAGAGATGCTGTAGGAACATTCTGACCAGCGACTGAACTGAGCTGTGGAAAGAGGCTGTAGCAATATTCTGAACAGCGACTGTACTGAGCTGTGGAGCGAGGCTGTAGGAACAGTCTGACCAGTGACTGTACTGAGCTGTGGAGAGAGGCTGTTGGAACATTCTGACCAGCGACTGTACTGAGCTGTGGAGAGAGGTTGTAGGAACATTCTGAACAGCGACTGTACTGAGCTGTGTAGCGAGACTGTAGGAACAGCCTGACCAGTGACTGTACTGAGCTGTGGAGAAAGGCTGTAGGAACATTCTGACCAGCGACTGTACTGTGGAGCGAGGCTGTAGGAACATTCTGACCAGTGACTGTACTGAGCTGTGGAGAGAGGCTGTAGGAACAGTCTGACCAGTGACTGTACTGAGCTGTGGAGAGAGGCTGTCGGAACATTCTGACCAGGGACTGTACTGAGCTGTGGAGAGCGGCTGTAGGAACATTCTGAACAGCGACTGTACTCAGCTGTGGAGAGAGGCTGTAGGAAAATTATGACCAGTGACTGTACTGAGCTGTGGAGAGAGGCTGTAGGAACAAACTGATCATGGACTGTACTGAGCCATGGAGAGAGGCTGTTGGAACATTCTGAACAGCGACTGTACTGAGCTGTGGAGAGAGGCTGTAGGAACATTCTGACCAGGGACTGTACTGAGCTGTGGAGAGAGGCTGTAGGAACATTCTGAACAGCGACTGTACTGAGCTGTGGAGAGAGGTTGTAGGAACATTCTGAACAGCGACTGTACTGAGCTGTGGAGCGAGACTGTAGGAACAGCGTGACCAGTGACTGTACCGAGCTGTGGAGAGAGGCTGTAGGAACATTCTGACCAGCGACTGGACTGAGCTGTGGAGCGAGGCTGTAGGAACAGTCTGACCAGTGACTGTACTGAGCTGAGGAGAGAGGCTGTAGGAACATTCTGACCAGCGACTGTACTGAGCTGTGGAGAGAGGCTGTAGGAACATTCTGAACAGCGACTGTACTGAGCCGTGGAGCGAGGCTGTAGGAACAGTCTGACCAGTGACTGTACTGAGCTGTGGAGAGAGGCTGTCGGAACATTCTGCCCAGGGACTGTACTGAGCTGTGGAGAGAGGCTGTAGGAAAATTCTGACCAGTGATTGTACTGAGCTGTGGAGAGAGGCTGTAGGAACAATCTGATCAGGGACTGTACTGAGCTGTGGAGAGAGGCTGTAGGAACATTCTGACCAGGGACTGTACTGAGCTGTGGAGAGAGGCTGTAGGAAAATTCTGAACAGCGACTGTACTGAGCTGTGGAGAGAGGCTGTAGGAACATTCTGAACAGCGACTGTACTGAGCTGTGGAGCGAGGCTGTAGGAACAGTCTGACCAGTGACTGTACTGAGCTGTGGAGAGAGGCTGTAGGAACATTCTGACCAGGGACTGTACTGAGCTGTGGAGAGAGGCTGTAGGAACATTCTGAACAGCGACTGTACTGAGCTGTGGAGAGAGGCTGTAGGAACATTCTGACCAGTGTCTGTACTGAGCTGTGGAGAGAGGCTGTAGGAACAATCTGACCAGTGACTGTACTGAGCTGTGGAGAGAGGCTGTAGGAACATTCTGACCAAGGACTGTACTGAGCTGTGGAGAGAGGATGTAGGAACATTCTGAACAGCGACTGTACTGAGCTGTAGAGAGAGGTTGTCAGAACATTCTGAACAGCGACTGTACTGAGCTGTGGAGCGAGGCCATAGGAACAGCCTGACCAGTGACTGCACTGAGCTGTGGAGAGAGGCTGTTGGAACATTCTGACCAGCGACTGGACTGAGCTGTGGAGCGAGGCTGTAGGAACAGTCTGACCAGTGACTGTACTGAGCTGTGGAGAGAGGCTGTCGGAACATTCTGACCAGCGACTGTACTGAGCTGTGGAAAGAGGCTGTAGGAATATTCTGAACAGCGACTGTACTGAGCTGTGGAGCGAGGCTGTAGGAACAGTCTGACCAGTTACTGTACTGAGCTGTGGAGAGAGGCTGTCGGAACATTCTGACCAGGGACTGTACTGAGCTTTGAGAGAGGCTGTAGGAACATTCTGACCAGCGACTATACTGAGCTGTGGAGAGAGGCTGTAGGAACATTCTGAACAGCGACTGTACTGAGCTGTGGAGAGAGGCTGTAGGAACATTCTGAACAGCGACTGTACTGAGCTGTGGACAGAGGCTGTAGGAACAGTCTGAACAGCGACTGTACTGAGCTGTGGAGCGAGGCTGTAGGAACAGTCTGACCAGTGACTGTACTGAGCTGTGGAGAGAGGCTGTAGGAACATTCTGACCAGGGACTGTACTGAGCTGTGGAGAGAGGCTGTCGGAACATTCTGAACAGCGACTTTATTGAGCTGTGGAGAGAGGCTGTAGGAACAATCTGACCAGTGACTGTACTGAGCTGTGGAGAAAGGCTGTAGGAACATTCTGACCAGGGACTGTACTGAGTTGTGGAGAGAGGCTGTCGGAACATTCTGAACAGCGACTTTACTGAGCTGTGGAGCGAGGCCGTAGGAACAGCCTGACCAGTGACTGTACTGAGCTGTGGAGAGAGGCTGTAGGAACATTCTGACCAGCGACTGGACTGAGCTGTGGAGCGAGGCTGTAGGAACAGTCTGACCAGTGACTGTACTGAGCTGTGGAGAGAGGCTGTAGGAACATTCTGAACAGCGACTGTACTGAGCTGTGGAGAGAGGCTGTAGGAACATTCTGAACAGCGACTGTACTGAGCTGTGGAGCGAGGCTGTAGGAACAGTCTGACCAGTGACTGTACTGAGCTGTGGAGAGAGGCTGTAGGAACATTCTGCCCAGGGACTGTACTGAGCTGTGGAGAGAGGCTGTAGGATCAATCTGATCAGGGACTGTACTGAGCTGTGGAGAGAGGCTGTAGGAACAGTCTGACCAGTGACTGTACTGAGCTGTGGAGAGAGGCTGTAGGAACATTCTGACCAGGGACTGTACTGAGCTGTGGAGAGAGGCTGTAGGAACATTCTGAACAGCGACTGTACTGAGCTGTGGAGAGAGACTGTAGGAACATTCTGACCAGTGTCTGTACTGAGCTGTGGAGAGAGGCAGTAGGAACAATCTGACCAGTGACTGTACTGAGCTGTGGAGAGAGGCTGTCGGAACATTCTGACCAAGGACTGTACTGAGCTGTGGAGAGAGGCTGTAGGAACATTCTGAACAGCGACTGTACTGAGCTGTGGAGAGAGGTTGTCAGAACATTCTGAACAGCGACTGTACTGAGCTGTGGAGCGAGGCCATAGGAACAGCCTGACCAGTGACTGCACTGAGCTGTGGAGAGAGGCTGTTGGAACATTCTGACCAGCGACTGGACTGAGCTGTGGAGCGAGGCTGTAGGAACAGTCTGACCAGTGACTGTACTGAACTGTGGAGAGAGGCTGTCGGAACATTCTGACCAGCGACTGTACTGAGCTGTGGAAAGAGGCTGTAGGAATATTCTGAACAGCGACTGTACTGAGCTGTGGACCGAGGCTGTAGGAACAGTCTGACCAGTGACTATACTGAGCTGTGGAGAGAGGCTGTAGGAACATTCTGAACAGCGACTGTACTGAGCTGTGGAGAGAGGCTGTAGGAACATTCTGAACAGCGACTGTACTGAGCTGTGGACAGAGGCTGTAGGAACAGTCTGAACAGCGACTGTACTTAGCTGTGGAGCGAGGCTGTAGGAACAGTCTGACCAGTGACTGTACTGAGCTGTGGAGAGAGGCTGTCGGAACATTCTGACCAGGGACTGTACTGAGCTGTGGAGAGAGGCTGTAGGAACATTCTGAACAGCGACTTTATTGAGCTGTGGAGAGAGGCTGTAGGAACAATCTGACCAGTGACTGTACTGAGCTGTGGAGAAAGGCTGTAGGAACATTCTGACCAGGGACTGTACTGAGCTGTGGAGAGAGGCTGTAGGAACATTCTGAACAGCGACTGTACTGAGCTGTGGAGAGAGTCTGTAGGAACATTCTGACCAGCGACTGTACTGAGCTGTGGAGAGAGGCTGTAGGAACATTCTGAACAGCGACTGTACTGAGCTGTGGAGCGAGGCTGTAGGAACAGTCTGACCAGTGACTGTACTGAGCTGTGGAGAGAGGCTGTCGGAACATTCTGACCAGGGACTGTACTGAGCTGTGAGTGAGGCTGTAGGAACAATCTGACCAGAGACTGTACTGAGCTGTGGAGAGAGGCTGTAGGAACATTCTGACCAGGGACTATACTGAGCTGTGGAGAGAGGCTGTAGGAACATTCTGAACAGCGACTGTACTGAGCTGTGGAGCGAGGCTGTAGGAACAATCTGATCAGGGACTGTACTGAGCTGTGGAGAGAGGCTGTAGGAACATTCTGACCAGGGACTGTCCTGAGCTGTGGAGAGAGGCTGTAGGAACATTCTGAACAGCGACTGTACTGAGCTGTGGAGAGAGGCTGTAGGAACATTCTGAACAGCGACTGTACTGAGCTGTGGAGCGAGGCTGTAGGAACAGTCTGACCAGTGACTGTACTGAGCTGTGGAGAGAGGCTGTAGGAACATTCTGAACAGCGACTGTACTGAGCTGTGGAGAGAGTTTGTCAGAACATTCTGAACAGCGACTTTACTGAGCTGTGGAGCGAGGCCATAGGAACAGCCTGACCAGTGACTGTGCTGAGCTGTGGAGAGAGGCTGTTGGAACATTCTGACCAGCGACTGGACTGAGCTGTGGAGCGAGGCTGTAGGAACATTCTGAACAGCGACTTTACTGAGCTGTGGAGCGAGGCCGTAGGAACAGCCTGACCAGTGACTGTACTGAGCTGTGGAGAGAGGCTGTAGGAACATTCTGACCAGCGACTGTACTGAGCTGTGGAGAGAGGCTGTAGGAACATTCTGAACAGCGACTGTACTGAGCTGTGGAGCGAGGCTGTAGGAACAGTCTGACCAGTGACTGTACTGAGCTGTGGAGAGAGGCTGTCGGAACATTCTGACCAGGGACTGTACTGAGCTGTGAGTGAGGCTGTAGGAACAATCTGACCAGAGACTGTACTGAGCTGTGGAGAGAGGCTGTAGGAACATTCTGACCAGGGACTATACTGAGCTGTGGAGAGAGGCTGTAGGAACATTCTGAACAGCGACTGTACTGAGCTGTGGAGCGAGGCTGTAGGAACAATCTGATCAGGGACTGTACTGAGCTGTGGAGAGAGGCTGTAGGAACATTCTGACCAGGGACTGTACTGAGCTGTGGAGAGAGGCTGTAGGAACATTCTGAACAGCGACTGTACTGAGCTGTGGAGAGAGGCTGTAGGAACATTCTGAACAGCGACTGTACTGAGCTGTGGAGCGAGGCTGTAGGAACAGTCTGACCAGTGACTGTACTGAGCTGTGGAGAGAGGCTGTAGGAACATTCCGACCAGGGACTGTACTGAGCTGTGGAGAGAGGCTGTAGGAACTTTCTGAACAGCGACTGTACTGAGCTGTGGAGAGAGGCTGTAGGAACATTCTGACCAGTGTCTGTACTGAGCTGTGGAGAGAGGCTGTAGGAACAATCTGACCATTGACTGTACTGAGCTGTGGAGAGAGGCTGTAGGAACATTCTGACCAAGGACTGTACTGAGCTGTGGAGAGAGGCTGTAGGAACATTCTGAACAGCGACTGTACTGAGCTGTGGAGAGAGTTTGTCAGAACATTCTGAACAGCGACTTTACTGAGCTGTGGAGCGAGGCCATAGGAACAGCCTGACCAGTGACTGTGCTGAGCTGTGGAGAGAGGCTGTTGGTACATTCTGGCCAGCGACTGGACTGAGCTGTGGAGCGAGGCTGTAGGAACAGTCTGACCAGTGACTGTACTGAGCTGTGGAGAGAGGCTGTAGGAACATTCTGAACAGCGACTGTACTGAGCTGTGGAGAGAGGCTGTAGGAACATTCTGAACAGCGACTGTACTGAGCTGTGGAGCGAGGCTGTAGGAACAGTCTGACCAGTGACTGTACTGAGCTGTGGAGAGAGGCTGTCGGAACATTCTGACCAGGGACTGTACTGAGCTGTGAGTGAGGCTGTAGGAACAATCTGACCAGAGACTGTACTGAGCTGTGGAGAGAGGCTGTAGGAACATTCTGAACAGCGACTGTACTGAGCTGTGGAGCGAGGCTGTAGGAACAGTCTGACCAGTGACTGTACTGAGCTGTGGAGAGAGGCTGTCGGAACATTCTGCCCAGGGACTGTACTGAGCTGTGGAGAGAGGCTGTAGGATCAATCTGATCAGGGACTGTACTGAGCTGTGGAGAGAGGCTGTAGGAACAGTCTGACCAGTGACTGTACTGAGCTGTGGAGAGAGGCTGTAGGAACATTCTGACCAGGGACTGTACTGAGCTGTGGAGAGAGGCTGTAGGAACATTCTGAACAGCGACTGTACTGAGCTGTGGAGAGAGACTGTAGGAACATTCTGACCAGTGTCTGTACTGAGCTGTGGAGAGAGGCTGTAGGAACAATCTGACCAGTGACTGTACTGAGCTGTGGAGAGAGGCTGTCGGAACATTCTGACCAAGGACTGTACTGAGCTGTGGAGAGAGGCTGTAGGAACATTCTGAACAGCGACTGTACTGAGCTGTGGAGAGAGGTTGTCAGAACATTCTGAACAGCGACTGTACTGAGCTGTGGAGCGAGGCCATAGGAACAGCCTGACCAGTGACTGCACTGAGCTGTGGAGAGAGGCTGTTGGAACATTCTGACCAGCGACTGGACTGAGCTGTGGAGCGAGGCTGTAGGAACAGTCTGACCAGTGACTGTACTGAACTGTGGAGAGAGGCTGTCGGAACATTCTGACCAGCGACTGTACTGAGCTGTGGAAAGAGGCTGTAGGAATATTCTGAACAGCGACTGTACTGAGCTGTGGACCGAGGCTGTAGGAACAGTCTGACCAGTGACTATACTGAGCTGTGGAGAGAGGCTGTAGGAACATTCTGAACAGCGACTGTACTGAGCTGTGGAGAGAGGCTGTAGGAACATTCTGAACAGCGACTGTACTGAGCCGTGGACAGAGGCTGTAGGAACAGTCTGAACAGCGACTGTACTTAGCTGTGGAGCGAGGCTGTAGGAACAGTCTGACCAGTGACTGTACTGAGCTGTGGAGAGAGGCTGTCGGAACATTCTGACCAGGGACTGTACTGAGCTGTGGAGAGAGGCTGTAGGAACATTCTGAACAGCGACTTTATTGAGCTGTGGAGAGAGGCTGTAGGAACAATCTGACCAGTGACTGTACTGAGCTGTGGAGAAAGGCTGTAGGAACATTCTGACCAGGGACTGTACTGAGCTGTGGAGAGAGGCTGTAGGAACATTCTGAACAGCGACTGTACTGAGCTGTGGAGAGAGTCTGTAGGAACATTCTGACCAGCGACTGTACTGAGCTGTGGAGAGAGGCTGTAGGAACTTTCTGAACAGCGACTGTACTGAGCTGTGGAGCGAGGCTGTAGGAACAGTCTGACCAGTGACTGTACTGAGCTGTGGAGAGAGGCTGTCGGAACATTCTGACCAGGGACTGTACTGAGCTGTGAGTGAGGCTGTAGGAACAATCTGACCAGAGACTGTACTGAGCTGTGGAGAGAGGCTGTAGGAACATTCTGACCAGGGACTATACTGAGCTGTGGAGAGAGGCTGTAGGAACATTCTGAACAGCGACTGTACTGAGCTGTGGAGCGAGGCTGTAGGAACAATCTGATCAGGGACTGCACTGAGCTGTGGAGAGAGGCTGTAGGAACATTCTGACCAGGGACTGTCCTGAGCTGTGGAGAGAGGCAGTAGGAACATTCTGAACAGCGACTGTACTGAGCTGTGGAGAGAGGCTGTAGGAACATTCTGAACAGCGACTGTACTGAGCTGTGGAGCGAGGCTGTAGGAACAGTCTGACCAGTGACTGTACTGAGCTGTGGAGAGAGGCTGTAGGAACATTCTGACCAGGGACTGTACTGAGCTGTGGAGAGAGGCTGTAGGAACTTTCTGAACAGCGACTGTACTGAGCTGTGGAGAGAGGCTGTAGGAACATTCTGACCAGTGTCTGTACTGAGCTGTGGAGAGAGGCTGTAGGAACAATCTGACCAGTGACTGTACTGAGCTGTGGAGAGAGGCTGTAGGAACATTCTGACCAAGGACTGTACTGAGCTGTGGAGAGAGGCTGTAGGAACATTCTGAACAGCGACTGTACTGAGCTGTGGAGAGAGTTTGTCAGAACATTCTGAACAGCGACTTTACTGAGCTGTGGAGCGAGGCCATAGGAACAGCCTGACCAGTGACTGTGCTGAGCTGTGGAGAGAGGCTGTTGGAACATTCTGACCAGCGACTGGACTGAGCTGTGGAGCGAGGCTGTAGGAACATTCTGAACAGCGACTTTACTGAGCTGTGGAGCGAGGCCGTAGGAACAGCCTGACCAGTGACTGTACTGAGCTGTGGAGAGAGGCTGTAGGAACATTCTGACCAGCGACTGTACTGAGCTGTGGAGAGAGGCTGTAGGAACATTCTGAACAGCGACTGTACTGAGCTGTGGAGCGAGGCTGTAGGAACAGTCTGACCAGTGACTGTACTGAGCTGTGGAGAGAGGCTGTCGGAACATTCTGACCAGGGACTGTACTGAGCTGTGAGTGAGGCTGTAGGAACAATCTGACCAGAGACTGTACTGAGCTGTGGAGAGAGGCTGTAGGAACATTCTGACCAGGGACTATACTGAGCTGTGGAGAGAGGCTGTAGGAACATTCTGAACAGCGACTGTACTGAGCTGTGGAGCGAGGCTGTAGGAACAATCTGATCAGGGACTGTACTGAGCTGTGGAGAGAGGCTGTAGGAACATTCTGACCAGGGACTGTACTGAGCTGTGGAGAGAGGCTGTAGGAACATTCTGAACAGCGACTGTACTGAGCTGTGGAGAGAGGCTGTAGGAACATTCTGAACAGCGACTGTACTGAGCTGTGGAGCGAGGCTGTAGGAACAGTCTGACCAGTGACTGTACTGAGCTGTGGAGAGAGGCTGTAGGAACATTCTGACCAGGGACTGTACTGAGCTGTGGAGAGAGGCTGTAGGAACTTTCTGAACAGCGACTGTACTGAGCTGTGGAGAGAGGCTGTAGGAACATTCTGACCAGTGTCTGTACTGAGCTGTGGAGAGAGGCTGTAGGAACAATCTGACCAGTGACTGTACTGAGCTGTGGAGAGAGGCTGTAGGAACATTCTGACCAAGGACTGTACTGAGCTGTGGAGAGAGGCTGTAGGAACATTCTGAACAGCGACTGTACTGAGCTGTGGAGAGAGTTTGTCAGAACATTCTGAACAGCGACTTTACTGAGCTGTGGAGCGAAGCCATAGGAACAGCCTGACCCGTGACTGTGCTGAGCTGTGGAGAGAGGCTGTTGGAACATTCTGGCCAGCGACTGGACTGAGCTGTGGAGCGAGGCTGTAGGAACAGTCTGACCAGTGACTGTACTGAGCTGTGGAGCGAGGCTGTAGGAACAGTCTGACCAGTGACTGTACTGAGCTGTGGAGAGAGGCTGTCGGAACATTCTGACCAGGGACTGTACTGAGCTTTGAGAGAGGCTGTAGGAATATTCTGAACAGCGACTGTACTGAGCTGTGGAGCGAGGCTGTAGGAACAGTCTGACCAGTGACTGTACTGAGCTGTGGAGAGAGGCTGTCGGAACATTCTGACCAGGGACTGTACTGAGCTTTGAGAGAGGCTGTAGGAACATTCTGAACAGCGACTATACTGAGCTGTGGAGAGAGGCTGTAGGAACATTCTGAACAGCGACTGTACTGAGCTGTGGAGAGAGGCTGTAGGAACATTCTGAACAGCGACTGTACTGAGCTGTGGAGAGAGGCTGTAGGAACAGTCTGAACAGCGACTGTACTGAGCTGTGGAGCGAGGCTGTAGGAACAGTGTGACCAGTGACTGTACTGAGCTGTGGAGAGAGGCTGTAGGAACATTCTGACCAGGGACTGTACTGAGCTGTGGAGAGAGGCTGTAGGAACATTCTGAACAGCGACTGTATTGAGCTGTGGAGAGAGGCTGTGGGAACATTCTGACCAGTGACTGTACTGAGCTGTGGAGAGAGGCTGTAGGAACAATCTGACCAGTGACTGTACTGAGCTGTAGAGAAAGGCTGTAGGAACATTCTGACCAGGGACTGTACTGAGCTGTGGAGAGAGGCTGTAGGAACATTCTGAACAGCGACTGTACTGAGCTGTGGAGCGAGGCTGTAGGAACAGTCTGACCAGTGACTGTACTGAGCTGTGGAGAGAGGCTGTCGGAACATTCTGATCAAGGACTGTACTGAGCTGTGAGAGAGGCTGTAGGAACAATCTGACCAGAGACTGTACTGAGCTGTGGAGAGAGGCTGTAGGAACATTCTGACCAGGGACTATACTGAGCTGTGGAGAGAGGCTGTAGGAACATTCTGCCCAGGGACTGTACTGAGCTGTGGAGAGAGGCTGTAGGATCAATCTGATCAGGGACTGTACTGAGCTGTGGAGAGAGGCTGTAGGAACAGTCTGACCAGTGACTGTACTGAGCTGTGGAGAGAGGCTGTAGGAACATTCTGACCAGGGACTGTACTGAGCTGTGGAGAGAGGCTGTAGGAACATTCTGAACAGCGACTGTACTGAGCTGTGGAGAGAGACTGTAGGAACATTCTGACCAGTGTCTGTACTGAGCTGTGGAGAGAGGCAGTAGGAACAATCTGACCAGTGACTGTACTGAGCTGTGGAGAGAGGCTGTCGGAACATTCTGACCAAGGACTGTACTGAGCTGTGGAGAGAGGCTGTAGGAACATTCTGAACAGCGACTGTACTGAGCTGTGGAGAGAGGTTGTCAGAACATTCTGAACAGCGACTGTACTGAGCTGTGGAGCGAGGCCATAGGAACAGCCTGACCAGTGACTGCACTGAGCTGTGGAGAGAGGCTGTTGGAACATTCTGACCAGCGACTGGACTGAGCTGTGGAGCGAGGCTGTAGGAACAGTCTGACCAGTGACTGTACTGAACTGTGGAGAGAGGCTGTCGGAACATTCTGACCAGCGACTGTACTGAGCTGTGGAAAGAGGCTGTAGGAATATTCTGAACAGCGTTGTACTGAGCTGTGGACCGAGGCTGTAGGAACAGTCTGACCAGTGACTATACTGAGCTGTGGAGAGAGGCTGTAGGAACATTCTGAACAGCGACTGTACTGAGCTGTGGAGAGAGGCTGTAGGAACATTCTGAACAGCGACTGTACTGAGCTGTGGACAGAGGCTGTAGGAACAGTCTGAACAGCGACTGTACTTAGCTGTGGAGCGAGGCTGTAGGAACAGTCTGACCAGTGACTGTACTGAGCTGTGGAGAGAGGCTGTCGGAACATTCTGACCAGGGACTGTACTGAGCTGTGGACAGAGGCTGTAGGAACATTCTGAACAGCGACTTTATTGAGCTGTGGAGAGAGGCTGTAGGAACAATCTGACCAGTGACTGTACTGAGCTGTGGAGAAAGGCTGTAGGAACATTCTGACCAGGGACTGTACTGAGCTGTGGAGAGAGGCTGTAGGAACATTCTGAACAGCGACTGTACTGAGCTGTGGAGAGAGTCTGTAGGAACATTCTGACCAGCGACTGTACTGAGCTGTGGAGAGAGGCTGTAGGAACATTCTGAACAGCGACTGTACTGAGCTGTGGAGCGAGGCTGTAGGAACAGTCTGACCAGTGACTGTACTGAGCTGTGGAGAGAGGCTGTCGGAACATTCTGACCAGGGACTGTACTGAGCTGTGAGTGAGGCTGTAGGAACAATCTGACCAGAGACTGTACTGAGCTGTGGAGAGAGGCTGTAGGAACATTCTGACCAGGGACTATACTGAGCTGTGGAGAGAGGCTGTAGGAACATTCTGAACAGCGACTGTACTGAGCTGTGGAGCGAGGCTGTAGGAACAATCTGATCAGGGACTGTACTGAGCTGTGGAGAGAGGCTGTAGGAACATTCTGACCAGGGACTGTCCTGAGCTGTGGAGAGAGGCTGTAGGAACATTCTGAACAGCGACTGTACTGAGCTGTGGAGAGAGGCTGTAGGAACATTCTGAACAGCGACTGTACTGAGCTGTGGAGCGAGGCTGTAGGAACAGTCTGACCAGTGACTGTACTGAGCTGTGGAGAGAGGCTGTAGGAACATTCTGAACAGCGACTGTACTGAGCTGTGGAGAGAGTTTGTCAGAACATTCTGAACAGCGACTTTACTGAGCTGTGGAGCGAGGCCATAGGAACAGCCTGACCAGTGACTGTGCTGAGCTGTGGAGAGAGGCTGTTGGAACATTCTGACCAGCGACTGGACTGAGCTGTGGAGCGAGGCTGTAGGAACATTCTGAACAGCGACTTTACTGAGCTGTGGAGCGAGGCCGTAGGAACAGCCTGACCAGTGACTGTACTGAGCTGTGGAGAGAGGCTGTAGGAACATTCTGACCAGCGACTGTACTGAGCTGTGGAGAGAGGCTGTAGGAACATTCTGAACAGCGACTGTACTGAGCTGTGGAGCGAGGCTGTAGGAACAGTCTGACCAGTGACTGTACTGAGCTGTGGAGAGAGGCTGTCGGAACATTCTGACCAGGGACTGTACTGAGCTGTGAGTGAGGCTGTAGGAACAATCTGACCAGAGACTGTACTGAGCTGTGGAGAGAGGCTGTAGGAACATTCTGACCAGGGACTATACTGAGCTGTGGAGAGAGGCTGTAGGAACATTCTGAACAGCGACTGTACTGAGCTGTGGAGCGAGGCTGTAGGAACAATCTGATCAGGGACTGTACTGAGCTGTGGAGAGAGGCTGTAGGAACATTCTGACCAGGGACTGTACTGAGCTGTGGAGAGAGGCTGTAGGAACATTCTGAACAGCGACTGTACTGAGCTGTGGAGAGAGGCTGTAGGAACATTCTGAACAGCGACTGTACTGAGCTGTGGAGCGAGGCTGTAGGAACAGTCTGACCAGTGACTGTACTGAGCTGTGGAGAGAGGCTGTAGGAACATTCTGACCAGGGACTGTACTGAGCTGTGGAGAGAGGCTGTAGGAACTTTCTGAACAGCGACTGTACTGAGCTGTGGAGAGAGGCTGTAGGAACATTCTGACCAGTGTCTGTACTGAGCTGTGGAGAGAGGCTGTAGGAACAATCTGACCAGTGACTGTACTGAGCTGTGGAGAGAGGCTGTAGGAACATTCTGACCAAGGACTGTACTGAGCTGTGGAGAGAGGCTGTAGGAACATTCTGAACAGCGACTGTACTGAGCTGTGGAGAGAGTTTGTCAGAACATTCTGAACAGCGACTTTACTGAGCTGTGGAGCGAGGCCATAGGAACAGCCTGACCAGTGACTGTGCTGAGCTGTGGAGAGAGGCTGTTGGTACATTCTGGCCAGCGACTGGACTGAGCTGTGGAGCGAGGCTGTAGGAACAGTCTGACCAGTGACTGTACTGAGCTGTGGAGAGAGGCTGTAGGAACATTCTGAACAGCAACTGTACTGAGCTGTGGAGAGAGGCTGTAGGAACATTCTGAACAGCGACTGTACTGAGCTGTGGAGCGAGGCTGTAGGAACAGTCTGACCAGTGACTGTACTGAGCTGTGGAGAGAGGCTGTCGGAACATTCTGACCAGGGACTGTACTGAGCTGTGAGTGAGGCTGTAGGAACAATCTGACCAGAGACTGTACTGAGCTGTGGAGAGAGGCTGTAGGAACATTCTGACCAGGGACTATACTGAGCTGTGGAGAGAGGCTGTAGGAACATTCTGAACAGCGACTGTACTGAGCTGTGGAGCGAGGCTGTAGGAACAGTCTGACCAGTGACTGTACTGAGCTGTGGAGAGAGGCTGTAGGAACATTCTGCCCAGGGACTGTACTGAGCTGTGGAGAGAGGCTGTAGGATCAATCTGATCAGGGACTGTACTGAGCTGTGGAGAGAGGCTGTAGGAACAGTCTGACCAGTGACTGTACTGAGCTGTGGAGAGAGGCTGTAGGAACATTCTGACCAGGGACTGTACTGAGCTGTGGAGAGAGGCTGTAGGAACATTCTGAACAGCGACTGTACTGAGCTGTGGAGAGAGACTGTAGGAACATTCTGACCAGTGTCTGTACTGAGCTGTGGAGAGAGGCTGTAGGAACAATCTGACCAGTGACTGTACTGAGCTGTGGAGAGAGGCTGTCGGAACATTCTGACCAAGAACTGTACTGAGCTGTGGAGAGAGGCTGTAGGAACATTCTGAACAGCGACTGTACTGAGCTGTGGAGAGAGGTTGTCAGAACATTCTGAACAGCGACTGTACTGAGCTGTGGAGCGAGGCCATAGGAACAGCCTGACCAGTGACTGCACTGAGCTGTGGAGAGAGGCTGTTGGAACATTCTGACCAGCGACTGGACTGAGCTGTGGAGCGAGGCTGTAGGAACAGTCTGACCAGTGACTGTACTGAACTGTGGAGAGAGGCTGTCGGAACATTCTGACCAGCGACTGTACTGAGCTGTGGAAAGAGGCTGTAGGAATATTCTGAACAGCGACTGTACTGAGCTGTGGACCGAGGCTGTAGGAACAGTCTGACCAGTGACTATACTGAGCTGTGGAGAGAGGCTGTAGGAACATTCTGAACAGCGACTGTACTGAGCTGTGGAGAGAGGCTGTAGGAACATTCTGAACAGCGACTGTACTGAGCCGTGGACAGAGGCTGTAGGAACAGTCTGAACAGCGACTGTACTTAGCTGTGGAGCGAGGCTGTAGGAACAGTCTGACCAGTGACTGTACTGAGCTGTGGAGAGAGGCTGTCGGAACATTCTGACCAGGGACTGTACTGAGCTGTGGAGAGAGGCTGTAGGAACATTCTGAACAGCGACTTTATTGAGCTGTGGAGAGAGGCTGTAGGAACAATCTGACCAGTGACTGTACTGAGCTGTGGAGAAAGGCTGTAGGAACATTCTGACCAGGGACTGTACTGAGCTGTGGAGAGAGGCTGTAGGAACATTCTGAACAGCGACTGTACTGAGCTGTGGAGAGAGTCTGTAGGAACATTCTGACCAGCGACTGTACTGAGCTGTGGAGAGAGGCTGTAGGAACATTCTGAACAGCGACTGTACTGAGCTGTGGAGCGAGGCTGTAGGAACAGTCTGACCAGTGACTGTACTGAGCTGTGGAGAGAGGCTGTCGGAACATTCTGACCAGGGACTGTACTGAGCTGTGAGTGAGGCTGTAGGAACAATCTGACCAGAGACTGTACTGAGCTGTGGAGAGAGGCTGTAGGAACATTCTGACCAGGGACTATACTGAGCTGTGGAGAGAGGCTGTAGGAACATTCTGAACAGCGACTGTACTGAGCTGTGGAGCGAGGCTGTAGGAACAATCTGATCAGGGACTGTACTGAGCTGTGGAGAGAGGCTGTAGGAACATTCTGACCAGGGACTGTCCTGAGCTGTGGAGAGAGGCTGTAGGAACATTCTGAACAGCGACTGTACTGAGCTGTGGAGAGAGGCTGTAGGAACATTCTGAACAGCGACTGTACTGAGCTGTGGAGCGAGGCTGTAGGAACAGTCTGACCAGTGACTGTACTGAGCTGTGGAGAGAGGCTGTAGGAACATTCTGACCAGGGACTGTACTGAGCTGTGGAGAGAGGCTGTAGGAACTTTCTGAACAGCGACTGTACTGAGCTGTGGAGAGAGGCTGTAGGAACATTCTGACCAGTGTCTGTACTGAGCTGTGGAGAGAGGCTGTAGGAACAATCTGACCAGTGACTGTACTGAGCTGTGGAGAGAGGCTGTAGGAACATTCTGACCAAGGACTGTACTGAGCTGTGGAGAGAGGCTGTAGGAACATTCTGAACAGCGACTGTACTGAGCTGTGGAGAGAGTTTGTCAGAACATTCTGAACAGCGACTTTACTGAGCTGTGGAGCGAGGCCATAGGAACAGCCTGACCAGTGACTGTGCTGAGCTGTGGAGAGAGGCTGTTGGAACATTCTGACCAGCGACTGGACTGAGCTGTGGAGCGAGGCTGTAGGAACATTCTGAACAGCGACTTTACTGAGCTGTGGAGCGAGGCCGTAGGAACAGCCTGACCAGTGACTGTACTGAGCTGTGGAGAGAGGCTGTAGGAACATTCTGACCAGCGACTGTACTGAGCTGTGGAGAGAGGCTGTAGGAACATTCTGAACAGCGACTGTACTGAGCTGTGGAGCGAGGCTGTAGGAACAGTCTGACCAGTGACTGTACTGAGCTGTGGAGAGAGGCTGTCGGAACATTCTGACCAGGGACTGTACTGAGCTGTGAGTGAGGCTGTAGGAACAATCTGACCAGAGACTGTACTGAGCTGTGGAGAGAGGCTGTAGGAACATTCTGACCAGGGACTATACTGAGCTGTGGAGAGAGGCTGTAGGAACATTCTGAACAGCGACTGTACTGAGCTGTGGAGCGAGGCTGTAGGAACAATCTGATCAGGGACTGTACTGAGCTGTGGAGAGAGGCTGTAGGAACATTCTGACCAGGGACTGTACTGAGCTGTGGAGAGAGGCTGTAGGAACATTCTGAACAGCGACTGTACTGAGCTGTGGAGAGAGGCTGTAGGAACATTCTGAACAGCGACTGTACTGAGCTGTGGAGCGAGGCTGTAGGAACAGTCTGACCAGTGACTGTACTGAGCTGTGGAGAGAGGCTGTAGGAACATTCTGACCAGGGACTGTACTGAGCTGTGGAGAGAGGCTGTCGGAACTTTCTGAACAGCGACTGTACTGAGCTGTGGAGAGAGGCTGTAGGAACATTCTGACCAGTGTCTGTACTGAGCTGTGGAGAGAGGCTGTAGGAACAATCTGACCAGTGACTGTACTGAGCTGTGGAGAGAGGCTGTAGGAACATTCTGACCAAGGACTGTACTGAGCTGTGGAGAGAGGCTGCAGGAACATTCTGAACAGCGACTGTACTGAGCTGTGGAGAGAGTTTGTCAGAACATTCTGAACAGCGACTTTACTGAGCTGTGGAGCGAGGCCATAGGAACAGCCTGACCAGTGACTGTGCTGAGCTGTGGAGAGAGGCTGTTGGAACATTCTGGCCAGCGACTGGACTGAGCTGTGGAGCGAGGCTGTAGGAACAGTCTGACCAGTGACTGTACTGAGCTGTGGAGCGAGGCTGTAGGAACAGTCTGACCAGTGACTGTACTGAGCTGTGGAGAGAGGCTGTCGGAACATTCTGACCAGGGACTGTACTGAGCTGTGAGTGAGGCTGTAGGAACAATCTGACCAGAGACTGTACTGAGCTGTGGAGAGAGGCTGTAGGAACATTCTGACCAGGGACTATACTGAGCTGTGGAGAGAGGCTGTAGGAACATTCTGAACAGCGACTGTACTGAGCTGTGGAGCGAGGCTGTAGGAACAATCTGATCAGGGACTGTACTGAGCTGTGGAGAGAGGCTGTAGGAACATTCTGACCAGGGACTGTACTGAGCTGTGGAGAGAGGCTGTAGGAACATTCTGAACAGCGACTGTACTGAGCTGTGGAGAGAGGCTGTAGGAACATTCTGAACAGCGACTGTACTGAGCTGTGGAGCGAGGCTGTAGGAACAGTCTGACCAGTGACTGTACTGAGCTGTGGAGAGAGGCTGTAGGAACATTCTGACCAGGGACTGTACTGAGCTGTGGAGAGAGGCTGTCGGAACTTTCTGAACAGCGACTGTACTGAGCTGTGGAGAGAGGCTGTAGGAACATTCTGACCAGTGTCTGTACTGAGCTGTGGAGAGAGGCTGTAGGAACAATCTGACCAGTGACTGTACTGAGCTGTGGAGAGAGGCTGTAGGAACATTCTGACCAAGGACTGTACTGAGCTGTGGAGAGAGGCTGTAGGAACATTCTGAACAGCGACTGTACTGAGCTGTGGAGAGAGTTTGTCAGAACATTCTGAACAGCGACTTTACTGAGCTGTGGAGCGAGGCCATAGGAACAGCCTGACCAGTGACTGTGCTGAGCTGTGGAGAGAGGCTGTTGGAACATTCTGGCCAGCGACTGGACTGAGCTGTGGAGCGAGGCTGTAGGAACAGTCTGACCAGTGACTGTACTGAGCTGTGGAGCGAGGCTGTAGGAACAGTCTGACCAGTGACTGTACTGAGCTGTGGAGAGAGGCTGTCGGAACATTCTGACCAGGGACTGTACTGAGCTTTGAGAGAGGCTGTAGGAATATTCTGAACAGCGACTGTACTGAGCTGTGGAGCGAGGCTGTAGGAACAGTCTGACCAGTGACTGTACTGAGCTGTGGAGAGAGGCTGTCGGAACATTCTGACCAGGGACTGTACTGAGCTTTGAGAGAGGCTGTAGGAACATTCTGAACAGCGACTATACTGAGCTGTGGAGAGAGGCTGTAGGAACATTCTGAACAGCGACTGTACTGAGCTGTGGAGAGAGGCTGTAGGAACATTCTGAACAGCGACTGTACTGAGCTGTGGAGAGAGGCTGTAGGAACAGTCTGAACAGCGACTGTACTGAGCTGTGGAGCGAGGCTGTAGGAACAGTGTGACCAGTGACTGTACTGAGCTGTGGAGAGAGGCTGTAGGAACATTCTGACCAGGGACT
Source organism: Pristiophorus japonicus (assembly GCF_044704955.1). Lineage (NCBI taxonomy): Eukaryota > Metazoa > Chordata > Chondrichthyes > Pristiophoridae > Pristiophorus > Pristiophorus japonicus. The sequence goes on along the minus strand of NC_091979.1, from coordinate 178,708,885 downwards.
GTACTGAGCTGTGGAGAGAGGCTGTAGGAACATTCTGAACAGCGACTGTATTGAGCTGTGGAGAGAGGCTGTGGGAACATTCTGACCAGTGACTGTACTGAGCTGTGGAGAGAGGCTGTAGGAACAATCTGACCAGTGACTGTACTGAGCTGTAGAGAAAGGCTGTAGGAACATTCTGACCAGGGACTGTACTGAGCTGTGGAGAGAGGCTGTAGGAACATTCTGAACAGCGACTGTACTGAGCTGTGGAGCGAGGCTGTAGGAACAGTCTGACCAGTGACTGTACTGAGCTGTGGAGAGAGGCTGTCGGAACATTCTGATCAAGGACTGTACTGAGCTGTGAGAGAGGCTGTAGGAACAATCTGACCAGAGACTGTACTGAGCTGTGGAGAGAGGCTGTAGGAACATTCTGACCAGGGACTATACTGAGCTGTGGAGAGAGGCTGTAGGAACATTCTGAACAGCGACTGTACTGAGCTGTGGAGAGAGGCTGTAGGAACATTCTGACCAGCGACTGTACTGAGCTGTGGAGAGAGGTTGTAGGAACATTCTGACCAGTGACTGTACTGAGTTGTGGAGAGAGGCTGTAGGAACATTCTGACCAGTGACTGTACTGAGCTGTGGAGGCTGTAGGAACAGCCTGACCAGTGACTGTACTGAGCTGTGGTGAGAGGCTGTTGGAACAGTTTGACTTGCGACTGTATTGAGCTGTGGTGAAAGATTGTGTGTACTAGTCTCTCACCACACCTTTTCTTGATATATATTAATGACTTGGACCTGAGTGTACAGGGCACAATTTCAAAATTTGCAGATGACACAAAACTTGGAAGTATATTGAACAGTGGGGAGGATAGTGATAGACTTCAAGAAGACATAGACAGACTGATAGAATGGGCAGACACATGCAGATGAAATTTAATGCAGAAAAATGCGAAGTGATACATTTTGGTTGGAAGAACGAGGAGAGGCAATATCAACTAAAGAGTCCAATCCTAAAGGGGATGCATGAACAGAGAGACCTAGGGGTATATGTGTATAAATCGTTGAAGATGGCAGGGCAGTTTGTGAAAACGATTATAAAAGCTTACAGGATCCTGGTCTTCATAAATAGAGACATAGAGTACAAAAGCAAGGAAGGTATGATGGACCTTTATAAAACACTGGTTAAGCCTCAACTAGAGTATTATGTCCAATTCTGGGAAGTATGTGAAAGCCTTAGAGAGGGTGCAGAAAAAAATAACGACAATGATTTTAGGGATGGGGGACATCAGTTACATGGATAGACTGAAGAAGCTAGGGTTGTTCTCCTTAGAGCACAGAAGGTTGAGAGATTTGATAGAGGTGTTCAAAATCATGAGGGGTCGAGACAGAGTAGTTAGAGAACCAAAGGACACAGATTTAAGGTGATTGGCAAAAGAATCAAAGGCAACATGAGGAAAAATATTTTTACGCAGTGCGTGGTTAGGATCTGGAATGCACTGCCTGAAAGGCAGATTTGATTGTGGCTTTCAAAAGGGAATTGCATAAGAACCTGGAGGAAAGAAAAATGCAGGGCTACAGGGAATGGGCAGGGGAGTGTGACTAGCTGAAGTACTCTTTCAGAAAGCCGGCATGGGCTTGACGGGTCAAATGACCTCCTTCTGTGCTGTAACCATTCTATAGTTCTATGATTCTGTACTGAGTGTGATGTCCTCCACAGTGGAAGAGCCCACTAACACTCGCCGTCAAGTTTCAACTAAGCAGAATGAGCCAATCACTGTCTGTGGAACCAGACTTCAACAAGAGGCAGGTACTGACAGACTCTATCACTAGTGCCAGCTGAGCAGATGAAGATCCTGCCCATGATGATGCAGCAGAAGTGAGTTATATCTCTCCTTATACTACGTGGATTTATATTTTTAAAAGTCCACAATGGGAAACCATTTACCTGTAGATAGAGCCATTTCTGTTAAGAATTTTTCAGTTGGAAAATCTTTCTTATCCTGAAGATACACCAGCTGTATTCCTATTTAGCTGAGACTGCCCTTTAAACAGATTCCGCTGATTGTGAGGGGATCTGAGATAAGGTACTATAGAAACAGGAGTTCCTTTTCCAAATCAGGTATATGATTGGTAAATTGCAGTGTCCATCGCCCCCTAGAGGGGTTTAATATCTACTGCCATACTAGATCAGCATGGCCTTTATGAGTAAGACTGCCCAATCGTTATTGGACAGTCCTGTGGATTTGTTTCCACATGTATCCAAATGATGATACCCAGCTCCACATCTCTGCCCTTGACTCCGCAAATACTGCTTGCTGTCAGACTGCTTGTCTGACATCAAATCATGGATAAATCAGAACTATCTCAAACTTAACACTGGCAAATAATGCTATCCTGTTTCGTTCTTGCCAAAGAAAAAACATACTCTTTCCTGCAATTCATCTCCCTCCCAGGTGTCTCACTCAGGCTGAACCTAATGGTGTAAACCTTGGCATCCTATTCAAGCCTAAATGGAGTTGCAAACCCCACATCCAGTTGACCACCAAGACTGTTAAAGTACCCTGTACACCTCACTGTTAAACTGTAGGTGTGTTTGCAAACTGACACAATTGCCAACATTTTAATCTGGAGCCGGGTCGAGAGTGGGAATGAGTGGGGGCTAGAAAGCGGTCGGGAAGCCAAATGGAGAGGCTGGCTTGACGCGGGCGGGTAGGCCTGCAGCACTAGGCCGCGGATAAGACAGAGAGAGGGATTGGTGGGGGGGTCTGATGGTCGGGAGCCAAAGGAGCATCGGGGGTTGGGGGGGGAAGGTTGAGAGCGGAGGAACATCGAGGAGTGTTAGGGGGCCAGAGGAGTAACATGAGTCGGAGAAGGGAGGTCAGCTGTCCTGCGGGGGGGGGTCGGGGGTTGGAGGCAGTGCGGAGGCCTCGGGGGAAGGGGATTGGAAGCCTCGGGGCCGGTGAGGCAGGAATGCTGGATGCAGCAGGTAAGTGGAAAGGCCCTTCCCCCCTGGATCCAGCAGTCCTCGCCTTCCCTTAGCTGGTGGGTCCTCGAAGCTCAGGGAACCCGATCAGACAGAGTTAAATTTGTAATGGTGGATCACCATGAAGCACGCCAGCCTCATTATAATATTTAGATGGTCCACCTGCCTCCTAGAAGCAGGTTGGCTGCCCGGCCCCCCAGCCCACCTCTGTTAAAACGGAGGCGGGTTACGGTCGTGATTCAATTTTTTAACACTTTAACCTCCCACCTGACCCAAACCCACCTGTTTTTTGGGGTTAAAATACCCCCCCCCCCCACCCACCAATGTCATGACACATCGCACTGACAAAATGGCACAATGTTCAAATCAGGTCAACTGGAGGTGGGATATATTATTCAAAATAATTGACTGAAACAATATTTTGTAACACCGGATAATATTCCACAAGAAGGGGTTATTCTTATTGGGATAAACTCAATCTGTGATTGGATGGGAAAAGGAACAGGTCACCATCTGGATACTGTCTTGTCTATTAAAATGTATCGTTAAAATCGGGTTTAGTTTTGCGTTGTAAGGATCAGTATTGTAAATAGTGAGTTTTAAAGGTTAAATGCAACCATTAGGAGTCAATAATATGTGGTGGGATAACCTGTACAACCTGTAGTGGCCGATGCTGGCCCTCTTGTGCCTTGGCCTCTTCCTACCATCACTGTGTCACATCTGACAATTCACAGTATCACCTAATTCACAGTATTACCCAATCATTCACCTCACCCCAACAGATCAAATCTGGGCCTCCGCTGACACTGCAAAACCTTTGCAAGGATTAATTTCCTACTCCCCATGATATACTGTGCTGCTGGTCAAAAAAATCCCATTTTATGATTGGGCCTGGGGCTCCAGTAAAGCCAGTATATCTGCACACTTACTACGAAACAATGAACTACATTGACAAATTCTTGGCATACTCACAGAATGTGTGCTTTTGCAATGTGATCTTTTTGTCTACTTTTAGAATGTGCTGGCAATTATCCCTTCTTTGTTTAAAACATTCTTTTATAGTTCATTGGGGCACTGTTTAGTTTTAAACTGACTTTATTAAAATGAAGTTGAAGCTGGTTTTGTCGAACCTGTGTTAATGGGGTAGTGTCACCACTGATGAAGTCTTTTTCACTGTATAAACAGTCCTCATATTTACCGAACAAGCCTATTCTTATTATAATCGTAGAGCGACAAAAGGCAAACTGCACTGATTAGGTTCAGAGCACAAGGGATATTGCATCTACTGCCATACAAACTGACACCTAACATCATGGAGCCACAGCTGACTTTTAGCACAGTTTTGCCCTACCTGCTCTGAATGAGCCGCCAGCCTTTGCAAGATCCAAAACTTATCACAAACTGGATAGGACTTGGTCCTTGATACGGGCTGAGTGAAATGAGCTCAGTGAGCACCCTGGTGAGTGTAGTGAAACCAACCTCAGACAGCCCTCTCCCCCCACTCCCCTGCAACCAAGATAGGGAAGAGAGGTGGAAATAAATCCAAGGCAGGGTTTCTGTTCCTGATCTTTAGCATCATCGAATCCGCCACCACAAACTTAACTGGACCAGCCACTTAAATACTGTGGCTACAAGAGTAGGTCAGAGGCTGTGTATTCTGTGGCGAGTGTCTCACCTCTTGACTCCTCAAAGCCTTTCCACTATCTACAAGGCACAAGTCAGGAGTGTGATGGAATACTCTCCACTTGCCTGGATGAGTGAAGCTCCAACAACATTGAAGAAGCTCAGCACCATCCAGGACAAAGCAGCCCGCTTGATTGGCACCCCACCCACCACCTTAAACATTCACTCCCTCCACCACAGGCGCACCGCAGCTGCAGTGTGTACCATCTACAAGATGCACTACAGCAACTCGCCATGGTTTCTTTGACAACGCCTCCCAAACCTGCGACCTCTCCCACCTAGAAGGACAAGGGCAGCAGGCACATGGGAACATCACCACTTCCAAGTTCTCCTCCAAGTCACACGTCATCCTGACTTGGAAATATATCGCCATTTCTTCATCGTCGCTGGGTCAAATTCCTGGAACTCCCTCCCTCACAGCACTGTGGGAGAACCTTCACCACACGGACTGCAGCGGTTCAAGAAGGTGGCTCCCCACCACTTCTCAAGGGCATTTAGGGATGGGCAATAAAAATCGCTTCTCGGCCTTTTGGCTAAGATCATGCGTAACTGACCTGACAGGGGAGTAGCCACCATGACCTCCGGGTGGTTCTCCCTGGATCAGGAAGGTATATGCTTGCCTTTTTGGAAACAGGAGGTGGGTGGGGTGGCTTGACCCATCCACCTCCACGGAGGTGTGTGGGGGACCTGACCCATCCACCTCCATGGCACGAACCTGGTATTGCAGTACTTCCAGGAACGGTGCAGTGGCTCTAGGCCTTTTGGCTAAGAGCATTGGCGCAGAGTGATCCTTGGCGTGTGCTAGGTGACCTCTGGCGTTTGTGATTTGACAAAGAATTGGAACGATTGGCTACGAATTAAAATAAAAAAAAATTAAAAAAAAAAAAATTAAATACTGGCCTTGCCAGCGACGCCCACATCTTGAGAATGAATTTTAAAAAGAATGACATTGAGTGAGCCATGTACATGGGTCAGGTAAGAGCAGCGGTGGGCTCAGTCATGATGCTGTCACTATGGGCAACACTTGCTATCTATGCACGCAGCTGAAAAATGGCTTGGGCAGGGTAACAGCTGGTAAACCACACACCAGCAAGGAGTCAGCGCCTTCAGGGAGGAGAGAAACTGGTGTAGATGTTACCACAGCAACAGCGTATAATGTGGTGGAGTGTTCCATCCAAAACGTTAACCCGTCTTTCACTTTCAGATACTGACTGTTCTGCTGCGTATTTCCAGCATTTTGATTTCATATTTCCAGTGCTCTGAGATCTCTGTTTGCTAATTCTGTGTGATAGATATACAATCCTATCTTTGATATCTGCTAATACGAGCCCAGCAAGGATCAAATCTGAGACTTTCTTGGCCTGTATTCCCTCAGCACCCCACGGTGGGCTGACCCACTGAACTATCATGGAAGCCTCCAGTAAAATGCATTGATTGGTAGATTCCAGAATATTTTAAAAGGGCAGCAGTGTCGCTATGAATCCTTTTCCAAATAAATATTTTTAAAGCACTCCTCAAATAGAAGGGATTTAAAAAGAAAAATGGCTCATTTTATCGACTTATCCTTCAACCAACATCACTAAAACAGATTATCTGGTCATTATCACATTGCTGTTTGTGAGAGCTTGCTGTGCATAATTTGGCTGCTACCTTTCCTACTTTGCAACACTTCAAAAGTACTTCATTGGCTGTAAAGTGCTTTGGGACATCCTGAGGTTGTGAAAGGCGCTATATAAATATAAGTTCTTTCTTTATTTAATGCAGCTTTCACATTAACGTAACAAAGACGTCCTTGATGGTAACTGTGTTAGGCATATGGTGGGTGGGTGGGGAGGGGGGCAATGCTCCTTGTTCCTGTGCCTTCTTACCACTCCGTGGTCCTGCAGCAAATACACTTTGGTTCTTGTAAAGAGCTGCAGGCAGCAAAATTGGCAGTCGCCCTATTAACTAACTGCTTCCAATCCTTCAGCACTCAATCAGATGGCACATGGGGAATTTAGTTTGGAAATAAAAATTCCCTTGAAATGCTGCTAGTGTGATTATCCGAAATTAAAATTATCAAGATAATCTTTGTTCAGTTTACCCCTCGCCACCCACCCCCCAACTCTTCCCTCCCCAGTGCCATCGCCTAGCTCCGCAGTATGGCTCTGTAGTTGCTGAAAGCTGTTTAGTACGAGTGGCTGTTCTTCTGCATGAGCCTGCACAAGCCTGGTTTTTTCCAATTGGACTGGAGCCTGGCTGGAAGTGGAATGTGTGCCAGATTTGGTGACCCCTTTACTATTACTTCCGGGTAGCCTCATTCTAATGTTGTGGGTGAGCTGCAGGCCTCGATTTCACTTCAGACTGTAAGGTCACCCATTGGCCAGAGGGCGATAGCCCACTCCAGCAAGATTTAAATGACTGTGGCTGCTAAAAAGAAAAAGGCACCATTCACTGAAACAACAATCAAATCGGTATCTGCGAGGGAGAGGCAGAGAAGAAAAGGGGAGGGGGGAAGGCAGCAGAGAAGTCCCATGTTTGCAGTGGAAGTGAAATAGGGGAGTGGCAGCCTCTTTGGAATCGACGATCGCAGGGCCCTGAGGTAAGAGGTGTCAGCCGCTAAAGCCAGGAAGCGAGTGTCTGGCAATGGCAATGATCTCCCCCTCACACTGTGTTCCTGCACTTTAATTGCTTACCATCAATGACAACGAGACGGTATGGTGCCTCGACAACCCCCCACTCAAAGCCTTACATGCAATCATTCTGTAAAATTGCCCTGTATGGAATGTATTCTTTGGTGCTCACACCTGTCGTCACTCCATTATGGGTTGCGTGCCAACACCAGCTCTCACGGCATGTTACTGGTAACCAAAGGTAGTTCTGCATTTTTTTATTCCTTTTCAAGAACTGAACAGCACATAACATGAGAGAGTTGCAAAAGCTGGTGACCCCTCAACCTCCAACCTCTCACCTCCTATGCGAAAGAAGGTCTTCAGACGATGGAAAGGCGCACCTTCAATGTTGCCTATAAATTGTTTTGGTGCGTGGGCCCTTTAACGGGCTGCGCAGCCCATTCAATGTTTTGCGCATGCGCGGCTATTTCCAATGTAAATCCGGTGAGTGGCCTGAGCGAGACGTTCAGATCGCTGCGCAGCCGCACAGCCGCATTGCTTAGTGAGAACATTGCATACCATACAGGGTGTTGGAAATGCTCTTTCCGGCCTCCGTCTCCGGGATTTGAAGGCGGGTAGTAGAAGGACATGTCCCAGCTGCAGGGTGGTGAGGAGTTTCTGCTTCTCTTCATTCTCACGCTGTTGTGCTCCACATTAACTGTCAGTAAACCAGATTGTAAAATCCTGAGGTATATGAATTCTGCCCGTGAGGAAAATAATATCATCACTTTTCTTCTTTTCCTTCAACATGCTAAAGGTGGAGCATCCACGATGCTGAGAATGACGTGAGTATCACGTGTAGTGAGTTGGTCTTACCGCAGGGAAAGGGTCCACAGCCAGATAGGGAATGGAAGACCAGCAGGAAGAGTAGAGCAAGGAAGGTAGTGCAGGGGTCCCCTGCGGTCATCCCCCTGCAAAACAGATACACCGCTTTGGGTACTGTTGAGGGGAATGACTCATCAGGGGAGGGCAGCAGCAGCCAAGTTCATGGCACCGTGGCTGGCTCTGCTGCACAGGAGGGCAAGAAAAAGAGTGGGAGAGCGATAGTGATAGGGGATTCAATTGTGAGGGGAATAGATAGGCGTTTCTGCGGCCGCAACCGAGACTCCAGGATGGTATGTTGCCTCCCTGGTGCAAGGGTCAAGGATGTCTCGGAGCGGGTGCAGGACATTCTGAAATGGGAGGGAGAACAGCCAGTTGTCGTGGTGCACATTGGTACCAACGACATAGGCAAAAAAAGGGATGAGGTCCTACGAAACGAATTTAAGGAGCTAGGAGCTAAATTAAAAAGTAGGACCTCAAAAGTAGTAATCTCGGGATTGCTACCAGTGCCACGTGATAGTCAGAGTAGGAATCGCAGGATAGCGCAGATGAATACGTGGCTTGAGCAGTGGTGCAGCAGGGAGGGATTCAAATTCCTGGGGCATTGGGACCGGTTCTGGGGGAGGTGGGACCAGTACAAACCGGACGGTCTGCACCTGGGCAGGACTGGAACCAATGTCCTCGGGGGAGTGTTTGCTAGTGCTGTTGGGGAGGATTTAAACTAATATGGCAGGGGGATGGGAACCAATGCAGGGAGACAGAGGGAAACAAAAAGGAGCCAAAAGCAAAAGACAGAAAGGAGATGAGGAAAAGTGTAGGGCAGAGAAACCCAAGGCAAAGAACAAAAAGGGCCACTGTACAGCAAAATTCTAAAAGGACAAAGGGTGTTAATAAAACAAGCCTGAAGGCTTTGTGTCTTAATGCAAGGAGTATCCGCAATAAGGTGGATGAATTAATTGTGCAAATAGATGTTAACAAATATGATGTGATTGGGATTACGGAGACGTGGCTCCAGGATGATCAGGGCTGGGAACTCAACATTCAGGGGTATTCAACATTCAGGAAGGATAGAATAAAAGGAAAAGGAGGTGGGGTAGCATTGCTGGTTAAAGAGGAGATTAATGCAATAGTTAGGAAAGACATTAGCTTGGATGATGTGGAATCTATATGGGTAGAGCTGCAGAACACCAAAGGGCAAAAAACGTTAGTAGGAGTTGTGTACAGACCTCCAAACAGTAATAGGGATGTTGGGGAGGGCATCAAACAGGAAATTAGGGGTGCATGCAATAAAGGTGTAGCAGTTATAATGGGTGACTTTAATATGCACATAGATTGGGCTAGCCAAACTGGAAGCAATACGGTGGAGGAGGATTTCCTGGAGTGCATAAGGGATGGTTTTCTAGACCAATATGTTGAGGAACCAACTAGGGGGGAGGCCATCTTAGACTGGGTGTTGTGTAATGAGAGAGGATTAATTAGCAATCTCATTGTGCGAGGCCCCTTGGGGAAGAGTGACCATAATATGGTGGAATTCTGCATTAGGATGGAGAATGAAACAGTAATTTCAGAGACCATGGTCCAGAACTTAAAGAAGGGTAACTTTGAAGGTATGAGGCGTGAATTGGCTAGGATAGATTGGCGAATGATACTTAGGGGGTTGACTGTGGATGGGCAATGGCAGACATTTAGAGACCGCATGGATGAAGTACAACAATTGTACATTCCTGTCTGGCGTAAAAATAAAAAGGGGAAGGTGGCTCAACCGTGGCTATCTAGGGAAATCAGGGATAGTATTAAAGCCAAGGAAGTGGCATACAAATTGGCCAGAAATAGCAGCGAACCTGGGGACTGGGAGAAATTTAGAACTCAGCAGAGGAGGACAAAGGGTTTGATTAGGACAGGGAAAATGGAGTACGAGAAGAAGCTTGCAGGGAACATTAAGGCGGATTGCAAAAGTTTCTATAGGTATGTAAAGAGAAAAAGGTTGGTGAAGACAAACGTAGGTCCCCTGCAGTCAGAATCAGGGGAAGTCATAACGGGGAACAAAGAAATGGCGGATCAATTGAACAAGTACTTTGGTTCGGTATTCACTAAGGAGGATACAAACAACCTTCCGGATATAAAAGGGGTCAGAGGGTCTAGTAAGGAAGAGGAACTGAGGGAAATCTTTATTAGTCGGGAAATTGTGTTGGGGAAATTGATGGGATTGAAGGCAGATAAATCCCCAGGGCCTGATGGCCTGCATCCCAGAGTACTTAAGGAGGTGGCCTTGGAAATAGCGGATGCATTGACAGTCATTTTCCAACATTCCATTGACTCTGGATCAGTTCCTATGGAGTGGAGGGTAGCCAATGTAACCCCACTTTTTAAAAAAGGAGGGAGAGAGAAAACAGGGAATTATAGACCGGTCAGCCTGACCTCAGTAGTGGGTAAAATGATGGAATCAATTATTAAGGATGTCATAGCAGTGCATCTGGAAAATGGTGACATGATAGGTCCAAGTCAGCATGGATTTGTGAAAGGGAAATCATGCTTGACAAATCTTCTGGAATTTTTTGAGGATGTTTCCAGTAAAGTGGACAAAGGAGAACCAGTTGATGTGGTATATTTGGACTTTCAGAAGGCTTTCGACAAGGTCCCACACAAGAGATTAATGTGCAAAGTTAAAGCACATGGGATTGGGGGTAGTGTGCTGACGTGGATTGAGAACTGGTTGTCAGACAGGAAGCAAAGAGTAGGAGTAAACGGGTACTTTTCAGAATGGCAGGCAGTGACTAGTGGAGTGCCGCAAGGTTCTGTGCTGGGGCCCCAGCTGTTTACATTGTACATTAATGATTTAGACGAGGGGATTAAATGCAGTATCTCCAAATTTGCGGATGATACTAAGTTGGGTGGCAGTGTGAGCTGCGAGGAGGATGCTATTAGGCTGCAGAGTGACTTGGATAGGTTAGGTGAGTGGGCAAATGCATGGCAGATGAAGTATAATGTGGATAAATGTGAGGTTATCCACTTTGGTGGTAAAAACAGAGAGACAGACTATTATCTGAATGGTGACAGATTAGGAAAAGGGAAGGTGCAACGAGACCTGGGTGTCATGGTACATCAGTCATTGAAGGTTGGCATGCAGGTACAGCAGGCGGTTAAGAAAGCAAATGGCATGTTGGCCTTCATAGCGAGGGGATTTGAATACAGGGGCAGGGAGGTGTTGCTACAGTTGTACAGGGCCTTGGTGAGGCCACACCTGGAGTATTGTGTACAGTTTTGGTCTCCTAACTTGAGGAAGGACATTCTTGCTATTGAGGGAGTGCAGCGAAGGTTCACCAGACTGATTCCCGGGATGGCGGGACTGACCTATCAAGAAAGATTGGATCAATTGGGCTTGTATTCACTGGAGTTCAGAAGAATGAGAGGGGACCTCATAGAAACGTTTAAAATTCTGACGGGTTTAGACAGGTTAGATGCAGAAAGAATGTTCCCAATGTTGGGGAAGTCCAGAACCAGGGGTCACAGTCTGAGGATAAGGGGTAAGCCATTTAGGACCGAGATGAGGAGAAACTTCTTCACCCAGAGAGTGGTGAACCTGTGGAATTCTCTACCACAGAAAGTAGTTGAGGCCAATTCACTAAATATATTCAAAAGGGAGTTAGATGAAGTCCTTACTACTCGGGGGATCAAGGGTTATGGCGAGAAAGCAGGAAGGGGGTACTGAAGTTTCATGTTCAGCCATGAACTCATTGAATGGCGGTGCAGGCTAGAAGGGCTGAATGGCCTGCTCCTGCACCTATTTTCTATGTTTCTATGTTTCTATGTTTAATTATTACTCTAGTGCCTCAATTGACCTCATTGTACGCAGCTTGTGTAATGAACCTTGACTCTTAGATGGTACTCCAAGATTTGGCTTTCAAGGTCAAAGAGTGCTGGCACAGTGAACTGCCTTAAAATGAGAGCATCGTGGTGGGGGGGGGAGCGGGTGGAGGGATCACAGGGAAGTGAACATTCCTGTTGTAACGCAGTGCTGCTGGTCACGAACTGCACATTGTGTGAGTGGAATCCTTCCCTGTTGGTGCAGATCATACCATTGAGCAAGAGTGTATGTAGGGCCACCTGGATGCAATCTTTGAATCGTTGAACCCTCAGGAGTCCTGCCATTGCAGTGGCTTGTCAAACTAGCGCTGACTGTCCATAGAATCATAGAATAGTACTGCACAGAAGAAGGCCATTTGGCCCATCGAGTCTGCACTGGCTCTTTCGAGATGAGAAATTTATTTTAGGGATGAGAAAATTGCTTCACTGGCAATGCTCCTCTGTGCACAACTGATTGGCTAATGTTAGTGATGACCTCAGTGGCAGCCTGGTTGTGAACTTAAAAGCTACTGGCGTGCCGTTGCAACATATGCATAACTCGGTGACGGTTTTTTTGGTACAGTGAAACCTCTTCAGGCACTACTACCTTTGTCAAATGCACCCTGGGCCTATATATTCTGGTGTGGGGGTTCTGCTGGGTGGGGGCCATGCACCTCCAGTGCTGCCTGACCAGCCTGAATTCCCTCCATTGCTCCTCTCTTTCAAAAAGCAAATATACAGGGGCTGTCCCAATGGGAAACCCACTGTCCTGTGTGAAATTGTGTCCTGTGTCATCTGCACTTTTGTAAGCCACCTGTTGTATGCACGTCCCCGATGGTGGTACGGGATCGCAAAGAATCTCACTCCATTACTAATATGTCCTTGCTATACAGTTTAAATGCACACGAGGCCCATACTCGAGAGAAGTAACTTTTATTAGCTAGCACTCAAGTGGAGAAGATGGGTGGAGCTTCCCCTTTTATACCTGAAAGTCCAGGTTAGGAGTATCTCCCACAAGTTCACCACCTAATGGTCAGTGTTCTCACAGTGTACAACTTAGGTCAGTTTATACATGGATTACAATGACAGTAGAATACATGACAATTACGCTTTGCCATGTTTCTCAAAAGTGAACTACTGCAAAGTACATTCCATTATCTTAGGGTCAGTAGCCTAGCAGAGAGATAACTGCCCTAGGTGTCTGTATCCAGTGGGCTTTGAGGGGTGGGACATCCTCCTGCTCTTCCTCAAATTAATGAAAGAAAGAAGAAAGACTGGCATTTCTATAGCACCCTTCACAACCTCAACACTTTCCAAAGCGCTTCACAGCCAATGAAGTACTTTTAAAGTGTTACAATGTAGAAAAAACTGTAGTCAATTTGCATACAACAAGGTCCTATAAACAGCAATGTGAAAAATGACCAATTAATCTCGTTTTTTTTCAAGTGATGTTGGTTGAGGGATAAATATTGGCCAGGATCACCAGGGAGAACTCTCCTGCTCTTCTTCAAATAGTGCCGTGGGATCCTTCACATCCATCTGGAGAACTAGATGGGGCCTCAGTTTAATGTCTCATCTGAAGGACGGCAGCTCCAACACCTCAGCACTGCCTCAGTCCCAAGCTGGAGCTGTGTATTTGGGCTATATGCCCGGAGTGCAGCTCGAACCCATGGACCTTTGAAGGTGAGTGTTCCGGCAACCAAGCTGCGCTGACAACTAAGCCATTAACCCCCAGGAGCTGACTCGAAGGATTTTAGGAAAGTAAATGTAAAGACGGTGGGATGCGATTGCAGTCGGGTTTTTTCCTTCTTTGTTCAACCTGGAATTTCTCAGGCAGAAATCAAAACCATTTAACAGAAGGGAAAACAGTTTCCAATGAAAACCACAAAATAATGATGAGGAATGTTCGCTTTAATGCTTAGATCTTTAAAAAAAAGCTGACACACACAACCTGTAATTTAAACAGAACTGTCTATATTATTTAGGGAAGCACAGTGCAGGGTCAATGAACAAATACAAGTGGATTGAGTCAGCTCCGCTGAGCTAATGCCAGGTTGAGCATTGTGGGTAAATGTTTGTCTTGGCTGAATGCAATGGGACAGAATGAAAGAAGGGAATTATCTCCCTGGGCACTGTGGAAGTAAGCTAAATAAGTTATGTCAGGTATCGGAAAGAGAGCGTTTACCCCGAATAGAAATTCCAACCAGCGTCTCTAACATAAAAGTACAGCTATCCAGGGAAGGATTCGATGACTGCCTGAGCCAGTCCCTGGTTAATAATAATGATGGATAGCAAATGTACAACGTCTGGTATGTAGACTATTTTGGTCTTACCTCTGGATTTTCTTTTGGAGATGCTTATTCTATTGAAGCCCAGTGGGATCCCTGCAACATCACGTTGAATTTACAATTGGGTCAAGTGAAAGTAGTCCAGGTCAGCTGTATTTCCAGATGCAGCACATAAAGTGTAGAAAAGGAGCCATTTGATTACCTGTAAAGTGAGATTGGAAGTAAGACGCACAGAGGGCCCGAACTTGGTGGCCTTACTGCCTGCCCACTGCCGCTGGCTGCCACCGAGTTTTTTGGGCGGTCTCCCCTCGGTGCCATTTTCCACTGGACCTCCCGTCGGCGGGAGGGGAGGACCGCTGGGAACCGCTTGCTGACGGCCGCTAGTGCACAAGCAGCATAAGTGACCTCCCGCCCGCCGAGCTGCCAATTTGATGCGGGCGGGAGTCGTTAGCAGTAGGGGGAAGGACTGCTGCATGAAGGCAGATCTAGCCCCAACGTAAGCAAGAAGACCTGAAAAAAAAGGTGAGATTTATGGGGTCCCCTGAAGGTGTTTCAGTGGGGGGTTTTTTGTGTGTAAATTTTTATTTTTAACTGTTCCCCCATCCCTGGGCCCGATGCAATCCTCAGTGACACTTTGGCCAGGATCGCATTTGCCGCCGAGATTTGGAGCTCCCGCCTGCTGCCGCCCAGATTCACGGCGTAAGCTGTTTTTTTACTGCTGGGCGGTACTGGCATATCTTTTAGAGGAATCTTCTTGGCAAAGTACCGCCAGGTCTCTCGGCGGTCCTTTGGGTGACATTTGGGCAGGCCTTACCTTTCACCAAGTTCGGGCCCATAGAATAATGAAAGGCAAGAAGAGGTGCAGCAAGATAGGAGCTGACCCAGCTAATAATGAGAAGCAGCGGATTGTAAATCAAGGACAGACTGGGTGGGAGAAAAGAAATCTGAGGAAAAGTGAAGAACATAAGAACATAAGAAATAGGAGCAGGATTAGGCCACCTGGCCCCTCAAGCCTGCTCCGCCATTTAATAAGATCATGGCTGATCTGATCATGAACTCAGCTCCACTTCCCTGCCTGCTCCCTATAACACCTTATTCCCTTATCGCTCAAAAATCTGTCTATCTTCGCCTTAAATATATTCAATGACCCAGCCTCCACAGCTTTCTGGGGCAGAGAATTCCATATATTTACATCCCTCTGAGAGAAGAAATTCCTCCTCATCTCAGTTTTAAATGGGCGGCCCCTTATTCTGAGACTATGTCCCCTAGTTTTAGTTTCCCCGATGTGGAAATATCCTCTCTGCATCCACCTTGTCGAGCCCCCTCATTATCTTATATGTTTCAATGAAATCACCTCTCATTCTTCTGAACTCCAATGTGTATAGGCCCAAACTACTCAACTTATCTTCATAACTCAAACCCCTCATCTCCGGAACGCTACCCCACCTCCTTTTCCTTCCTGTCTATCCTTCCTGAATATTGAATACCCCTGGATGTTGAGTTCCCAGCCTTCGTAACCCTGGAGCCATGTCTCCGTAATCCCAGTTACATCATATCAGTTAACTGCTATCTGCGCAGTTAATTAAACACCTTATTATGAATGCTCCTTGCATTGAGACACAGAGCCTTTAACACTCTTTGTTCTTTTAGAATTATGTTGTAATGTGGCCCTTTTTGATTTTTGCCTTTGATTTCTCTGCCCTCCACTTTTCCTTTTCTCCTTTCTACCTGTTGCTTCTGCCCCCATTTTATTTCCCTCTGTCTCCCTGCATAGATTCACAGCCCCCTGCCATATTAGTTTAAACCCTCCCCAACAACACTAGCAAACACTCCCCCTAGGACATTGGTTCCGGTCCTGCCCAGGTGCAGACCGTCCGGTTTGTACTGGTCCCACATTCCCCAGAACCGGTTCCAATGTCCCAGGAATTTGCATCCCTCCCTCTTGCACCATTCCTCAAGCCAAGTATTCATCTTAACTATCCTGCTATTTCTACTCTGACTAGCACATGGCACTGGTAGCAATCCTGAGATTACTACCTTTGAGATCCTACTTTTTAATTTAACTGCAAATGTCCCTCTACTGCTTCCTTAACAACGGCAGATGGGAAGGGCACTAGGTCAATCTAAAGGGGAACTGTATTCTAGGAAGGAGAACTTTCAAAATAGAGTACTGTTGAGGGGGATGATTCATCAGGGGAGAGCAGCAGCAGCCAAGTTCATGGCACCGTGGGTGGCTCTGCTGCACAGGAGGGCAGGAAAAAGAGTGGGAGAGTGATAGTGATAGGGGATTCAATTGTAAGGTGAATAGATAGACGTTTCAGTGGCCGCAATAGAGACTCCAGGATAGTATGTTGCCTCCCTGGTGCAAGGGTCAAAGATGTCTCGGAGCGGCTGCAGGACATTTGGAAGGGGGAGGGTGAACAGCCAGTTGTCGTGGTGCATAGAGGTACCAACAATATAGGTAAAAAAATGGGATGATGTCCTACAAGACAAATTTAGGGAGTTAGGAGCTGAATTAAAAAGTAGGACCTCAAAGGTAGTAATCTCAGGATTGCTACCAGTGCCACGTGCTAGTCAGAGTAGGAATAGCAGGATAGCTCAGATGAATACGTGGCTTGAGGAATGATGCAGAAGGGAGGGATTTAAATTCCTGGGACATTGGAACCGGTTCTGGGGGAAGGTGGGACCAGTACAAACCAGACGGTCTGCACCTGGGCAGGACCGGAACCAATGTCCTAGGGGCAGTGTTTGCTAGTGCTGTTGGGGAGGGGTTAAACTAATATGGCAGGGGGATGGGAACCTATGCAGGGAGACAGAGGGAAGTAGACTGGGGCAGAAGCAAAAGATAGAAAGAAGAAAAGTAAAAGTGGAGGGCCGAGAAACCCTAGGCAAAAAGTAAAAAGTGCCACATTACAGCAAAATTCTAAAGGGGAAAAGTGTGTTAAAAAGACAAGCCTGAACGCTCTGTACCTCAAAGCGAGGAGTATTCGGAAGAAGGTGGATGAATTCATTGTGCAGGCATCAAGTAACAAATATGATATAATTGGCATCACGGAGACATGGCTCCAGGGTGACTAAGGCTGGGAACTCAACATCCAGGGGTATTCAACATTCAGGAAGGATAGACAGAAAGGAAAAGGAGGTGGGGTGGCGTTGCTGGTTAAAGAGGAAATTAACGCAATAGTAAGGAAGGATATTAGGCTGGATGATGTGGAGCTATGGATCATCTGTGCATCTCCATGGGCAAACCAAGGAGCAGTCACGCAACACTCCCCACAGTGAAATGAGAGACCTGCACAGATATTCAAACCCAAAATAAAAAAGTCTATATTACCAATTCTCACCCTTGTGCATTTCCTTATAACCCTTCTTAGGCCTACCTATTCTGCAACTACGCCACAGTGTCTCCCCTGTGACTGCATCATGGCTCTGGGAAGGTTGTTGTGTTTCAGCTGTAGAAGATGCAATGTCCTTCTAGGTTGCCCTCGACCAGCTCTGGCCGTGGAAGGGCTGACTGCAGACTGGGCAGCATCCTCCTCAGTGCGTTCAGTCAGAATTGGCTGGGGCGGTTCCATGGTTGGCAGCAATGGTGGAGTGGGAGGTCTCGGCTCAGGACTGCTGCGATCCTGAGAGATCACATCAGGATTCTGGTCCGAGGAACCTGTGCCACTCCCCCGGGGCAGCACCTCACCATCCCCACCAATCTGCTGGAGCACAGGTCGGTGTTGTAGGGCGACACCGGAAAGTCCCCGGTGGACTGTGGTGGACCCAACGGCGATGGCAGCAGTCAGATCTCGCGTGGCATCCAGCTGAGACTGCATGAGAGTAGACAAGTCTCGATGCCACCAGAGATGACAGCAGTAAGATGCTCCGTGGCCTGTTGCTGAGAGTGCATGAGAGCATTCTGAGCTTCCAGGGCAGTGGCCATCTTCTCTAATACAGCACTGAGATGTTGGTTCTCTTGCGCCTGTGCTGCAATGGCAGTTGCCACATTGCCCACAACACGCCTCATCACATCTGGATCCGCACAGTCACTCTGGAATGTCTGCACACTGGCAATGATGGGTTCCATGATGTGCGCAGAGCTGTCTGCAATGTGGGAGGCGGACTCCTCCACACTTCTGACCACTTGCGACAGGTTCTCGGGCACCCTTGCCATTGCTCCCAACATCTGCGAATGCATGGCCTCCATCCTTCTTTCATAAGCCTCAACATCGAGGGGCTCGTCCGAGTCCCCTGTAGCAGAACTCGAGTGCGATCTCGCTCCCCAGAGAGCTGGCACCTGAAGGTCCCTTTGCTCTTCACAATGCTGCAGCCCACTAGGCCCCGGTGCATCACCCAGTGCAGACCCCTTTCCTAAATCTAACTGCAATGAACGCGTACTCCCAGTATCTGAGCTGGCGCATTCGAGTGTAGGAAGCAGTGACATGATACTCACAGCAGTCTCCCTCTCTTCATCCCCTTCAGTGGACATGCCGCCAATGTCTACACTTGGCTCAAAGGTGTCGGTCTCACTCTGTCTCACATTTGGGGTATCATAAATGGCACAAGGGTTCCATGCGGGTGAGGTAGGGCATTACACCATCCAGAAAGTAACTTGCACACATTCATCACCAATTAACTGGTAGGCGTTTGGACTTTCAGGGAGAGATTTCAGGCATTAAAGGAAGGCCTTCACTTACCGATGATGCCCCCAGTGGGATCCACTCTGCCAGCAGCCACAGAGAAGGCAACATGTGGGCCCACTAGCTGATGCACCCTCTCCTCGATGTCAATGAGCTGCTGGATATCGGCCTTGCCCCCACCAATCTTCTCTTGCTCCAAACAGTTGTGTGATACCTTGGCCTGCAAAGCGAAGAAGGGTTGCTGAGTAGCAGTGTAATGAGGCCTCATCCAGGCTAACATCCCCAGCATTGAAGCACTGACCACACTCGATCAGCTCCGCTGGGCAGGCCACAGAGTTCGCATGCCAGACACGAGACTCCCAAAGCAAGTGCTGTACTCGGAGCTCCTTCATGGCAAATGAGCCAAAGGTGAGCAGCGGAAACTGTTATGTCTGTAATGCACTTATGAATGACTCCACGAGGCAACAACATTTTGTTCTTTACATTAGGACTGGTACCGACATCTCTCAACAACATTTTGTTCTTTACATTAGTAATAGTACTGACATCTCGCAACAACATTTTGTTCACAATCTTAATCGGTTTGTTACATCGATTGCCGTGCATACAATGTCTCTTTAAGTTCAGTTGGTTGCATGTCTCCTTTAAGAGAACCCTGCTGGCTTTACCCCAATCAAATCCTTTGTTAGACACCACGTGTTGGTCCCTCAGTGTTGCACCTCGTGATATTGCCGCAGCCATCTTTTTTTTCAGCCACGCTGCACCTCGCTGCAGCAGGGATGCCATTTTGCCTCTGTCCCCGAGGTCGACTGCCTTGATCCTTCTTTCCCACGATTCTGCCACAAAAGCTGAAAGAGTGCCTGTGAATTCGATCTT
Source organism: Pristiophorus japonicus (assembly GCF_044704955.1). Lineage (NCBI taxonomy): Eukaryota > Metazoa > Chordata > Chondrichthyes > Pristiophoridae > Pristiophorus > Pristiophorus japonicus. The sequence continues at coordinate 178,689,132 of NC_091979.1, read as the reverse complement.
CCTCCCCATGAGCCCTGCCACTGGAGCCGGGTAAGTACTTTTAGGTCATTCCGGTCGGATCATTGCCAAGCAATTATGATGGATGGTCTGTGCCTCAGGTGCTGCGCTGGTCTGTTCTCTGGTGCATGGCCCAAGCGAAGCTGAGGTTTTGCTCTGCCTCTGAGCATGGGAGACATCGATTGCTGGAGTGAAGAGGTCTTCCCATTTCCACTGGATCTTCCCCATCCACCTTCTTCCGAGTAGCATTGGACCATCACCTGCAACAATCCACAGAGGTAACTTGTGCACCACGCCATTATGGGTTACACTTACATCCACACTACCAAAGACTGGGATTAGCTCCTTGGTGTAGGTGCGCAACTTTTCCTGTCCTGGAACCAACTCGGGTCGTTTTTCGTTCCATGGCCTCTCAAAGGCATCCTAGCTCATCACTGACTGGCTCGCTCCCGTGTCCACTTCCATTAAGACTGGAACGCCATTTATCTCGACTTCCATCTTCAATGGAGGACAATCGATGGTGCAGGTATAGACTCAATACACTTCACCGCCAATATATCTGTTTCCCCTGCCAGGTCGTTTTCCACGAAATATTGCTCGAGCCTTTCCGTGAAGCCAACCAAATCATCACCCTCTGCCAAAGGTAGCTATAATTGTGTGAAAGTCCATATTCTTATCACCAGTTGTTATGTCTGAAATGCACTCATGAATGACTCCACGAGGCAATGTGTTGTACTCAAACTGTAGTGACCCTTTGGTCCTTTATTCGTAACTCCAGAGTGAGGCACAAGCATGGTGGGCAGCCTTTTATACTGGGCCCTGCACACCTATGAAGGTGACCCTCAGGTCTCCCACCGCAGTGCCCTCTGGTGGACAGCCTCTTCCACTGAGGCAGGAAACCCCGGTCTCAACCAGTTTGCACCCTCTAGTGGTGCCAGCATAGTATATACACAGTGTAAACCTTATTGATAGTACATCAGGTAACAAGTCTCCACCTTATGCAACTATACAGTGACTACACAGAGAGTATATCTATAGTCTGCATATATAACAGAAACACTACAAGGACACCCTCAAAGTCTCCCTGATAAAGTGCGACATCCCACTGACACCTGGGAGTCCCTGGCCCAAGACTGCCCTAAGTGGAGGAAGTGCATCTGAGAGGGCGCTGAGCACCTCGAGTCTCATTGCCGAAAGCATGCAGAAATCAAGCGCAGGCAGCGGAAAGGGCATGCGGCAAACCACCCCCTCCCTCAATGACTATCTGTCCCACCTGTGACAGAGATTGTGGCTCTTGTATTGGACTGTTCAGCCACCAAAGAACTCACTTCAGGAGTGGAAGCAAATCTTGCTTGATTCCGAGGGACTGCCTATGCTGATGATGATGATGATAAATGAGGCATCCGCAATTAGTGCAAGTGTGGGTCCAATACATCCAAGTGTAACTCACAAATGAAAGGGACCCTCCATTGTGAGTATACACACATAGATATAGATGCCTCAGCAATTAAATGGCGCTTCAGTGACTATGTGCCCGAACTTGGTCGAGGTTCCGCCCATAGCCGACGATCCTCCAACGGAAATATATATTTTTTTGGTCAATTCCTCCGGTCCTGCCCATCTGCCACCCAGGTGCCACCTGCCGGGAGATTACTCACGGAGATTTCTCTGGCACTACTTGCTGCCACCCGCCCATGCCGGAGGCCCAAAATCCGGGATTTTCCTGCAGCACCATGGACGAAGATCGCCCTGCTGCCCGCCAGAAGGACCACTGGCAAGAAGCTTTTCTGAGCTGGCTGTGAGGTGGGAGGCAGGGAGAATTGCTCACAATGCTGCAGCACTTCACATCCCTGCTATCGTGCATATGCTGCAGCATTATCAGTGGCACAGAAATAATAATGTGATGGACCTTAACCTGCACAGAAAGAGTTGGGATATGTAAATCCAGATTAGACCGTTGAAGGGAAGGTGTGGTAGAGGAAGCAGCAATGAGTGTTGAAAGATGGTAAAGCCTCAAAGGCGATGCCTCACAAGAGTCTTGAAAACATTTCAGGCAGAAAATTTTTGTGACAGATTGCGACTGCGCGTATGGAATGATCTTAGTTCAGAAAAAATGGCGAGAGTTAGAAGATGTAAAGCTCTGGCAGGTCTCGGCATGTGATAGTGAGAACAGCATGACATGAGGTATGGAAGACGGAAAAATACATATATTGAACTGCAATTTCACTGATGCACATGTCATCTCAGGGGTCCCACTACGCGATATTTGGCATGAGAAAAAGTTGGGCAAAGTGCAAGCCTTAATGTGTGCCCTGCAAATAGTTCAACTGACTCTCATTGAATGGAAGCCTTCCTGCATTGGTGACCCTTAATTGTCGTGGCGAGATGGCCCCTTGGAAGGACCCATTATACAGTAGAATCATAGGTGGAGGACAAGATATCCCTCATATAGCGGAACACCAGAGGGAGAGCTGTGTTTTTCTCAGAAGGCACTACACATTATGTAAACATGAGGCTTGGGGGCTTGCACAGCCTGGCCAGAAGCCATCACTTGCCTCATTGCTTCGACAGACTCTGTGTTGTGCTCCACCGCACTAATGAGCCGCTCCACGCTGTCAGTATGGTGTTGAGCAAAGGTCGCGATTCTGGCAGCAATACCAGCCATGGTCTGCAGTAGATCGCAACCTAGCTCGGTGTTCGTCCTCGACAGCGGGACTATCTCGTTAATGGATGTGAGCCATCCTTCATCCTCAGGTGATTGTTGGGTCTGTGTAGATGAATGAGCCGTGGTTGGTTTAACACCACGGCCTCTGCGCCTGCCAGCACTTGTTCCTGGTTCGTCCAGTTCGAAGCCCATGAATTCGGACCCCAACGCTGAGGTTCTCCGGACAGATGGCACATATGTCAGGAAGCTGGTGTCTTCCTCTTACAGCTCCTTGAGCTCATTTGGCTCAACCACGGGCCACTCTCCCTCTTCTCCCTCTTGGTCTTCCCGACTCTGGGTGGCGGAGGTGGGTGCAGTGGACATGGGTGATCTTGGGGCAGTGGGGGGGTGGCAGTTGGATGAATGAACCGCTGTCTTGGACTGGTAATAACGTGGTGGATGGAGAACTTGGGATAACACTTCTCCTTTGTGTGCCAGAGGTAGGTATTGCGCATTGCTCGTTGCTGTCCAACTCACCATCTGCAAGTAGAGGACAACATTTAATTCTATACTGGGGGGTGGGATTGGTCAACATGAAATATGAGCCGTCCAATCTCACATTGTGCCATCAAGGAGTTCCATTGCTACTTGGGCACAACAAGAATGGGTGACAAAGTGTGCGTGAAAACGCTTTTGACTTAATATTGCATGACCTTTCATGACATGAGTGTCACGCACACTGGAGATTAGTTTAACCTTACCATGCTGAATAACGGGATCTGCATCACCCTTTGTGGTTGCATGGCGTTGCTCACCCACCAATGCCAAGGCACGCTCCTCCAGGCTGCTCAATTCGATGACATCTGCTGGGCCCCCACCTGTGGCACTCAGGCTTGCTGTCTTGGATGTTCTTTTCTTCTGGAGAAAGAAACATTGCAGCCTTGATCTCTTTTGCTCATGCAGCACACACTCACATGCACAGACACTTATGACACAGAACATGAGAACATAAGAAATAGGAGCGGGAGTAGGCCATATGGCCCCTCGAGCCTGCTCCGCCATTTAATACGATCATGGCTGATCCGATCATGGACTCAGGCCCACATTCCTACCCGTTCCCCATAACCCTTTATTCCCTTATCGGCTAAGAAACTTTCGATCTCTGTCTTAAACTTATTCAATGACCCAGCTTCCACAGCTCTCTGAGGCAGCGAATTCCACAGATTTACAACCCCCTGAGAGAAGAAATTTCTCCTCATCTCAGTTTAAAGTGGGCGGCCCCTTATTCTAAGATTATGGCCCCTAGTTCACGTCTCCCGTATCAGTAGAAAAATCCTCTCTGTATCCACCTTGTCAAGCTCCCTCATAATCTTATACATTTCGATAAGATCACCTCTCATTCTTCTGAACGCCAATGAGAAGAGGCCCAACCTACTCAACCTTTCCTCATGTCAACCCCCTCATCTCCGGAATCAACCTAGCGAACCTCCTCTGAACTTCCTCCAAAGCAAGTATATCCTTTCTTAAATATGGAAACCAAAACTGCACGCAGTATTCTAGGTGTGGTCTCACCAATACCATGTATAACTGTAGCAAGACATCCCTGCTTTTATATTCCATCCCCTTTGCAATAAAGGCCAAGATTCCATTGGCCTTCCTGATCACTTGCTGTACCTGCATACTAACCTTTTGTGTTTCATGCACCAGTACCCCCAGGTCCAGCTGTATTGCAGCACTTTGCAATTTTTCTCCATTTAAATAATAACTTGCTCTTTGATTTTTTTTTCTGCCAAAGTGCATAACCTCACACTTTCCAACATTATACTCCATCTGCCAAAATTTTGCACACACACTTAGCCTGTCTATGGGCTAGACTTTCCACTTTCCATCCCTGTCTGGCGTAAAAATAAAACGGGGAAGGTGGCTCAACCGTGGCTTACAAGGGAAATTAGGGATAGTGTTAAATCCAAGGAAGAGGCATATAAATAGGCGAAAAAAAGCAGCAAACCAGAGGACTGGGAGAAATTTAGAATTCAGCAGAGGAGGACAAAGGGTTTAATTAGGAGGGGGAAAATAGAATATGAGAGTAAGCTTGCAGGGAACATAAAAACTGACTGCAAAAGCTTCTACAGATACGTGAAGAGAAAAAGATTAGTGAAGACAAACGTAGGTCCCTTACAGTCAGAATCAGATGAATTTATAATGGAGAACAAAGAAATGGCAGACCAATTAAACAAATACTTTGGTTCTGTCTTCACTAAGGAAAACACAAATAACCTTCCGGAAATATTAGGGGACTGAGGGTCTAGCAAGAAGGAGGAACTAAAGGAAATCCTTATTAGTCAGCAATTTGTGTGAGGACAATTGATGGGATTGAAGGCCGATAAATCCCCAGGGCCTGATAGTCTGCATCCCAGAGTACTTAAGGAAGTGGCCCTAGAAATAGTGGATGCATTGGTGGGCATTTTCCAACATTCTATAGATTCTGGATCAGTTGCTATGGACTGGAGGGTAGCTAATGTAACCCCACTTTTTAAAAAATGAAGGAGAGAGAATACAGGGAATTATAGACCGGTCAGCCTGACATTGGTGGTGGGGAAAATGTTGGAATCAATTATTAAAATGTAATAGCAGCGCATTTGGAAAGCAGTGACAGAATCGGTCCAAGTCAACATGGATTTATGAAAGAGAAATTGTGCTTCACAAATCTTCTAGAATTTTTTGAGGATGTAACTAGTAGAGTGGACAAGGCGGAGTCAGTGGATGTGGTGTATTTAGATTTTCAAAAGGCTTTTGACAAGGTCCCATACAAGAGATTAGTGTGCAACATTAAAGCACATGGTATTGGGGGTAATGTATTGATGTGGATAGAGAACTAGTTGGCAGACAGGAAGCAAAGAGTAGGAATAAATGGGTCCTTTTCAGAATGGCAGGCAGTGACTAGTGGGGTACCGCAAAGTTCAGTGCTGGGACCCCAGCTATTTACAATATACATTAATGATTTAGATAAAGGAATTGAATGTAATATCTCCAAGTTTGCAGATGACATTAAGCTGGATGGCAGTGTGAGCTGTGAGGAGGATGCTAAGAGGCTGCAGGGTGACTTGGACAGGTTAGGTGAGTGGGCAAATACATGGCAGATGCGGTATAATGTAGATAAATGTGAGGTTATCCACTTTGGTGGTAAAAACAGGAAGGCAGATTATTATCTGAATGGTGACAGATTAGGAAAAGGGGAGGTGCAACGAGACCTGGGTGTCATGGTACATCAGTCATTGAAAATTGGCATGCAGATACAGCAGATGGTGAATAAGGCAAATGGCATGTTGGCCTTCATAGCGAGAGGATTTGAGTATAGGAGCAGGGAGGTCTTACTACAGTTGTACAGGGCCTTGGTGAGGCCACACCTTGAATATTGTGTGCAGTTTTAGTCTCCTAATCTGAGGAAGGACATTCTTGCTATAGAGGGAGTGCAGCAAAGGTTCACCAGGCTGATTCCCGGGATGACAGGACTGACATATGAAGAAAGACTGGATCGACTAGGCTTATATTCAATGGAATTTAGAAGAATGAGAGGGGATCTCATAGAAACATATAAAATTCTGATGGGATTGGACAGGTTAGATGCAGGAAGAATGTTCCCGATGTTGGGGATCTCCAGATCTAGAGGTCACAGTTTAAGGATAAGGGGAAAGCCACTTAGGACCGAGATGAGGAGAAACTTCTTAACTCATAGAGTTGTGAGCATGTGGATTTCTCTACCACAGAAAGTTGTTGAGACCAATTCGTTAGATATATTCAAAAGGAAGTTAGATTTGGCCCTTATGGCTGAAGGGATCAAGGGGTATGGAGAGAAAGCAGGAATGGGGTACTGAAGTGTATGATCAGCCATGATCATATTGAATGGTGGTGCAAACATGAAGGGCTGAATGGCCTACTCTTGCAGCTATTTTCTATGTTTCTGTGTTGCTGTGTTTTGTGCAGATCACCCAAAAATGGGCGTTATTTCCAGCGTTGGCGGTAAATATGGGTTTTGAGATCGCCGGATTATCACCCATTTTCAAAATCCCAACTTTCCATTTTATAAAATGGCCATTACCGCGAACGATCTGAAATGAGTGTTAGTGTTAAATTTTTTGACCTTCTGCTGTAAACTGTCGCCATCCATGGCAACGGTCGTCTCCCACATTTCAGGAGGTCAGGGGTCATCAATACATGCGCAGAAGAGGAGAGAGAGAGAGAGGGAGCAGAGAGGAACTGGAAGTGTGTGTGGGTGTGTTGTGTGGTTGTTTGGCTGTTGGGAGGTAGGAGGGAGATTTACCAGCAGCAAAAAGACTTGTGAGCACAAATAACGTTGTTCCCACGGAGTTTTGGGGGAAAAAAATATAGTTAAAATGGAAGGGATGGAGGAGGCCACACAGCATGCTGTGGAGACTGAGGACACTGGCGAAAGCAGTGAGGTGGAAGAGGAACTATTGGGAGGACGAAAACGAGCTCGGAAATTGTCCGACGAGGCAAATGCCTCCCTCCTGCAGGAGGTGGAGTCACGTTGGGCTCAATTGACCCGGGGTGCGCGTGGGAAGCCACCCCAAAAATCTACCAGAAGATATGGGCCGACATCGCCGAGATGGTCTCGTCGGCGATGAACGAGGTGCGTGAGGGAAACCAATGCCGCAATTGCTGGAATGACCTTGTCGGATCACCAGAATAAGTATTACATTTATTTACATTGGAGGGGACCACAACCGAAATCACCTAAGCCAGGACTAAAGAGCCCACTGGCTCCAAAGCCTGGTGGCAAACAGTTTACCATGAATAAGAACCAAGGCTGAAGCCTGGTTTGACCTAAAAGATCTCCATGCCACCGAACAGGGAGTAGTCAGGCAACTGACCTTAGCCTACTGGAATAGCCGGGGGACGGAAGAGCATCCACCCAAGGGAAGGGTCTACAAGGTCAGGCCTAGTCAGGATAAGAGGGAATGGTGCCACGAGGGGGGCAACCCCTCCAATACAAACCGTACCTGCTTTTGGTTGCGGTAAGAGTGGGCACTGGAGAAAGGATTGTAGGAATCCATGGAAGAGTAATGCAGGGAAGAGTTCTCCAGCACCTGCCCAAAAGGCTGGACCCGGACCTGGAGCACAGAACCCACCCTCTTCCTTTGAGGAGTTCTTGGTCGCACTTCGGTCCATATTGGACGGCCCAGGGAAGGTAGCTACGGCCATCGGGAGGGAAACCCCATCCGCCCCACCAAATCCCGACCCATGACTAGAACCGGTACCACCTGTGTAGCTGTGTCCCCTAGAATACGAGAGACTGTGCGTTAAGATGGAGGTGGAGAAGGTGACAGGGGCCTAAATACTAGATACTGGGAGTTTCAAGCACCAGTGTACACGCAGATAACCCAGCCACCTCATCTCTATCTAATGGGGTCCCAGACAGTCTAGTGGGTTTCACAGAGAACGAACAGGCTGAATCGTTCTCTATCCTGCTACCATTGAAAAAAGTAAACCATACTAAAGACAGTGACCCCTAACCAGCAGCCCCCGACTGTGGAAATCCCACAGGGGACGTGGCAGGCCCACAGACTGCACCTAGAGGGGCAGTGGACTGTGTTACTGGAGGAGCTGTCCCCCGAATCATTTGGAACTCGGACGCACCCCCGGTAGTTAGAGCCTTAAGAAGGACTCCCCGCACACCACTGCCAAAGACATCATGGTCACCAGCGCTCCAATTTAAATGGTTTAGCCCCTGGAAAGTGACCAGCTGTGAAAGGGTACCTAAGGATGGGGACCCCCAGCAGGGACCCCCAGCCGGTAGCCTAGGGCAACGAGGGAACCCTAGAAAAGATAGTGGTGGACCAGCCACCAATTAGGAGTCCCCAGCCTGCAGCCCTCGACCAGGCAGAACCCCCAGGGGACAAGATGAACCATGCAGCCACCCCCAAAGGAGCGGTGCGCTGCAGCACTGGAGGGAGCGTACCCCTGATAGTGTGGGACTCAGACCCACATCCGGTCAGGACACTCCGGGTCCTGCGGTACAGGTCGACTTACTACCGGCCCGGCTGGAAACCCAGAGGCCAGAGGAGAAAGGAGAATGACAGGAATTAACCTGGCCACCCGGAGACGGTAGTGTAATGATAGGAATATATGTAATAGTTATTGGGGAAAACATGTAAAAGCCCATCCAAGGATAAGAGAAAGAATCCACCTGTGCAGCTATTAAAAGAGGCACAGGCCTGGTAACACCCGGGAGTAGGAAGAATCTATGGGTATAGCTATTAAGGAAGCACCGGTAAGATAAGATTAAAACAGCTGTGAGACAAAAGTTAAAGGCAGATACCAGTTCCATAGGGAACCAAATAAGACAGCCAGTTAATTAAAGACTGTATTGTGTGTCTGAGAAGAAATGAGCCCAAATTGGACGGTCACCTTTGTCAAGCCAGAGAGCTTTTCCCAGGGCTGGACATTCTGTTTTTGTGCCCCTACAGGAAAGAGAACAACATGAGAAGGGTCCTGTTCCTGCTCGCCCTGATAAGGATGAGTAGCAGTGGCCGAGGAGACGTGGAAGAATCCCTCATTTACAGGTGTTCAGGAGAGGGAGCCCCGATCGTGACTGCAGGCGGCGGCACACCGGGTGTGGAAGGTGGCCGGGGTGGATGGGATCTAATTCTACCCGCTACTCCAGCCAGGAAGGTTTTACCTACGGGGAGGCCTCAGTTCCATGCCCCCGGATATGGATTGTCGCTGCCCGAATCAGTGTTACGGAGGGAAAACGTGTATATTTGACTTGCAAAGGAAAGATTCCCCTGGGAAGATGGTGGTGGCTCAGAAAGCTCAGCAAGGACACGTGGGACCAGGAATCGGACTGGGAAAGACCCGGTAATGATACGTACCGCACCATCACAGGGACACGGGGAGGAGTAAAAGTGTGTTATGACAAATGGTGGGAATCTGAACAGGGAATTTATGTTTGCATGTGGGGATCAGAGAACATTTGCCCCACAGGCATATCAATCGCCTTCGCCAGGCAATGGCAAGATGAAGGGGAAGGGATGGGGTGGGACTCCAGCCTACACAGATCCCACACTCCCCACTCCCAAGTAATGCCACCGAACTAAGAGCACACATTAAGAAACCCCTGCCCACAACCCCGCCAATGTGAACAATAATAGAAAGGTGTCCTACCACCACCAAGGGACCAGGGAACGGATTAGTATTGGTATCGACCGAAAAGGTGTTATACTAGGGGGTACACTATGCAATAGCTTCAGTAATTTTAAACCTTACTGAGGTACACTTACCTGCATGGTGCCTGAAGGAAACAGAGCTGTTATACCAGGCCCTACTTAGTGAAATGTTCAAGAAATGTTACGAGTTAGACTTTGGGAATGTAGACAAAGCAGATTTATACACCCTAAACAATAGGGACACCATGGGCACGGAGAGACCTCGAAGGGGCATCATAAATGATGTTTTTACTGCCGACAATACAGGATCCTCTGTAATAAATAGCCGAGATGATATAGAACTGCAAACACAGATAAACGGTCTAAAGAACCAATTGAAGAAAATCCTGAAACAAGAAAACACAGTAGTAGGCTCAGAGCTACATGAGGACCAGGCTATGACTGTCCATTTAAAAGAAATTGTGGCTGAGCTGGAAAAACATGCACAGACGGTGAATGCACTCATACGGGAGGATAGAAATGCTTCAGACCAGGCTGCACAGAACGAGGTGTGCGTGCTGTATGGGGCGAGGGCCGTAACAACCTGGAGGATTTAAAACAAGAATCAGTCCCCTCCTGGATCAGTAATAAGCACTTCGCAGCCCTCCACCCGTACAGTAATTCACTAAGCCCGTGCCAGCTCCGCCTAGCCTCTGAAGCCTACCCTGTCCCAGTAGACTGTGGGAAATCTAACCACACCATTATGGGAATAGTACTAAGGATGCCGGTCATGGGTGGCACAGCCTGACCCGCACCGGTATACCGGGTGGAGAACATTGGAGTTATTCATGGAGGTGCACACATTCGTTTCGCAGCGGTCCCACCCTATGTCATAAAGTGGGAACATGCTGTAACGGGTACTGACCTCTCCGGGTGCCAGAGCCGGGGTGCACACGTAATACTGTGTCCCCAGTACTTGAGTGCCCATTCAAAGTCACGGTGTGGGTTTAAAGCTGCTGGCACACAGCCTATTAACTGCACTATGGAGGTAATGGCACAAGACCATGTCCCTCCACAGGTAACATACATAGGGAGTGGAACCACCAGTGCACCTCACTAACAACAAGGACACTTCTGGTGTCCGATGAGTGACAGCAGTTTTTGATTCAAACCTGAGGCATCAGTTCAAGTAGCCCAGGAACGGATTGTCCCCATTCCTGAACCCTCCACTGTCCACCTCACTGTGAAGGAAAACATTATAAACCTGCAGGATTATGTTGTACATTTTGGCTATGCAATTCTCCCTCTACCTGAACATCTTACCGCTCTGCTAAAAGCTGTAATAATCTCGCAAAAACATTTCTATACTCTAGAACAGAAAACAATTGAGATAGGGAGAAAGATTCTTGAGATTACAATTCGCCTTGGTGGGCTTTCTATATTTTTCAGAAATATAGAAGTCACAGTCTGGATCAGAATCGCTTCCCAGACTTTAGTTATCTGTCAACTCATGATTATACTTTACTTATGGTGTCCCACTTGCCGAGTGAAAGGCAGAGGCCGTCAGGTCAGGCACCAAAGGGTGTTGTACGCTCCTTGGCCAAACTTGGGAATCGTGCAGGGAGGGGTAACCATACTACCATATTTAATTTGTGTTTAATTTTACCTGCTGTGGAACGCAAATATTGAGTGTTGTAAGAGTGTTACTTAAGATCGTGTTTGACGATGTACCTTTTATTTTTACCGTACTAAAAGTTGTGTTTGACTATATATCGTTATTTTACTGTGAAAACAGAGTAAGGAAGGAGCGTCGGACCCCTCTACACTGTGACCAAATTGTAATGACTGTACTCGCCTGTAAACTGCATTGCATTTCAAAGGGGGATGCACGTTAATTGTTTAGCTCGGTAAATACAGGGAAGGTTGACTCTCGGGAAATCAGGAATTTTTCTCACCTAGCATGACACTCAAAGTGTGCAGAGTGTCACAGGGGGGACTGTAATAGAAAGGCAAAATTCGTGGGAAACCTCCCCCCCCCCCCCACCCCCCCCAGTGTTTGGACTCATTGGAAAGGAAATTTAATTTGGAACTATCTACCAGAAAATTCAAAATCCTAAAGTGCACATGAAAGAAACTATATAATCGAATTTGGGATTTTACAAAGCAGATTGAACCTATGTGGGCAGGGCTAAGGAACTATCCCTCAAAGAAGCCAGTTTGATTATTGAAACTGCCTGGGACATTGAGATTAAAGTAAATTGTCTGGAAAATGGATACTCGAAAACCCTTCTCCACAAGAGACATTAACATTGCAACAATTAACTCAGAGATGGCCAGCCATCAACCTGAACCTGGAAAGCCATTTTCAGTCTATGCATAAAAACAAAAGACCCACTCTAGCCTGCATGCAAAAACCAAGCACAAAAGAACATTGCGATTACCAAGCTAATATTTCCATCAAGAAACAGATTTAGAAGATCAGCCCACCCGAGACATATTAACTTTTAATGAGCCTGCCAAAATATGACAAAGAATTCTCGGGCCCGCCTAAATTAAACAACGAATTCTGGACTGATTTGGTGCGAAGATTAGGACAGCTCAAAACATGTAACTGGGCCCTGCTTTAACAAAGGGTATGCTTTTATGCTGCTTATGCTACTGCCTCAAGAGGCACTGCTTGTGCTAGTGCTAGTGCCATACTACACCTATGCCATCAAGAAGGGAGAGAAACCAACGTGACAGTTGTAAACTAACTTCTCCAGCCTCGATGTCCTGAAACCGAAAAGGAAGGAATAACATCACCATCGCGACAGCAACCGCCCACAGCCAACCTTGTACCACTAAAAACCACCGTGATCGACCAACCTTGAAACAAAACTGCACAAGGAATAAACCGAAGAATCAAAAGCTTCCACTCTATAATCTAGGCCTGACGACCAACAGGAATAAACGTTACCTAAAAGGACTTTGAAACCTATTTCTAACGAAAGAAAACGGGTACTTACCCCACAAATCCAAAACGCGCCCTACCGTATCAGCGGACTTAACCCAACTGAAGATTGCACAGTAAGAAATCCTCTCCGAAGTTCGGGGTACGGCAAGCAGAAGCTACAGAATCCAACCAACCCCGAAATCGTGAACTACCACTAACTGACCATAAAGAATTGGTAAGCATCGCCCCTGTCTGCCCTGGAGTCTAACCTAGTCAGTATTAGATATTTGGGTGGTGGGAGGTGTAATTTTCACTGCAACCCCTTTGAATCTGTGATCTACTGTTCTTTATTAGTGTAATTATAAGTGTGACATTGTATTTTCTTATCTTTAATAAAATCAAAGTTCTTTTGCACCGAACCAGTGGACTTTTGCATTTTATCACATCCCCAAATAAATCAGAGTCTAGAACCCAAGGGAGTGGGAGCGATTCAAATCGCTCAAGTAGGTCAGAGGTGAACCTGACCCCCGGGACCACCCCCTACAATCGAGGGCAAACACGTATGCTTGAAGTGCAAGGGGCATATTCCCCTGGGATGGTGGTGGTGGCTCAGGAAATTGAGTCAGGACACGGGGAACCAGACAGTGGACTGGGAACGACTGGGGAACGATACGTACTGACAGATCACGGGGTCAAAGGGGGGAGTGGAAGTGTGCTGGGGCAAGTGGTGGAAGGAGGAACAGGGAATTTATGTATGTTTGTGGGGGTCAGAGTGGATCTCTCCAGCCGGTGAGTCAATTGCCTTTTCAAGGCAATGGCAGGATGCCGGGGCTGGGATCAGATGGGATCAGAATATGGACTCCTACCTGATCCCAGACCCGCCCAACACAATAAATGCCACTGAACTTGTAGCACATAAGAGGAAGCCCCGACTCACAGCCCCACCGGTACAGGCGACAGAAGTTAGGTGTCCAGCCACCACACCAGGCTCAGGGAATGGTTTAGTTTTAATCCCGACTGGAAAGGTTTTATTCCAGGAGGGCATTACACGGTCGCATCAGTCATTTTAAACCTAACCGGGGTACATCTGCCCGAGTGGTGTCCAAAGGAAACTGAGCAGCTGTATGAGGCGCTCATTAAAGAAATGTTCCGCCAGTTCTTTGAACTCAGTAACAGGGATGTGAGTCGGGAAAGATTGTACGATATGGGGGTGAAGGATAACATTGGTCCGGGGAGGCAGAGGCGAGGGTTGCTCAATGATGTCACTACGGTGTTTAGCGCGGGTACATCTCTTGTCAATAGTATGGACGACGTGCAGCTGCAGATACAGATCAGTGATTTAAAGGACCAGCTGTGGAAAATCCTGGGGGAAGGGAACACTGTGGTAGGGTCAGAGTTAGAGGAGGATCAGGCAATGACTGTCCAGTTAAAGAAGGTTATCGCAGAGCTGGAGACACACGCAAAGACTGTAAATGCATTAATACGGGAGGACAGGAATTCCTCGGCACAGGCAGCACAAAACGAAGTGTACGTGGTGTACGGTGCCTGGTTGCTGAACGAGGGGCGCAGTAATTTAGAGGACCTCCAGCAAGGTCGCATCCTGCATTGGATCAGTAACCGGCACCTCGCAGTGCTCAGCCCGTACAATAATTCGATGAGCGCATGTCAGCACTGTCTAGCCTCCGAATTCTACCCAGTCCCAATGGATTGCGATCGGTCCAACCACACAATCATGGGAATAGTGTTGCGTATGCCAGTAATGGGTGGGACATCACAACCAGCGCCTGTATACAGTGTGGAGAATATTGGGGTCATACGGGAAAGGGTGCACGTGCGGTATCATGCGGTCCCACCAAGCACTAACCTCAAGGGATGCCAGAGCATGGGTGTCCCCAGCATTTGAACGCGTTCGATCGGCCAGAGTGCGGATTTGAATCCGAGAGTCGAGAGCCCATCAATTGCAGCATGGAGGTGAGGGCCCACAGCCACGTTCCACCTCAGGTAGCATATGTGGGCAATGGGACATACTGTGTAAGCACAAGTGTGGACCGGTATCGAGTGCTGTCCGGTCACCGACAGCACTTTCTGCTTCAAACCCCACGCCGAAGGTCAAGTAGCACAGGAACGTATTATTCCGTTCCCAGAACCATCCACGGTACACAGTACGGTAAACAACATGATCCTGAACCTGCAACAGTACATTACCCAGTTCGGGTATCAGATTCCTTTTCTGCCAGAACACCAAACAATGTTATTAAAGGCCATCTGAAGCCTCGAAACAAGAACAAGCTTTATTTGGCCTAAAAAAGACAGACAAACAGACTGGGGATATAAAAGGGGTTGTGTGGCCACAGCTCTCTCTCTCTTGCTCTAGCTGCTTCACCTCTACAAGAGCCGTGCACTCCGTGTGAGACGAAGAGAAGAAACCAGAAGAGACACGTTTTCACCAGAAGAAGCAGTGAGCAAGCCAATGAATCGGTAAGCATCATCCCTTTCCATGCATCTTTAAGATCACAGCTGCTGTGTGAGGAGGTGCAGTGGGTTCTCCCAACGAAGCCTTAGAAGGGTTTTAGTGGGGAGGTTTTGCTGCAAGGACCATAGGGGTGTATACTGCGGATCCGAGCAGACAGAAAAGAGATGAGTAAAAGTGGAGGGCAGAGAAACCTAAGGCAAGAAACAAAAAGGGCCACTGAATATAAAAGGGCTGCAGGTGGGGTAAAAACTAAAAATCATGGTTTAACGAGGAGGAAAACACTCTACCTAAATGCACGCAGCATTAGAAATAAAGTAAATGAGTTGACGGCACAAATCATTACAAATGGATATGATTTGGTGGCCATTACAGAAACATGGTTGCAAGGTGGCCAGGACTGGGAATTAAACGTACAGGGGTATCTGATGATTCGGAAAGGTAGGCAGGAAGGGAAGGGAGGTGGGGTAGCTCTGTTAATAAGGGATGATATCAGGGCAGTTGTGAGGGATGATATTGGCTCCAATGAACAAAATGTTGAACCATTGTGGGTGGAGATTAGAGATAGTAAGGGGAAAAAGTCACTGGTCGGCGTAGTTTATAGGCCCCCAAATAATAACTTCATGGTGGGACGGGCAATAATCAAGGGAATAATGGAGGCATGTGAAAAAGGAACGGCAGTAGTTATGGGGGATTTTAACCTACATATCGATTGGTCAAATCAAATCGCAGGGGGTAGCCTGGAGGAGGAATTCATAGAATGCATACGGGATTGTTTCTTAGAACAGTATGTAACAGAGCCTACAAGGGAGCAAGCCATTTTGGATCTGGTCCTGTGTAACGAGACAGGAAAAATAAACGATCTCCTCGTAAAAGATCCTCTCGGAATGAGTGATCACAATATGGTTGAATTTGTAATACAGATTGAGGATGAGGAAGTTGTGTCAGAAACGAGAGTACTATGCTTAAACAAAGGGGACTACAGTGGGATGAGGGCAGAGTTGGCTAAAGTAGACTGGAAACAAGGACTAAATGGTGGCACAATTGAGGAACAGTGGAGGACTTTTAAGGAGCTCTTTCATAATGCGCAACAAAAATATATTCCAGTGAAAAAGAAGGGCGGCAAGAGAAGAGATAACCAGCCGTGGATAACCAAGGAAATAAAGGAAAGTATCAAATCAAAGACCAATGCGTATAAGGTGGCCAAGGTTAGTGGGAAACTAGAGGATTGGGAAGATTTTAAGCAACAGCAAAGAATGACTAAAAAAGCAATAAAGAAAGGGAAGATAGATTACGAAGGTAAACTTGCGTAAAACATAAAAACAGATAGTAAAAGCTTTTACAGATATATAAAATGGAAAAGAGTGACTAAAGTAAATGTTGGTCCCATAGAAGATGAAAAGGGGGATTTAATAATGGGAAATGTGGAAATGGCTGAGACCTTAAACAATTATTTTGCTTCCGTCTTCACAGTGGAAGACACAAAAACCATGCCAGAAATTGCTGGTCATAGGAATGTGGGAAGGGAGGACCTTGAGATGATCACTATCACTAGGGAGGTAGTGCTGGACAGACTAATGGGACTGAAGGTGGACAAGTCCCCTGGTCCTGATGAAATGCATCCCAGGGTATAAAAAGAGATGGCGGAAGTTATAGCAGATGCATTTGTTATAATCGACCAAAATTCTCTGGACTCTGGGGAGGTACCAGCGGATTGGAGAGCAGCTAATGTAACGCCTCTGTTTAAAAAAGGGGGCAGGCAAAAGGCAGGTAACTATAGGCCGGTTAGTTTAACATCTGTAGTGGGAAAATGCTTGAAACTATCATTAAGGAAGAAATAGCGGGACATCTGGATAGGAATAGTGCAATCAAGCAGACGCAGCATGGATTCATGAAAGGGAAATCATGTTTAACTAACTTACTGGAATTCTTTGAGGATATAACGAGCATGGTGGATAGAGGTGTACCGATGGATGTGGTGTATTTAGATTTTCAAAAGGCATTCGATAAGGTGCCACACAAAAGGTTACTGCAGAAGATAAAGGTACGCGGAGTCAGAGGAAATGTATTAACATGGATAGAGAATTGGCTGGCTAACAGAAAGCAGAGAGTCGGGATAAATGGATTATTTTCCGGTTGGAAGTCAGTGGTTAGTGGTGTACCACAGGGATCAGTGCTGGGACCACAACTGTTTACAATATACATAGATGACCTAGAGGAGGGGACAGAGTGTAGTGCAACAAAATTTGCAGATGACACTAAGATTAGTGGGAAAGCGGGTTGTGTAGAGGACTCAGAGAGGCTACAAGGAGATTTGGATAGGTTAAGCGAATGGGCTAAGGTTTGGCAGATGGAATACAATGTCGGAAAGTGTGAGGTCATCCATCTTGGGAAAAAAACCAGTAAAAGGGAATATTATTTGAATGGGGAGAAATTACAACATGCTGTGGTGCAGAGGGACCTGGGGGTCCTTGTGCATGAAACTCTTTTGAGTTTACCTGAAAATAACATAAATATTAAACCGTGCCACCCGCCTGGGTGACACAGCTGACATTTTCAAGGCCCCTTTTTTTATTTTCCTTTTTTTTTTTTTTTTTTTTTGGGGGCGCTAAAATCAAATTTTTTCCAGTGCCCCCTATAAAAGGGGAGGGGGACACTAAAAGCACCGGCAATTAAAACAAATTAAACTTTAAAACGTAAAATCAAATTAAAATTTGGTTGCCGGGCGTGATGATGCACTCCAGTCCCTCCGGTGCCCACCTCTCGCGGAAGGCCGTGAGTGTACCGGTGGACACCGCGTGCTCCATCTCCAAGGACACCCTGGACTGGATGTAAGAGCGGAAGAGAGGCAGGCAGTCAGGTTGAACGACCCCCTCGACCGCACGCTGCCTGGACCGGCTGATGGCACCCTTGGCCGTGCCCAGGAGCAGTCCTACGAGGAGGCCTTCGGACCTACCCGCTCCCCTCCGCACAGGGTGCCCAAAGATCAGGAGAGTGGGACTGAAGCGCAGCCAGAATTTCAGGAGCAGCCCCTTCAAATAATAAAACAGGGGCTGCAACCTTGTGCATTCCATAAAAACATGGAACACGGACTCTTCCAGACCGCAGAAATTGCAGGCGGCCTGGGAGTCCGTGAACCGACTTAAAAATTTATTGCACAGCACTGCTCCGTGCACCACCCTCCAGGCCAAGTCCCCGATGAATAGTGGGAGGACCCCTGCGTAGAGTGCCCTCCATCGGGGACCCCCGCCTCCTCCGGACGGCAAGATGGTACGCCATGGCGTGTCCGGACGGCCGGCGAGGATGGCAAAGTTCAGGGTGTGCAGGAGCAGCCCATACAGGAAACACCTCCGCGCGGAACTGAAAGGCACGGAGGGGATTTCCCCGAGGCGGCTCAAGTTGTGAGGCGCCGGCCCCCGAGGGAGGTTCCGGGGTTTGGCGCCGATGAGGAATTCCGTCCGGACGGGGGTCAGTTCGGACGGGATCTCCCCACGTGCTTGAGCCTCCTCGATGCACCTAACGGAGTCAGGGCCCAGAGCTGTTTTTAGCGACTCGATGGCATCGGCCCCGTGGCGGACGTTGGCAGAGTTTAGGCGCCGCGCCAGCATGTCTGGCGCCATCCAGCCCGCTCCTCCGCCATCGAGCAGGTCCCTGACCCTGGTCACCTCACCAGCCACAGCCCTCTCTTCCGACTGCCACATAAAACCTCGGCCGTGGAGGTACGGATTCCCGAGCAGCGGTTCCTGCAGGACGGCCGCCACTCCAGCCGGCGGAGAGCTGCGCTTGGTGGAGACTTTGTTCCAGACCCTGATGAGTTCCCTGTAAAAGACAGGCAGCTCCCGGAGGGCGGTCCTGGCACCCCCCAAATTCACAAACAGGAGCTGCATGTCATAATTGAGGTCGCGCTGCTGGCGGAAGAAATACCTCGCCAGAGCGCACCACCTAGGAGGGGGCTCGACGTAAAGGTATCTCTGCAGGGTCTGAAGACGGAAAGTCGCGAGCTGGGCGCTGACGCATACCAACGACTGACCGCCCTCCTCAAGCGGGAGACTCAAGACCGCGGCAGAGACCCAGTGCTTCCTGTTGTTCCAGAAGAAGTCCACCAGCTTCTTCTGTATCTTGGCGACAAACGCAGGGGGAGGGGTCAAAGTGACCAGCCGGTACCACAACATTGCGGCCACCAGCTGGTTTATGACTAGCGCTCGACCCCTGTAGGACAGCACTCGGAGCAGTCCTGTCCAGCGCCCTAGGCGAGCGGTGACCTTGGCCTCCAGCTCCTGCCAGTTTGCCGGCCAGGCTCCCTCGTCGGGGCTAAGGTAGACTCCCAGATAGAGGAGATGGGTCGTGCTCCAGGCAAAAGGCCTGAGCTCCTCCGGCAGGGAGTCCACCCGCCACTGACCCACCAGGAGTCCGGAACATTTCTCCCAGTTGATCCTGGCGGAGGACGCGGCCGAGTAAATCTCCTGGCACTCACGCATCCTCCGCAGGTCAGCGGGATCCTCTACCGCGAGGAGCACGTCATCGGCGTAAGCCGAGAGGACGACCTCCACGCCCGGCCCTTGCAGAGCCAGTATCGGCAACCTCGTCCGCAAGAGGCGCAGGAAAGGCTCCACGCAAACGGCGTATAACTGGCCGGACATGGGGCATCCCTGGCGCACCCATCTCCTAAAGCGAAGGGGCGCCGTCAAGGACCCGTTAACCTTAATCAGACACTCCGCGGTGGCGTACAAAAGTCGGATCCGGGCGACGAAATGCGTCCCGAACCCGAAAGCGCGCAGAGTTCCGAGCAGATAGTCGTGATCCACCCTGTCGAACGCCTTCTCTTGGTCGAGGGATAGGAAGGCGACCGACAGACCAGCCTCCTGGGAACAATGGATGAGGTCCCGGACCAGATGGATGTTGTCGTGGATTGTCCGGCCCGGGACCGTGTAGGACTGGTCGGGGTGGATCATGTGGTCCAGCACGGCACCAAGGCGAGCAGACATCGCCCTGGCGAAGATTTTGTAGTCCGTGCTGAGGAGGGAGACCGGGCGCCAGTTCTTAAGGAGGCGGAGATCGCCCTTCTTAGGCAGCAGGACGATGACTGCCCTGCGCCAAGAGAGGGGCATCTCCCCGGTCGCCAGACTTTCCCCCAGGACCAGCGCGTAGTCGCTCCCCAGGACGTCCCAGAACGCCCTGTGGAACTCCACGGTCAGCCCGTCCAGCCCCGGGGATTTTCCCCTCGAGAGCCGGGCGAGGGCACCGGTCAGCTCCGCCAGGCTTAGCGGAGCTTCCAGATTTTCGGCGCACTCCGGGCTGACCTTCGGCAGGTCCTCCCACAAAACTCTACGCGCTTCCTCGCTGGACGGATCCGGAGAGAACAGAGCCCCGTAATATTCACGGGCCCTGTTGTTGACGCCCTCCGGATCCGAGACGAGAGAGCCGTCGTCGGCCAGCAGCGTCAAGAGCTGCTTACGGACACTCTGCCTTTTTCCAGCGAGTAGAAGAAGGGGGAGCCGCGGTCCAGATCCCGCAGGAACCGGATCCGCGACCTCACGAACGTGCCTCGGGACCCGACGAGCTGCAGGTCCTTCAGCGCGGCCTTCTTCGCTTCGTACACCGTCCGCAGGGCCGGGTCCTGGACGACTTGACCGAGACGGGCTTCCAGGTCGAGCACCTCTTTTTCTAAGCGCCCGACTCTGGCCGCCCGCCTCTTGGTCGACCCCCTCGCGTACTCTTGACAGAAAACGCGGACGTGAGCCTTGCCCACGTCCCACCATAGCCTCAAGGAGGGGAAGCCCCCCTGCTTCCTTCTCCAGTCGGACCAGAATCGACGGAACGAGTCCTGGAACCGCACGTCCTCCAGCAGCCGGTTGTTAAAGTGCCAGTACGCGGACCCCGTCCTCGCGCGGAGCGAAGCGAGCTCCGCCCACACCAGGTGGTGGTCCGAACACGGCACCGGCCGCATGGAGGCCGCCGGGACGCAGGAAACGTACGCCCGAGACACGTAAAGGCGGTCGACTCTAGACCATCCTACTCCAGGCCTCACCCAAGTAAAGGCGCTGGAGTCGGGGTGGAGATTTCGCCAGACTTCCATCAAGTCGAAGGACCCGACCAGGTCCCTCAACTTCTCCATCGCCGTCATGCACTGCGGGGCACCGGAGCGGTCCCTCGCCTCGAGGGTGCAGTTAAAATCCCCCCCGAGGACAATGCAGTCGCCGACGTCGACGGAGCCAAGAAGAGCGGACACCTCTTCAAAGAAGCGCGTTTGCTGCGGGCCGGGCTGAGGGGCGTACACGTTCACAAGATGGAGCGGCACGTCCCCCAGGCGAACCGTTACATGCAGCAAGCGGCCTGGCACGGGCTCCTCGACCCCCAAGATCTCCGGCTGAAAATGCGGGCCCAACAAGATGGCCACCCCACTAGAAATGGCGGTGAGGTGGCTCATGCGGACCTCTCCTTGCCATTCCAGGAGCCACGTGGCTTCGTCTCCCGGAACGGTGTGGGTTTCTTGCAGGAAGCACACCGCATATTTCCCCTCCCGCAGGAGCGAAAAATTGTCAAATCTACGGCGTGCCCCTCTGCCGCCGTTGATGTTGAGGCTGGCTATGGTTATCTTCATGGCAAAAGCATAGTGCAACCTCTACCTTAACCTATTGTGGGGGAGGGAGCGGAGTCTTTTGTTGAACTCCGCTCCCTCCGCAGCCCAGCGAGGAGTCCCTCGAGCTCGCGCAGCTCAAGGTGTTGCGCCTTTGTCAAGGGCCCGCCCGCGGCCAAGGTTTTAACGGCGGCGCGGACGGACCCCTTGATCAGCTCTGGCTCGGACCATTTTTCCAGGGCCAGTCGGGCTTGGTTGCAGTGACCCCGGCTCTGGCCCAAAAAGTCCCGGAGTTCCTTTGCAGGAATGAGGATGGTCTCGGCGGCGGCCGCGAGCAGATCCACCGCCTCGCTGGCGGTGGTCTCTAGGTCTTCACCCGCGTCCCCCACCGAGTCCCCGTCCTCCTCCGGGAGGTGGCCGCCAGCAGCCGGCCCATCGACCGCACAAGGTACGGCAAATGAACCGGCCGCTCCAACCGGCCCTGGCACTGCCCCGATCCCACCCCCAGGATCGTCGGCAGAGGAGTCCCCACTGGGCTCTTTTAAAAATGGTGCTGGGTCGGGAAATGACAGCGGAAGGGGTTCCCCCTCCGCCCCAGGAACCGGGGAACAAGGAGAGACCCGGCCATAGGAAATCCCCAGGCTCCCCAAGTGCACCAGCTCCAAAGTAAGGGGCGAGGGTGGGTGTTCCTCCCCCTCCCCGCTGCCACCCCCCGGCCCAGCATCTACAGTGTCATAAAAAACATTTGTTTCATTTTCTGCCGGGTCGAGCGACTCCCGGGGGAAGTTGTGTATTGGCTGGGCGGGCTCAGGTTCGGCCTTTTCGGCCCCGCCCGCCTCAGTCCCCGGGACGCCCGGCCCGGCGGCAATGCATTCCTCCGCGGTCCCCACGCACCCCGCAACAGGCAGATCTTCCACGCCATCCTCGGGAGGCAGAGGCTGAGCAGCCTCGACTGTCTCACCCTCCCCGGGGACAGACTCCTCCCGCCTACGGCGCTGCTTGGGGGCGCTGGTGGGGGACGCGGGACACGCGGCGGGCACCGACTCCTCCGCGGAGGGATGTTGTTCCCCCTCCGCCTCAACGGAGCGGCGCCTCCTTTTGTTGCTGGAGGTGCGCTGAGGCAGGGAGACCTCCATGTCTGCCGAGGCTTCCCGCTCCGCCCCCCCCTTTTCCTTTTCTTGCCCGCGCCCGGGCCCCTCTGCGGTGTTGTTCAAGGGCTCGGGCACGGGCTCAGGGCACCCCGCGCTCGCCGGTGGCTGGGTTTGGCCGTGCGCGGTGGTCAATCTTTTTGGCGCACTGAGGGGACCCGCCTCTAGATGTTTCTCCTTGTTCCGCACCTTCTTTCCGTTCGGACGCTCTCCCTCCCCCCCGCCGGAGGCCCTGAAAACAAAGGCCTCCGACGATGCCCGCGCACCTACGACTCCCGGCACACGGACGCAACTAGGGGGAGGGGTGGCGGTGGCGCCAGCCTTGGCCGCCTTCGGTGGTTTGGCGGCCTTGGAGGCGGGGCAGTTCTTACGAACATGCCCCACCTCCCTACAGGCATGGCACCGCACGCCGTCCGACGTCCAGAAGACGCGGTAGGCAGTCCCCTCGTGCACCACATTGAAAATTCCCTCTGTCGTGTCCTCCCGCGCCAGCCGGACAAAGAGCTGGCGGCGGAAGGAGAACACGTGGCGCAGGCTGTTCTCCCTGAGGCCGAGCGGTATGGGGTTGATCCCCGACCTTACCTCCCCCCGTTGTTGTAGGTGAGGGAGGAGGAGCTCAGCGGGAACAAAGGGCGGGACGTTTGAAATGATGACCCTCTGCGCGGTGGCCTCGAGAGGGTCCACCGGCAGGAACGTCCCGCCCACCGTGAGCCCCTTTTCAAGGGCCAGGGACACCGCCCGCTCCGACCCCAGGAAGAACACGGCCTTCCCAGACATCTTGGAGGCTGCGACAATGGCCGAGGGGCCGACTACCCCAGCCATCGCCCGCACGCACTCCTCGATGCTCATTGTGGGGTGATTGTAGCTCTTGACCCCGTGTTTTTTTGTAATTAATCTGAATGGTGGCAGGGCAGCGGGTGGCGCAGGAGGTGCCGTGGAAGCGGTTGCCACCTGCGCATATGTCCTCGCTGGCCCTGCCACCAGCGTGGATGGGGTCGCCATCACGGGGTCCCTTTAAGGGCTACACCCACCCCAAAGTCACAGGCCTTAATGGTCTTTATTGGCCTCGTATATTAACTGAGCAGAGGAGCCCTTAATGAGGCACACCTCTCCCCTAGTTGGCAATTGGGGAGGGGCCTTGCTCCCTCTGCTCAGTTGTCTTAATTGTTTTATCTTTTTTTTTTAAATTCGAAGAAAGCGGCCTCAGAGAGAGAGGGGAGAAACAGAGTAACAGAGAAGGAGAGAGGGGGGTGGGAAGGGGGGGACTGCGAGGGCAGGTCTCCCCTCGCAGCTGTGGGTGGGTGCAATCCCCAGATGGCAAAACACAAAGTCTTTGGGGTGGTCTTCAGGTGAGGGAAGAAGATGTCTTCACCTGGGGCAGCTAGAGCCACCAGGCACACACTCCCAACGATGTTTAATAGGGTATTTAAGGAAAAGAAATCTTCAGCCTGGTAGCTCCAGCTATCCCAGGCTAGGCAATTGGGGGGGGGGGTTCAATTGTGAGGGGGGGGCCGAGTTGTAAGCAAGGCCCCCACACACACTTCTCACACACACACACCCCCCGCGATGTTCCGGCCCTCAGTGGTCTTCTTTCCTCCCCCCACCGATTCAACAAAGTCTTTTTGGGACTGCACCAACACCCACCTGTAGAATGGTAGAGTCTCCCTCCTTCCACACTGGATGTTGTTGTTGTTGGTCTTTTCCCCCTCTCTCCAACTCTTTGCAGAAATGGTAAAGATGTAAAAAAGTTTTCTGTTCTCCTCCTCTCCCTCTGGGTGAAAGTTGGTGGTGAAGCCCCTTCCTTCCTTCTCTTCCTGGGCTGGTCTCAGGGCTCTCCAGGCAGGAGCACAGGTTGATAGCTGCTCCTCTCACTGCTCACAGCTCCAACTGAGTAGGACACGCCTCCACTGCTCCACAATTGGTCCTTGTGCATGAAACTCTTTTTGGAGTTCACCTGCAAAAACATAAAACATTAAACCATGCCACCCGACCTGGGTGACACACCAGACATTTTACAAGGCCCTTTTTTCCTTTTTTTGGTTTTTTTTTTTGTGTTTTTAATTTTTTTTTTGGTTTTTTTTTTTGGGCGCTAAAATCACATTTTTCCAGTGCCCCCTATAAAAGGGAAGGGGACACTAAAAGCACCGGCAATTAAAACAAATTAAACTTTAAAACGTAAAATCAAATTAAAATTTGGTTGCCGGGCGTGATGATGCACTCCAGTCCCTCCGGTGCCCACCTCTCGCGGAAGGCCGCGAGCGTACCGGTGGACACCGCGTGCTCCATCTCCAAGGACACCCTGGACCGGATGTAAGAGCGGAAGAGAGGCAGGCAGTCAGGTTGAACGACCCCCTCGACCGCCCGCTGCCTGGACCGGCTGATGGCACCCTTGGCCGTGCCCAGGAGCAGTCCTACGAGGAGGCCTTCGGACCTACCCGCTCCCCTCCGCACAGGGTGCCCAAAGATCAGGAGAGTGGGACTGAAGTGCAGCCAGAATTTCAGGAGCAGCCCCTTCAAATAATAAAACAGTGGCTGCAACCTTGTGCATTCCATAAAAACATGGAACACGGACTCTTCCAGACCGCAGAAATTGCAGGCGGCCTGGGAGTCCGTGAACCGGCTTAAAAATTTGTTGCACGGCACTGCTCCGTGCATCACCCTCCAGGCCAAGTCCCCGATGAATAGTGGGAGGACCCCTGCGTAGAGTGCCCTCCATCGGGGACCCCCGCCTCCTCCGGACGGCAAGATGGTACGCCATGGCGTGTCCGGACGGCCGGCGAGGATGGCAAAGTTGAGAGTGTGCAGGAGCAGCCCGTACAAGAAACCCCTCCGCGCGGAACTGAAAGGCACGGAGGGGATTTCCCCGAGGCGGCTCAAGTTGTGAGGCGCCGGCCCCCGAGGGAGGTTCCGGGGTTTGGCGCCGATGAGGAATTCCGTCCGGACGGGGGTCAGTTCGGACGGGATCTCCCCACGTGCTTGAGCCTCCTCGATGCACCTAACGGAGTCAGGACCCAGAGCTGTTTTTAGCGACTCGATGGCATCGGCCGCGTGGCGGACGTTGGCAGAATTTAGGCGCCGCGCCAGCGTGTCTGGCGCCATCCAGCCCGCTCCTCCGCCATCGAGCAGGTCCCTGACCCTGGTCACCTCACCAGCCACAGCCCTCTCTTCCGACCGCCACATGAAACCTCGGCCGTGGAGGTACGGATTCCCAAGCAGCGGCTCCTGCAGGACGGCCGCCACTCCAGCCGGCGGAGAGCTGCGCTTGGTGGAGACTTTGTTCCAGACCCTGATGAGTTCCCTGTAAAAGACAGGCAGTTCCCGGAGGGCGGTCCTGGCACCCCCCAAGTTCACAAACAGGAGCTGCGTGTCATAATTGAGGTCGCGCTGCTGGCGGAAGAAATACCTCGCCAGAGCGCACCACCTAGGAGGGGGCTCGACGTAAAGGTATCTCTGCAGGGTCTGAAGACGGAAAGTCACGAGCTGGGCGCTGACTCACACCAACGACTGACCGCCCTCCTCAAGCGGGAGACTCAAGACCGCGGCAGAGACCCAGTGCTTCCTGTTGTTCCAGAAGAAGTCCACCAGCTTCTTCTGTATCTTGGCGACAAACGCAGGGGGAGGGGTCAAAGTGACCAGCCGGTACCACAGCATTGCGGCCACCAGCTGGTTTATGACTAGCGCTCGACCCCTGTAGGACAGCACTCGGAGCAGTCCTGTCCAGCGCCCTAGGCGAGCGGCGACCTTGGCCTCCAGCTCCTGCCAGTTCGCCGGCCAGGCTCCCTCGTCGGGGCTAAGGTAGACTCCCAGATAGAGGAGATGGGTCGTGCTCCAGGCAAAAGGCCTGAGCTCCTCCGGCAGGGAGTCCACCCGCCACTGACCCACCAGGAGTCCGGAACATTTCTCCCAGTTGATCCTGGCGGAGGACGCGGCCGAGTAAATCTCCTGGCACTCACGCATCCTCCACAGGTCAGCGGGATCCTCTACCGCGAGGAGCACGTCATCGGCGTAAGCCGAGAGGACGACCTCCACGCCCGGCCCTTGCAGAGCCAGTCCCGTCAACCTCGTCCGCAAGAGGCGCAGGAAAGGCTCCACGCAAACGGCGTATAACTGGCCGGACATGGGGCATCCCTGGCGCACCCCTCTCCTAAAGCGAAGGGGCGCCGTCAAGGACCCGTTAACCTTAATCAGACACTCCGCGGCGGCGTACAAAAGTCGGATCCGGGCGACGAAATGCGTCCCGAACCCGAAAGCGCGCAGAGTTCCGAGCAGATAGTCGTGATCCACCCTGTCGAACGCCTTCTCTTGGTCGAGGGATAGGAAGGCGACCGACAGACCAGCCTCCTGGGAACAATGGATGAGGTCCCGGACCAGATGGATGTTATCGTGGATTGTCCGGCCCGGGACCGTGTAGGACTGGTCGGGGTGGATCATGTGGTCCAGCACGGCACCAAGGCGAGCAGACATCGCCCTGGCGAAGATTTTGTAGTCCGTGCTGAGGAGGGAGACCGGGCGCCAGTTCTTAAGGAGGCGGAGATCGCCCTTCTTAGGCAGCAGGACGATGACTGCCCTGCGCCAAGAGAGGGGCATCTCCCCGGTCGCCAGACTTTCCCCCAGGACCCGCGCGTAGTCGCCCCCCAGGACGTCCCAGAACGCCCTGTGGAACTCCACGGTCAGCCCGTCCAGCCCCGGGGATTTTCCCCTCGAGAGCCGGGCGAGGGCACCGGTCAGCTCCGCCAGGCTTAGCGGAGCTTCCAGATTTTCGCCGCCCTCCGGGCTGACCTTTGGCAGGTCCTCCCACAAAACTCTACGCGCTTCCTCGCTGGACGGATCCGGAGAGAACAGAGCCCCGTAATATTCACGGGCCCTGTTGTTGACGCCCTCCGGATCCGAGACGAGAGAGCCGTCGTCGGCCAGCAGCGTCAAGAGCTGCTTACGGACACTCTGCCTTTTTTCCAGCGAGTAGAAGAAGGGGGAGCCGCGGTCCAGATCCCGCAGGAACCGGATCCGCGACCTCACGAACGCGCCTCGGGACCCGACGAGCTGCAGGTCCTTCAGCGCGGCCTTCTTCGCTTCGTACACCGTCCGCAGGGCCGGGTCCTGGACGACTTGACCGAGACGGGCTTCCAGGTCGAGCACCTCTTTTTCTAGGTGCCCGACTCTGGCCGCCCGCCTCTTGGTCGATCCCCTCGCGTACTCTTGACAGAAGACGCGGACGTGAGCCTTGCCCACGTCCCACCATAGCCTCAAGGAGGGGAAGCCCCCCTGCTTCCTTCTCCAGTCGGACCAGAATCGACGGAACGAGTCCTGGAACCGCACGTCCTCCAGCAGCAGGTTGTTAAAGTGCCAGTACGCGGACCCCGTCCTCGCGCGGAGCGAAGTGAGCTCCGCCCACACCAGGTGGTGGTCTGAACACGGCACTGGCCGCATGGAGGCCGCCGGGACGCAGGAAACGTACGCCCGAGACACGTAAAGGCGGTCGACTCTAGACCATCCTACTCCAAGCCTCACCCAAGTAAAGGCGCTGGAGTCGGGGTGGAGATTTCGCCAGACGTCCACCAAGTCGAAGGACCCGACCAGGTCCCTCAACTTCTCCATCGCCGTCATGCACTGCGGGGCACCGGAGCGGTCCCTCGCCTCGAGGGTGCAGTTAAAATCCCCCCCGAGGACAATGCAGTCGCCGACGTCGACGGAGCCAAGAAGAGCGGACACCTCTTCAAAGAAGCGCGTTTGCTGCGGGCCGGGCTGAGGGGCGTACACGTTCACGAGATGGAGCGGCACGTCCCCCAGGCAAACCGTTACGTGCAGCAAGCGGCCTGGCACGGGCTCCTCGACCCCCAAGATCTCCGGCTGAAAATGCGGGCCCAGCAAGACGGAGCAGCACGAGTCCGGGGTCAGCGAGAGGCCTATAAAGGCTAGCGGGAGTCGAGCAGTCAGTCGAGGAGGCGGGAGCTCGGAGCAGCGCGAGTCCGGGGTCGGCGAGAGGCCTATAAAGGCCAGTGGGAGTCGAGCAGTTCGAGCAGTCAGTCGAGGAGGCGGGAGCTCGGAGCAGCGCGAGTCCGGGGTCGGCGAGAGGCGTACCGGTGCAGCTACAGGGAGAAGGCAAAAAAACAAAGGTGACGTCACAGCCTAGGGGGTAAGTGATTGGCTGGTGATTGGTGAGTAGTTTTTCTTTTTCTTCTTATATTGGTCAGTAACTTTTAGCATTGTTATTACCAGTTTAAGTGTATCTAAGGGTTAAGACATGGCAGGAGAGCTCGGTCGGGTGTTATGCTCCTCCTGTACCATGTGGGAACTCAGGGATGCTTCCGGTGTCCCTGACGACTATGTGTGCGGGAAGTGTATCCGCCTCCAGCTCCTGACGGTCCGCGTTACGGAATTGGAGCTGAGGGTGGATTTACTCTGGAGCATCCACGATGCTGAGAATGACGTGAGTATCACGTGTAGTGAGTTGGTCTTACCGCAGGGAAAGGGTCCACAGCCAGATAGGGAATGGAAGACCAGCAGGAAGAGTAGAGCAAGGAAGGTAGTGCAGGGGTCCCCTGCGGTCATCCCCCTGCAAAACAGATACACCGCTTTGGGTACTGTTGAGGGGAATGACTCATCAGGGGAGGGCAGCAGCAGCCAAGTTCATGGCACCGTGGCTGGCTCTGCTGCACAGGAGGGCAAGAAAAAGAGTGGGAGAGCGATAGTGATAGGGGATTCAATTGTGAGGGGAATAGATAGGCGTTTCTGCGGCCGCAACCGAGACTCCAGGATGGTATGTTGCCTCCCTGGTGCAAGGGTCAAGGATGTCTCGGAGCGGGTGCAGGACATTCTGAAATGGGAGGGAGAACAGCCAGTTGTCGTGGTGCACATTGGTACCAACGACATAGGCAAAAAAAGGGATGAGGTCCTACGAAACGAATTTAAGGAGCTAGGAGCTAAATTAAAAAGTAGGACCTCAAAAGTAGTAATCTCGGGATTGCTACCAGTGCCACGTGATAGTCAGAGTAGGAATCGCAGGATAGCGCAGATGAATACGTGGCTTGAGCAGTGGTGCAGCAGGGAGGGATTCAAATTCCTGGGGCATTGGGACCGGTTCTGGGGGAGGTGGGACCAGTACAAACCGGACGGTCTGCACCTGGGCAGGACTGGAACCAATGTCCTAGGGGGAGTGTTTGCTAGTGCTGTTGGGGAGGATTTAAACTAATATGGCAGGGGGATGGGAACCAATGCAGGGAGACAGAGGGAAACAAAAAGGAGCCAAAAGCAAAAGACAGAAAGGAGATGAGGAAAAGTGTAGGGCAGAGAAACCCAAGGCAAAGAACAAAAAGGGCCACTGTACAGCAAAATTCTAAAAGGACAAAGTGTGTTAATAAAACAAGCCTGAAGGCTTTGTGTCTTAATGCAAGGAGTATCCGCAATAAGGTGGATGAATTAATTGTGCAAATAGATGTTAACAAATATGATGTGATTGGGATTACGGAGACGTGGCTCCAGGATGATCAGGGCTGGGAACTCAACATTCAGGGGTATTCAACATTCAGGAAGGATAGAATAAAAGGAAAAGGAGGTGGGGTAGCATTGCTGGTTAAAGAGGAGATTAATGCAATAGTTAGGAAAGACATTAGCTTGGATGATGTGGAATCTATATGGGTAGAGCTGCAGAACACCAAAGGGCAAAAAACGTTAGTAGGAGTTGTGTACAGACCTCCAAACAGTAATAGGGATGTTGGGGAGGGCATCAAACAGGAAATTAGGGGTGCATGCAATAAAGGTGTAGCAGTTATAATGGGTGACTTTAATATGCACATAGATTGGGCTAGCCAAACTGGAAGCAATACGGTGGAGGAGGATTTCCTGGAGTGCATAAGGGATGGTTTTCTAGACCAATATGTTGAGGAACCAACTAGTGGGGAGGCCATCTTAGACTGGGTGTTGTGTAATGAGAGAGGATTAATTAGCAATCTCATTGTGCGAGGCCCCTTGGGGAAGAGTGACCATAATATGGTGGAATTCTGCATTAGGATGGAGAATGAAACAGTAATTTCAGAGACCATGGTCCAGAACTTAAAGAAGGGTAACTTTGAAGGTATGAGGCGTGAATTGGCTAGGATAGATTGGCGAATTATACTTAGGGGGTTGACTGTGGATGGGCAATGGCAGACATTTAGAGACCGCATGGATGAAGTACAACAATTGTACATTCCTGTCTGGCGTAAAAATAAAAAGGGGAAGGTGGCTCAACCGTGGCTATCTAGGGAAATCAGGGATAGTATTAAAGCCAAGGAAGTGGCATACAAATTGGCCAGAAATAGCAGCGAACCTGGGGACTGGGAGAAATTTAGAACTCAGCAGAGGAGGACAAAGGGTTTGATTAGGACAGGGAAAATGGAGTACGAGAAGAAGCTTGCAGGGAACATTAAGGCGGATTGCAAAAGTTTCTATAGGTATGTAAAGAGAAAAAGGTTGGTGAAGACAAACGTAGGTCCCCTGCAGTCAGAATCAGGGGAAGTCATAACGGGGAACAAAGAAATGGCGGATCAATTGAGCAAGTACTTTGGTTCGGTATTCACTAAGGAGGATACAAACAACCTTCCGGATATAAAAGGGGTCAGAGGGTCTAGTAAGGAAGAGGAACTGAGGGAAATCTTTATTAGTCGGGAAATTGTGTTGGGGAAATTGATGGGATTGAAGGCAGATAAATCCCCGGGGCCTGATGGCCTGCATCCTAGAGTACTTAAGGAGGTGGCCTTGGAAATAGCGGATGCATTGACAGTCATTTTCCAACATTCCATTGACTCTGGATCAGTTCCTATGGAGTGGAGGGTAGCCAATGTAACCCCACTTTTTAAAAAAGGAGGGAGAGAGAAAACAGGGAATTATAGACCGGTCAGCCTGACCTCAGTAGTGGGTAAAATGATGGAATCAATTATTAAGGATGTCATAGCAGTGCATCTGGAAAATGGTGACATGATAGGTCCAAGTCAGCATGGATTTGTGAAAGGGAAATCATGCTTGACAAATCTTCTGGAATTTTTTGAGGATGTTTCCAGTAAAGTGGACAAAGGAGAACCAGTTGATGTGGTATATTTGGACTTTCAGAAGGCTTTCGACAAGGTCCCACACAAGAGATTAATGTGCAAAGTTAAAGCACATGGGATTGGGGGTAGTGTGCTGACGTGGATTGAGAACTGGTTGTCAGACAGGAAGCAAAGAGTAGGAGTAAACGGGTACTTTTCAGAATGGCAGGCAGTGACTAGTGGAGTGCCGCAAGGTTCTGTGCTGGGGCCCCAGCTGTTTACATTGTACATTAATGATTTAGACGAGGGGATTAAATGCAGTATCTCCAAATTTGCGGATGATACTAAGTTGGGTGGCAGTGTGAGCTGCGAGGAGGATGCTATTAGGCTGCAGAGTGACTTGGATAGGTTAGGTGAGTGGGCAAATGCATGGCAGATGAAGTATAATGTGGATAAATGTGAGGTTATCCACTTTGGTGGTAAAAACAGAGAGAGAGACTATTATCTGAATGGTGACAGATTAGGAAAAGGGAAGGTGCAACGAGACCTGGGTGTCATGGTACATCAGTAATTGAAGGTTGGCATGCAGGTACAGCAGGCGGTTAAGAAAGCAAATGGCATGTTGGCCTTCATAGCGAGGGGATTTGAATACAGGGGCAGGGAGGTGTTGCTACAGTTGTACAGGGCCTTGGTGAGGCCACACCTGGAGTATTGTGTACAGTTTTGGTCTCCTAACTTGAGGAAGGACATTCTTGCTATTGAGGGAGTGCAGCGAAGGTTCACCAGACTGATTCCCGGGATGGCGGGACTGACCTATCAAGAAAGATTGGATCAATTGGGCTTGTATTCACTGGAGTTCAGAAGAATGAGAGGGGACCTCATAGAAACGTTTAAAATTCTGACGGGTTTAGACAGGTTAGATGCAGAAAGAATGTTCCCAATGTTGGGGAAGTCCAGAACCAGGGGTCACAGTCTGAGGATAAGGGGTAAGCCATTTAGGACCGAGATGAGGAGAAACTTCTTCACCCAGAGAGTGGTGAACCTGTGGAATTCTCTACCACAGAAAGTAGTTGAGGCCAATTCACTAAATATATTCAAAAGGGAGTTAGATGAAGTCCTTACTACTCGGGGGATCAAGGGTTATGGCGAGAAAGCAGGAAGGGGGTACTGAAGTTTCATGTTCAGCCATGAACTCATTGAATGGCGGTGCAGGCTAGAAGGGCTGAATGGCCTGCTCCTGCACCTATTTTCTATGTTTCTATGTTTCTATGTTTCACCCCACTAGAAATGGCGGTGAGGTGGCTCATGCGGACCTCTCCTTGCCATTCCAGGAGCCACGTGGCTTCGTCTCCCGGAACGGTGTGAGTTTCTTGCAGGAAGCACACCGCATATTTCCCCTCCCGCAGGAGCGAAAAGTTGTCAAATCTACGGCGTGCCCCTCTGTCGCCGTTGATGTTGAGGCTGGCTATGGTTATCTTCATGGCAAAAGCATAGTGCAACCTCTACCTTAACCTATTGTGGGGGAGGGAGCAGAGTCTTTTGTTGAACTCCGCTCCCTCCGCAGCCCAGCGAGGAGTCCCTCGAGCTCGCGCAGCTCAAGGTGTTGCGCCTTTGTCAAGGGCCCGCCCGCGGCCAAGGTTTTAACGGCGGCGCGGACGGACCCCTTGATCAGCTCTGGCTCGGACCATTTTTCCAGGGCCAGTCGGGCTTGGTTGCAGTGACCCCGGCTCTGGGCCAAAAAGTCCCGGAGTTCCTTTGCAGGAATGAGGATGGTCTCGGCGGCGGCCGCGAGCAGATCCACCGCCTCGTTGGCGGTGGTCTCTAGGTCTTCACCCGCGTCGCCCACCGAGTCCCCGTCCTCCTCCGGGAGGTGGCCGCCAGCAGCCGGCCCATCGACCGCACAAGGTACGGCAAATGAACCGGCCGCTCCAACCGGCCCTGGCTCTGCCCCGATCCCACCCCCAGGATCGTCGGCAGAGGAGTCCCCACTGGGCTCTTTTAAAAATGGTGCTGGGTCGGGAAATGACAGCGGAAGGGGTTCCCCCTCCGCCCCAGGAACCGGGGAACAAGGAGAGACCCGGCCATAGGAAATCCCCAGGCTCCCCAAGTGCTCCAGCTCCAAAGTAAGGGGCGAGGGTGGGTGTTCCTCCCCCTCCCCGCTGCCACCCCCCGGCCCAGCATCTACAGTGTCATAAATATTTGTTTCGGTTTCTGCCGGGTCGAGCGACTCCCGGAGGAAGTTGGGTATTGGCTGGGCGGGCTCAGGTTCGGCCTTTTCGGCCCCGCCCGTCTCAGTCCCCGGGACGCCCGGCCCGGCGGCAATGCATTCTTCCGCTGGCCCCACGCCCCCCACGACAGGCAGATCTTCCACGCCATCCCCGAGAGGCAGAGGCTGGGCAGCCTCGACTGTCTCACCCTCCCCGGGGACAGACTCCTCCCGCCTACGGCGCTGCTTGGGGGCGCTGGTGGGGGACGCGGGACACGCGGTGGGCACCGACTTCTCCGCAGAGGGATGTTGTTCCCCCTCCGCCTCAACGGAGCGGCGCCTCCTTTTGTTGCTGGAGGTGCGCTGAGGCAGGGAGACCTCCATGTCTGCCGAGGCCTCCCGCTCCGCCCCCCCCCCTTATTCTTTTCTTGCCCGCGCCCGGGCCCCTCTGCGGTGTTGTTCAAGAGCTCGGGCACGGGCTCAGGGCACCCCGCGCTCGCCGGTGACTGGGTTGGGCCGAGCGCGGTAAACAAATTGTCTGGCGCACCGAGGGGACCCGCCTCTGGATGTTTTCCCTTGTCCCGCGCCTTCCTTCCGTTCGGACGCTCTCCCTCCCCCCCGCCGGAGGCCCCGAAAACAAAGGCCTCCGACAATGCCCGCGCACCTATGGCTCCCGGCACGCGGACGCAACTAGGGGGAGGGGTGGCGGCGGCGCCAGCCTTGGCCGCCTTCGGTGGTTTGGCGGCCTTGGAGGCGGGGCAGTTCTTGCGAATGTGCCCCACCTCTCTGCAGGCATGGCACCGCACGCCGTCCGACGTCCAGAAGACGCGGTAGGCAGTCCCCTCGTGCACCACATTAAAAGACCCCTCCGTCGTCTCCTCCCGCGCCAGCCGGACAAAGAGCTGGCGGCGGAAGGAGAACACGTGGCGCAGGCTGCTCTCCCTGAGGCCGAGCGGTATGGGGTTGATCCCCGACCTTACCTCCCCCAGTTGGTGTAGGTGAGGGAGGAGGAGCTCAGCGGGAACAAAGGGCGGGACGTTCGATATGATGACCCTCTGCGCGGTGGCCTCGAGAGGGTCCACCGGCAGGAACGTCCCGCCCACCGTGAGCCCCTTTTCGAGGGCCAGGGACACCGCCCGCTCCGACCCCAGGAAGAACACGGCCTTCCCAGACATCTTGGAGGCTGCGACAATGGCCGAGGGGCCGACCACCCCAGCCATCACCCGCACGCACTCCTCAATGCTCATTGTGGGGTGAGTGTAGCTCTTGACCCCGTGTTTTCTGGTCATTAATCTGAATGGTGGCAGGGCAGCGGGTGGCGCAGGAGGTGCCGTGGAAGCGGTTGCCACCTGCGCATACGTCTTTGCTGGCCCTGCCACCGGCGTGGATGGGGTCGCCATCACGGGGTCCCTTTAAGGGCTACACCCACCCCAAAGTCACAGGCCTTAATGGTCTTGATTGGCCTCGTTTGATTTGACTGAGCAGAGGAGCTCTTAATGAGGCACCTCTCCCCTAGTTGGCAATTGGGGAGGGGCCTTGCTCCCTCTGCTCAGTTGTCTTAATTGTTTTTTTTTTTATTATTAATTTGGGAGAAAGGGGCCTCAGAGAGAGAGGGGAGAAACAGAGTAACAGAGAAAGAGAGAGGGGGGTGGGAAGGGGGGGGGGGGGACTGCGAGGGCAGGTCTCCCCTCGCAGCTGTGAGTGGGTGCAATCCCAGATGGCAAAACACAAAGTCTTTGGGGTGGTCTTCAGGTGAGGGGAGAAGATGTCTTCACCTGGGGCAGCTAGAGCCACCAGGCACACACTCCCAATGATGTTTAATTAGGTGATTAAGAAAAATCTTCAGCCTGGTAGCTCCAGCTATCCCAGGCTAGGCAATTGGGGGGGGGTTCCAATTGTGGGGGGGGCCTAGTTGTAAGCAAGGCCCCCACACACATTTCCACACACACACACACCCCCCGCGATGTTCCGGCCCTCAGTGGTCTTCTTTCCTACCCCCACCGATACAACAAAGTCTGTTTGGGAACTGCACCCACACCCACCTGTAGAAGATGTAGAGTCCCCCTCCTTCCACACTGGTTTGTTGTTGGTTTTTCCCCCTCTCTCCAACTCTTTGCAGAATGGTAAAAAGATGTACAAAGTTTTCTTTTCTCCTCCTCTCCCTCTGGGTGAAAGTTGGTGGTGAAGCCCCTTCCTTCCTTCTCTTCCTGGGCTGGTCTCAGGGCTCTCCAGGCAGGAGCACAGGTTGACAGCTGCTCTCCTCACTGCTCACAGCTCCAACTGAGCAGGACACGCCTCCACTGCTCCACAATTGGTCCTTGTGCATGAAACTCTTTTTGGAGTTCACCTGCAAAACATAAAACATTAAACGGTGCCACCCGACCTGGGTGACACTCCAGACATTTACAAGGCCCTTTTTTTTCCCCGCTTTTTTTTTGTTTTTTTTTGAGTTTTTCTTTTTTTTTTTGGGCACTAAAATCACAATTTTCCCCAGTGCCCCCTATAAAAGGGAAGGGGGACACTAAAAGCACCGGCAATTAAAACAAATTAAACTTAATAACGTAAAATCAAATTAAAATTTGGTTGCCGGGCGTGATGATGCACTCCAGTCCCTCCGGTGCCCACCTCTCGCGGAAGGCCGCGAGCGTACCGGTGGACACCGCGTGCTCCATCTCCAAGGACACCCTGGACCGGATGTAAGAGCGGAAGAGAGGCAGGCAGTCAGGTTGAACGACCCCCTCGACCACCCGCTGCCTGGACCGGCTGATGGCACCCTTGGCCATGCCCAGGAGCAGTCCTACGAGGAGGCCTTCGGACCTACCCGCTCCCCTCCGCACAGGGTGCCCAAAGATCAGGAGAGTGGGACTGAAGTGCAGCCAGAATTTCAGGAGCAGCCCCTTCAAATAATGGAACAGGGGCTGCAACCTCGTGCACTCAATAAAAAGATGGAACACGGACTCCTCCAGACCGCAGAAATTGCAGGCAGCCTGGGAGTCCGTGAACCGGCTTAAAAATTTGTTGCACGGCACTGCTCCGTGCACCACCCTCCAGGCCAAGTCCCCGATGAATAGTGGGAGGACCCCTGCGTAGAGTGCCCTCCATCGGGGACCCCCGCCTCCTCCGGACGGCAAGATGGTACGCCATGGCATGTCCGGACGGCCGGCGAGGATGGCAAAGTTGAGGGTGTGCAGGAGCAGCCCGTACAGGAAACCCCTCCGCGCGGAACTGAAAGGCACGGAGGGGATTTCCCCGAGGCGGCTCAAGTTGTGAGGCGCCGGCCCCCGAGGGAGGTTCCGGGGTTTGGCACCGATGAGGAATTCCGTCCGGACGGGGGTCAGTTCGGACAGGATCTCCCCACGTGCTTGAGCCTCCTCGATGCACCTAACGGAGTCAGGGCCCAGAGCTGTTTTTAGCGACTCGATGGCATCGGCCGCGTGGCGGACGTTGGCAGAGTTTAGGCGCCGCGCCAGCGTGTCTGGCGCCATCCAGCCCGCTCCTCCGCCATCGAGCAGGTCCCTGACCCTGGTCACCTCACCAGCCACAGCCCTCTCTTCCGACCGCCACATGAAACCTCGGCCGTGGAGGTACGGATTCCCAAGCAGCGGCTCCTGCAGGACGGCCGCCACTCCAGCCGGCGGAGAGCTGCGCTTGGTGGAGACTTTGTTCCAGACCCTGATGAGTTCTCTGTAAAAGACAGGCAGCTCCCGGAGGGCGGTCCTGGCACCCCCCAAGTTCACAAACAGGAGCTGCGTGTCATAATTGAGGTCGCGCTGCTGGCGGAAGAAATACCTCGCCAGAGCACACCACCTAGGAGGGGGCTCGACGTAAAGGTATCTCTGCAGGGTCTGAAGACGGAAAGTCGCGAGCTGGGCGCTGACGCACACCAACGACTGACCGCCCTCCTCAAGCGGGAGACTCAGGACCGCGGCAGAGACCCAGTGTTTCCTGTTGTTCCAGAAGAAGTCCACCAGCTTCTTCTGTATCTTGGCGACAAACGCAGGGGGAGGGGTCAAAGTGACCAGCCGGTACCACAACATTGCGGCCACCAGCTGGTTTATGACTAGCGCTCGACCCCTGTAGGACAGCACTCGGAGCAGTCCTGTCCAGCGCCCTAGGCGAGCGGCGACCTTGGCCTCCAGCTCCTGCCAGTTTGCCGGCCAGGCTCCCTCGTCGGGGCTAAGGTAGACTCCCAGATAGAGGAGATGGGTCGTGCTCCAGGCAAAAGGCCTGAGCTCCTCCGGCAGGGAGTCCACCCGCCACTGACCCACCAGGAGTCCGGAACATTTCTCCCAGTTGATCCTGGCGGAGGACGCGGCCGAGTAAATCTCCTGGCACTCACGCATCCTCCGCAGGTCAGCGGGATCCTCTACCGCGAGGAGCACGTCATCGGCGTAAGCCGAGAGGACGACCTCCACGCCCGGCCCTTGCAGAGCCAGTCCCGTCAACCTCGTCCGCAAGAGGCGCAGGAAAGGCTCCACGCAAACGGCGTATAACTGGCCGGACATGGGGCATCCCTGGCGCACCCCTCTCCTAAAGCGAAGGGGCGCCGTCAAGGACCCGTTAACCTTAATCAGACACTCCGCGGCGGCGTACAAAAGTCGGATCCGGGCGACGAAATGCGTCCCGAACCCGAAAGCGCGCAGAGTTCCGAGCAAATAGTCGTGATCCACCCTGTCGAACGCCTTCTCTTGGTCGAGGGATAGGAAGGCGACCGACAGACCAGCCTCCTGGGAACAATGGATGAGGTCCCGGACCAGATGGATGTTATCGTGGATTGTCCGGCCCGGGACCGTGTAGGACTGGTCGGGGTGGATCATGTGGTCCAGCACGGCACCAAGGCGAGCAGACATCGCCCTGGCGAAGATTTTGTAGTCCGTGCTGAGGAGGGAGACCGGGCGCCAGTTCTTAAGGAGGCGGAGATTGCCCTTCTTAGGCAGCAGGACGATGACTGCCCTGCGCCAAGAGAGGGGCATCTCCCCGGTCGCCAGACTTTCCCCCAGGACCAGCGCGTAGTCGCTCCCCAGGGCGTCCCAGAACGCCCTGTGGAACTCCACGGTCAGCCCGTCCAGCCCCGGGGATTTTCCCCTCGAGAGCCGGGCGAGGGCACCGGTCAGCTCCGCCAGGCTTAGCGGAGCTTCCAGATTTTCGGCGCCCTCCGGGCCGACCTTCGGCAGGTCCTCCCACAAAACTCTACGCGCTTCCTCGCTGGACGGATCCGGAGAGAACAGAGCCCCGTAATATTCACGGGCCCTGTTGTTGACGCCCTCCGGATCCGAGACGAGAGAGCCGTCGTCGGCCAGCAGCGTCAAGAGCTGCTTATGGACACTCTGCCTTTTTTCCAGCGAGTAGAAGAAGGGGGAGCCGCGGTCCAGATCCCGCAGGAACCGGATCCGCGACCTCACGAACGCGCCTCGGGACCCGACGAGCTGCAGGTCCTTCAGCGCGGCCTTCTTCGCTTCGTACACCGTCCGCAGGGCCGGGTCCTGGACGACTTGACCGAGACGGGCTTCCAGGTCGAGCACCTCTTTTTCTAGGCGCCCGACTCTGGCCGCCCGCCTCTTGGTCGACCCCCTCGCGTACTCTTGACAGAAGACGCGGACGTGAGCCTTGCCCACGTCCCACCATAGCCTCAAGGAGGGGAAGCCCCACTGCTTCCTTCTCCAGTCGGACCAGAATCGACGGAACGAGTCCTGGAACCGCACGTCCTCCAGCAGCCGGTTGTTAAAGTGCCAGTACGCGGACCCCGTCCTCGCGCGGAGCGAAGCGAGCTCCGCCCACACCAGGTGGTGGTCCGAACACGGCACCGGCCAAATGGAGGCCGCCGGGACGCAGGAAACGTACGCCCGAGACACGTAAAGGCGGTCGACTCTAGACCATCCAACTCCAGGCCTCACCCAAGTAAAGGCGCTGGAGTCGGGGTGGAGATTTCGCCAGACGTCCACCAAGTCGAAGGACCCGACCAGGTCCCTCAACTTCTCCATCGCCGTCATGCACTGCGGGGCACCGGAGCGGTCCCGCGCCTCGAGGGTGCAGTTAAAATCCCCCCCCGAGGACAATGCAGTCGCCGACGTCGACGGAGCCAAGAAGAGCGGACACCTCTTCAAAGAAGCGCGTTTGCTGCGGGCCGGGCTGAGGGGCGTACACGTTCACGAGATGGAGCGGCACGTCCCCCAGGCGAACCGTTACGTGCAGCAAGCGGCCTGTGACGGGCTCCTCGACCCCCAAGATCTCCGGCTGAAAATGCGGGCCCAGCAAGATGGCCACCCCACTAGAAATGGCGGTGAGGTGGCTCATGCGGACCTCTCCTTGCCATTCCAGGAGCCACGTGGCTTCGTCTCCCGGAACGGTGTGGGTTTCTTGCAGGAAGCACACCGCGTGTTTCCCCTCCCGCAGGAGCGAAAAATTGTCAAATCTACGGCGTGCCCCTCTGCCGCCGTTGATGTTGAGGCTGGCTATGGTTATCTTCATGGCAAAAGCATAGTGCAACCTCTACCTTAACCTATTGTGGGGGAGGGAGCGGAGTCTTTTGTTGAACTCCGCTCCCTCCGCAGCCCAGCGAGGAGTCCCTCGAGCTCGCGCAGCTCAAGGTGTTGCGCCTTTGTCAAAGGCCCGCCCGCGGCCAAGGTTTTGACGGCGGCACGGACGGACCCCTTGATCAGCTCTGGCTCGGACCATTTTTCCAGGGCCAGTCGGGCTTGGTTGCAGCGACCCCGGCTCTGGGCCAAAAAGTCCCGGAGTTCCCTTGCAGGAATGAAGATGGTCTCGGCGGCGGCCGCGAGCAGATCCACCGCCTCGCTGGCGGTGGTCTCTAGGTCTTCACCCGCGTCCCCCACCGAGTCCCTGTCCTCCTCCGGGAGGTGGCCGCCAGCAGCCGGCCCATCGACCGCACAAGGTACGGCAAATGAACCGGCCGCTCCAATCGGCCCTGGCTCTGCCCCGATCCCACCCCCAGGATCGTCGGCAGAGGAGTCCCCACTGGGCTCTTTTAAAAATGGTGCTGGGTCGGGAAATGACAGCGGAAGGGGTTCCCCCTCCGCCCCAGGAACTGGGGAACAAGGAGAGACCCGGCCATAGGAAATCCCCAGGCTCCCCAAGTGCACCAGCTCCAAAGTAAGGGGCGAGGATGGGTGTTCCTCCCCCTCCCCGCTGCCACCCCCCGGCCCAGCATCTACAGTTTCATTAAAATCAATAAATTGTGTTTCTGCCGGGTCGAGCGACTCCCGGGGGAAGTTGGGTATTGGCTGGGCGGGCTCGGGTTCGGCCTTTTCGGCCCCGCCCGCCTCAGTCCCCGGGATGCCCGGCCCGGCGGCAATGCATTCCTCCGCGGTCCCCACGCCCCCCGCGACAGGCAGATCTTCCACGCCCTCCCCGGGAGGCTGAGGCTGGGCAGCCTCAACTATCTCACCCTCCCCGGGGACAGACTCCTCCCGCCTACAGCGCAATTTGGGAGCGCTGGTGGGGGACGCGGGACACGCGGCGGGCACCGACTCCTCCGCGGAGGGATGTTGTTCCCCCTCCGCCTCATTGGGGCGGTGCCTCTTTTTGTTCCTGGGGGCGCGCGGAGGCATGGAGACCTCCATGTCTGCCGAGGCCTCCCGCTCCGCCCCCCCCTTTTCCTTTCCTTTCCCGCGCCCGGGCCCCTCTGTGGTGTTATTCAAGGGCTCAGGCACGGGCTCGGGGCACCCCGCGCTCGCCGGTGACTGGGTTGGGCTGAGCGCGGTGGTCAAACTTTCCGGCGCACTGAGGGGACCCGCCTCTTGATATCTCGTCTTCTTCCGCGCCTTCCTTCAGTTCGGACGCTATCCCTCCCCCCCGCCGGAGGCCCCGAAAACAAAGGCCTCCGACGATGCCCGCTCACCTATGGCTCCCGGCACGCGGACGCAACTAGGGGGAGGGGTGGCGGCGGCGCCAGCCTTGGCCGCCTTCGGTGGTTTGGCGGCCTTGGAGGCGGGGCAGTTCTTGCGAATGTGCCCCACCTCTCTGCAGGCATGGCACCGCACGCCGTCCGACGTCCAGAAGACGCGGTAGGCAGTCCCCTCGTGCACCACATTAAAAGACCCCTCCGTCGTCTCCTCCCGCGCCAGCCGGACAAAGAGCTGGCGGCGGAAGGAGAACACGTGGCGCAGGCTGCTCTCCCTGAGGCCGAGCGGCATGGGGTTGATCCCCGACCTTACCTCCCCCAGTTGTTGTAGGTGAGGGAGGAGGAGCCCAGCGGGAACAAAGGGCTGGACATTCGATATGGCGACCCTCTGCGCGGTGGCCTCGAGAGGGTCCACCGGCAGGAACGTCCCGCCCACCGTGAGCCCCTTTTCAAGGGCCAGGGACACCGTCCGCTCCGACCCCAGGAAGAAAACAGCCTTCCCAGACATCTTGGAGGCCGCGACAATGGCCGAGGGGCCGACTATCCCAGCCATCGCCCGCACGAAATCCTCAATGCTCATTGTGGGGTGAGTGTAGCTCTTGACCCCGTGTTTTCTGGTCATTAATCTGAAAGGTGGCAGGGCAGCGGGTGGCGCAGGAGGTGCCGTGGAAGCGGTTGCCACCTGCGCATACGTCTTCGATGGCCCTGCCACCGGCGTGGATGGGGTCGCCATCACGGGGTCCCTTTAAGGGCTACACCAACCCCAAAGTCACAGGCCTTAATGGTCTTGATTGGCCTCGTGTGGTTTGACTGAGCAGAGGAGCCCTTAATGAGGTACCTCTCCCCTAGTTGGCAATTGGGGAGGGGCCTTGCTCCCTCTGCTCAGTTGTCTTAATTGATTTTTTTTTATTAATTTGGAAGAAAGAGGCCTCAGAGAGAGAGGGGAGAAACAGAGTAACAGAGAAAGAGAGAGGGGGGTGGGAAGGGGGGGGGGGAACTGCGAGGGCAGGTCTCCCCTCGCAGCTGTGGGTGGGTGCAATCCCAGATGGCAAAACAAAAAGTCTTTGGGGTGGTCTTCAGGTGGGGGGAGAAGATGTCTTCACCTGGGGTAGCTAGAGCCACCAGGCACACACTCCTAACGATCTTTAATAGGGTGATTAATGAAAATCTTCAGCCTGGTAGCTCCAGCTATCCCAGGCTAGACAAATGTGGGGGGTGGGGGGGGTTCCAATTGTGGGGGGGGCCTAGTTGTAAGCAAGGCCCCCACACACACTTCCACACACACACACACCCCCCGCGATGTTCCGGCCCTCAGTGGTCTTCTTTCCTCCCCCCATCGATACAACAAAGTCTTTTTGGGAAATGCACCCACACCCACCTGTAGAAGATGTAGAGTCTCCCTGCTTCCACACTGTATGTTGTTGGTTTTTCCCCCTCTCTCCAACTCCTTGCAGAAATGGTAAAGTTGTTTAAAGTTTTCTGCTTTTTCCTCCTCTCCCTCTGGGTAAAAGTTGGTGGTGAAGCCCCTTCCCTCCTTCTCTTCCTGGGCTGGTCTCAGGGCTCTCCAGGCAGGAGCAAAAGTTGCTAGCTGCTTCTCTCTCTGCGCACAGCTCCTACTGTGCAGGACACGCCTCCACTGCTCCACGATTGGTTCCTTGTGCATGAAACTCTTTTGAGTTTACCTGCAAAACATAAAACATTAAGACCATGCCACCCGACCTGGGTGACACTCCAGACATTTACAAGGCCCTTTTTTTCCCCCCCTTTTTTTTTTGTGTTTTTCTTTTTTGTTTTTTTTTTTGGGCACTAAATTCACAATTTTCCCCAGTGCCCCCTATAAAAGGGAAGGGGGACACTAAAAGCACCGGCAATTAAAACAAATTAAACTTAAAAAACGTAAAATCAAATTAAAATTTGGTTGCCGGGCGTGATGATGCACTCCAGTCCCTCCGGTGCCCACCTCTCGCGGAAGGCCGCGAGCGTACCGGTGGACACCGCGTGCTCCATCTCCAAGGACACCCTGGACCGGATGTAAGAGCGGAAGAGAGGCAGGCAGTCAGGTTGAACGACCCCCTCGACCGCCCGCTGCCTGGACCGGCTGATGGCACCCTTGGCCGTGCCCAGGAGCAGTCCTACGAGGAGGCCTTCGGACCTACC
The DNA here is from genome assembly GCF_044704955.1 of Pristiophorus japonicus. Classification (NCBI taxonomy): domain Eukaryota; kingdom Metazoa; phylum Chordata; class Chondrichthyes; family Pristiophoridae; genus Pristiophorus; species Pristiophorus japonicus. The sequence continues at coordinate 178,644,972 of NC_091979.1, read as the reverse complement.
CGCTCCCCTCCGCACAGGGTGCCCAAAGATCAGGAGAGTGGGACTGAAGTGCAGCCAGAATTTCAGGAGCAGCCCCTTCAAATAGTGGAACAGGGGCTGCAACCTTGTGCACTCCATAAAAACATGGAACACGGACTCCTCCAGACCGCAGAAATTGCAGGCGGCCTGGGAGTCCGTGAACCGGCTTAAAAATTTGTTGCACGGCACTGCTCCGTGCACCACCCTCCAGGCCAAGTCCCCGATGAATAGTGGGAGGACCCCTGCGTAGAGTGCCCTCCATCGGGGACCCCCGCCTCCTCCGGACGGCAAGATGGTACGCCATGGCGTGTCCGGACGGCCGGCGAGGATGGCAAAGTTGAGGGTGTGCAGGAGCAGCCCGTACAGGAAACCCCTCCGCGCGGAACTGAAAGGCACGGAGGGGATTTCCCCGAGGCGGCTCAAGTTGTGAGGCGCCGGCCCCCGAGGGAGGTTCCGGGGTTTGGCGCCGATGAGGAATTCCGTCCGGACGGGGGTCAGTTCGGACGGGATCTCCCCACGTGCTTGAGCCTCCTCGATGCACCTAACGGAGTCAGGGCCCAGAGCTGTTTTTAGCGACTCGATGGCATCGGCCGCGTGGCGGACGTTGGCAGAGTTTAGGCGCCGCGCCAGCGTGTCTGGCGCCATCCAGCCCGCTCCTCCGCCATCGAGCAGGTCCCTGACCCTGGTCACCTCACCAGCCACAGCCCTCTCTTCCGACCGCCACATGAAGCCTTGGCCGTGGAGGTACGGATTCCCGAGCAGCGGCTCCTGCAGGACGGCCGCCACTCCAGCCGGCGGAGAGCTGCGCTTGGTGGAGACTTTGTTCCAGACCCTGATGAGTTCCCTGTAAAAGACAGGCAGCTCCCGGAGGGCGGTCCTGGCACCCCCCAAGTTCACAAACAGGAGCTGCGTGTCATAATTGAGGTCGAGCTGCTGGCGGAAGAAATACCTCGCCAGAGCGCACCACCTAGGAGGGGGCTCGACGTAAAGGTATCTCTGCAGGGTCTGAAGACGGAAAGTCGCGAGCTGGGCGCTGACGCACACCAACGACTGACCGCCCTCCTCAAGCGGGAGACTCAAGACCGCGGCAGAGACCCAGTGCTTCCTGTTGTTCCAGAAGAAGTCCACCAGCTTCTTCTGTATCTTGGCGACAAACGCAGGGGGAGGGGTCAAAGTGACCAGCCGGTACCACAGCATTGCGGCCACCAGCTGGTTTATGACTAGCGCTCGACCCCTGTAGGACAGCACTCGGAGCAGTCCTGTCCAGCGCCCTAGGCGAGCGGCGACCTTGGCCTCCAGCTCCTGCCAGTTCGCCGGCCAGGCTCCCTCGTCGGGGCTAAGGTAGACTCCCAGATAGAGGAGATGGGTCGTGCTCCAGGCAAAAGGCCTGAGCTCCTCCGGCAGGGAGTCCACCCGCCACTGACCCACCAGGAGTCCGGAACATTTCTCCCAGTTGATCCTGGCGGAGGACGCGGCCGAGTAAATCTCCTGGCACTCATGCATCCTCCGCAGGTCAGCGGGATCCTCTACCGCGAGGAGCACGTCATCGGCGTAAGCCGAGAGGACGATCTCCACGCCCGGCCCTTGCAGAGCCAGTCCCGTCAACCTCGTCCGCAAGAGGCGCAGGAAAGGCTCCACGCAAACGGCGTATAACTGGCCGGACATGGGGCATCCCTGGCGCACCCCTCTCCTAAAGCGAAGGGGCGCCGTCAAGGACCCGTTAACCTTAATCAGACACTCCGCGGCGGCGTACAAAAGTCGGATCCGGGCGACGAAATGCGTCCCGAACCCGAAAGCGCGCAGAGTTCCGAGCAGATAGTCGTGATCCACCCTGTCGAACGCCTTCTCTTGGTCGAGGGATAGGAAGGCGACCGACAGACCAGCCTCCTGGGAACAATGGATGAGGTCCCGGACCAGATGGATGTTATCGTGGATTGTCCGGCCCGGGACCGTGTAGGACTGGTCGGGGTGGATCATGTGGTCCAGCACGGCACCAAGGCGAGCAGACATCGCCCTGGCGAAAATATTGTAGTCCGTGCTGAGGAGGGAGACCGGGCGCCAGTTCTTAAGGAGGCGGAGATCGCCCTTCTTAGGCAGCAGGACGATGACTGCCCTGCGCCAAGAGAGGGGCATCTCCCCGGTCGCCAGACTTTCCCCCAGGACCCGCGCGTAGTCGCTCCCCAGGACGTCCCAGAACGCCCTGTGGAATTCCACGGTCAGCCCGTCCAGCCCCGGGGATTTTCCCCTCGAGAGCCGGGCGAGAGCACCGGTCAGCTCCGCCAGGCTTAGCGGAGCTTCCAGATTTTCGGCGCCCTCCGGGCCGACCTTCGGCAGGTCCTCCCACAAAACTCTACGCGCTTCCTCGCTGGACGGATCCGGAGAGAACAGAGCCCCGTAATATTCACGGGCCCTGTTGTTGACGCCCTCCGGATCCGAGACGAGAGAGCCGTCGTCGGCCAGCAGCGTCAAGAGCTGCTTATGGACACTCTGCCTTTTTTCCAGCGAGTAGAAGAAGGGGGAGCCGCGGTCCAGATCCCGCAGGCTCAACTATCTCACCCTCCCCGGGGACAGACTCCTCCCGCCAACAGCGCAATTTGGGAGCGCTGGTGGGGGACGCGGGACACGCGGCGGGCACCGACTCCTCCGCGGAGGGATGTTGTTCCCCCTCCGCCTCATTGGGGCGGTGCCTCTTTTTGTTCCTGGGGGCGCGCGGAGGCATGGAGACCTCCATGTCTGCCGAGGCCTCCCGCTCCGCCCCCCCCTTTTCCTTTCCTTTCCCGCGCCCGGGCCCCTCTGTGGTGTTATTCAAGGGCTCAGGCACGGGCTCGGGGCACCCCGCGCTCGCCGGTGACTGGGTTGGGCTGAGCGCGGTGGTCAAACTTTCCGGCGCACTGAGGGGACCCGCCTCTTGATATCTCGTCTTCTTCCGCGCCTTCCTTCAGTTCGGACGCTATCCCTCCCCCCCGCCGGAGGCCCCGAAAACAAAGGCCTCCGACGATGCCCGCTCACCTATGGCTCCCGGCACGCGGACGCAACTAGGGGGAGGGGTGGCGGCGGCGCCAGCCTTGGCCGCCTTCGGTGGTTTGGCGGCCTTGGAGGCGGGGCAGTTCTTGCGAATGTGCCCCACCTCTCTGCAGGCATGGCACCGCACGCCGTCCGACGTCCAGAAGACGCGGTAGGCAGTCCCCTCGTGCACCACATTAAAAGACCCCTCCGTCGTCTCCTCCCGCGCCAGCCGGACAAAGAGCTGGCGGCGGAAGGAGAACACGTGGCGCAGGCTGCTCTCCCTGAGGCCGAGCGGCATGGGGTTGATCCCCGACCTTACCTCCCCCAGTTGTTGTAGGTGAGGGAGGAGGAGCCCAGCGGGAACAAAGGGCTGGATATTCGATATGGCGACCCTCTGCGCGGTGGCCTCGAGAGGGTCCACCGGCAGGAACGTCCCGCCCACCGTGAGCCCCTTTTCAAGGGCCAGGGACACCGTCCGCTCCGACCCCAGGAAGAAAACAGCCTTCCCAGACATCTTGGAGGCCGCGACAATGGCCGAGGGGCCGACTACCCCAGCCATCGCCCGCACGAAATCCTCAATGCTCATTGTGGGGTGAGTGTAGCTCTTGACCCCGTGTTTTCTGGTCATTAATCTGAAAGGTGGCAGGGCAGCGGGTGGCGCAGGAGGTGCCGTGGAAGCGGTTGCCACCTGCGCATACGTCTTCGATGGCCCTGCCACCGGCGTGGATGGGGTCGCCATCACGGGGTCCCTTTAAGGGCTACACCAACCCCAAAGTCACAGGCCTTAATGGTCTTGATTGGCCTCGTGTGGTTTGACTGAGCAGAGGAGCCCTTAATGAGGTACCTCTCCCCTAGTTGGCAATTGGGGAGGGGCCTTGCTCCCTCTGCTCAGTTGTCTTAATTGATTTTTTTTTATTAATTTGGAAGAAAGAGGCCTCAGAGAGAGAGGGGAGAAACAGAGTAACAGAGAAAGAGAGAGGGGGGTGGGAAGGGGGGGGGGGAACTGCGAGGGCAGGTCTCCCCTCGCAGCTGTGGGTGGGTGCAATCCCAGATGGCAAAACAAAAAGTCTTTGGGGTGGTCTTCAGGTGGGGGGAGAAGATGTCTTCACCTGGGGTAGCTAGAGCCACCAGGCACACACTCCTAACGATCTTTAATAGGGTGATTAATGAAAATCTTCAGCCTGGTAGCTCCAGCTATCCCAGGCTAGACAAATGTGGGGGGTGGGGGGGGTTCCAATTGTGGGGGGGGCCTAGTTGTAAGCAAGGCCCCCACACACACTTCCACACACACACACACCCCCCGCGATGTTCCGGCCCTCAGTGGTCTTCTTTCCTCCCCCCATCGATACAACAAAGTCTTTTTGGGAAATGCACCCACACCCACCTGTAGAAGATGTAGAGTCTCCCTGCTTCCACACTGTATGTTGTTGGTTTTTCCCCCTCTCTCCAACTCCTTGCAGAAATGGTAAAGTTGTTTAAAGTTTTCTGCTTTTTCCTCCTCTCCCTCTGGGTAAAAGTTGGTGGTGAAGCCCCTTCCCTCCTTCTCTTCCTGGGCTGGTCTCAGGGCTCTCCAGGCAGGAGCAAAAGTTGCTAGCTGCTTCTCTCTCTGCGCACAGCTCCTACTGTGCAGGACACGCCTCCACTGCTCCACGATTGGTTCCTTGTGCATGAAACTCTTTTGAGTTTACCTGCAAAACATAAAACATTAAGACCATGCCACCCGACCTGGGTGACACTCCAGACATTTACAAGGCCCTTTTTTTCCCCCCCTTTTTTTTTTGTGTTTTTCTTTTTTGTTTTTTTTTTTGGGCACTAAATTCACAATTTTCCCCAGTGCCCCCTATAAAAGGGAAGGGGGACACTAAAAGCACCGGCAATTAAAACAAATTAAACTTAAAAAACGTAAAATCAAATTAAAATTTGGTTGCCGGGCGTGATGATGCACTCCAGTCCCTCCGGTGCCCACCTCTCGCGGAAGGCCGCGAGCGTACCGGTGGACACCGCGTGCTCCATCTCCAAGGACACCCTGGACCGGATGTAAGAGCGGAAGAGAGGCAGGCAGTCAGGTTGAACGACCCCCTCGACCGCCCGCTGCCTGGACCGGCTGATGGCACCCTTGGCCGTGCCCAGGAGCAGTCCTACGAGGAGGCCTTCGGACCTACCCGCTCCCCTCCGCACAGGGTGCCCAAAGATCAGGAGAGTGGGACTGAAGTGCTAGAGCCACCAGGCACACACTCCTAACGATCTTTAATAGGGTGATTAATGAAAATCTTCAGCCTGGTAGCTCCAGCTATCCCAGGCTAGACAAATGTGGGGGGTGGGGGGGGGTTCCAATTGTGGGGGGGGCCTAGTTGTAAGCAAGGCCCCCACACACACTTCCACACACACACACACCCCCCGCGATGTTCCGGCCCTCAGTGGTCTTCTTTCCTCCCCCCATCGATACAACAAAGTCTTTTTGGGAAATGCACCCACACCCACCTGTAGAAGATGTAGAGTCTCCCTCCTTCCACACTGTATGTTGTTGGTTTTTCCCCCTCTCTCCAACTCCTTGCAGAAATGGTAAAGTTGTTTAAAGTTTTCTGCTTTTTCCTCCTCTCCCTCTGGGTAAAAGTTGGTGGTGAAGCCCCTTCCCTCCTTCTCTTCCTGGGCTGGTCTCAGGGCTCTCCAGGCAGGAGCAAAAGTTGCTAGCTGCTTCTCTCTCTGCGCACAGCTCCTACTGTGCAGGACACGCCTCCACTGCTCCACGATTGGTTCCTTGTGCATGAAACTCTTTTAGAGTCTACCTGTGAAAACATAAAACAATAACGGTGCCACCCAACCTGGGTGACACTCCAGACATTTACAAGGCCCTTTTTTTCCCCCCCTTTTTTTTTTTTTTTTGTGTTTTTCTTTTTTTGGTTTTTTTTTTTGGGCACTAAAATCACAATTTTTCCCCAGTGCCCCCTATAAAAGGGAAGGGGACACTAAAAGCACCGGCAATTAAAACAAATTAACTTTAAAACGTAAAATCAAATTAAAATTTGGTTGCCGGGCGTGATGATGCACTCCAGTCCCTCCGGTGCCCACCTCTCGCGGAAGGCCGCGAGCGTACCGGTGGACACCGCGTGCTCCATCTCCAAGGACACCCTGGACCGGATGTAAGAGCGGAAGAGAGGCAGGCAGTCAGGTTGAACGACCCCCTCGACCGCCCGCTGCCTGGACCGGCTGATGGCACCCTTGGCCGTGCCCAGGAGCAGTCCTACGAGGAGGCCTTCGGACCTACCCGCTCCCCTCCGCACAGGGTGCCCAAAGATCAGGAGGGTGGGACTGAAGTGCAGCCAGAATTTCAGGAGCAGCCCCTTCAAATAATGGAACAGGGGCTGCAACCTCGTGCACTCAATAAAAACATGGAACACGGACTCCTCCAGACCGCAGAAATTGCAGGCGGCCTGGGAGTCCGTGAACCGGCTTAAAAATTTGTTGCACGGCACTGCTCCGTGCACCACCCTCCAGGCCAAGTCCCCGATGAATAGTGGGAGGACCCCTGCGTAGAGTGCCCTCCATCGGGGACCCCCGCCTCCTCCGGACGGCAAGATGGTACGCCATGGCGTGTCCGGACGGCCGGCGAGGATGGCAAAGTTGAGGGTGTGCAGGAGCAGCCCGTACAGGAAACCCCTCCGCGCGGAACTGAAGGGCACGGAGGGGATTTCCCCGAGGCGGCTCAAGTTGTGAGGCGCCGGCCCCCGAGGGAGGTTCCGGGGTTTGGCGCCGATGAGGAATTCCGTCCGGACGGGGGTCAGTTCGGACGGGATCTCCCCACGTGCTTGAGCCTCCTCGATACACCTAACGGAGTCAGGGCCCAGAGCTGTTTTTAGCGACTCGATGGCATCGGCCGCGCGGCGGACGTTGGCAGAATTTAGGCGCCGCGCCAGCGTGACTGGCGCCATCCAGCCCGCTCCTCCGCCATCGAGCAGGTCCCTGACCCTGGTCACCTCACCAGCCACAGCCCTCTCTTCCGACCGCCACATGAAGCCTCGGCCGTGGAGGTACGGATTCCCGAGCAGCGGTTCCTGCAGGACGGCCGCCACTCCAGCCGGCGGAGAGCTGCGCTTGGTGGAGACTTTGTTCCAGACCCTGATGAGTTCCCTGTAAAAGACAGGCAGCTCCCGGAGGGCGGTCCTGGCACCCCCCAAGTTCACAAACAGGAGCTGCGTGTCATAATTGAGGTCGAGCTGCTGGCGGAAGAAATACCTCGCCAGAGCACACCACCTAGGAGGGGGCTCGACGTAAAGGTATCTCTGCAGGGTCTGAAGACGGAAAGTCGCGAGCTGGGCGCTGACGCACACCAACGACTGACCGCCCTCCTCAAGCGGGAGACTCAAGACCGCGACAGAGACCCAGTGCTTCCTGTTGTTCCAGAAGAAGTCCACCAGCTTCTTCTGTATCTTGGCGACAAACGCAGGGGGAGGGGTCAAAGTGACCAGCCGGTACCACAGCATTGCGGCCACCAGCTGGTTTATGACTAGCGCTCGACCCCTGTAGGACAGCACTCGGAGCAGTCCTGTCCAGCGCCCTAGGCGAGCGGCGACCTTGGCCTCCAGCTCCTGCCAGTTCGCCGGCCAGGCTTCCTCGTCGGGGCTAAGGTAGACTCCCAGATAGAGGAGATGGGTCGTGCTCCAGGCAAAAGGCCTGAGCTCCTCCGGCAGGGAGTCCACCCGCCACTGACCCACCAGGAGTCCGGAACATTTCTCCCAGTTGATCCTGGCGGAGGACGCGGCCGAGTAAATCTCCTGGCACTCACGCATCCTCCGCAGGTCAGCGGGATCCTCTACCGCGAGGAGCACGTCATCGGCGTAAGCCGAGAGGACGACCTCCACGCCCGGCCCTTGCAGAGCCAGTCCCGTCAACCTCGTCCGCAAGAGGCGCAGGAAAGGCTCCACGCAAACGGCGTATAACTGGCCGGACATGGGGCATCCCTGGCGCACCCCTCTCCTAAAGCGAAGGGGCGCCGTCAAGGACCCGTTAACCTTAATCAGACACTCCGCGGCGGCGTACAAAAGTCGGATCCGGGCGACGAAATGCGTCCCGAACCCGAAAGCGCGCAGAGTTCCGAGCAGATAGTCGTGATCCACCCTGTCGAACGCCTTCTCTTGGTCGAGGGATAGGAAGGCGACCGACAGACCAGCCTCCTGGGAGCAATGGATGAGGTCCCGGACCAGATGGATGTTGTCGTGGATCGTCCGGCCCGGGACCGTGTATGACTGGTCGGGGTGAATCATGTGGTCCAGCACGGCACCAAGGCGAGCAGACATCGCCCTGGCGAAGATTTTGTAGTCCGTGCTGAGGAGGGAGACCGGGCGCCAGTTCTTAAGGAGGCGGAGATCGCCCTTCTTAGGCAGCAGGACGATGACTGCCCTGCGCCAAGAGAGGGGCATCTCCCCGGTCGCCAGACTTTCCCCCAGGACCCGCGCGTAGTCGCTCCCCAGGACGTCCCAGAACGCCCTGTGGAACTCCACGGTCAGCCCGTCCAGCCCCGGGGATTTTCCCCTCGAGAGCCGGGCGAGGGCACCGGTCAGCTCCGCCAGGCTTAGCGGAGCTTCCAGATTTTCGGCGCCCTCCGGGCTGACCTTCGGCAGGTCCTCCCACAAAACTCTACGCGCTTCCTCGCTGGACGGATCCGGAGAGAACAGAGCCCCGTAATATTCACGGACCCTGTTGTTGACGCCCTCCGGATCCGAGACGAGAGAGCCGTCGTCGGCCAGCAGCGTCAAGAGCTGCTTACGGACACTCTGCCTTTTTTCCAGCGAGTAGAAGAAGGGGGAGCCGCGGTCCAGATCCCGCAGGAACCGGATCCGCGACCTCACGAACGCGCCTCGGGACCCGACGAGCTGCAGGTCCTTCAGCGCGGCCTTCTTCGCTTCGTACACCGTCCGCAGGGCCGGGTCCTGGACGACTTGACCGAGACGGGCTTCCAGGTCGAGCACCTCTTTTTCTAGGCGCCCGACTCTGGCCGCCCGCCTCTTGGTCGACCCCCTCGCGTACTCTTGACAGAAGACGCGGACGTGAGCCTTGCCCACGTCCCACCATAGCCTCAAGGAGGGGAAGCCCCCCTGCTTCCTTCTCCAGTCGGACCAGAATCGACGGAACGAGTCCTGGAACCGCACGTCCTCCAGCAGCCGGTTGTTAAAGTGCCAGTACGCGGACCCCGTCCTCGCGCGGAGCGAAGCGAGCTCCGCCCACACCAGGTGGTGGTCCGAACACGGCACCGGCCGCATGGAGGCCGCCGGGACGCAGGAAACGTACGCCCGAGACACGTAAAGGCGGTCGACTCTAGACCATCCAACTCCAGGCCTCACCCAAGTAAAGGCGCTGAAGTCGGGGTGGAGATTTCGCCAGACGTCCACCAAGTCGAAGGACCCGACCAGGTCCCTCAACTTCTCCATCGCCGTCATGCACTGCGGGGCACCGGAGCGGTCCCTCGCCCCGAGGGTGCAGTTAAAATCCCCCCCGAGGACAATGCAGTCGCCGACGTCGACGGAGCCAAGAAGAGCGGACACCTCTTCAAAGAAGCGCGTTTGCTGCGGGCCGGGATGAGGGGCGTACACGTTCACGAGATGGAGCGGCACGTCCCCCAGGCGAAACGTTACGTGCAGCAAGCGGCCTGGCACGGGCTCCTCGACCCCCAAGATCTCCGGCTGAAAATGCGGGCCCAGCAAGATGGCCACCCCACTAGAAATGGCGGTGAGGTGGCTCATGCGGACCTCTCCTTGCCATTCCAGGAGCCACGTGGCTTCGTCTCCCGGAACGGTGTGGGTTTCTTGCAGGAAGCACACCGCATATTTCCCCTCCCGCAGGAGCGAAAAATTGTCAAATCTACGGCGTGCCCCTCTGCCGCCGTTGATGTTGAGGCTGGCTATGGTTATCTTCATGACAAAAGCATAGTGCAACCTCTACCTTAACCTATTGTGGGGGAGGGAGCGGAGTCTTTTGTTGAACTCCGCTCCCTCCGCAGCCCAGCGAGGAGTCCCTCGAGCTCGCGCAGCTCAAGGTGCTGCTCCTTTGTCAAGGGCCCGCCCGCGGCCAAGGTTTTAACGGCGGCGCGGACGGACCCCTTGATCAGCTCCGGCTCGGACCATTTTTCCAGGGCCAGTCGGGCTTGGTCGCGGCGACCCCGGCTCTGGGCCAAAAAGTCCCGGAGTTCCTTTGCAGGAACGAGGAGGGCCTCAGCGGCGGCCGCGAGCAGATCCACCGCCTCCCTGGCGGTGGTCTCTAGGTCTTCACCCGCGTCCCCCACCGAGTCCCCGTCCTCCTCCGGGAGGTGGCCGCCAGCAGCCGGCCCATCGACCGCACAAGGTACGGCAAATGAACCGGCCGCTCCAACCGGCCCTGGCACTGCCCCGATCCCACCCCCAGGATCGTCGGCAGAGGAGTCCCCACTGGGCTCTTTTAAAAATGGTGCTGGGTCGGGAAATGACAGCGGAAGGGGTTCCCCCTCCGCCCCAGGAACCGGAGAACAAGGAGAGACCCGGCCATAGGAAATCCCCAGGCCCTCCAAGTGCTCCAGCTCCAAAGTAAGGGGCGAGGGTGGGTGTTCCTCCCCCTCCCCGCTGCCACCCCCCGGCCCAGCATCTACAGTGTCATAATTATTTAATTGTTTTTCTGCCGGGTCGAGCGACTCCCGGGGGAAGTTGGATAATAGCTGGGCGGGCTCAGGTTCGGCCTTTTCGGCCTCGCCCGCCTCAGTCCCCGGGACGCCCGGCCCGGCGGCTACGCATTCCTCCGCGGTCCCCACGCCCCCCACGACAGGCAGATCTTCCACTCCATCCCCGGGAGGCAGAGGCTGGGCAGCCTCAACTGTCTCACCCTCCCCGGGGAAAGACTCCTCGCGCCTGCAGCGCAATTTGGGGGCGCTGGTGGGGGACGCGGGACACGCGGCGGGCACCGCCTCCTCCGCGGAGGGATGTTGTTCCCCCTCCGCCTCATTGGGGCGGTGCCTCTTTTTGTTCCTGGGGGCGCGCGGAGTCAGGGAGACCTCCATGTCTGCCGAGGCCTCCCGCTCCGCCCCCCCCTTTTCCTTTTCTTGCCCGCGCCTGGGCCCCTCTGTGGTGGTATTCAAGGGCCCGGGCACTGGCTCGGGGCACCCCGCGCTCGCCGGTGACTGGGTTGGGCTGAGCGCGGTGGTCAGACTTTCCGGCGCACCGAGGGGACCCGCCTCTAGATGTTTCTCCTTCTTCCGCGCCTTCTTTCCGCTCGGACGCTCTCCCTCCCCCCCGCCGGAGGCCCTGAAAACAAAGGCCTCCGACGATGCCCGCGCACCCATGGCTCCCGGCACGCGGACGCAACTAGGGGGAGGGGTGGCGGCAGCGCCAGCCTTGGCCGCCTTCGGTGGTTTGGCGGCCTTGGAGGCGGGGCAGTTCTTGCGAACATGCCCCACCTCCCTGCAGGCATGGCACCGCACGCCGTCCGACGTCCAGAAGACGCGGTAGGCAGTCCCCTCGTGCACCACGTTAAAATCTCCCTCCGTCGTGTCCTCCCGCGCCAGCCGGACAAAGAGCTGGCGGCGGAAGGAGAACACGTGGCGCAGGCTGCTCTCCCTGAGGCCGAGCGGTATGGGGTTGATCCCTGACCTTACCTCCCCCAGTTGTTGTAGGTGAGGGAGGAGGAGCTCAGCGGAAACAAAGGGCGGGACGTTTGAAATGATGACCCTCTGCGCGGTGGCCTCGAGAGGGTCCACCGGCAGGAACGTCCCGCCCACCGTGAGCCCCTTTTCAAGGGCCAGGGACACCGCCCGCTCCGACCCCAGGAAGAACACGGCCTTCCCAGACATCTTGGAGGCTGCGACAATGGCCGAGGGGCCGACTACCCCAGCCATCGCCCGCACGCACTCCTCAATGCTCATTGTGGGGTGAGTGTAGCTCTTGACCCCGTGTTTCCTGGTTATAAGTCTGAACGGTGGCAGGGCAGCGGGTGGCGCAGGAGGTGCCGTGGATGTGGACACCGCCTGCGCATACGTCCTTGCTGGCCCTGCCACCGGCGTGGATGGGGTCGCCATCACGGGGTCCCTTTAAGGGCTACACCCACCCCAAAGTCACAGGCCTTAATGGTCTTTAATGGCTTCTTATGTTAAACTGAGCAGAGGAGCCCTTAACGAGGCACCTCTCCCCTCGTTGACAATTGGGGAGAGGCCTTGCTCCCTCTGCTCAGTTGTCTTAATTGGGTTCTTTTTTATTAATTTGGAAGGAAAGGGTTCTCAGAGAGAGAGGGGAGAAACAGAGGGTAACGGAGAAAGAGAGAGGGGGGTGGGAAGGGGGGGGGGCTGCGAGGGCAGGTCTCCCCTCGCAGCTGTGGGTGGGTGCACTCCCCAGATGGCAAAACACAAAAGTCTTTGGGGTGGTCTTCAGGTGGGGGGAGAAGATGTCTTCACCTGGGGTAGCTGGAGCCACCAGGCACTCCTAACGATCCTCAATAGGGTGATTAATGACTCTTCAGCCTGGTAGCTCCAGCTATCCCAGGCTAGGCAAATGTGGGGGGGGTGGGGGGGGTTCCAATTGTGGGGGGGGCCCAGTTGTAAGCACAGCCCCCACGCACACTACCACACACACACACACACCCCCCGCGATGTTCCGGCCCTCAGTGGTCTTCTTTCCTCCCCCCACCGATACAACAAAGTCTGTTTGGGGAAATGCACCCACACCCACCTGTAGAGTAGTTGAGTCTCCCTCCTTCCACACTGGATGGTTGTTGTGGTTTTTCCCCCTCTCTCCAACTCCCTGCAGAAATGGTAAAGTTGTTGAAATGTTTTCTGCTCTCCTCCTCTCCCTCTGGGTAAAGTTGGTGGTGAAACCCCTTCCTTCCTTCTCTTCCTGGGCTGGTCTCAGGGCTCTACAGGCAGGAGCACAAGTTGCTAGCTGCTCCTCTCACTGCTCACAGTTCCTACTGTGCAGGACACGCCTCCACTGCTCCACGATTGGTTCCTTGTGCATGAAACTCTTTTGAGTTTATCTGTGAAAACATAAAACATTAAACGGTGCCACCCCTTCCTGGGTGACACTCCAGACATTTACAAGGCCCATTTTTTTTTCCCCCCTTTTTTTTTTTTTTTGTTTTTTTTTGGGCACTAAAATCACAATTTTTCCCCAGTGCCCCCTATAAAAGGGAAGGGGACACTAAAAGCACCGGCAATTAAAACAAATTAACTTTAAAACGTAAAATCAAATTAAAATTTGGTTGCCGGGCGTGATGATGCACTCCAGTCCCTCCGGTGCCCACCTCTCGCGGAAGGCCGCGAGCGTACCGGTGGACACCGCGTGCTCCATCTCCAAGGACACCCTGGACCGGATGTAAGAGCGGAAGAGAGGCAGGCAGTCAGGTTGAACGACCCCCTCGACCGCCCGCTGCCTGGACCGGCTGATGGCACCCTTGGCCGTGCCCAGGAGCAGTCCTACGAGGAGGCCCTCGGACCTACCCGCTCCCCTCCGCACAGGGTGCCCAAAGATCAGGAGAGTGGGACTGAAGTGCAGCCAGAATTTCAGGAGCAGCCCCTTCAAATAATGGAACAGGGGCTGCAACCTTGTGCACTCAATAAAAACATGGAACACGGACTCCTCCAACCGCAGAAATTGCAGGCGGCCTGGGAGTCCGTGAACCGGCTTAAAAATTTGTTGCACGGCACTGCTCCGTGCACCACCCTCCAGGCCAAGTCCCCGATGAATAGTGGGAGGACCCCTGCGTAGAGTGCCCTCCATCGGGGACCCCCGCCTCCTCCGGACGGCAAGATGGTGCGCCATGGCGTGTCCGGACGGCCGGCGAGGATGGCAAAGTTGAGGGTGTGCAGGAGCAGCCCGTACAGGAAACCCCTCCGCGCGGAACTGAAAGGCACGGAGGGGATTTCCCCGAGGCGGCTCAAGTTGTGAGGCGCCGGCCCCCGAGGGAGGTTCCGGGGTTTGGCGCCGATGAGGAATTCCGTCCGGACGGGGGTCAGTTCGGACGGGATCTCCCCACGTGCTTGAGCCTCCTCGATACACCTAACGGAGTCAGGGCCCAGAGCTGTTTTTAGCGACTTGATGGCATCGGCCGCGCGGCGGACGTTGGCAGAATTTAGGCGCCGCGCCAGCGTGACTGGCGCCATCCAGCCCGCTCCTCCGCCATCGAGCAGGTCCCTGACCCTGGTCACCTCACCAGCCACAGCCCTCTCTTCCGACCGCCACATGAAGCCTCGGCCGTGGAGGTACGGATTCCCGAGCAGCGGCTCCTGCAGGACGGCCGCCACTCCAGCCGGCGGAGAGCTGCGCTTGGTGGAGACTTTGTTCCAGACCCTGATGAGTTCCCTGTAAAAGACAGGCAGCTCCCGGAGGGCGGTCCTGGCACCCCCCAAGTTCACAAACAGGAGCTGCGTGTCATAATTGAGGTCGAGCTGCTGGCGGAAGAAATACCTCGCCAGAGCACACCACCTAGGAGGGGGCTCGACGTAAAGGTATCTCTGCAGGGTCTGAAGACGGAAAGTCGCGAGCTGGGCGCTGACGCACACCAACGACTGACCGCCCTCCTCAAGCGGGAGACTCAAGACCGCGACAGAGACCCAGTGCTTCCTGTTGTTCCAGAAGAAGTCCACCAGCTTCTTCTGTATCTTGGCGACAAACGCAGGGGGAGGGGTCAAAGTGACCAGCCGGTACCACAGCATTGCGGCCACCAGCTGGTTTATGACTAGCGCTCGACCCCTGTAGGACAGCACTCGGAGCAGTCCTGTCCAGCGCCCTAGGCGAGCGGCGACCTTGGCCTCCAGCTCCTGCCAGTTCGCCGGCCAGGCTTCCTCGTCGGGGCTAAGGTAGACTCCCAGATAGAGGAGATGGGTCGTGCTCCAGGCAAAAGGCCTGAGCTCCTCCGGCAGGGAGTCCACCCGCCACTGACCCACCAGGAGTCCGGAACATTTCTCCCAGTTGATCCTGGCGGAGGACGCGGCCGAGTAAATCTCCTGGCACTCACGCATCCTCCGCAGGTCAGCGGGATCCTCTACCGCGAGGAGCACGTCATCGGCGTAAGCCGAGAGGACGACCTCCACGCCCGGCCCTTGCAGAGCCAGTCCCGTCAACCTCGTCCGCAAGAGGCGCAGGAAAGGCTCCACGCAAACGGCGTATAACTGGCCGGACATGGGGCATCCCTGGCGCACCCCTCTCCTAAAGCGAAGGGGCGCCGTCAAGGACCCGTTAACCTTAATCAGACACTCCGCGGCGGCGTACAAAAGTCGGATCCGGGCGACGAAATGCGTCCCGAACCCGAAAGCGCGCAGAGTTCCGAGCAGATAGTCGTGATCCACCCTGTCGAACGCCTTCTCTTGGTCGAGGGATAGGAAGGCGACCGACAGACCAGCCTCCTGGGAGCAATGGATGAGGTCCCGGACCAGATGGATGTTGTCGTGGATCGTCCGGCCCGGGACCGTGTATGACTGGTCGGGGTGGATCATGTGGTCCAGCACGGCACCAAGGCGAGCAGACATCGCCCTGGCGAAGATTTTGTAGTCCGTGCTGAGGAGGGAGACCGGGCGCCAGTTCTTAAGGAGGCGGAGATCGCCCTTCTTAGGCAGCAGGACGATGACTGCCCTGCGCCAAGAGAGGGGCATCTCCCCGGTCGCCAGACTTTCCCCCAGGACCCGCGCGTAGTCGCTCCCCAGGACGTCCCAGAACGCCCTGTGGAACTCCACGGTCAGCCCGTCCAGCCCCGGGGATTTTCCCCTCGAGAGCCGGGCGAGGGCACCGGTCAGCTCCGCCAGGCTTAGCGGAGCTTCCAGATTTTCGGCGCCCTCCGGGCCGACCTTCGGCAGGTCCTCCCACAAAACTCTACGCGCTTCCTCGCTGGACGGATCCGGAGAGAACAGAGCCCCGTAATATTCACGGACCCTGTTGTTGACGCCCTCCGGATCCGAGACGAGAGAGCCGTCGTCGGCCAGCAGCGTCAAGAGCTGCTTACGGACACTCTGCCTTTTTTCCAGCGAGTAGAAGAAGGGGGAGCCGCGGTCCAGATCCCGCAGGAACCGGATCCGCGACCTCACGAACGCGCCTCGGGACCCGACGAGCTGCAGGTCCTTCAGCGCGGCCTTCTTCGCTTCGTACACCGTCCGCAGGGCCGGGTCCTGGACGACTTGACCGAGACGGGCTTCCAGGTCGAGCACCTCTTTTTCTAGGCGCCCGACTCTGGCCGCCCGCCTCTTGGTCGACCCCCTCGCGTACTCTTGACAGAAGACGCGGACGTGAGCCTTGCCCACGTCCCACCATAGCCTCAAGGAGGGGAAGCCCCCCTGCTTCCTTCTCCAGTCGGACCAGAATCGACGGAACGAGTCCTGGAACCGCACGTCCTCCAGCAGCCGGTTGTTAAAGTGCCAGTACGCGGACCCCGTCCTCGCGCGGAGCGAAGCGAGCTCCGCCCACACCAGGTGGTGGTCCGAACACGGCACCGGCCGCATGGAGGCCGCCGGGACGCAGGAAACGTACGCCCGAGACACGTAAAGGCGGTCGACTCTAGACCATCCAACTCCAGGCCTCACCCAAGTAAAGGCGCTGGAGTCGGGGTGGAGATTTCGCCAGACGTCCACCAAGTCGAAGGACCCGACCAGGTCCCTCAACTTCTCCATCGCCGTCATGCACTGCGGGGCACCGGAGCGGTCCCTCGCCTCGAGGGTGCAGTTAAAATCCCCCCCGAGGACAATGCAGTCGCCGACGTCGACGGAGCCAAGAAGAGCGGACACCTCTTCAAAGAAGCGCGTTTGCTGCGGGCCGGGATGAGGGGCGTACACGTTCACGAGATGGAGCGGCACGTCCCCCAGGCGAACCGTTACGTGCAGCAAGCGGCCTGGCACGGGCTCCTCGACCCCCAAGATCTCCGGCTGAAAATGCGGGCCCAGCAAGATGGCCACCCCACTAGAAATGGCGGTGAGGTGGCTCATGCGGACCTCTCCTTGCCATTCCAGGAGCCACGTGGCTTCGTCTCCCGGAACGGTGTGGGTTTCTTGCAGGAAGCACACCGCATATTTCCCCTCCCGCAGGAGCGAAAAATTGTCAAATCTACGGCGTGCCCCTCTGCCGCCGTTGATGTTGAGGCTGGCTATGGTTATCTTCATGGCAAAAGCATAGTGCAACCTCTACCTTAACCTATTGTGGGGGAGGGAGCGGAGTCTTTTGTTGAACTCCGCTCCCTCCGCAGCCCAGCGAGGAGTCCCTCGAGCTCGCGCAGCTCAAGGTGCTGCTCCTTTGTCAAGGGCCCGCCCGCGGCCAAGGTTTTAACGGCGGCGCGGACGGACCCCTTGATCAGCTCCGGCTCGGACCATTTTTCCAGGGCCAGTCGGGCTTGGTCGCGGCGACCCCGGCTCTGGGCCAAAAAGTCCCGGAGTTCCTTTGCAGGAACGAGGAGGGCCTCAGCGGCGGCCGCGAGCAGATCCACCGCCTCACTGGCGGTGGTCTCTAGGTCTTCACCCGCGTCCCCCACCGAGTCCCCGTCCTCCTCCGGGAGGTGGCCGCCAGCAGCCGGCCCATCGACCGCACAAGGTACGGCAAATGAACCGGCCGCTCCAACCGGCCCTGGCACTGCCCCGATCCCACCCCCAGGATCGTCGGCAGAGGAGTCCCCACTGGGCTCTTTTAAAAATGGTGCTGGGTCGGGAAATGACAGCGGAAGGGGTTCCCCCTCCGCCCCAGGAACCGGAGAACAAGGAGAGACCCGGCCATAGGAAATCCCCAGGCCCTCCAAGTGCTCCAGCTCCAAAGTAAGGGGCGAGGGTGGGTGTTCCTCCCCCTCCCCGCTGCCACCCCCCGGCCCAGCATCTACAGTGTCATAATTATTTGTTTCATTCTCTGCCGGGTCGAGCAAATCCCGGGGGAAGTTGGGTAATAGCTGGGCGGGCTCAGGTTCGGCCTTTTCGGCCTCGCCCGCCTCAGTCCCCGGGACGCCCGGCCCGGCGGCTACGCATTCCTCCGCGGTCCCCACGCCCCCCACGACAGGCAGATCTTCCACTCCATCCCCGGGAGGCAGAGGCTGGGCAGCCTCAACTGTCTCACCCTCCCCGGGGAAAGACTCCTCGCGCCTGCAGCGCAATTTGGGGGCGCTGGTGGGGGACGCGGGACACGCGGCGGGCACCGCCTCCTCCGCGGAGGGATGTTGTTCCCCCTCCGCCTCATTGGGGCGGTGCCTCTTTTTGTTCCTGGGGGCGCGCGGAGTCAGGGAGACCTCCATGTCTGCCGAGGCCTCCCGCTCCGCCCCCCCCTTTTCCTTTTCTTGCCCGCGCCTGGGCCCCTCTGTGGTGGTATTCAAGGGCCCGGGCACGGGCTCGGGGCACCCCGCGCTCGCCGGTGACTGGGTTGGGCTGAGCGCGGTGGTCAGACTTTCCGGCGCACCGAGGGGACCCGCCTCGAGATGTTTCGCCTTCTTCCGCGCCTTCTTTCCGGTCGAACGCTCTCCCTCCCCCCCGCCGGAGGCCCTGAAAACAAAGGCCTCCGACGATGCCCGCGCACCCATGGCTCCCGGCACGCGGACGCAACTAGGGGGTGGGGTGGCGGCGGTGCCAGCCTTGGCCGCCTTCGGTGGTTTGGCGGCCTTGGAGGCGGGGCAGTTCTTACGAACATGCCCCACCTCCCTACAGGCATGGCACCGCACGCCGTCCGACGTCCAGAAGACGCGGTAGGCAGTCCCCTCGTGCACCACATTAAAGCTCCCCTCCGTCGTCTCCTCCCGCGCCAGCCGGACAAAGAGCTGGCGGCGGAAGGAGAACACGTGGCGCAGGCTGCTCTCCCTGAGGCCGAGCGGTATGGGGTTGATCCCCGACCTTACCTCCCCCAGTTGGTGTAGGTGAGGGAGGAGGAGCTCAGCGGGAACAAAGGGCGGGACGTTTGAAATGATGACCCTCTGCGCGGTGGCCTCGAGAGGGTCCACCGGCAGGAACGTCCCGCCCACCGTGAGCCCCTTTTCAAGGGCCAGGGACACCGCCCGCTCCGACCCCAGGAAGAACACGGCCTTCCCAGACATCTTGGAGGCTGCGACAATGGCCGAGGGGCCGACTACCCCAGCCATCGCCCGCACGCACTCCTCGATGCTCATTGTGGGGTGAGTGTAGCTCTTGACCCCGTGTTTTTTTGTTATTAGTCTGAAAGGTGGCAGGGCAGCGGCTGGCGCAGGAGGTGCCGTGGATGTGGACACCGCCTGCGCATATGACCTTGCTGGCCCTGCCACCGGCGTGGATGGGGTCGCCATCACGGGGTCCCTTTAAGGGCTACACCCACCCCAAAGTCACAGGCCTTAATGGTCTTTATTAGGCCTCTTGTAGATTGACTGAGCAGAGGAGCCCTTAATGAGGTACCTCTCCCCTAGTTGGCAATTGGGGAGGGGCCTTGCTCCCTCTGCTCAGTTGTCTTAAATGTTTTTTTTTAAATTAAATTTGGAAGAAAGAGGCTCTCAGAGAGAGAGGGGAGAAACAGAGTAACAGAGAAAGAGAGAGGGGGGGTGGGAAGGGGGGGACTGCGAGGGCAGGTCTCCCCTCGCAGCTGTGGGTGGGTGCACTCCCCAGATGGCAAAACACAAAAGTCTTTGGGGTGGTCTTCAGGTGGGGGGAGAAGATGTCTTCACCTGGGGTAGCTGGAGCCACCAGGCACTCCCAACGATCTTTAATTGGGTGATTGATGACAATCTTCAGCCTGGTAGCTCCAGCTATCCCAGGCTAGGCAAATGTGGGGGGTGGGGGGGGTTCCAATTGTGGGGGGGGCCCAGTTGTAAGCACGGCCCCCACGCACACTACCACACACACACACACACACCCCCCGCGATGTTCCGGCCCTCAGTGGTCTTCTTTCCTCCCCCCACCGAAACAACAAAGTCTTTTTGGGGAAATGCACCCACACCCACCTGTAGAGATAGTAGAGTCTCCCTCCTTCCACACTGGTTTGTTGTTGGTCTTTCCCCCTCTCTCCAACTCTCTGCAGAATGATAAAGATGTTTAAATGTTTTCTGCTTTCTCCTCCTCTCCCTCTGGATAGAAGTTGTAGTGAAGCCCCTTCCTTCCTTCTGTTCCTGGGCTGGTCTCAGGGCTCTCCAGGCAGGAGCTCAAGTTGCTAGCTGCTTCCCTCACTGCTCACAGCTTCTACTGAGCAGGACACGCCTCCACTGCTCCACGATTGGTTCCTTGTGCATGAAACTCTTTTAGAGTCTACCTGCGGAAACATAAAACATTAAAGAGTGCCACCCGACCTGGGTGACACTCCAGACATTTCCAAGGCCCTTTTTTTCCCCCCTTTTTTTTGTTTTTTTTGTGTTTTTTTTTTTTTTTTTTTTTTTTTTTTTTTTTTTTTTGGGCACTAAAATCACAATTTTTCCCCAGTGCCCCCTATAAAAGGGAAGGGGACACTAAAAGCACCGGCAATTAAAACAAATTAACTTTAAAACGTAAAATCAAATTAAAATTTGGTTGCCGGGCGTGATGATGCACTCCAGTCCCTCCGGTGCCCACCTCTCGCGGAAGGCCGCGAGCGTACCGGTGGACACCGCGTGCTCCATCTCCAAGGACACCCTGGACCGGATGTAAGAGCGGAAGAGAGGCAGGCAGTCAGGTTGAACGACCCCCTCGACCGCCCGCTGCCTGGACCGGCTGATGGCACCCTTGGCCGTGCCCAGGAGCAGTCCTACGAGGAGGCCTTCGGACCTACCCGCTCCCCTCCGCACAGGGTGCCCAAAGATCAGGAGAGTGGGACTGAAGTGCAGCCAGAATTTCAGGAGCAGCCCCTTCAAATAGTGGAACAGGGGCTGCAACCTCGTGCATTCAATAAAAACATGGAACACGGACTCCTCCAGACCGCAGAAATTGCAGGCGGCCTGGGAGTCCGTGAACCGGCTTAAAAATTTATTGCACGGCACTGCTCCGTGCACCACCCTCCAGGCCAAGTCCCCGATGAATAGTGGGAGGACCCCTGCGTAGAGTGCCCTCCATCGGGGACCCCCGCCTCCTCCGGACGGCAAGATGGTACGCCATGGCGTGTCCGGACGGCCGGCGAGGATGGCAAAGTTGAGGGTGTGCAGGAGCAGCCCGTACAGGAAACCCCTCCGCGCGGAACTGAAAGGCACGGAGGGGATTTCCCCGAGGCGGCTCAAAGTTGTGAGGCGCCGGCCCCCGAGGGAGGTTCCGGGGTTTGGCGCCGATGAGGAATTCCGTCCGGACGGGGGTCAGTTCGGACGGGATCTCCCCACGTGCTTGAGCCTCCTCGATACACCTAACGGAGTCAGGGCCCAGAGCTGTTTTTAGCGACTCGATGGCATCGGCCGCGCGGCGGACGTTGGCAGAATTTAGGCGCCGCGCCAGCGTGACTGGCGCCATCCAGCCCGCTCCTCCGCCATCGAGCAGGTCCCTGACCCTGGTCACCTCACCAGCCACAGCCCTCTCTTCCGACCGCCACATAAAACCTCGGCCGTGGAGGTACGGATTCCCGAGCAGCGGCTCCTGCAGGACGGCCGCCACTCCAGCCGGTGGAGAGCTGCGCTTGGTGGAGACTTTGTTCCAGACCCTGATGAGTTCCCTGTAAAAGACAGGCAGCTCCCGGAGGGCGGTCCTGGCACCCCCCAAGTTCACAAACAGGAGCTGCGTGTCATAATTGAGGTCGAGCTGCTGGCGGAAGAAATACCTGGCCAGAGCACACCACCTAGGAGGGGGCTCGACGTAAAGGTATCTCTGCAGGGTCTGAAGACGGAAAGTCGCGAGCTGGGCGCTGACGCACACCAACGACTGACCGCCCTCCTCAAGCGGGAGACTCAAGACCGCGACAGAGACCCAGTGCTTCCTGTTGTTCCAGAAGAAGTCCACCAGCTTCTTCTGTATCTTGGCGACAAACGCAGGGGGAGGGGTCAAAGTGACCAGCCGGTACCACAGCATTGCGGCCACCAGCTGGTTTATGACTAGCGCTCGACCCCTGTAGGACAGCACTCGGAGCAGTCCTGTCCAGCGCCCTAGGCGAGCGGCGACCTTGGCCTCCAGCTCCTGCCAGTTCGCCGGCCAGGCTTCCTCGTCGGGGCTAAGGTAGACTCCCAGATAGAGGAGATGGGTCGTGCTCCAGGCAAAAGGCCTGAGCTCCTCCGGCAGGGAGTCCACCCGCCACTGACCCACCAGGAGTCCGGAACATTTCTCCCAGTTGATCCTGGCGGAGGACGCGGCCGAGTAAATCTCCTGGCACTCACGCATCCTCCGCAGGTCAGCGGGATCCTCTATCGCGAGGAGCACGTCATCGGCGTAAGCCGAGAGGACGACCTCCACGCCCGGCCCTTGCAGAGCCAGTCCCGTCAACCTCGTCCGCAAGAGGCGCAGGAAAGGCTCCACGCAAACGGCGTATAACTGGCCGGACATGGGGCATCCCTGGCGCACCCCTCTCCTAAAGCGAAGGGGCGCCGTCAAGGACCCGTTAACCTTAATCAGACACTCCGCGGCGGCGTACAAAAGTCGGATCCGGGCGACGAAATGCGTCCCGAACCCGAAAGCGCGCAGAGTTCCGAGCAGATAGTCGTGATCCACCCTGTCGAACGCCTTCTCTTGGTCGAGGGATAGGAAGGCGACCGACAGACCAGCCTCCTGGGAGCAATGGATGAGGTCCCGGACCAGATGGATGTTGTCGTGGATCGTCCGGCCCGGGACCGTGTATGACTGGTCGGGGTGAATCATGTGGTCCAGCACGGCACCAAGGCGAGCAGACATCGCCCTGGCGAAGATTTTGTAGTCCGTGCTGAGGAGGGAGACCGGGCGCCAGTTCTTAAGGAGGCGGAGATCGCCCTTCTTAGGCAGCAGGACGATGACTGCCCTGCGCCAAGAGAGGGGCATCTCCCCGGTCGCCAGACTTTCCCCCAGGACCCGCGCGTAGTCGCTCCCCAGGACGTCCCAGAACGCCCTGTGGAACTCCACGGTCAGCCCGTCCAGCCCCGGGGATTTTCCCCTCGAGAGCCGGGCGAGGGCACCGGTCAGCTCCGCCAGGCTTAGCGGAGCTTCCAGATTTTCGGCGCCCTCCGGGCTGACCTTCGGCAGGTCCTCCCACAAAACTCT
Source organism: Pristiophorus japonicus (assembly GCF_044704955.1). Lineage (NCBI taxonomy): Eukaryota > Metazoa > Chordata > Chondrichthyes > Pristiophoridae > Pristiophorus > Pristiophorus japonicus. Next base: position 178,621,916 of record NC_091979.1, on the reverse strand, counting down.
ACGCGCTTCCTCGCTGGACGGATCCGGAGAGAACAGAGCCCCGTAATATTCACGGACCCTGTTGTTGACGCCCTCCGGATCCGAGACGAGAGAGCCGTCGTCGGCCAGCAGCGTCAAGAGCTGCTTACGGACACTCTGCCTTTTTTCCAGCGAGTAGAAGAAGGGGGAGCCGCGGTCCAGATCCCGCAGGAACCGGATCCGCGACCTCACGAACGCGCCTCGGGACCCGACGAGCTGCAGGTCCTTCAGCGCGGCCTTCTTCGCTTCGTACACCGTCCGCAGGGCCGGGTCCTGGACGACTTGACCGAGACGGGCTTCCAGGTCGAGCACCTCTTTTTCTAGGCGCCCGACTCTGGCCGCCCGCCTCTTGGTCGACCCCCTCGCGTACTCTTGACAGAAGACGCGGACGTGAGCCTTGCCCACGTCCCACCATAGCCTCAAGGAGGGGAAGCCCCCCTGCTTCCTTCTCCAGTCGGACCAGAATCGACGGAACGAGTCCTGGAACCGCACGTCCTCCAGCAGCCGGTTGTTAAAGTGCCAGTACGCGGACCCCGCCCTCGCGCGGAGCGAAGCGAGCTCCGCCCACACCAGGTGGTGGTCCGAACACGGCACCGGCCGCATGGAGGCCGCCGGGACGCAGGAAACGTACGCCCGAGACACGTAAAGGCGGTCGACTCTAGACCATCCAACTCCAGGCCTCACCCAAGTAAAGGCGCTGGAGTCGGGGTGGAGATTTCGCCAGACGTCCACCAAGTCGAAGGACCCGACCAGGTCCCTCAACTTCTCCATCGCCGTCATGCACTGCGGGGCACCGGAGCGGTCCCTCGCCTCGAGGGTGCAGTTAAAATCCCCCCCGAGGACAATGCAGTCGCCGACGTCGACGGAGCCAAGAAGAGCGGACACCTCTTCAAAGAAGCGCGTTTGCTGCGGGCCGGGATGAGGGGCGTACACGTTCACGAGATGGAGCGGCACGTCCCCCAGGCGAACCGTTACGTGCAGCAAGCGGCCTGGCACGGGCTCCTCGACCCCCAAGATCTCCGGCTGAAAATGCGGGCCCAGCAAGATGGCCACCCCACTAGAAATGGCGGTGAGGTGGCTCATGCGGACCTCTCCTTGCCATTCCAGGAGCCACGTGGCTTCGTCTCCCGGAACGGTGTGGGTTTCTTGCAGGAAGCACACCGCATATTTCCCCTCCCGCAGGAGCGAAAAATTGTCAAATCTACGGCGTGCCCCTCTGCCGCCGTTGATGTTGAGGCTGGCTATGGTTATCTTCATGGCAAAAGCATAGTGCAACCTCTACCTTAACCTATTGTGGGGGAGGGAGCGGAGTCTTTTGTTGAACTCCGCTCCCTCCGCAGCCCAGCGAGGAGTCCCTCGAGCTCGCGCAGCTCAAGGTGCTGCTCCTTTGTCAAGGGCCCGCCCGCGGCCAAGGTTTTAACGGCGGCGCGGACGGACCCCTTGATCAGCTCCGGCTCGGACCATTTTTCCAGGGCCAGTCGGGCTTGGTCGCGGCGACCCCGGCTCTGGGCCAAAAAGTCCCGGAGTTCCTTTGCAGGAACGAGGAGGGCCTCAGCGGCGGCCGCGAGTAGATCCACCGCCTCACTGGCGGTGGTCTCTAGGTCTTCACCCGCGTCCCCCACCGAGTCCCCGTCCTCCTCCGGGAGGTGGCCGCCAGCAGCCGGCCCATCGACCGCACAAGGTACGGCAAATGAACCGGCCGCTCCAACCGGCCCTGGCACTGCCCCGATCCCACCCCCAGGATCGTCGGCAGAGGAGTCCCCACTGGGCTCTTTTAAAAATGGTGCTGGGTCGGGAAATGACAGCGGAAGGGGTTCCCCCTCCGCCCCAGGAACCGGAGAACAAGGAGAGACCCGGCCATAGGAAATCCCCAGGCCCTCCAAGTGCTCCAGCTCCAAAGTAAGGGGCGAGGGTGGGTGTTCCTCCCCCTCCCCGCTGCCACCCCCCGGCCCAGCATCTACAGTGTCATAATTATTTGTTTCATTCTCTGCCGGGTCGAGCAAATCCCGGGGGAAGTTGGGTAATAGCTGGGCGGGCTCAGGTTCGGCCTTTTCGGCCTCGCCCGCCTCAGTCCCCGGGACGCCCGGCCCGGCGGCTACGCATTCCTCCGCGGTTCCCACGCCCCCCACGACAGGCAGATCTTCCACTCCATCCCCGGGAGGCAGAGGCTGGGCAGCCTCAACTGTCTCACCCTCCCCGGGGAAAGACTCCTCGCGCCTGCAGCGCAATTTGGGGGCGCTGGTGGGGGACGCGGGACACGCGGCGGGCACCGCCTCCTCCGCGGAGGGATGTTGTTCCCCCTCCGCCTCATTGGGGCGGTGCCTCTTTTTGTTCCTGGGGGCGCGCGGAGTCAGGGAGACCTCCATGTCTGCCGAGGCCTCCCGCTCCGCCCCCCCCTTTTCCTTTTCTTGCCCGCGCCTGGGCCCCTCTGTGGTGGTATTCAAGGGCCCGGGCACGGGCTCGGGGCACCCCGCGCTCGCCGGTGACTGGGTTGGGCTGAGCGCGGTGGTCAGACTTTCCGGCGCACTGAGGGGACCCGCCTCGAGATGTTTCGCCTTCTTCCGCGCCTTCTTTCCGGTCGAACGCTCTCCCTCCCCCCCGCCGGAGGCCCTGAAAACAAAGGCCTCCGACGATGCCCGCGCACCCATGGCTCCCGGCACGCGGACGCAACTAGGGGGAGGGGTGGCGGCGGTGCCAGCCTTGGCCGCCTTCGGTGGTTTGGCGGCCTTGGAGGCGGGGCAGTTCTTACGAACATGCCCCACCTCCCTACAGGCATGGCACCGCACGCCGTCCGACGTCCAGAAGACGCGGTAGGCAGTCCCCTCGTGCACCACATTAAAGTTCCCCTCCGTCGTCTCCTCCCGCGCCAGCCGGACAAAGAGCTGGCGGCGGAAGGAGAACACGTGGCGCAGGCTGTTCTCCCTGAGGCCGAGCGGTATGGGGTTGATCCCTGACCTTACCTCCCCCAGTTGGTGTAGGTGAGGGAGGAGGAGCTCAGCGGGAACAAAGGGCGGGACGTTTGAAATGATGACCCTCTGCGCGGTGGCCTCGAGAGGGTCCACCGGCAGGAACGTCCCGCCCACCGTGAGCCCCTTTTCAAGGGCCAGGGACACCGCCCGCTCCGACCCCAGGAAGAACACGGCCTTCCCAGACATCTTGGAGGCTGCGACAATGGCCGAGGGGCCGACTACCCCAGCCATCGCCCGCACGCACTCCTCAATGCTCATTGTGGGGTGAGTGTAGCTCTTGACCCCGTGTTTTTTGGTTATAAGTCTGAACGGTGGCAGGGCAGCGGGTGGCGCAGGAGGTGCTGTGGAAGCGGTTGCCACCTGCGCATACGTCCTTGCTGGCCCTGCCACCGGCGTGGATGGGGTCGCCATCACGGGGTCCCTTTAAGGGCCACACCCACCCCAAAGTCACAGGCCTTAATGGTCTTTTAATGGCCTCGTGAATTAACTGAGCAGAGGAGCCCTTAACGAGGCACCTCTCCCCTCGTTGACAATTGGGGAGAGGCCTTGCTCCCTCTGCTCAGTTGTCTTAATTGGTTTTGTTTTTTTGTTTTTTTTGTAAATTTGGAAGGAAGAGGCCTCAGAGAGAGAGGGGAGAAACAGAGTAGCAGAGAAAGAGAGAGGGGGGTGGGAAGGGGGGGGGGACTGCGAGGGCAGGTCTCCCCTCGCAGCTGTGGGTGGGTGCACTCCCCAGATGGCAAAACACAAAAGTCTTTGAGGTGGTCTTCAGGTGGGGGGAGAAGATGTCTTCACCTGGGGTAGCTGGAGCCACCAGGCACTCCTAACGATCTTTAATTGGGTGATTAATAACAATCTTCAGCCTGGTAGCTCCAGCTATCCCAGGCTAGGCAAATGTGGGGGGTGGGGGGGGTTCCAATTGTGGGGGGGGGCCTAGTTGTAAGCAAGGCCCCCACACACACTACCACACACACACACACCCCCCGCGATGTTCCGGCCCTCAGTGGTCTTCTTTCCTCCCCCCACCGAAACAACAAAGTCTGTTTGGGGAAATGCACCAACACCCACCTGTAGAAATGTTGAGTCTCCCTCCTTCCACACTGGATGGTTGTTGTGGTTTTTCCCCCTCTCTCCAACTCCTTGCAGAAATGATAAAGTTGTTTAAAGTTTTCTGCTTTCTCCTCCTCTCCCTCTGGATAAAAGTTGGTGGTGAAGCCCCTTCCTTCCTTCTGTTCCTGGGCTGGTCTCAGGGCTCTCCAGGCAGGAGCTCAAGTTGCTAGCTGCTCTCCTCACTGCTCACAGCTCCAACTGAGCAGGACACGCCTCCACTGCTCCACGATTGGTTCCTTGTGCATGAAACTCTTTTAGAGTCTACCTGCGAAAACATAAACATTAAACTGTGCCACCCGACCTGGGTGACACTCCAGACATTTACAAGGCCCATTTTTTTTCCCCCCTTTTTTGTGTTTTTTTTTTTGTTTTTTTTTTTGGGCACTAAAATCACAATTTTTCCCCAGTGCCCCCTATAAAAGGGAAGGGGACACTAAAAGCACCGGCAATTAAAACAAATTAACTTTAAAACGTAAAATCAAATTAAAATTTGGTTGCCGGGCGTGATGATGCACTCCAGTCCCTCCGGTGCCCACCTCTCGCGGAAGGCCGCGAGCGTACCGGTGGACACCGCGTGCTCCATCTCCAAGGACACCCTGGACCGGATGTAAGAGCGGAAGAGAGGCAGGCAGTCAGGTTGAACGACCCCCTCGACCGCCCGCTGCCTGGACCGGCTGATGGCACCCTTGGCCGTGCCCAGGAGCAGTCCTACGAGGAGGCCTTCGGACCTACCCGCTCCCCTCCGCACAGGGTGCCCAAAGATCAGGAGAGTGGGACTGAAGTGCAGCCAGAATTTCAGGAGCAGCCCCTTCAAATAATGGAACAGGGGCTGCAACCTTGTGCACTCAATAAAAACATGGAACACGGACTCCTCCAGACCGCAGAAATTGCAGGCGGCCTGGGAGTCCGTGAACCGGCTTAAAAATTTGTTGCACGGCACTGCTCCGTGCACCACCCTCCAGGCCAAGTCCCCGATGAATAGTGGGAGGACCCCTGCGTAGAGTGCCCTCCATCGGGGACCCCCGCCTCCTCCGGACGGCAAGATGGTGCGCCATGGCGTGTCCGGACGGCCGGCGAGGATGGCAAAGTTGAGGGTGTGCAGGAGCAGCCCGTACAGGAAACCCCTCCGCGCGGAACTGAAAGGCACGGAGGGGATTTCCCCGAGGCGGCTCAAGTTGTGAGGCGCCGGCCCCCGAGGGAGGTTCCGGGGTTTGGCGCCGATGAGGAATTCCGTCCGGACGGGGGTCAGTTCGGACGGGATCTCCCCACGTGCTTGAGCCTCCTCGATACACCTAACGGAGTCAGGGCCCAGAGCTGTTTTTAGCGACTCGATGGCATCGGCCGCGCGGCGGACGTTGGCAGAATTTAGGCGCCGCGCCAGCGTGACTGGCGCCATCCAGCCCGCTCCTCCGCCATCGAGCAGGTCCCTGACCCTGGTCACCTCACCAGCCACAGCCCTCTCTTCCGACCGCCACATAAAACCTCGGCCGTGGAGGTACGGATTCCCGAGCAGCGGCTCCTGCAGGACGGCCGCCACTCCAGCCGGTGGAGAGCTGCGCTTGGTGGAGACTTTGTTCCAGACCCTGATGAGTTCCCTGTAAAAGACAGGCAGCTCCCGGAGGGCGGTCCTGGCACCCCCCAAGTTCACAAACAGGAGCTGCGTGTCATAATTGAGGTCGAGCTGCTGGCGGAAGAAATACCTCGCCAGAGCACACCACCTAGGAGGGGGCTCGACGTAAAGGTATCTCTGCAGGGTCTGAAGACGGAAAGTCGCGAGCTGGGCGCTGACGCACACCAACGACTGACCGCCCTCCTCAAGCGGGAGACTCAAGACCGCGACAGAGACCCAGTGCTTCCTGTTGTTCCAGAAGAAGTCCACCAGCTTCTTCTGTATCTTGGCGACAAACGCAGGGGGAGGGGTCAAAGTGACCAGCCGGTACCACAGCATTGCGGCCACCAGCTGGTTTATGACTAGCGCTCGACCCCTGTAGGACAGCACTCGGAGCAGTCCTGTCCAGCGCCCTAGGCGAGCGGCGACCTTGGCCTCCAGCTCCTGCCAGTTCGCCGGCCAGGCTTCCTCGTCGGGGCTAAGGTAGACTCCCAGATAGAGGAGATGGGTCGTGCTCCAGGCAAAAGGCCTGAGCTCCTCCGGCAGGGAGTCCACCCGCCACTGACCCACCAGGAGTCCGGAACATTTCTCCCAGTTGATCCTGGCGGAGGACGCGGCCGAGTAAATCTCCTGGCACTCACGCATCCTCCGCAGGTCAGCGGGATCCTCTACCGCGAGGAGCACGTCATCGGCGTAAGCCGAGAGGACGACCTCCACGCCCGGCCCTTGCAGAGCCAGTCCCGTCAACCTCGTCCGCAAGAGGCGCAGGAAAGGCTCCACGCAAACGGCGTATAACTGGCCGGACATGGGGCATCCCTGGCGCACCCCTCTCCTAAAGCGAAGGGGCGCCGTCAAGGACCCGTTAACCTTAATCAGACACTCCGCGGCGGCGTACAAAAGTCGGATCCGGGCGACGAAATGCGTCCCGAACCCGAAAGCGCGCAGAGTTCCGAGCAGATAGTCGTGATCCACCCTGTCGAACGCCTTCTCTTGGTCGAGGGATAGGAAGGCGACCGACAGACCAGCCTCCTGGGAACAATGGATGAGGTCCCGGACCAGATGGATGTTGTCGTGGATTGTCCGGCCCGGGACCGTGTATGACTGGTCGGGGTGGATCATGTGGTCCAGCACGGCACCAAGGCGAGCAGACATCGCCCTGGCGAAGATTTTGTAGTCCGTGCTGAGGAGGGAGACCGGGCGCCAGTTCTTAAGGAGGCGGAGATCGCCCTTCTTAGGCAGCAGGACGATGACTGCCCTGCGCCAAGAGAGGGGCATCTCCCCGGTCGCCAGACTTTCCCCCAGGACCCGCGCGTAGTCGCTCCCCAGGACGTCCCAGAACGCCCTGTGGAACTCCACGGTCAGCCCGTCCAGCCCCGGGGATTTTCCCCTCGAGAGCCGGGCGAGGGCACCGGTCAGCTCCGCCAGGCTTAGCGGAGCTTCCAGATTTTCGGCGCCCTCCGGGCCGACCTTCGGCAGGTCCTCCCACAAAACTCTACGCGCTTCCTCGCTGGACGGATCCGGAGAGAACAGAGCCCCGTAATATTCTCGGACCCTGTTGTTGACGCCCTCCGGATCCGAGACGAGAGAGCCGTCGTCGGCCAGCAGCGTCAAGAGCTGCTTACGGACACTCTGCCTTTTTTCCAGCGAGTAGAAGAAGGGGGAGCCGCGGTCCAGATCCCGCAGGAACCGGATCCGCGACCTCACGAACGCGCCTCGGGACCCGACGAGCTGCAGGTCCTTCAGCGCGGCCTTCTTCGCTTCGTACACCGTCCGCAGGGCCGGGTCCTGGACGACTTGACCGAGACGGGCTTCCAGGTCGAGCACCTCTTTTTCTAGGCGCCCGACTCTGGCCGCCCGCCTCTTGGTCGACCCCCTCGCGTACTCTTGACAGAAGACGCGGACGTGAGCCTTGCCCACGTCCCACCATAGCCTCAAGGAGGGGAAGCCCCCCTGCTTCCTTCTCCAGTCGGACCAGAATCGACGGAACGAGTCCTGGAACCGCACGTCCTCCAGCAGCCGGTTGTTAAAGTGCCAGTACGCGGACCCCGTCCTCGCGCGGAGCGAAGCGAGCTCCGCCCACACCAGGTGGTGGTCCGAACACGGCACCGGCCGCATGGAGGCCGCCGGGACGCAGGAAACGTACGCCCGAGACACGTAAAGGCGGTCGACTCTAGACCATCCAACTCCAGGCCTCACCCAAGTAAAGGCGCTGGAGTCGGGGTGGAGATTTCGCCAGACGTCCACCAAGTCGAAGGACCCGACCAGGTCCCTCAACTTCTCCATCGCCGTCATGCACTGCGGGGCACCGGAGCGGTCCCTCGCCTCGAGGGTGCAGTTAAAATCCCCCCCGAGGACAATGCAGTCGCCGACGTCGACGGAGCCAAGAAGAGCGGACACCTCTTCAAAGAAGCGCGTTTGCTGCGGGCCGGGATGAGGGGCGTACACGCTCACGAGATGGAGCGGCACGTCCCCCAGGCGAACCGTTACGTGCAGCAAGCGGCCTGGCACGGGCTCCTCGACCCCCAAGATCTCCGGCTGAAAATGCGGGCCCAGCAAGATGGCCACCCCACTAGAAATGGCGGTGAGGTGGCTCATGCGGACCTCTCCTTGCCATTCCAGGAGCCACGTGGCTTCGTCTCCCGGAACGGTGTGGGTTTCTTGCAGGAAGCACACCGCATATTTCCCCTCCCGCAGGAGCGAAAAATTGTCAAATCTACGGCGTGCCCCTCTGCCGCCGTTGATGTTGAGGCTGGCTATGGTTATCTTCATGACAAAAGCATAGTGCAACCTCTACCTTAACCTATTGTGGGGGAGGGAGCGGAGTCTTTTGTTGAACTCCGCTCCCTCCGCAGCCCAGCGAGGAGTCCCTCGAGCTCGCGCAGCTCAAGGTGCTGCTCCTTTGTCAAGGGCCCGCCCGCGGCCAAGGTTTTAACGGCGGCGCGGACGGACCCCTTGATCAGCTCCGGCTCGGACCATTTTTCCAGGGCCAGTCGGGCTTGGTCGCGGCGACCCCGGCTCTGGGCCAAAAAGTCCCGGAGTTCCTTTGCAGGAACGAGGAGGGCCTCAGCGGCGGCCGCGAGCAGATCCACCGCCTCACTGGCGGTGGTCTCTAGGTCTTCACCCGCGTCCCCCACCGAGTCCCCGTCCTCCTCCGGGAGGTGGCCGCCAGCAGCCGGCCCATCGACCGCACAAGGTACGGCAAATGAACCGGCCGCTCCAACCGGCCCTGGCACTGCCCCGATCCCACCCCCAGGATCGTCGGCAGAGGAGTCCCCACTGGGCTCTTTTAAAAATGGTGCTGGGTCGGGAAATGACAGCGGAAGGGGTTCCCCCTCCGCCCCAGGAACCGGAGAACAAGGAGAGACCCGGCCATAGGAAATCCCCAGGCCCTCCAAGTGCTCCAGCTCCAAAGTAAGGGGCGAGGGTGGGTGTTCCTCCCCCTCCCCGCTGCCACCCCCCGGCCCAGCATCTACAGTATCATTAAAATCAATTGTTTCATTCTCTGCCGGGTCGAGCAAATCCCGGGGTAAGTTGTGTATTGGCTGGGCGGGCTCAGGTTCGGCCTTTTCGGCCCCGCCCGCCTCGGTCCCCGGGACGCTCGACCCGGCGGCTACGCATTCCTCCGCGGTCCCCACGCCCCCCACGACAGGCAGATCTTCCACTCCATCCCCGGGAGGCAGAGGCTGGGCAGCCTCAACTGTCTCACCCTCCCCGGGGAAAGACTCCTCGCGCCTGCAGCGCAATTTGGGGGCGCTGGTGGGGGACGCGGGACACGCGGCGGGCACCGCCTCCTCCGCGGAGGGATGTTGTTCCCCCTCCGCCTCATTGGGGCGGTGCCTCTTTTTGTTCCTGGGGGCGCGCGGAGTCAGGGAGACCTCCATGTCTGCCGAGGCCTCCCGCTCCGCCCCCCCCTTTTCCTTTTCTTGCCCGCGCCTGGGCCCCTCTGTGGTGGTATTCAAGGGCCCGGGCACGGGCTCGGGGCACCCCGCGCTCGCCGGTGACTGGGTTGGGCTGAGCGCGGTGGTCAGACTTTCCGGCGCACCGAGGGGACCCGCCTCTAGATGTTTCTCCTTCTTCCGCGCCTTCTTTCCGCTCGGACGCTCTCCCTCCCCCCCGCCGGAGGCCCTGAAAACAAAGGCCTCCGACGATGCCCGCGCACCCATGGCTCCCGGCACGCGGACGCAACTAGGGGGAGGGGTGGCGGCAGCGCCAGCCTTGGCCGCCTTCGGTGGTTTGGCGGCCTTGGAGGCGGGGCAGTTCTTACGAACATGCCCCACCTCCCTGCAGGCATGGCACCGCACGCCGTCCGACGTCCAGAAGACGCGGTAGGCAGTCCCCTCGTGCACCACATTAAATTGCCCCTCCGTCACGTCCTCCCGCGCCAGCCGGACAAAGAGCTGGCGGCGGAAGGAGAACACGTGGCGCAGGCTGTTCTCCCTGAGGCCGAGCGGTATGGGGTTGATCCCTGACCTTACCTCCCCCAGTTGTTGTAGGTGAGGGAGGAGGAGCTCAGCGGGAACAAAGGGCGGGACGTTCGACACGATGACCCTCTGCGCGGTGGCCTCGAGAGGATCCACCGGCAGGAACGTCCCGCCCACCGTGAGCCCCTTTTCGAGGGCCAGGGACACCGCCCGCTCCGACCCCAGGAAGAAAACAGCCTTCCCAGACATCTTGGAGGCTGCGACAATGGCCGAGGGGCCGACTACCCCAGCCATCGCCCGCACGCACTCCTCAATGCTCATTGTGGGGTGAGTGTAGCTCTTGACCCCGTGTTTTCTAGTAATTAATCTAAAAGGTGGCAGGGCAGCGGGTGGCGCAGGAGGTGCTGTGGAAGCGGTTGCCACCTGCGCATACGTCCTTGCTGGCCCTGCCACCGGCGTGGATGGGGTCGCCATCACGGGGTCCCTTTAAGGGCTACACCCACCCCAAAGTCACAGGCCTTAATGGTCTTTATTAGGCCTCTTGTAGATTGACTGAGCAGAGGAGCCCTTAATGAGGTACCTCTCCCCTAGTTGACAATTGGGGAGGGGCCTTGCTCCCTCTGCTCAGTTGTCTTAAATGTTTTTTTTTTTTTAAATTAAATTTGGAAGAAAGAGGCTCTCAGAGAGAGAGGGGAGAAACAGAGTAACAGAGAAAGAGAGAGGGGGGGTGGGAAGGGGGGGGACTGCGAGGGCAGGTCTCCCCTCGCAGCTGTGGGTGGGTGCACTCCCCAGATGGCAAAACACAAAAGTCTTTGGGGTGGTCTTCAGGTGGGGGGAGAAGATGTCTTCACCTGGGGTAGCTGGAGCCACCAGGCACTCCCAACGATCTTTAATTGGGTGATTGATGACAATCTTCAGCCTGGTAGCTCCAGCTATCCCAGGCTAGGCAAATGTGGGGGGTGGGGGGGGTTCCAATTGTGGGGGGGGCCCAGTTGTAAGCACGGCCCCCACGCACACTACCACACACACACACACACACCCCCCGCGATGTTCCGGCCCTCAGTGGTCTTCTTTCCTCCCCCCACCGAAACAACAAAGTCTGTTTGGGGAAATGCACCCACACCCACCTGTAGAATGTTGAGTCACCCTCCTTCCACACTGGTTTGTTGTTGGTTTTTTCCCCCTCTCTCCAACTCCTTGCAGAATGGTAAAAAGATGTTGTAAAGTTTTCTGCTTTCTCCTCCTCTCCCTCTGGATGAAAGTTGTGTTGAAGCCCCTTCCTTCCTTCTGTTCCTGGGCTGGTCTCAGGGCTCCCCAGGCTGGAGCTCAAGTTGGTGGCTGCTCCTCTCACTGCTCACAGCTCCAACTGAGCAGGACACGCCTCCACAGCTCCACAATTGGTCCTTGTGCATGAAACTCTTTTAGAGTCTACCTGCGAAAACATAAACATTAAACTGTGCCACCCGACCTGGGTGACACTCCAGACATTTACAAGGCCCATTTTTTTTTTTTCCCCCCTTCTTTGTGTGTTTTTTTTTTGTTTTTTCTTTTTTTTTTTTTTTTTTTTTTGGGCACTAAAATCACAATTTTTCCCCAGTGCCCCCTATAAAAGGGAAGGGGACACTAAAAGCACCGGCAATTAAAACAAATTAACTTTAAAACGTAAAATCAAATTAAAATTTGGTTGCCGGGCGTGATGATGCACTCCAGTCCCTCCGGTGCCCACCTCTCGCGGAAGGCCGCGAGCGTACCGGTGGACACCGCGTGCTCCATCTCCAAGGACACCCTGGACCGGATGTAAGAGCGGAAGAGAGGCAGGCAGTCAGGTTGAACGACCCCCTCGACCGCCCGCTGCCTGGACCGGCTGATGGCACCCTTGGCCGTGCCCAGGAGCAGTCCTACGAGGAGGCCTTCGGACCTACCCGCTCCCCTCCGCACAGGGTGCCCAAAGATCAGGAGAGTGGGACTGAAGTGCAGCCAGAATTTCAGGAGCAGCCCCTTCAAATAATGGAACAGGGGCTGCAACCTTGTGCACTCCATAAAAACATGGAACACGGACTCCTCCAGACCGCAGAAATTGCAGGCGGCCTGGGAGTCCGTGAACCGGCTTAAAAATTTGTTGCACGGCACTGCTCCGTGCACCACCCTCCAGGCCAAGTCCCCGATGAATAGTGGGAGGACCCCTGCGTAGAGTGCCCTCCATCGGGGACCCCCGCCTCCTCCGGACGGCAAGATGGTGCGCCATGGCGTGTCCGGACGGCCGGCGAGGATGGCAAAGTTGAGGGTGTGCAGGAGCAGCCCGTACAGGAAACCCCTCCGCGCGGAACTGAAAGGCACGGAGGGGATTTCCCCGAGGCGGCTCAAGTTGTGAGGCGCCGGCCCCCGAGGGAGGTTCCGGGGTTTGGCGCCGATGAGGAATTCCGTCCGGACGGGGGTCAGTTCGGACGGGATCTCCCCACGTGCTTGAGCCTCCTCGATACACCTAACGGAGTCAGGGCCCAGAGCTGTTTTTAGCGACTCGATGGCATCGGCCGCGCGGCGGACGTTGGCAGAATTTAGGCGCCGCGCCAGCGTGACTGGCGCCATCCAGCCCGCTCCTCCGCCATCGAGCAGGTCCCTGACCCTGGTCACCTCACCAGCCACAGCCCTCTCTTCCGACCGCCACATGAAGCCTCGGCCGTGGAGGTACGTATTCCCGAGCAGCGGCTCCTGCAGGACGGCCGCCACTCCAGCCGGCGGAGAGCTGCGCTTGGTGGAGACTTTGTTCCAGACCCTGATGAGTTCCCTGTAAAAGACAGGCAGCTCCCGGAGGGCGGTCCTGGCACCCCCCAAGTTCACAAACAGGAGCTGCGTGTCATAATTGAGGTCGAGCTGCTGGCGGAAGAAATACCTCGCCAGAGCACACCACCTAGGAGGGGGCTCGACGTAAAGGTATCTCTGCAGGGTCTGAAGACGGAAAGTCGCGAGCTGGGCGCTGACGCACACCAACGACTGACCGCCCTCCTCAAGCGGGAGACTCAAGACCGCGACAGAGACCCAGTGCTTCCTGTTGTTCCAGAAGAAGTCCACCAGCTTCTTCTGTATCTTGGCGACAAACGCAGGGGGAGGGGTCAAAGTGACCAGCCGGTACCACAGCATTGCGGCCACCAGCTGGTTTATGACTAGCGCTCGACCCCTGTAGGACAGCACTCGGAGCAGTCCTGTCCAGCGCCCTAGGCGAGCGGCGACCTTGGCCTCCAGCTCCTGCCAGTTCGCCGGCCAGGCTTCCTCGTCGGGGCTAAGGTAGACTCCCAGATAGAGGAGATGGGTCGTGCTCCAGGCAAAAGGCCTGAGCTCCTCCGGCAGGGAGTCCACCCGCCACTGACCCACCAGGAGTCCGGAACATTTCTCCCAGTTGATCCTGGCGGAGGACGCGGCCGAGTAAATCTCCTGGCACTCACGCATCCTCCGCAGGTCAGCGGGATCCTCTATCGCGAGGAGCACGTCATCGGCGTAAGCCGAGAGGACGACCTCCACGCCCGGCCCTTGCAGAGCCAGTCCCGTCAACCTCGTCCGCAAGAGGCGCAGGAAAGGCTCCACGCAAACGGCGTATAACTGGCCGGACATGGGGCATCCCTGGCGCACCCCTCTCCTAAAGCGAAGGGGCGCCGTCAAGGACCCGTTAACCTTAATCAGACACTCCGCGGCGGCGTACAAAAGTCGGATCCGGGCGACGAAATGCGTCCCGAACCCGAAAGCGCGCAGAGTTCCGAGCAGATAGTCGTGATCCACCCTGTCGAACGCCTTCTCTTGGTCGAGGGATAGGAAGGCGACCGACAGACCAGCCTCCTGGGAGCAATGGATGAGGTCCCGGACCAGATGGATGTTGTCGTGGATCGTCCGGCCCGGGACCGTGTATGACTGGTCGGGGTGAATCATGTGGTCCAGCACGGCACCAAGGCGAGCAGACATCGCCCTGGCGAAGATTTTGTAGTCCGTGCTGAGGAGGGAGACCGGGCGCCAGTTCTTAAGGAGGCGGAGATCGCCCTTCTTAGGCAGCAGGACGATGACTGCCCTGCGCCAAGAGAGGGGCATCTCCCCGGTCGCCAGACTTTCCCCCAGGACCCGCGCGTAGTCGCTCCCCAGGACGTCCCAGAACGCCCTGTGGAACTCCACGGTCAGCCCGTCCAGCCCCGGGGATTTTCCCCTCGAGAGCCGGGCGAGGGCACCGGTCAGCTCCGCCAGGCTTAGCGGAGCTTCCAGATTTTCGGCGCCCTCCGGGCTGACCTTCGGCAGGTCCTCCCACAAAACTCTACGCGCTTCCTCGCTGGACGGATCCGGAGAGAACAGAGCCCCGTAATATTCACGGACCCTGTTGTTGACGCCCTCCGGATCCGAGACGAGAGAGCCGTCGTCGGCCAGCAGCGTCAAGAGCTGCTTACGGACACTCTGCCTTTTTTCCAGCGAGTAGAAGAAGGGGGAGCCGCGGTCCAGATCCCGCAGGAACCGGATCCGCGACCTCACGAACGCGCCTCGGGACCCGACGAGCTGCAGGTCCTTCAGCGCGGCCTTCTTCGCTTCGTACACCGTCCGCAGGGCCGGGTCCTGGACGACTTGACCGAGACGGGCTTCCAGGTCGAGCACCTCTTTTTCTAGGCGCCCGACTCTGGCCGCCCGCCTCTTGGTCGACCCCCTCGCGTACTCTTGACAGAAGACGCGGACGTGAGCCTTGCCCACGTCCCACCATAGCCTCAAGGAGGGGAAGCCCCCCTGCTTCCTTCTCCAGTCGGACCAGAATCGACGGAACGAGTCCTGGAACCGCACGTCCTCCAGCAGCCGGTTGTTAAAGTGCCAGTACGCGGACCCCGCCCTCGCGCGGAGCGAAGCGAGCTCCGCCCACACCAGGTGGTGGTCCGAACACGGCACCGGCCGCATGGAGGCCGCCGGGACGCAGGAAACGTACGCCCGAGACACGTAAAGGCGGTCGACTCTAGACCATCCAACTCCAGGCCTCACCCAAGTAAAGGCGCTGGAGTCGGGGTGGAGATTTCGCCAGACGTCCACCAAGTCGAAGGACCCGACCAGGTCCCTCAACTTCTCCATCGCCGTCATGCACTGCGGGGCACCGGAGCGGTCCCTCGCCTCGAGGGTGCAGTTAAAATCCCCCCCGAGGACAATGCAGTCGCCGACGTCGACGGAGCCAAGAAGAGCGGACACCTCTTCAAAGAAGCGCGTTTGCTGCGGGCCGGGATGAGGGGCGTACACGTTCACGAGATGGAGCGGCACGTCCCCCAGGCGAACCGTTACGTGCAGCAAGCGGCCTGGCACGGGCTCCTCGACCCCCAAGATCTCCGGCTGAAAATGCGGGCCCAGCAAGATGGCCACCCCACTAGAAATGGCGGTGAGGTGGCTCATGCGGACCTCTCCTTGCCATTCCAGGAGCCACGTGGCTTCGTCTCCCGGAACGGTGTGGGTTTCTTGCAGGAAGCACACCGCATATTTCCCCTCCCGCAGGAGCGAAAAATTGTCAAATCTACGGCGTGCCCCTCTGCCGCCGTTGATGTTGAGGCTGGCTATGGTTATCTTCATGGCAAAAGCATAGTGCAACCTCTACCTTAACCTATTGTGGGGGAGGGAGCGGAGTCTTTTGTTGAACTCCGCTCCCTCCGCAGCCCAGCGAGGAGTCCCTCGAGCTCGCGCAGCTCAAGGTGCTGCTCCTTTGTCAAGGGCCCGCCCGCGGCCAAGGTTTTAACGGCGGCGCGGACGGACCCCTTGATCAGCTCCGGCTCGGACCATTTTTCCAGGGCCAGTCGGGCTTGGTCGCGGCGACCCCGGCTCTGGGCCAAAAAGTCCCGGAGTTCCTTTGCAGGAACGAGGAGGGCCTCAGCGGCGGCCGCGAGTAGATCCACCGCCTCACTGGCGGTGGTCTCTAGGTCTTCACCCGCGTCCCCCACCGAGTCCCCGTCCTCCTCCGGGAGGTGGCCGCCAGCAGCCGGCCCATCGACCGCACAAGGTACGGCAAATGAACCGGCCGCTCCAACCGGCCCTGGCACTGCCCCGATCCCACCCCCAGGATCGTCGGCAGAGGAGTCCCCACTGGGCTCTTTTAAAAATGGTGCTGGGTCGGGAAATGACAGCGGAAGGGGTTCCCCCTCCGCCCCAGGAACCGGAGAACAAGGAGAGACCCGGCCATAGGAAATCCCCAGGCCCTCCAAGTGCTCCAGCTCCAAAGTAAGGGGCGAGGGTGGGTGTTCCTCCCCCTCCCCGCTGCCACCCCCCGGCCCAGCATCTACAGTGTCATAATTATTTGTTTCATTCTCTGCCGGGTCGAGCAAATCCCGGGGGAAGTTGGGTAATAGCTGGGCGGGCTCAGGTTCGGCCTTTTCGGCCTCGCCCGCCTCAGTCCCCGGGACGCCCGGCCCGGCGGCTACGCATTCCTCCGCGGTTCCCACGCCCCCCACGACAGGCAGATCTTCCACTCCATCCCCGGGAGGCAGAGGCTGGGCAGCCTCAACTGTCTCACCCTCCCCGGGGAAAGACTCCTCGCGCCTGCAGCGCAATTTGGGGGCGCTGGTGGGGGACGCGGGACACGCGGCGGGCACCGCCTCCTCCGCGGAGGGATGTTGTTCCCCCTCCGCCTCATTGGGGCGGTGCCTCTTTTTGTTCCTGGGGGCGCGCGGAGTCAGGGAGACCTCCATGTCTGCCGAGGCCTCCCGCTCCGCCCCCCCCTTTTCCTTTTCTTGCCCGCGCCTGGGCCCCTCTGTGGTGGTATTCAAGGGCCCGGGCACGGGCTCGGGGCACCCCGCGCTCGCCGGTGACTGGGTTGGGCTGAGCGCGGTGGTCAGACTTTCCGGCGCACTGAGGGGACCCGCCTCGAGATGTTTCGCCTTCTTCCGCGCCTTCTTTCCGGTCGAACGCTCTCCCTCCCCCCCGCCGGAGGCCCTGAAAACAAAGGCCTCCGACGATGCCCGCGCACCCATGGCTCCCGGCACGCGGACGCAACTAGGGGGAGGGGTGGCGGCGGTGCCAGCCTTGGCCGCCTTCGGTGGTTTGGCGGCCTTGGAGGCGGGGCAGTTCTTACGAACATGCCCCACCTCCCTACAGGCATGGCACCGCACGCCGTCCGACGTCCAGAAGACGCGGTAGGCAGTCCCCTCGTGCACCACATTAAAGTTCCCCTCCGTCGTCTCCTCCCGCGCCAGCCGGACAAAGAGCTGGCGGCGGAAGGAGAACACGTGGCGCAGGCTGTTCTCCCTGAGGCCGAGCGGTATGGGGTTGATCCCTGACCTTACCTCCCCCAGTTGGTGTAGGTGAGGGAGGAGGAGCTCAGCGGGAACAAAGGGCGGGACGTTTGAAATGATGACCCTCTGCGCGGTGGCCTCGAGAGGGTCCACCGGCAGGAACGTCCCGCCCACCGTGAGCCCCTTTTCAAGGGCCAGGGACACCGCCCGCTCCGACCCCAGGAAGAACACGGCCTTCCCAGACATCTTGGAGGCTGCGACAATGGCCGAGGGGCCGACTACCCCAGCCATCGCCCGCACGCACTCCTCAATGCTCATTGTGGGGTGAGTGTAGCTCTTGACCCCGTGTTTTTTGGTTATAAGTCTGAACGGTGGCAGGGCAGCGGGTGGCGCAGGAGGTGCTGTGGAAGCGGTTGCCACCTGCGCATACGTCCTTGCTGGCCCTGCCACCGGCGTGGATGGGGTCGCCATCACGGGGTCCCTTTAAGGGCCACACCCACCCCAAAGTCACAGGCCTTAATGGTCTTTTAATGGCCTCGTGAATTAACTGAGCAGAGGAGCCCTTAACGAGGCACCTCTCCCCTCGTTGACAATTGGGGAGAGGCCTTGCTCCCTCTGCTCAGTTGTCTTAATTGGTTTTGTTTTTTTGTTTTTTTTGTAAATTTGGAAGGAAGAGGCCTCAGAGAGAGAGGGGAGAAACAGAGTAGCAGAGAAAGAGAGAGGGGGGTGGGAAGGGGGGGGGGACTGCGAGGGCAGGTCTCCCCTCGCAGCTGTGGGTGGGTGCACTCCCCAGATGGCAAAACACAAAAGTCTTTGAGGTGGTCTTCAGGTGGGGGGAGAAGATGTCTTCACCTGGGGTAGCTGGAGCCACCAGGCACTCCTAACGATCTTTAATTGGGTGATTAATAACAATCTTCAGCCTGGTAGCTCCAGCTATCCCAGGCTAGGCAAATGTGGGGGGTGGGGGGGGTTCCAATTGTGGGGGGGGGCCTAGTTGTAAGCAAGGCCCCCACACACACTACCACACACACACACACCCCCCGCGATGTTCCGGCCCTCAGTGGTCTTCTTTCCTCCCCCCACCGAAACAACAAAGTCTGTTTGGGGAAATGCACCAACACCCACCTGTAGAAATGTTGAGTCTCCCTCCTTCCACACTGGATGGTTGTTGTGGTTTTTCCCCCTCTCTCCAACTCCTTGCAGAAATGATAAAGTTGTTTAAAGTTTTCTGCTTTCTCCTCCTCTCCCTCTGGATAAAAGTTGGTGGTGAAGCCCCTTCCTTCCTTCTGTTCCTGGGCTGGTCTCAGGGCTCTCCAGGCAGGAGCTCAAGTTGCTAGCTGCTCTCCTCACTGCTCACAGCTCCAACTGAGCAGGACACGCCTCCACTGCTCCACGATTGGTTCCTTGTGCATGAAACTCTTTTGGGAGTTCACCTGCAAAACATAAAACATTAAACGGTGCCACCCGACCTGGGTGACACTCCAGACATTTACAAGGCCCATTTTTTTCCCCCCTTTTTTGTGTTTTTTTTTTTGTTTTTTCTTTTTTTTTTTTTTGGGCACTAAAATCACAATTTTTCCCCAGTGCCCCCTATAAAAGGGAAGGGGACACTAAAAGCACCGGCAATTAAAACAAATTAACTTTAAAACGTAAAATCAAATTAAAATTTGGTTGCCGGGCGTGATGATGCACTCCAGTCCCTCCGGTGCCCACCTCTCGCGGAAGGCCGCGAGCGTACCGGTGGACACCGCGTGCTCCATCTCCAAGGACACCCTGGACCGGATGTAAGAGCGGAAGAGAGGCAGGCAGTCAGGTTGAACGACCCCCTCGACCGCCCGCTGCCTGGACCGGCTGATGGCACCCTTGGCCGTGCCCAGGAGCAGTCCTACGAGGAGGCCTTCGGACCTACCCGCTCCCCTCCGCACAGGGTGCCCAAAGATCAGGAGAGTGGGACTGAAGTGCAGCCAGAATTTCAGGAGCAGCCCCTTCAAATAGTGGAACAGGGGCTGCAACCTCGTGCACTCCATAAAAACATGGAACACGGACTCCTCCAGACCGCAGAAATTGCAGGCGGCCTGGGAGTCCGTGAACCGGCTTAAAAATTTGTTGCACGGCACTGCTCCGTGCACCACCCTCCAGGCCAAGTCCCCGATGAATAGTGGGAGGACCCCTGCGTAGAGTGCCCTCCATCGGGGACCCCCGCCTCCTCCGGACGGCAAGATGGTACGCCATGGCGTGTCCGGACGGCCGGCGAGGATGGCAAAGTTGAGGGTGTGCAGGAGCAGCCCGTACAGGAAACCCCTCCGCGCGGAACTGAAAGGCACGGAGGGGATTTCCCCGAGGCGGCTCAAGTTGTGAGGCGCCGGCCCCCGAGGGAGGTTCCGGGGTTTGGCGCCGATGAGGAATTCCGTCCGGACGGGGGTCAGTTCGGACGGGATCTCCCCACGTGCTTGAGCCTCCTCGATACACCTAACGGAGTCAGGGCCCAGAGCTGTTTTTAGCGACTCGATGGCATCGGCCGCGCGGCGGACGTTGGCAGAATTTAGGCGCCGCGCCAGCGTGACTGGCGCCATCCAGCCCGCTCCTCCGCCATCGAGCAGGTCCCTGACCCTGGTCACCTCACCAGCCACAGCCCTCTCTTCCGACCGCCACATGAAGCCTCGGCCGTGGAGGTACGGATTCCCGAGCAGCGGCTCCTGCAGGACGGCCGCCACTCCAGCCGGCGGAGAGCTGCGCTTGGTGGAGACTTTGTTCCAGACCCTGATGAGTTCCCTGTAAAAGACAGGCAGCTCCCGGAGGGCGGTCCTGGCACCCCCCAAGTTCACAAACAGGAGCTGCGTGTCATAATTGAGGTCGAGCTGCTGGCGGAAGAAATACCTCGCCAGAGCACACCACCTAGGAGGGGGCTCGACGTAAAGGTATCTCTGCAGGGTCTGAAGACGGAAAGTCGCGAGCTGGGCGCTGACGCACACCAACGACTGACCGCCCTCCTCAAGCGGGAGACTCAAGACCGCGACAGAGACCCAGTGCTTCCTGTTGTTCCAGAAGAAGTCCACCAGCTTCTTCTGTATCTTGGCGACAAACGCAGGGGGAGGGGTCAAAGTGACCAGCCGGTACCACAGCATTGCGGCCACCAGCTGGTTTATGACTAGCGCTCGACCCCTGTAGGACAGCACTCGGAGCAGTCCTGTCCAGCGCCCTAGGCGAGCGGCGACCTTGGCCTCCAGCTCCTGCCAGTTCGCCGGCCAGGCTTCCTCGTCGGGGCTAAGGTAGACTCCCAGATAGAGGAGATGGGTCGTGCTCCAGGCAAAAGGCCTGAGCTCCTCCGGCAGGGAGTCCACCCGCCACTGACCCACCAGGAGTCCGGAACATTTCTCCCAGTTGATCCTGGCGGAGGACGCGGCCGAGTAAATCTCCTGGCACTCACGCATCCTCCGCAGGTCAGCGGGATCCTCTATCGCGAGGAGCACGTCATCGGCGTAAGCCGAGAGGACGACCTCCACGCCCGGCCCTTGCAGAGCCAGTCCCGTCAACCTCGTCCGCAAGAGGCGCAGGAAAGGCTCCACGCAAACGGCGTATAACTGGCCGGACATGGGGCATCCCTGGCGCACCCCTCTCCTAAAGCGAAGGGGCGCCGTCAAGGACCCGTTAACCTTAATCAGACACTCCGCGGCGGCGTACAAAAGTCGGATCCGGGCGACGAAATGCGTCCCGAACCCGAAAGCGCGCAGAGTTCCGAGCAGATAGTCGTGATCCACCCTGTCGAACGCCTTCTCTTGGTCGAGGGATAGGAAGGCGACCGACAGACCAGCCTCCTGGGAGCAATGGATGAGGTCCCGGACCAGATGGATGTTGTCGTGGATCGTCCGGCCCGGGACCGTGTATGACTGGTCGGGGTGAATCATGTGGTCCAGCACGGCACCAAGGCGAGCAGACATCGCCCTGGCGAAGATTTTGTAGTCCGTGCTGAGGAGGGAGACCGGGCGCCAGTTCTTAAGGAGGCGGAGATCGCCCTTCTTAGGCAGCAGGACGATGACTGCCCTGCGCCAAGAGAGGGGCATCTCCCCGGTCGCCAGACTTTCCCCCAGGACCCGCGCGTAGTCGCTCCCCAGGACGTCCCAGAACGCCCTGTGGAACTCCACGGTCAGCCCGTCCAGCCCCGGGGATTTTCCCCTCGAGAGCCGGGCGAGGGCACCGGTCAGCTCCGCCAGGCTTAGCGGAGCTTCCAGATTTTCGGCGCCCTCCGGGCTGACCTTCGGCAGGTCCTCCCACAAAACTCTACGCGCTTCCTCGCTGGACGGATCCGGAGAGAACAGAGCCCCGTAATATTCACGGACCCTGTTGTTGACGCCCTCCGGATCCGAGACGAGAGAGCCGTCGTCGGCCAGCAGCGTCAAGAGCTGCTTACGGACACTCTGCCTTTTTTCCAGCGAGTAGAAGAAGGGGGAGCCGCGGTCCAGATCCCGCAGGAACCGGATCCGCGACCTCACGAACGCGCCTCGGGACCCGACGAGCTGCAGGTCCTTCAGCGCGGCCTTCTTCGCTTCGTACACCGTCCGCAGGGCCGGGTCCTGGACGACTTGACCGAGACGGGCTTCCAGGTCGAGCACCTCTTTTTCTAGGCGCCCGACTCTGGCCGCCCGCCTCTTGGTCGACCCCCTCGCGTACTCTTGACAGAAGACGCGGACGTGAGCCTTGCCCACGTCCCACCATAGCCTCAAGGAGGGGAAGCCCCCCTGCTTCCTTCTCCAGTCGGACCAGAATCGACGGAACGAGTCCTGGAACCGCACGTCCTCCAGCAGCCGGTTGTTAAAGTGCCAGTACGCGGACCCCGCCCTCGCGCGGAGCGAAGCGAGCTCCGCCCACACCAGGTGGTGGTCCGAACACGGCACCGGCCGCATGGAGGCCGCCGGGACGCAGGAAACGTACGCCCGAGACACGTAAAGGCGGTCGACTCTAGACCATCCAACTCCAGGCCTCACCCAAGTAAAGGCGCTGGAGTCGGGGTGGAGATTTCGCCAGACGTCCACCAAGTCGAAGGACCCGACCAGGTCCCTCAACTTCTCCATCGCCGTCATGCACTGCGGGGCACCGGAGCGGTCCCTCGCCTCGAGGGTGCAGTTAAAATCCCCCCCGAGGACAATGCAGTCGCCGACGTCGACGGAGCCAAGAAGAGCGGACACCTCTTCAAAGAAGCGCGTTTGCTGCGGGCCGGGATGAGGGGCGTACACGTTCACGAGATGGAGCGGCACGTCCCCCAGGCGAACCGTTACGTGCAGCAAGCGGCCTGGCACGGGCTCCTCGACCCCCAAGATCTCCGGCTGAAAATGCGGGCCCAGCAAGATGGCCACCCCACTAGAAATGGCGGTGAGGTGGCTCATGCGGACCTCTCCTTGCCATTCCAGGAGCCACGTGGCTTCGTCTCCCGGAACGGTGTGGGTTTCTTGCAGGAAGCACACCGCATATTTCCCCTCCCGCAGGAGCGAAAAATTGTCAAATCTACGGCGTGCCCCTCTGCCGCCGTTGATGTTGAGGCTGGCTATGGTTATCTTCATGGCAAAAGCATAGTGCAACCTCTACCTTAACCTATTGTGGGGGAGGGAGCGGAGTCTTTTGTTGAACTCCGCTCCCTCCGCAGCCCAGCGAGGAGTCCCTCGAGCTCGCGCAGCTCAAGGTGCTGCTCCTTTGTCAAGGGCCCGCCCGCGGCCAAGGTTTTAACGGCGGCGCGGACGGACCCCTTGATCAGCTCCGGCTCGGACCATTTTTCCAGGGCCAGTCGGGCTTGGTCGCGGCGACCCCGGCTCTGGGCCAAAAAGTCCCGGAGTTCCTTTGCAGGAACGAGGAGGGCCTCAGCGGCGGCCGCGAGTAGATCCACCGCCTCACTGGCGGTGGTCTCTAGGTCTTCACCCGCGTCCCCCACCGAGTCCCCGTCCTCCTCCGGGAGGTGGCCGCCAGCAGCCGGCCCATCGACCGCACAAGGTACGGCAAATGAACCGGCCGCTCCAACCGGCCCTGGCACTGCCCCGATCCCACCCCCAGGATCGTCGGCAGAGGAGTCCCCACTGGGCTCTTTTAAAAATGGTGCTGGGTCGGGAAATGACAGCGGAAGGGGTTCCCCCTCCGCCCCAGGAACCGGAGAACAAGGAGAGACCCGGCCATAGGAAATCCCCAGGCCCTCCAAGTGCTCCAGCTCCAAAGTAAGGGGCGAGGGTGGGTGTTCCTCCCCCTCCCCGCTGCCACCCCCCGGCCCAGCATCTACAGTGTCATAATTATTTGTTTCATTCTCTGCCGGGTCGAGCAAATCCCGGGGGAAGTTGGGTAATAGCTGGGCGGGCTCAGGTTCGGCCTTTTCGGCCTCGCCCGCCTCAGTCCCCGGGACGCCCGGCCCGGCGGCTACGCATTCCTCCGCGGTTCCCACGCCCCCCACGACAGGCAGATCTTCCACTCCATCCCCGGGAGGCAGAGGCTGGGCAGCCTCAACTGTCTCACCCTCCCCGGGGAAAGACTCCTCGCGCCTGCAGCGCAATTTGGGGGCGCTGGTGGGGGACGCGGGACACGCGGCGGGCACCGCCTCCTCCGCGGAGGGATGTTGTTCCCCCTCCGCCTCATTGGGGCGGTGCCTCTTTTTGTTCCTGGGGGCGCGCGGAGTCAGGGAGACCTCCATGTCTGCCGAGGCCTCCCGCTCCGCCCCCCCCTTTTCCTTTTCTTGCCCGCGCCTGGGCCCCTCTGTGGTGGTATTCAAGGGCCCGGGCACGGGCTCGGGGCACCCCGCGCTCGCCGGTGACTGGGTTGGGCTGAGCGCGGTGGTCAGACTTTCCGGCGCACTGAGGGGACCCGCCTCGAGATGTTTCGCCTTCTTCCGCGCCTTCTTTCCGGTCGAACGCTCTCCCTCCCCCCCGCCGGAGGCCCTGAAAACAAAGGCCTCCGACGATGCCCGCGCACCCATGGCTCCCGGCACGCGGACGCAACTAGGGGGAGGGGTGGCGGCGGTGCCAGCCTTGGCCGCCTTCGGTGGTTTGGCGGCCTTGGAGGCGGGGCAGTTCTTACGAACATGCCCCACCTCCCTACAGGCATGGCACCGCACGCCGTCCGACGTCCAGAAGACGCGGTAGGCAGTCCCCTCGTGCACCACATTAAAGTTCCCCTCCGTCGTCTCCTCCCGCGCCAGCCGGACAAAGAGCTGGCGGCGGAAGGAGAACACGTGGCGCAGGCTGTTCTCCCTGAGGCCGAGCGGTATGGGGTTGATCCCTGACCTTACCTCCCCCAGTTGGTGTAGGTGAGGGAGGAGGAGCTCAGCGGGAACAAAGGGCGGGACGTTTGAAATGATGACCCTCTGCGCGGTGGCCTCGAGAGGGTCCACCGGCAGGAACGTCCCGCCCACCGTGAGCCCCTTTTCAAGGGCCAGGGACACCGCCCGCTCCGACCCCAGGAAGAACACGGCCTTCCCAGACATCTTGGAGGCTGCGACAATGGCCGAGGGGCCGACTACCCCAGCCATCGCCCGCACGCACTCCTCAATGCTCATTGTGGGGTGAGTGTAGCTCTTGACCCCGTGTTTTTTGGTTATAAGTCTGAACGGTGGCAGGGCAGCGGGTGGCGCAGGAGGTGCTGTGGAAGCGGTTGCCACCTGCGCATACGTCCTTGCTGGCCCTGCCACCGGCGTGGATGGGGTCGCCATCACGGGGTCCCTTTAAGGGCCACACCCACCCCAAAGTCACAGGCCTTAATGGTCTTTTAATGGCCTCGTGAATTAACTGAGCAGAGGAGCCCTTAACGAGGCACCTCTCCCCTCGTTGACAATTGGGGAGAGGCCTTGCTCCCTCTGCTCAGTTGTCTTAATTGGTTTTGTTTTTTTGTTTTTTTTGTAAATTTGGAAGGAAGAGGCCTCAGAGAGAGAGGGGAGAAACAGAGTAGCAGAGAAAGAGAGAGGGGGGTGGGAAGGGGGGGGGGACTGCGAGGGCAGGTCTCCCCTCGCAGCTGTGGGTGGGTGCACTCCCCAGATGGCAAAACACAAAAGTCTTTGAGGTGGTCTTCAGGTGGGGGGAGAAGATGTCTTCACCTGGGGTAGCTGGAGCCACCAGGCACTCCTAACGATCTTTAATTGGGTGATTAATAACAATCTTCAGCCTGGTAGCTCCAGCTATCCCAGGCTAGGCAAATGTGGGGGGTGGGGGGGGTTCCAATTGTGGGGGGGGGCCTAGTTGTAAGCAAGGCCCCCACACACACTACCACACACACACACACCCCCCGCGATGTTCCGGCCCTCAGTGGTCTTCTTTCCTCCCCCCACCGAAACAACAAAGTCTGTTTGGGGAAATGCACCAACACCCACCTGTAGAAATGTTGAGTCTCCCTCCTTCCACACTGGATGGTTGTTGTGGTTTTTCCCCCTCTCTCCAACTCCTTGCAGAAATGATAAAGTTGTTTAAAGTTTTCTGCTTTCTCCTCCTCTCCCTCTGGATAAAAGTTGGTGGTGAAGCCCCTTCCTTCCTTCTGTTCCTGGGCTGGTCTCAGGGCTCTCCAGGCAGGAGCTCAAGTTGCTAGCTGCTCTCCTCACTGCTCACAGCTCCAACTGAGCAGGACACGCCTCCACTGCTCCACGATTGGTTCCTTGTGCATGAAACTCTTTTGAGTTTACCTGCGAAAACATAAACATTAAAGAGTGCCACCCGACCTGGGTGACACTCCAGACATTTACAAGGCCCTTTTTTTCCCCCCCTTTTTTTTGTTTTTTTTTGTGTTTTTCTTTTTTTGGTTTTTTTTTTTGGGCACTAAAATCACAATTTTTCCCCAGTGCCGCCTATAAAAGGGAAGGGGACACTAAAAGCACCGGCAATTAAAACAAATTAACTTTAAAACGTAAAATCAAATTAAAATTTGGTTGCCGGGCGTGATGATGCACTCCAGTCCCTCCGGTGCCCACCTCTCGCGGAAGGCCGCGAGCGTACCGGTGGACACCGCGTGCTCCATCTCCAAGGACACCCTGGACCGGATGTAAGAGCGGAAGAGAGGCAGGCAGTCAGGTTGAACGACCCCCTCGACCGCCCGCTGCCTGGACCGGCTGATGGCACCCTTGGCCGTGCCCAGGAGCAGTCCTACGAGGAGGCCTTCGGACCTACCCGCTCCCCTCCGCACAGGGTGCCCAAAGATCAGGAGAGTGGGACTGAAGTGCAGCCAGAATTTCAGGAGCAGCCCCTTCAAATAATGGAACAGGGGCTGCAACCTTGTGCACTCAATAAAAACATGGAACACGGACTCCTCCAGACCGCAGAAATTGCAGGCGGCCTGGGAGTCCGTGAACCGGCTTAAAAATTTGTTGCACGGCACTGCTCCGTGCACCACCCTCCAGGCCAAGTCCCCGATGAATAGTGGGAGGACCCCTGCGTAGAGTGCCCTCCATCGGGGACCCCCGCCTCCTCCGGACGGCAAGATGGTGCGCCATGGCGTGTCCGGACGGCCGGCGAGGATGGCAAAGTTGAGGGTGTGCAGGAGCAGCCCGTACAGGAAACCCCTCCGCGCGGAACTGAAAGGCACGGAGGGGATTTCCCCGAGGCGGCTCAAGTTGTGAGGCGCCGGCCCCCGAGGGAGGTTCCGGGGTTTGGCGCCGATGAGGAATTCCGTCCGGACGGGGGTCAGTTCGGACGGGATCTCCCCACGTGCTTGAGCCTCCTCGATACACCTAACGGAGTCAGGGCCCAGAGCTGTTTTTAGCGACTCGATGGCATCGGCCGCGCGGCGGACGTTGGCAGAATTTAGGCGCCGCGCCAGCGTGACTGGCGCCATCCAGCCCGCTCCTCCGCCATCGAGCAGGTCCCTGACCCTGGTCACCTCACCAGCCACAGCCCTCTCTTCCGACCGCCACATGAAGCCTCGGCCGTGGAGGTACGGATTCCCGAGCAGCGGCTCCTGCAGGACGGCCGCCACTCCAGCCGGCGGAGAGCTGCGCTTGGTGGAGACTTTGTTCCAGACCCTGATGAGTTCCCTGTAAAAGACAGGCAGCTCCCGGAGGGCGGTCCTGGCACCCCCCAAGTTCACAAACAGGAGCTGCGTGTCATAATTGAGGTCGAGCTGCTGGCGGAAGAAATACCTCGCCAGAGCACACCACCTAGGAGGGGGCTCGACGTAAAGGTATCTCTGCAGGGTCTGAAGACGGAAAGTCGCGAGCTGGGCGCTGACGCACACCAACGACTGACCGCCCTCCTCAAGCGGGAGACTCAAGACCGCGACAGAGACCCAGTGCTTCCTGTTGTTCCAGAAGAAGTCCACCAGCTTCTTCTGTATCTTGGCGACAAACGCAGGGGGAGGGGTCAAAGTGACCAGCCGGTACCACAGCATTGCGGCCACCAGCTGGTTTATGACTAGCGCTCGACCCCTGTAGGACAGCACTCGGAGCAGTCCTGTCCAGCGCCCTAGGCGAGCGGCGACCTTGGCCTCCAGCTCCTGCCAGTTCGCCGGCCAGGCTTCCTCGTCGGGGCTAAGGTAGACTCCCAGATAGAGGAGATGGGTCGTGCTCCAGGCAAAAGGCCTGAGCTCCTCCGGCAGGGAGTCCACCCGCCACTGACCCACCAGGAGTCCGGAACATTTCTCCCAGTTGATCCTGGCGGAGGACGCGGCCGAGTAAATCTCCTGGCACTCACGCATCCTCCGCAGGTCAGCGGGATCCTCTACCGCGAGGAGCACGTCATCGGCGTAAGCCGAGAGGACGACCTCCACGCCCGGCCCTTGCAGAGCCAGTCCCGTCAACCTCGTCCGCAAGAGGCGCAGGAAAGGCTCCACGCAAACGGCGTATAACTGGCCGGACATGGGGCATCCCTGGCGCACCCCTCTCCTAAAGCGAAGGGGCGCCGTCAAGGACCCGTTAACCTTAATCAGACACTCCGCGGCGGCGTACAGAAGTCGGATCCGGGCGACGAAATGCGTCCCGAACCCGAAAGCGCGCAGAGTTCCGAGCAGATAGTCGTGATCCACCCTGTCGAACGCCTTCTCTTGGTCGAGGGATAGGAAGGCGACCGACAGACCAGCCTCCTGGGAGCAATGGATGAGGTCCCGGACCAGATGGATGTTGTCGTGGATTGTCCGGCCCGGGACCGTGTATGACTGGTCGGGGTGGATCATGTGGTCCAGCACGGCACCAAGGCGAGCAGACATCGCCCTGGCGAAGATTTTGTAGTCCGTGCTGAGGAGGGAGACCGGGCGCCAGTTCTTAAGGAGGCGGAGATCGCCCTTCTTAGGCAGCAGGACGATGACTGCCCTGCGCCAAGAGAGGGGCATCTCCCCGGTCGCCAGACTTTCCCCCAGGACCCGCGCGTAGTCGCTCCCCAGGACGTCCCAGAACGCCCTGTGGAACTCCACGGTCAGCCCGTCCAGCCCCGGGGATTTTCCCCTCGAGAGCCGGGCGAGGGCACCGGTCAGCTCCGCCAGGCTTAGCGGAGCTTCCAGATTTTCGGCGCCCTCCGGGCTGACCTTCGGCAGGTCCTCCCACAAAACTCTACGCGCTTCCTCGCTGGACGGATCCGGAGAGAACAGAGCCCCGTAATATTCACGGACCCTGTTGTTGACGCCCTCCGGATCCGAGACGAGAGAGCCGTCGTCGGCCAGCAGCGTCAAGAGCTGCTTACGGACACTCTGCCTTTTTTCCAGCGAGTAGAAGAAGGGGGAGCCGCGGTCCAGATCCCGCAGGAACCGGATCCGCGACCTCACGAACGCGCCTCGGGACCCGACGAGCTGCAGGTCCTTCAGCGCGGCCTTCTTCGCTTCGTACACCGTCCGCAGGGCCGGGTCCTGGACGACTTGACCGAGACGGGCTTCCAGGTCGAGCACCTCTTTTTCTAGGCGCCCGACTCTGGCCGCCCGCCTCTTGGTCGACCCCCTCGCGTACTCTTGACAGAAGACGCGGACGTGAGCCTTGCCCACGTCCCACCATAGCCTCAAGGAGGGGAAGCCCCCCTGCTTCCTTCTCCAGTCGGACCAGAATCGACGGAACGAGTCCTGGAACCGCACGTCCTCCAGCAGCCGGTTGTTAAAGTGCCAGTACGCGGACCCCGTCCTCGCGCGGAGCGAAGCGAGCTCCGCCCACACCAGGTGGTGGTCCGAACACGGCACCGGCCGCATGGAGGCCGCCGGGACGCAGGAAACGTACGCCCGAGACACGTAAAGGCGGTCGACTCTAGACCATCCAACTCCAGGCCTCACCCAAGTAAAGGCGCTGGAGTCGGGGTGGAGATTTCGCCAGACGTCCACCAAGTCGAAGGACCCGACCAGGTCCCTCAACTTCTCCATCGCCGTCATGCACTGCGGGGCACCGGAGCGGTCCCTCGCCTCGAGGGTGCAGTTAAAATCCCCCCCGAGGACAATGCAGTCGCCGACGTCGACGGAGCCAAGAAGAGCGGACACCTCTTCAAAGAAGCGCGTTTGCTGCGGGCCGGGATGAGGGGCGTACACGTTCACGAGATGGAGCGGCACGTCCCCCAGGCGAACCGTTACGTGCAGCAAGCGGCCTGGCACGGGCTCCTCGACCCCCAAGATCTCCGGCTGAAAATGCGGGCCCAGCAAGATGGCCACCCCACTAGAAATGGCGGTGAGGTGGCTCATGCGGACCTCTCCTTGCCATTCCAGGAGCCACGTGGCTTCGTCTCCCGGAACGGTGTGGGTTTCTTGCAGGAAGCACACCGCATATTTCCCCTCCCGCAGGAGCGAAAAATTGTCAAATCTACGGCGTGCCCCTCTGCCGCCGTTGATGTTGAGGCTGGCTATGGTTATCTTCATGGCAAAAGCATAGTGCAACCTCTACCTTAACCTATTGTGGGGGAGGGAGCGGAGTCTTTTGTTGAACTCCGCTCCCTCCGCAGCCCAGCGAGGAGTCCCTCGAGCTCGCGCAGCTCAAGGTGCTGCTCCTTTGTCAAGGGCCCGCCCGCGGCCAAGGTTTTAACGGCGGCGCGGACGGACCCCTTGATCAGCTCCGGCTCGGACCATTTTTCCAGGGCCAGTCGGGCTTGGTCGCGGCGACCCCGGCTCTGGGCCAAAAAGTCCCGGAGTTCCTTTGCAGGAACGAGGAGGGCCTCAGCGGCGGCCGCGAGCAGATCCACCGCCTCCCTGGCGGTGGTCTCTAGGTCTTCACCCGCGTCCCCCACCGAGTCCCCGTCCTCCTCCGGGAGGTGGCCGCCAGCAGCCGGCCCATCGACCGCACAAGGTACGGCAAATGAACCGGCCGCTCCAACCGGCCCTGGCACTGCCCCGATCCCACCCCCAGGATCGTCGGCAGAGGAGTCCCCACTGGGCTCTTTTAAAAATGGTGCTGGGTCGGGAAATGACAGCGGAAGGGGTTCCCCCTCCGCCCCAGGAACCGGAGAACAAGGAGAGACCCGGCCATAGGAAATCCCCAGGCCCTCCAAGTGCTCCAGCTCCAAAGTAAGGGGCGAGGGTGGGTGTTCCTCCCCCTCCCCGCTGCCACCCCCCGGCCCAGCATCTACAGTTTGATTAAAATCAATATATTTTGTTTCTGCCGGGTCGAGCAACTCCCGGGGGAAGTTGGGTAATAGCTGGGCGGGCTCAGGTTCGGCCTTTTCGGCCTCGCCCGCCTCAGTCCCCGGGACGCCCGGCCCGGCGGCTACGCATTCCTCCGCGGTCCCCACGCCCCCCACGACAGGCAGATCTTCCACTCCATCCCCGGGAGGCAGAGGCTGGGCAGCCTCAACTGTCTCACCCTCCCCGGGGAAAGACTCCTCGCGCCTGCAGCGCAATTTGGGGGCGCTGGTGGGGGACGCGGGACACGCGGCGGGCACCGACTCCTCCGCGGAGGGATGTTGTTCCCCCTCCGCGTCATTGGGGCGGTGCCTCTTTTTGTTCCTGGGGGCGCGCGGAGTCAGGGAGACCTCCATGTCTGCCGAGGCCTCCCGCTCCGCCCCCCCCTTTTCCTTTTCTTGCCCGCGCCCGGGCCCCTCTGTGGTGTTGTTCAAGGGCTCGGGCACGGGCTCGGGGCACCCCGCGCTCGCCGGTGACGGGGTTGGGCTGAGCGCGGTGGTCAAATTATCCGGCGCACTGAGGGGACCCGCCTCTTGATGTTTTGTCTTCTTCCGCGCCTTCTTTCCGGTCGGACGCTCTCCCTCCCCCCCGACGGAGGCCCTGAAAACAAAGGCCTCCGACGATGCCCGCGCACCTACGGCTCCCGGTACGCGGACGCAACTAGGGGGAGGGGTGGCGGCGGCACCAGCCTTGGCCGCCTTCGGTGGTTTGGCGGCCTTGGAGGCGGGGCAGTTCTTACGAACATGCCCCACCTCCCTGCAGGCATGGCACCGCACGCCGTCCGACGTCCAGAAGACGCGGTAGGCAGTCCCCTCGTGCACCACATTAAAATTCCCCTCCGTCGTGTCCTCCCGCGCCAGCCGGACAAAGAGCTGGCGGCGGAAGGAGAACACGTGGCGCAGGCTGTTCTCCCTGAGGCCGAGCGGTATGGGGTTGATCCCCGACCTTACCTCCCCCAGTTGGTGTAGGTGAGGGAGGAGGAGCTCAGCGGGAACAAAGGGCGGGACGTTTGAAATGATGACCCTCTGCGCGGTGGCCTCGAGAGGGTCCACCGGCAGGAACGTCCCGCCCACCGTGAGCCCCTTTTCAAGGGCCAGGGACACCGCCCGCTCCGACCCCAGGAAGAACACGGCCTTCCCAGACATCTTGGAGGCTGCGACAATGGCCGAGGGGCCGACTACCCCAGCCATCGCCCGCACGCACTCCTCGATGGTCATTGTGGGGTGAGTGTAGCTCTTGACCCCGTGTTTTTTGGTAATGAGTCTGAAAGGTGGCAGGGCAGCGGGTGGCGCAGGAGGGGCCGTGGAAGCGGTTGCCACCTGCGCATACGTCCTTGCTGGCCCTGCCACCGGCGTGGATGGGGTCGCCATCACGGGGTTCCTTTAAGGGCTACACCCACCCCAAAGTCACAGACCTTAATGGTCTTTAATGGCCTCTTATGTTAACTGAGCAGAGGAGCCCTTAACGAGGCACCTCTCCCCTCGTTGACAATTGGGGAGAGGCCTTGCTCCCTCTGCTCAGTTGTCTTAATTGGTTTTTTTTTAAATTTGGAAGGAAAGGGTTCTCAGAGAGAGAGGGGAGAAACAGAGTAGCAGAGAAAAGAGAGAGGGGGGTGGGAAGGGGGGGGGGCTGCGAGGGCAGGTCTCTCCTCGCAGCTGTGGGTGGGTGCACTCCCCAGATGGCAAAACACAAAAGTCTTTGAGGTGGTCTTCAGGTGGGGGGAGAAGATGTCTTCACCTGGGGTAGCTGGAGCCACCAGGCACTCCTAACGATCTTTAATTGGGTGAATAAGAAAAACAACAATCTTCAGCCTGGTAGCTCCAGCTATCCCAGGCTAGGCAAATGTGGGGGGGTGGGGGGGGTTCCAATTGTGGGGGGGGCCTAGTTGTAAGCACAGCCCCCACGCACACTACCACACACACACACACCCCCCGCGATGTTCCGGCCCTCAGTGGTCTTCTTTCCTCCCCCCACCGATACAACAAAGTCTGTTTGGGGAAATGCACCCACACCCACCTGTAGAATGTTGGGTCTCCCTCCTTCCACACTGGATGTTGTTTGTCTTTTCCCCCTCTCTCCAACTCCTTGCAGAATGATGAAGTTGTTGCAAAGTTTTCTGTTCTCCTCCTCTCCCTCTGGGTAAAGTTGGTGGTGAAACCCCTTCCTTCCTTCTGTTCCTGGGCTGGTCTCAGGGCTCTCCAGGCAGGAGCTCAAGTTGCTAGCTGCTTCCCTCACTGCTCACAGCTCCAACTGAGCAGGACACGCCTCCACAGCTTCACAATTGGTCCTTGTGCATGAAACTCTTTTAGGAGTCTACCTGCAAAACATAAACAATATTAAACTGTGCCACCCGACCTGGGTGACACAGCAGACATTTTCAAGCCCCTTTTTTTTTTGGTTTTTGGTTTTTTTTTTTTTGGGGCGCTAAAATCAAATTTTTCCAGTGCCCCCTATAAAAGGAGAGGGGGACACTAAAAACACCGGCAATTAAAACAAATTAAACTTTAAAACGTAAAATCAAATTAAAATTTGGTTGCCGGGCGTGATGATGCACTCCAGTCCCTCCGGTGCCCACCTCTCGCGGAAGGCCGCGAGCGTACCGGTGGACACCGCGTGCTCCATCTCCAAGGACACCCTGGACCGGATGTAAGAGCGGAAGAGAGGCAGGCAGTCAGGTTGAACGACCCCCTCGACCGCCCGCTGCCTGGACCGGCTGATGGCACCCTTGGCCGTGCCCAGGAGCAGTCCTACGAGGAGGCCTTCGGACCTACCCGCTCCCCTCCGCACAGGGTGCCCAAAGATCAGGAGAGTGGGACTGAAGTGCAGCCAGAATTTCAGGAGCAGCCCCTTCAAATAGTGGAACAGGGGCTGCAACCTTGTGCACTCCATAAAAACATGGAACACGGACTCCTCCAGACCGCAGAAATTGCAGGCGGCCTGGGAGTCCGTGAACCGGCTTAAAAATTTGTTGCACGGCACTGCTCCGTGCACCACCCTCCAGGCCAAGTCCCCGATGAATAGTGGGAGGACCCCTGCGTAGAGTGCCCTCCATCGGGGACCCCCGCCTCCTCCGGACGGCAAGATGGTACGCCATGGCGTGTCCGGACGGCCGGCGAGGATGGCAAAGTTGAGGGTGTGCAGGAGCAGCCCGTACAGGAAACCCCTCCGCGCGGAACTGAAAGGCACGGAGGGGATTTCCCCGAGGCGGCTCAAGTTGTGAGGCGCCGGCCCCCGAGGGAGGTTCCGGGGTTTGGCGCCGATGAGGAATTCCGTCCGGACGGGGGTCAGTTCGGACGGGATCTCCCCACGTGCCTGAGCCTCCTCGATACACCTAACGGAGTCAGGGCCCAGAGCTGTTTTTAGCGACTCGATGGCATCGGCCGCGTGGCGGACGTTGGCAGAATTTAGGCGCCGCGCCAGCGTGACTGGCGCCATCCAGCCCGCTCCTCCGCCATCGAGCAGGTCCCTGACCCTGGTCACCTCACCAGCCACAGCCCTCTCTTCCGACCGCCACATAAAGCCTCGGCCGTGGAGGTACGGATTCCCGAGCAGCGGCTCCTGCAGGACGGCCGCCACTCCAGCCGGTGGAGAGCTGCGCTTGGTGGAGACTTTGTTCCAGACCCTGATGAGTTCCCTGTAAAAGACAGGCAGCTCCCGGAGGGCGGTCCTGGCACCCCCCAAGTTCACAAACAGGAGCTGCGTGTCATAATTGAGGTCGAGCTGCTGGCGGAAGAAATACCTCGCCAGAGCACACCACCTAGGAGGGGGCTCGACGTAAAGGTATCTCTGCAGGGTCTGAAGACGGAAAGTCGCGAGCTGGGCGCTGACGCACACCAACGACTGACCGCCCTCCTCAAGCGGGAGACTCAAGACCGCGGCAGAGACCCAGTGCTTCCTGTTGTTCCAGAAGAAGTCCACCAGCTTCTTCTGTATCTTGGCGACAAACGCAGGGGGAGGGGTCAAAGTGACCAGCCGGTACCACAGCATTGCGGCCACCAGCTGGTTTATGACTAGCGCTCGACCCCTGTAGGACAGCACTCGGAGCAGTCCTGTCCAGCGCCCTAGGCGAGCGGCGACCTTGGCCTCCAGCTCCTGCCAGTTCGCCGGCCAGGCTCCCTCGTCGGGGCTAAGGTAGACTCCCAGATAGAGGAGATGGGTAGTGCTCCAGGCAAAAGGCCTGAGCTCCTCCGGCAGGGAGTCCACCCGCCACTGACCCACCAGGAGTCCGGAACATTTCTCCCAGTTGATCCTGGCGGAGGACGCGGCCGAGTAAATCTCCTGGCACTCACGCATCCTCCGCAGGTCAGCGGGATCCTCTACCGCGAGGAGCACGTCATCGGCGTAAGCCGAGAGGACGACCTCCACGCCCGGCCCTTGCAGAGCCAGTCCCGTCAACCTCGTCCGCAAGAGGCGCAGGAAAGGCTCCACGCAAACGGCGTATAACTGGCCGGACATGGGGCATCCCTGGCGCACCCCTCTCCTAAAGCGAAGGGGCGCCGTCAAGGACCCGTTAACCTTAATCAGACACTCCGCGGCGGCGTACAAAAGTCGGATCCGGGCGACGAAATGCGTCCCGAACCCGAAAGCGCGCAGAGTTCCGAGCAGATAGTCGTGATCCACCCTGTCGAACGCCTTCTCTTGGTCGAGGGATAGGAAGGCGACCGACAGACCAGCCTCCTGGGAACAATGGATGAGGTCCCGGACCAGATGGATGTTATCGTGGATTGTCCGGCCCGGGACCGTGTATGACTGGTCGGGGTGGATCATGTGGTCCAGCACGGCACCAAGGCGAGCAGACATCGCCCTGGCGAAGATTTTGTAGTCCGTGCTGAGGAGGGAGACCGGGCGCCAGTTCTTAAGGAGGCGGAGATCGCCCTTCTTAGGCAGCAGGACGATGACTGCCCTGCGCCAAGAGAGGGGCATCTCCCCGGTCGCCAGACTTTCCCCCAGGACCCGCGCGTAGTCGCTCCCCAGGACGTCCCAGAACGCCCTGTGGAACTCCACGGTCAGCCCGTCCAGCCCCGGGGATTTTCCCCTCGAGAGCCGGGCGAGGGCACCGGTCAGCTCCGCCAGGCTTAGCGGAGCTTCCAGATTTTCGGCGCCCTCCGGGCTGACCTTCGGCAGGTCCTCCCACAAAACTCTACGCGCTTCCTCGCTGGACGGATCCGGAGAGAACAGAGCCCCGTAATATTCACGGACCCTGTTGTTGACGCCCTCCGGATCCGAGACGAGAGAGCCGTCGTCGGCCAGCAGCGTCAAGAGCTGCTTACGGACACTCTGCCTTTTTTCCAGCGAGTAGAAGAAGGGGGAGCCGCGGTCCAGATCCCGCAGGAACCGGATCCGCGACCTCACGAACGCGCCTCGGGACCCGACGAGCTGCAGGTCCTTCAGCGCGGCCTTCTTCGCTTCGTACACCGTCCGCAGGGCCGGGTCCTGGACGACTTGACCGAGACGGGCTTCCAGGTCGAGCACCTCTTTTTCTAGGCGCCCGACTCTGGCCGCCCGCCTCTTGGTCGACCCCCTCGCGTACTCTTGACAGAAGACGCGGACGTGAGCCTTGCCCACGTCCCACCATAGCCTCAAGGAGGGGAAGCCCCCCTGCTTCCTTCTCCAGTCGGACCAGAATCGACGGAACGAGTCCTGGAACCGCACGTCCTCCAGCAGCCGGTTGTTAAAGTGCCAGTACGCGGACCCCGTCCTCGCGCGGAGCGAAGCGAGCTCCGCCCACACCAGGTGGTGGTCCGAACACGGCACCGGCCGCATGGAGGCCGCCGGGACGCAGGAAACGTACGCCCGAGACACGTAAAGGCGGTCGACTCTAGACCATCCAACTCCAGGCCTCACCCAAGTAAAGGCGCTGGAGTCGGGGTGGAGATTTCGCCAGACGTCCACCAAGTCGAAGGACCCGACCAGGTCCCTCAACTTCTCCATCGCCGTCATGCACTGCGGGGCACCGGAGCGGTCCCTCGCCTCGAGGGTGCAGTTAAAATCCCCCCCGAGGACAATGCAGTCGCCGACGTCGACGGAGCCAAGAAGAGCGGACACCTCTTCAAAGAAGCGCGTTTGCTGCGGGCCGGGATGAGGGGCGTACACGTTCACGAGATGGAGCGGCACGTCCCCCAGGCGAACCGTTACGTGCAGCAAGCGGCCTGGCACGGGCTCCTCGACCCCCAAGATCTCCGGCTGAAAATGCGGGCCCAGCAAGATGGCCACCCCACTAGAAATGGCGGTGAGGTGGCTCATGCGGACCTCTCCTTGCCATTCCAGGAGCCACGTGGCTTCGTCTCCCGGAACGGTGTGGGTTTCTTGCAGGAAGCACACCGCATATTTCCCCTCCCGCAGGAGCGAAAAATTGTCAAATCTACGGCGTGCCCCTCTGCCGCCGTTGATGTTGAGGCTGGCTATGGTTATCTTCATGGCAAAAGCATAGTGCAACCTCTACCTTAACCTATTGTGGGGGAGGAAGCGGAGTCTTTTGTTGAACTCCGCTCCCTCCGCAGCCCAGCGAGGAGTCCCTCGAGCTCGCGCAGCTCAAGGTGCTGCTCCTTTGTCAAGGGCCCGCCCGCGGCCAAGGTTTTAACGGCGGCGCGGACGGACCCCTTGATCAGCTCCGGCTCGGACCATTTTTCCAGGGCCAGTCGGGCTTGGTCGCGGCGACCCCGGCTCTGGGCCAAAAAGTCCCGGAGTTCCTTTGCAGGAACGAGGAGGGCCTCAGCGGCGGCCGCGAGCAGATCCACCGCCTCCCTGGCGGTGGTCTCTAGGTCTTCACCCGCGTCCCCCACCGAGTCCCCGTCCTCCTCCGGGAGGTGGCCGCCAGCAGCCGGCCCATCGACCGCACAAGGTACGGCAAATGAACCGGCCGCTCCAACCGGCCCTGGCACTGCCCCGATCCCACCCCCAGGATCGTCGGCAGAGGAGTCCCCACTGGGCTCTTTTAAAAATGGTGCTGGGTCGGGAAATGACAGCGGAAGGGGTTCCCCCTCCGCCCCAGGAACCGGAGAACAAGGAGAGACCCGGCCATAGGAAATCCCCAGGCCCTCCAAGTGCTCCAGCTCCAAAGTAAGGGGCGAGGGTGGGTGTTCCTCCCCCTCCCCGCTGCCACCCCCCGGCCCAGCGTCTACAGTGTCATAATTATTTAATTGTTTTTCTGCCGGGTCGAGCAACCCCCGGGGGAAGTTGGGTAATAGCTGGGCGGGCTCAGGTTCGGCCTTTTCGGCCTCGCCCGCCTCAGTCCCCGGGACGCCCGGCCCGGCGGCTACGCATTCCTCCGCGGTCCCCACGCCCCCCACGACAGGCAGATCTTCCACTCCATCCCCGGGAGGCAGAGGCTGGGCAGCCTCAACTGTCTCACCCTCCCCGGGGAAAGACTCCTCGCGCCTGCAGCGCAATTTGGGGGCGCTGGTGGGGGACGCGGGACACGCGGCGGGCACCGCCTCCTCCGCGGAGGGATGTTGTTCCCCCTCCGCCTCATTGGGGCGGTGCCTCTTTTTGTTCCTGGGGGCGCGCGGAGTCAGGGAGACCTCCATGTCTGCCGAGGCCTCCCGCTCCGCCCCCCCCTTTTCCTTTTCTTGCCCGCGCCTGGGCCCCTCTGTGGTGGTATTCAAGGGCCCGGGCACGGGCTCGGGGCACCCCGCGCTCGCCGGTGACTGGGTTGGGCTGAGCGCGGTGGTCAGACTTTCCGGCGCACCGAGGGGACCCGCCTCTAGATGTTTCTCCTTCTTCCGCGCCTTCTTTCCGCTCGGACGCTCTCCCTCCCCCCCGCCGGAGGCCCTGAAAACAAAGGCCTCCGACGATGCCCGCGCACCCATGGCTCCCGGCACGCGGACGCAACTAGGGGGAGGGGTGGCGGCAGCGCCAGCCTTGGCCGCCTTCGGTGGTTTGGCGGCCTTGGAGGCGGGGCAGTTCTTACGAACATGCCCCACCTCCCTGCAGGCATGGCACCGCACGCCGTCCGACGTCCAGAAGACGCGGTAGGCAGTCCCCTCGTGCACCACATTAAAGTGCCCTTCTGTCACGTCCTCCCGCGCCAGCCGGACAAAGAGCTGGCGGCGGAAGGAGAACACGTGGCGCAGGCTGTTCTCCCTGAGGCCGAGCGGTATGGGGTTGATCCCTGACCTTACCTCCCCCAGTTGTTGTAGGTGAGGGAGGAGGAGCTCAGCGGGAACAAAGGGCGGGACGTTCGACACGATGACCCTCTGCGCGGTGGCCTCGAGAGGATCCACCGGCAGGAACGTCCCGCCCACCGTGAGCCCCTTTTCGAGGGCCAGGGACACCGCCCGCTCCGACCCCAGGAAAAAAACAGCCTTCCCAGACATCTTGGAGGCTGCGACAATGGCCGAGGGGCCGACTACCCCAGCCATCGCCCGCACGCACTCCTCGATGCTCATTGTGGGGTGAGTGTAGCTCTTGACCCCGTGTTTTCTAGTAATTAATCTAAATGGTGGCAGGGCAGCGGGTGGCGCAGGAGGTGCTGTGGAAGCGGTTGCCACCTGCGCATACGTCCTTGCTGGCCCTGCCACCGGCGTGGATGGGGTCGCCATCACGGGGTCCCTTTAAGGGCTACACCCACCCCAAAGTCACAGGCCTTAATGGTCTTTAATGGCCTCTTATGTTCACTGAGCAGAGGAGCCCTTAACGAGGCACCTCTCCCCTCGTTGACAATTGGGGAGAGGCCTTGCTCCCTCTGCTCAGTTGTCTTAATTGGTTTTTTTTTTTTTTTTTTTTTTTTTTTAAATTAAATTTGGAAGGAAGGGCTCTCAGAGAGAGAGGGGAGAAACAGAGTAACAGAGAAAAGAGAGAGGGGGGTGGGAAGGGGGGGGCTGCGAGGGCAGGTCTCTCCTCGCAGCTGTGGGTGGGTGCACTCCCCAGATGGCAAAACACAAAAGTCTTTGGGGTGGTCTTCAGGTGGGGGGAGAAGATGTCTTCACCTGGGGTAGCTGGAGCCACCAGGCACTCCCAACGATCCTCAATAGGGTGATTAATGACTCTTCAGCCTGGTAGCTCCAGCTATCCCAGGCTAGGCAAATGTGGGGGGGGTGGGGGGGGTTCCAATTGTGGGGGGGGCCCAGTTGTAAGCACAGCCCCCACGCACACTACCACACACACACACACACCCCCCGCGATGTTCCGGCCCT
The DNA here is from genome assembly GCF_044704955.1 of Pristiophorus japonicus. Lineage (NCBI taxonomy): Eukaryota > Metazoa > Chordata > Chondrichthyes > Pristiophoridae > Pristiophorus > Pristiophorus japonicus. The sequence continues at coordinate 178,581,917 of NC_091979.1, read as the reverse complement.
CAGTGGTCTTCTTTCCTCCCCCCACCGATACAACAAAGTCTGTTTGGGGAAATGCACCCACACCCACCTGTAGAATTGTTGAGTCTCCCTCCTTCCACACTGGATGTTGTGGTTTTTCCCCCTCTCTCCAACTCCTTGCAGAATGGTAAAGATGTACAAAGTTTTCTTTTCTCCTCCTCTCCCTCTGGTTAGAGTGATGGTGAAGCCCCTTCCTTCCTTCTCCTCCTGGGCTGGTCTCAGGGCTCTCCAGGCAGGAGCTCAAGTTGCTAGCTCCTTCTCTCACTGCTCACAGCTCCAACTGAGCAGGACACGCCTCTACTGCTTCACGATTGGTCCCTTGTGCATGAAACTCTTTTAGAGTCTACCTGCGAAAACATAAACATTAAACTGTGCCACCCGACCTGTAGAATTGTTGAGTCTCCCTCCTTCCACACTGGATGTTGTGGTTTTTCCCCCTCTCTCCAACTCCTTGCAGAATGGTAAAGATGTACAAAGTTTTCTTTTCTCCTCCTCTCCCTCTGGTTAGAGTGATGGTGAAGCCCCTTCCTTCCTTCTCCTCCTGGGCTGGTCTCAGGGCTCTCCAGGCAGGAGCTCAAGTTGCTAGCTGCTTCCCTCACTGCTCACAGCTCCAACTGAGCAGGACACGCCTCCACAGCTTCACAATTGGTCCTTGTGCATGAAACTCTTTTAGAGTCTACCTGTGAAAACATAAAACAATAACGGTGCCACCCAACCTGGGTGACACTCCAGACATTTACAAGGCCCTTTTTTTCCCCCCCTTTTTTTGTTTTTTTTTGTGTTTTTCTTTTTTTGGTTTTTTTTTTTGGGCACTAAAATCACAATTTTTCCCCAGTGCCCCCTATAAAAGGGAAGGGGACACTAAAAGCACCGGCAATTAAAACAAATTAACTTTAAAACGTAAAATCAAATTAAAATTTGGTTGCCGGGCGTGATGATGCACTCCAGTCCCTCCGGTGCCCACCTCTCGCGGAAGGCCGCGAGCGTACCGGTGGACACCGCGTGCTCCATCTCCAAGGACACCCTGGACCGGATGTAAGAGCGGAAGAGAGGCAGGCAGTCAGGTTGAACGACCCCCTCGACCGCCCGCTGCCTGGACCGGCTGATGGCACCCTTGGCCGTGCCCAGGAGCAGTCCTACGAGGAGGCCTTCGGACCTACCCGCTCCCCTCCGCACAGGGTGCCCAAAGATCAGGAGAGTGGGACTGAAGTGCAGCCAGAATTTCAGGAGCAGCCCCTTCAAATAGTGGAACAGGGGCTGCAACCTCGTGCATTCAATAAAAACATGGAACACGGACTCCTCCAGACCGCAGAAATTGCAGGCGGCCTGGGAGTCCGTGAACCGGCTTAAAAATTTATTGCACGGCACTGCTCCGTGCACCACCCTCCAGGCCAAGTCCCCGATGAATAGTGGGAGGACCCCTGCGTAGAGTGCCCTCCATCGGGGACCTCCGCCTCCTCCGGACGGCAAGATGGTACGCCATGGCGTGTCCGGACGGCCGGCGAGGATGGCAAAGTTGAGGGTGTGCAGGAGCAGCCCGTACAGGAAACCCCTCCGCGCGGAACTGAAAGGCACGGAGGGGATTTCCCCGAGGCGGCTCAAGTTGTGAGGCGCCGGCCCCCGAGGGAGGTTCCGGGGTTTGGCGCCGATGAGGAATTCCGTCCGGACGGGGGTCAGTTCGGACGGGATCTCCCCACGTGCTTGAGCCTCCTCGATACACCTAACGGAGTCAGGGCCCAGAGCTGTTTTTAGCGACTCGATGGCATCGGCCGCGCGGCGGACGTTGGCAGAATTTAGGCGCCGCGCCAGCGTGACTGGCGCCATCCAGCCCGCTCCTCCGCCATCGAGCAGGTCCCTGACCCTGGTCACCTCACCAGCCACAGCCCTCTCTTCCGACCGCCACATAAAACCTCGGCCGTGGAGGTACGGATTCCCGAGCAGCGGCTCCTGCAGGACGGCCGCCACTCCAGCCGGTGGAGAGCTGCGCTTGGTGGAGACTTTGTTCCAGACCCTGATGAGTTCCCTGTAAAAGACAGGCAGCTCCCGGAGGGCGGTCCTGGCACCCCCCAAGTTCACAAACAGGAGCTGCGTGTCATAATTGAGGTCGAGCTGCTGGCGGAAGAAATACCTCGCCAGAGCGCACCACCTAGGAGGGGGCTCGACGTAAAGGTATCTCTGCAGGGTCTGAAGACGGAAAGTCGCGAGCTGGGCGCTGACGCACACCAACGACTGACCGCCCTCCTCAAGCGGGAGACTCAAGACCGCGACAGAGACCCAGTGCTTCCTGTTGTTCCAGAAGAAGTCCACCAGCTTCTTCTGTATCTTGGCGACAAACGCAGGGGGAGGGGTCAAAGTGACCAGCCGGTACCACAGCATTGCGGCCACCAGCTGGTTTATGACTAGCGCTCGACCCCTGTAGGACAGCACTCGGAGCAGTCCTGTCCAGCGCCCTAGGCGAGCGGCGACCTTGGCCTCCAGCTCCTGCCAGTTCGCCGGCCAGGCTTCCTCGTCGGGGCTAAGGTAGACTCCCAGATAGAGGAGATGGGTCGTGCTCCAGGCAAAAGGCCTGAGCTCCTCCGGCAGGGAGTCCACCCGCCACTGACCCACCAGGAGTCCGGAACATTTCTCCCAGTTGATCCTGGCGGAGGACGCGGCCGAGTAAATCTCCTGGCACTCACGCATCCTCCGCAGGTCAGCGGGATCCTCTACCGCGAGGAGCACGTCATCGGCGTAAGCCGAGAGGACGACCTCCACGCCCGGCCCTTGCAGAGCCAGTCCCGTCAACCTCGTCCGCAAGAGGCGCAGGAAAGGCTCCACGCAAACGGCGTATAACTGGCCGGACATGGGGCATCCCTGGCGCACCCCTCTCCTAAAGCGAAGGGGCGCCGTCAAGGACCCGTTAACCTTAATCAGACACTCCGCGGCGGCGTACAAAAGTCGAATCCGGGCGACGAAATGCGTCCCGAACCCGAAAGCGCGCAGAGTTCCGAGCAGATAGTCGTGATCCACCCTGTCGAACGCCTTCTCTTGGTCGAGGGATAGGAAGGCGACCGACAGACCAGCCTCCTGGGAACAATGGATGAGGTCCCGGACCAGATGGATGTTGTCGTGGATTGTCCGGCCCGGGACCGTGTATGACTGGTCGGGGTGGATCATGTGGTCCAGCACGGCACCAAGGCGAGCAGACATCGCCCTGGCGAAGATTTTGTAGTCCGTGCTGAGGAGGGAGACCGGGCGCCAGTTCTTAAGGAGGCGGAGATCGCCCTTCTTAGGCAGCAGGACGATGACTGCCCTGCGCCAAGAGAGGGGCATCTCCCCGGTCGCCAGACTTTCCCCCAGGACCCGCGCGTAGTCGCTCCCCAGGACGTCCCAGAACGCCCTGTGGAACTCCACGGTCAGCCCGTCCAGCCCCGGGGATTTTCCCCTCGAGAGCCGGGCGAGGGCACCGGTCAGCTCCGCCAGGCTTAGCGGAGCTTCCAGATTTTCGGCGCCCTCCGGGCCGACCTTCGGCAGGTCCTCCCACAAAACTCTACGCGCTTCCTCGCTGGACGGATCCGGAGAGAACAGAGCCCCGTAATATTCACGGACCCTGTTGTTGACGCCCTCCGGATCCGAGACGAGAGAGCCGTCGTCGGCCAGCAGCGTCAAGAGCTGCTTACGGACACTCTGCCTTTTTTCCAGCGAGTAGAAGAAGGGGGAGCCGCGGTCCAGATCCCGCAGGAACCGGATCCGCGACCTCACGAACGCGCCTCGGGACCCGACGAGCTGCAGGTCCTTCAGCGCGGCCTTCTTCGCTTCGTACACCGTCCGCAGGGCCGGGCCCTGGACGACTTGACCGAGACGGGCTTCCAGGTCGAGCACCTCTTTTTCTAGGCGCCCGACTCTGGCCGCCCGCCTCTTGGTCGACCCCCTCGCGTACTCTTGACAGAAGACGCGGACGTGAGCCTTGCCCACGTCCCACCATAGCCTCAAGGAGGGGAAGCCCCCCTGCTTCCTTCTCCAGTCGGACCAGAATCGACGGAACGAGTCCTGGAACCGCACGTCCTCCAGCAGCCGGTTGTTAAAGTGCCAGTACGCGGACCCCGTCCTCGCGCGGAGCGAAGCGAGCTCCGCCCACACCAGGTGGTGGTCCGAACACGGCACCGGCCGCATGGAGGCCGCCGGGACGCAGGAAACGTACGCCCGAGACACGTAAAGGCGGTCGACTCTAGACCATCCAACTCCAGGCCTCACCCAAGTAAAGGCGCTGGAGTCGGGGTGGAGATTTCGCCAGACGTCCACCAAGTCGAAGGACCCGACCAGGTCCCTCAACTTCTCCATCGCCGTCATGCACTGCGGGGCACCGGAGCGGTCCCTCGCCTCGAGGGTGCAGTTAAAATCCCCCCCGAGGACAATGCAGTCGCCGACGTCGACGGAGCCAAGAAGAGCGGACACCTCTTCAAAGAAGCGCGTTTGCTGCGGGCCGGGATGAGGGGCGTACACGTTCACGAGATGGAGCGGCACGTCCCCCAGGCGAACCGTTACGTGCAGCAAGCGGCCTGGCACGGGCTCCTCGACCCCCAAGATCTCCGGCTGAAAATGCGGGCCCAGCAAGATGGCCACCCCACTAGAAATGGCGGTGAGGTGGCTCATGCGGACCTCTCCTTGCCATTCCAGGAGCCACGTGGCTTCGTCTCCCGGAACGGTGTGGGTTTCTTGCAGGAAGCACACCGCATATTTCCCCTCCCGCAGGAGCGAAAAATTGTCAAATCTACGGCGTGCCCCTCTGCCGCCGTTGATGTTGAGGCTGGCTATGGTTATCTTCATGGCAAAAGCATAGTGCAACCTCTACCTTAACCTATTGTGGGGGAGGGAGCGGAGTCTTTTGTTGAACTCCACTCCCTCCGCAGCCCAGCGAGGAGTCCCTCGAGCTCGCGCAGCTCAAGGTGCTGCTCCTTTGTCAAGGGCCCGCCCGCGGCCAAGGTTTTAACGGCGGCGCGGACGGACCCCTTGATCAGCTCCGGCTCGGACCATTTTTCCAGGGCCAGTCGGGCTTGGTCGCGGCGACCCCGGCTCTGGGCCAAAAAGTCCCGGAGTTCCTTTGCAGGAACGAGGAGGGCCTCAGCGGCGGCCGCGAGCAGATCCACCGCCTCACTGGCGGTGGTCTCTAGGTCTTCACCCGCGTCCCCCACCGAGTCCCCGTCCTCCTCCGGGAGGTGGCCGCCAGCAGCCGGCCCATCGACCGCACAAGGTACGGCAAATGAACCGGCCGCTCCAACCGGCCCTGGCACTGCCTCGATCCCACCCCCAGGATCGTCGGCAGAGGAGTCCCCACTGGGCTCTTTTAAAAATGGTGCTGGGTCGGGAAATGACAGCGGAAGGGGTTCCCCCTCCGCCCCAGGAACCGGAGAACAAGGAGAGACCCGGCCATAGGAAATCCCCAGGCCCTCCAAGTGCTCCAGCTCCAAAGTAAGGGGCGAGGGTGGGTGTTCCTCCCCCTCCCCGCTGCCACCCCCCGGCCCAGCATCTACAGTGTCATAATTATTTGTTTCATTCTCTGCCGGGTCGAGCAAATCCCGGGGGAAGTTGGGTAATAGCTGGGCGGGCTCAGGTTCGGCCTTTTCGGCCTCGCCCGCCTCAGTCCCCGGGACGCCCGGCCCGGCGGCTACGCATTCCTCCGCGGTCCCCACGCCCCCCACGACAGGCAGATCTTCCACTCCATCCCCGGGAGGCAGAGGCTGGGCAGCCTCAACTGTCTCACCCTCCCCGGGGAAAGACTCCTCGCGCCTGCAGCGCAATTTGGGGGCGCTGGTGGGGGACGCGGGACACGCGGCGGGCACCGCCTCCTCCGCGGAGGGATGTTGTTCCCCCTCCGCCTCATTGGGGCGGTGCCTCTTTTTGTTCCTGGGGGCGCGCGGAGTCAGGGAGACCTCCATGTCTGCCGAGGCCTCCCGCTCCGCCCCCCCCTTTTCCTTTTCTTGCCCGCGCCTGGGCCCCTCTGTGGTGGTATTCAAGGGCCCGGGCACGGGCTCGGGGCACCCCGCGCTCGCCGGTGACTGGGTTGGGCTGAGCGCGGTGGTCAGACTTTCCGGCGCACCGAGGGGACCCGCCTCGAGATGTTTCGCCTTCTTCCGCGCCTTCTTTCCGGTCGAACGCTCTCCCTCCCCCCCGCCGGAGGCCCTGAAAACAAAGGCCTCCGACGATGCCCGCGCACCCATGGCTCCCGGCACGCGGACGCAACTAGGGGGAGGGGTGGCGGCGGTGCCAGCCTTGGCCGCCTTCGGTGGTTTGGCGGCCTTGGAGGCGGGGCAGTTCTTACGAACATGCCCCACCTCCCTACAGGCATGGCACCGCACGCCGTCCGACGTCCAGAAGACGCGGTAGGCAGTCCCCTCGTGCACCACATTAAAGTGCCCTTCTGTCAGGTCCTCCCGCGCCAGCCGGACAAAGAGCTGGCGGCGGAAGGAGAACACGTGGCGCAGGCTGTTCTCCCTGAGGCCGAGCGGTATGGGGTTGATCCCCGACCTTACCTCCCCCAGTTGGTGTAGGTGAGGGAGGAGGAGCTCAGCGGAAACAAAGGGCGGGACGTTTGACACGATGACCCTCTGCGCGGTGGCCTCGAGAGGGTCCACCGGCAGGAACGTCCCGCCCACCGTGAGCCCCTTTTCAAGGGCCAGGGACACCGCCCGCTCCGACCCCAGGAAGAACACGGCCTTCCCAGACATCTTGGAGGCTGCGACAATGGCCGAGGGGCCGACTACCCCAGCCATCGCCCGCACGCACTCCTCGATGGTCATTGTGGGGTGAGTGTAGCTCTTGACCCCGTGTTTTCTAGTAATTAATCTAAATGGTGGCAGGGCAGCGGGTGGCGCAGGAGGGGCCGTGGAAGCGGTTGCCACCTGCGCATACGTCCTTGCTGGCCCTGCCACCGGCGTGGATGGGGTCGCCATCACGGGGTCCCTTTAAGGGCTACACCCACCCCAAAGTCACAGGCCTTAAAGGTCTTAATTGGCCTCGTAAATTAACTGAGCAGAGGAGCTCTTAACGAGGTACCTCTCCCCTCGTTGACAATTGGGGAGAGGCCTTGCTCCCTCTGCTCAGTTGTCTTAATTGGTTTTTTTTTGCAAATTTGGAAGGAAGAGGCCTCAGAGAGAGAGGGGAGAAACAGAGTAGCAGAGAAAGAGAGAGGGGGTTGGGAAGGGGTGGGGGGGACTGCGAGGGCAGGTCTCCCCTCGCAGCTGTGGGTGGGTGCACTCCCCAGATGGCAAAAACACAAAAGTCCTTGGGGTGGTCTTCAGGTGGGGGGAGAAGATGTCTTCACCTGGGGTAGCTGGAGCCACCAGGCACTCCCAACGATCTTTAATTGGGAGTTTTAAGAAAAACAACAATCTTCAGCCTGGTAGCTCCAGCTATCCCAGGCTAGGCAAATGTGGGGGGTGGGGGGGGTTCCAATTGTGGGGGGGGCCTAGTTGTAAGCACGGCCCCCACGCACACTACCACACACACACACACACCCCCCGCGATGTTCCGGCCCTCAGTGGTCTTCTTTCCTCCCCCCACCGATACAACAAAGTCTGTTTGGGGAAATGCACCCACACCCACCTGTAGAGTAGTTGAGTCTCCCTCCTTCCACACTGGATGGTTGTTGGTGGTTTTTCCCCCTCTCTCCAACTCTTTGCAGAAATGATAAAGTTGTAAAAGTTTTCTGTTCTCCTCCTCTCCCTCTGGATAAAAGTTTGAAGGTGAAGCCCCTTCCTTCCTTCTGTTCCTGGGCTGGTCTCAGGGCTCTACAGGCAGGAGCTCAAGTTGCTAGCTGCTCTCAGCACTGCTCACAGCTCCAACTGAGCAGGACACGCCTCCACAGCTCCACGATTGGTTCCTTGTGCATGAAACTCTTTTGAGTTTATCTGTGAAAACATAAAAACATTAAACGGTGCCACCCGACCTGGGTGACACTCCAGACATTTACAAGGCCCATTTTTTTTCCCCCTTTTTTGTGTTTTTTTTTTGTGTTTTTTCTTTTTTTTTTGTTTTTTTTTTGGGCACTAAAATCACAATTTTTCCCCAGTGCCCCCTATAAAAGGGAAGGGGACACTAAAAGCACCGGCAATTAAAACAAATTAACTTTAAAACGTAAAATCAAATTAAAATTTGGTTGCCGGGCGTGATGATGCACTCCAGTCCCTCCGGTGCCCACCTCTCGCGGAAGGCCGCGAGCGTACCGGTGGACACCGCGTGCTCCATCTCCAAGGACACCCTGGACCGGATGTAAGAGCGGAAGAGAGGCAGGCAGTCAGGTTGAACGACCCCCTCGACCGCCCGCTGCCTGGACCGGCTGATGGCACCCTTGGCCGTGCCCAGGAGCAGTCCTACGAGGAGGCCTTCGGACCTACCCGCTCCCCTCCGCACAGGGTGCCCAAAGATCAGGAGAGTGGGACTGAAGTGCAGCCAGAATTTCAGGAGCAGCCCCTTCAAATAATGGAACAGGGGCTGCAACCTCGTGCATTCCATAAAAACATGGAACACGGACTCCTCCAGACCGCAGAAATTGCAGGCGGCCTGGGAGTCCGTGAACCGGCTTAAAAATTTGTTGCACGGCACTGCTCCGTGCACCACCCTCCAGGCCAAGTCCCCGATGAATAGTGGGAGGACCCCTGCGTAGAGTGCCCTCCATCGGGGACCCCCGCCTCCTCCGGACGGCAAGATGGTACGCCATGGCGTGTCCGGACGGCCGGCGAGGATGGCAAAGTTGAGGGTGTGCAGGAGCAGCCCGTACAGGAAACCCCTCCGCGCGGAACTGAAAGGCACGGAGGGGATTTCCCCGAGGCGGCTCAAGTTGTGAGGCGCCGGCCCCCGAGGGAGGTTCCGGGGTTTGGCGCCGATGAGGAATTCCGTCCGGACGGGGGTCAGTTCGGACGGGATCTCCCCACGTGCTTGAGCCTCCTCGATACACCTAACGGAGTCAGGGCCCAGAGCTGTTTTTAGCGACTCGATGGCATCGGCCGCGCGGCGGACGTTGGCAGAATTTAGGCGCCGCGCCAGCGTGACTGGCGCCATCCAGCCCGCTCCTCCGCCATCGAGCAGGTCCCTGACCCTGGTCACCTCACCAGCCACAGCCCTCTCTTCCGACCGCCACATGAAGCCTCGGCCGTGGAGGTACGGATTCCCGAGCAGCGGCTCCTGCAGGACGGCCGCCACTCCAGCCGGCGGAGAGCTGCGCTTGGTGGAGACTTTGTTCCAGACCCTGATGAGTTCCCTGTAAAAGACAGGCAGCTCCCGGAGGGCGGTCCTGGCACCCCCCAAGTTCACAAACAGGAGCTGCGTGTCATAATTGAGGTCGAGCTGCTGGCGGAAGAAATACCTCGCCAGAGCACACCACCTAGGAGGGGGCTCGACGTAAAGGTATCTCTGCAGGGTCTGAAGACGGAAAGTCGCGAGCTGGGCGCTGACGCACACCAACGACTGACCGCCCTCCTCAAGCGGGAGACTCAAGACCGCGACAGAGACCCAGTGCTTCCTGTTGTTCCAGAAGAAGTCCACCAGCTTCTTCTGTATCTTGGCGACAAACGCAGGGGGAGGGGTCAAAGTGACCAGCCGGTACCACAGCATTGCGGCCACCAGCTGGTTTATGACTAGCGCTCGACCCCTGTAGGACAGCACTCGGAGCAGTCCTGTCCAGCGCCCTAGGCGAGCGGCGACCTTGGCCTCCAGCTCCTGCCAGTTCGCCGGCCAGGCTTCCTCGTCGGGGCTAAGGTAGACTCCCAGATAGAGGAGATGGGTCGTGCTCCAGGCAAAAGGCCTGAGCTCCTCCGGCAGGGAGTCCACCCGCCACTGACCCACCAGGAGTCCGGAACATTTCTCCCAGTTGATCCTGGCGGAGGACGCGGCCGAGTAAATCTCCTGGCACTCACGCATCCTCCGCAGGTCAGCGGGATCCTCTACCGCGAGGAGCACGTCATCGGCGTAAGCCGAGAGGACGACCTCCACGCCCGGCCCTTGCAGAGCCAGTCCCGTCAACCTCGTCCGCAAGAGGCGCAGGAAAGGCTCCACGCAAACGGCGTATAACTGGCCGGACATGGGGCATCCCTGGCGCACCCCTCTCCTAAAGCGAAGGGGCGCCGTCAAGGACCCGTTAACCTTAATCAGACACTCCGCGGCGGCGTACAAAAGTCGGATCCGGGCGACGAAATGCGTCCCGAACCCGAAAGCGCGCAGAGTTCCGAGCAGATAGTCGTGATCCACCCTGTCGAACGCCTTCTCTTGGTCGAGGGATAGGAAGGCGACCGACAGACCAGCCTCCTGGGAACAATGGATGAGGTCCCGGACCAGATGGATGTTGTCGTGGATTGTCCGGCCCGGGACCGTGTATGACTGGTCGGGGTGGATCATGTGGTCCAGCACGGCACCAAGGCGAGCAGACATCGCCCTGGCGAAGATTTTGTAGTCCGTGCTGAGGAGGGAGACCGGGCGCCAGTTCTTAAGGAGGCGGAGATCGCCCTTCTTAGGCAGCAGGACGATGACTGCCCTGCGCCAAGAGAGGGGCATCTCCCCGATCGCCAGACTTTCCCCCAGGACCCGCGCGTAGTCGCTCCCCAGGACGTCCCAGAACGCCCTGTGGAACTCCACGGTCAGCCCGTCCAGCCCCGGGGATTTTCCCCTCGAGAGCCGGGCGAGGGCACCGGTCAGCTCCGCCAGGCTTAGCGGAGCTTCCAGATTTTCGGCGCCCTCCGGGCCGACCTTCGGCAGGTCCTCCCACAAAACTCTACGCGCTTCCTCGCTGGACGGATCCGGAGAGAACAGAGCCCCGTAATATTCACGGACCCTGTTGTTGACGCCCTCCGGATCCGAGACGAGAGAGCCGTCGTCGGCCAGCAGCGTCAAGAGCTGCTTACGGACACTCTGCCTTTTTTCCAGTGAGTAGAAGAAGGGGGAGCCGCGGTCCAGATCCCGCAGGAACCGGATCCGCGACCTCACGAACGCGCCTCGGGACCCGACGAGCTGCAGGTCCTTCAGCGCGGCCTTCTTCGCTTCGTACACCGTCCGCAGGGCCGGGTCCTGGACGACTTGACCGAGACGGGCTTCCAGGTCGAGCACCTCTTTTTCTAGGCGCCCGACTCTGGCCGCCCGCCTCTTGGTCGACCCCCTCGCGTACTCTTGACAGAAGACGCGGACGTGAGCCTTGCCCACGTCCCACCATAGCCTCAAGGAGGGGAAGCCCCCCTGCTTCCTTCTCCAGTCGGACCAGAATCGACGGAACGAGTCCTGGAACCGCACGTCCTCCAGCAGCCGGTTGTTAAAGTGCCAGTACGCGGACCCCGCCCTCGCGCGGAGCGAAGCGAGCTCCGCCCACACCAGGTGGTGGTCCGAACACGGCACCGGCCGCATGGAGGCCGCCGGGACGCAGGAAACGTACGCCCGAGACACGTAAAGGCGGTCGACTCTAGACCATCCAACTCCAGGCCTCACCCAAGTAAAGGCGCTGGAGTCGGGGTGGAGATTTCGCCAGACGTCCACCAAGTCGAAGGACCCGACCAGGTCCCTCAACTTCTCCATCGCCGTCATGCACTGCGGGGCACCGGAGCGGTCCCTCGCCTCGAGGGTGCAGTTAAAATCCCCCCCGAGGACAATGCAGTCGCCGACGTCGACGGAGCCAAGAAGAGCGGACACCTCTTCAAAGAAGCGCGTTTGCTGCGGGCCGGGATGAGGGGCGTACACGTTCACGAGATGGAGCGGCACGTCCCCCAGGCGAACCGTTACGTGCAGCAAGCGGCCTGGCACGGGCTCCTCGACCCCCAAGATCTCCGGCTGAAAATGCGGGCCCAGCAAGATGGCCACCCCACTAGAAATGGCGGTGAGGTGGCTCATGCGGACCTCTCCTTGCCATTCCAGGAGCCACGTGGCTTCGTCTCCCGGAACGGTGTGGGTTTCTTGCAGGAAGCACACCGCATATTTCCCCTCCCGCAGGAGCGAAAAATTGTCAAATCTACGGCGTGCCCCTCTGCCGCCGTTGATGTTGAGGCTGGCTATGGTTATCTTCATGACAAAAGCATAGTGCAACCTCTACCTTAACCTATTGTGGGGGAGGGAGCGGAGTCTTTTGTTGAACTCCGCTCCCTCCGCAGCCCAGCGAGGAGTCCCTCGAGCTCGCGCAGCTCAAGGTGCTGCTCCTTTGTCAAGGGCCCGCCCGCGGCCAAGGTTTTAACGGCGGCGCGGACGGACCCCTTGATCAGCTCCGGCTCGGACCATTTTTCCAGGGCCAGTCGGGCTTGGTCGCGGCGACCCCGGCTCTGGGCCAAAAAGTCCCGGAGTTCCTTTGCAGGAACGAGGAGGGCCTCAGCGGCGGCCGCGAGCAGATCCACCGCCTCACTGGCGGTGGTCTCTAGGTCTTCACCCGCGTCCCCCACCGAGTTCCCGTCCTCCTCCGGGAGGTGGCCGCCAGCAGCCGGCCCATCGACCGCACAAGGTACGGCAAATGAACCGGCCGCTCCAACCGGCCCTGGCACTGCCCCGATCCCACCCCCAGGATCGTCGGCAGAGGAGTCCCCACTGGGCTCTTTTAAAAATGGTGCTGGGTCGGGAAATGACAGCGGAAGGGGTTCCCCCTCCGCCCCAGGAACCGGAGAACAAGGAGAGACCCGGCCATAGGAAATCCCCAGGCCCTCCAAGTGCTCCAGCTCCAAAGTAAGGGGCGAGGGTGGGTGTTCCTCCCCCTCCCCGCTGCCACCCCCCGGCCCAGCATCTACAGTGTCATAATTATTTGTTTCATTCTCTGCCGGGTCGAGCAAATCCCGGGGGAAGTTGGGTAATAGCTGGGCGGGCTCAGGTTCGGCCTTTTCGGCCTCGCCCGCCTCAGTCCCCGGGACGCCCGGCCCGGCGGCTACGCATTCCTCCGCGGTCCCCACGCCCCCCACGACAGGCAGATCTTCCACTCCATCCCCGGGAGGCAGAGGCTGGGCAGCCTCGACTGTCTCACCCTCCCCGGGGAAAGACTCCTCGCGCCTGCAGCGCAATTTGGGGGCGCTGGTGGGGGACGCGGGACACGCGGCGGGCACCGCCTCCTCCGCGGAGGGATGTTGTTCCCCCTCCGCCTCATTGGGGCGGTGCCTCTTTTTGTTCCTGGGGGCGCGCGGAGTCAGGGAGACCTCCATGTCTGCCGAGGCCTCCCGCTCCGCCCCCCCCTTTTCCTTTTCTTGCCCGCGCCTGGGCCCCTCTGTGGTGGTATTCAAGGGCCCGGGCACGGGCTCGGGGCACCCCGCGCTCGCCGGTGACTGGGTTGGGCTGAGCGCGGTGGTCAGACTTTCCGGCGCACCGAGGGGACCCGCCTCGAGATGTTTCGCCTTCTTCCGCGCCTTCTTTCCGGTCGAACGCTCTCCCTCCCCCCCGCCGGAGGCCCTGAAAACAAAGGCCTCCGACGATGCCCGCGCACCCATGGCTCCCGGCACGCGGACGCAACTAGGGGGAGGGGTGGCGGCGGCGCCAGCCTTGGCCGCCTTCGGTGGTTTGGTGGCCTTGGAGGCGGGGCAGTTCTTGCGAACGTGCCCCACCTCCCTGCAGGCATGGCACCGCACGCCGTCCGACGTCCAGAAGACGCGGTAGGCAGTCCCCTCGTGCACCACATTAAAATTACCCTCCGTCGTGTCCTCCCGCGCCAGCCGGACAAAGAGCTGGCGGCGGAAGGAGAACACGTGGCGCAGGCTGTTCTCCCTGAGGCCGAGCGGTATGGGGTTGATCCCTGACCTTACCTCCCCCAGTTGGTGTAGGTGAGGGAGGAGGAGCTCAGCGGGAACAAAGGGCGGGACGTTTGAAATGATGACCCTCTGCGCGGTGGCCTCGAGAGGGTCCACCGGCAGGAACGTCCCGCCCACCGTGAGCCCCTTTTCAAGGGCCAGGGACACCGCCCGCTCCGACCCCAGGAAGAACACGGCCTTCCCAGACATCTTGGAGGCTGCGACAATGGCCGAGGGGCCGACTACCCCAGCCATCGCCCGCACGCACTCCTCAATGCTCATTGTGGGGTGAGTGTAGCTCTTGACCCCGTGTTTCCTGGTTATAAATCTGAACGGTGGCAGGGCAGCGGGTGGCGCAGGAGGTGCCGTGGATGTGGACACCGCCTACGCATACGTCCTTGCTGGCCCTGCCACCGGCGTGGATGGGGTCGCCATCACGGGGTCCCTTTAAGGGCTACACCCACCCCAAAGTCACAGGCCTTAATGGTCTTTTAATGGCCTCGTATATTAACTGAGCAGAGGAGCCCTTAACGAGGCACCTCTCCCCTCGTTGACAATTGGGGAGAGGCCTTGCTCCCTCTGCTCAGTTGTCTTAATTGGTTTTTTTTTTTTTTGCAAATTTGGAAGGAAGAGGCCTCAGAGAGAGAGGGGAGAAACAGAGTAGCAGAGAAAGAGAGAGGGGGGTGGGAAGGGGGGGGGGGACTGCGAGGGCAGGTCTCCCCTCGCAGCTGTGGGTGGGTGCACTCCCCAGATGGCAAAAACACAAAAGTCCTTGGGGTGGTCTTCAGGTGGGGGGAGAAGATGTCTTCACCTGGGGTAGCTGGAGCCACCAGGCACTCCTAACGATCTTTAATTGGGTGAATAAGAAAAACAACAATCTTCAGCCTGGTAGCTCCAGCTATCCCAGGCTAGGCAAATGTGGGGGGGTGGGGGGGGTTCCAATTGTGGGGGGGGCCTAGTTGTAAGCAAGGCCCCCACACACACTTCCACACACACACACACCCCCCGCGATGTTCCGGCCCTCAGTGGTCTTCTTTCCTCCCCCCACCGAAACAACAAAGTCTTTTTTGGGAAATGCACCCACACCCACCTGTAGAATGTTGAGTCTCCCTCCTTCCACACTGGATGGTTGTTGTGGTTTTTCCCCCTCTCTCCAACTCCTTGCAGAATGGTAAGGATGTTTAAATGTTTTCTGCTTTCTCCTCCTCTCCCTCTGGATAGAAGTTGGTGGTGAAACCCCTTCCTTCCTTCTCTTCCTGGGCTGGTCTCAGGGCTCCCCAGGCTGGAGCTCAAGTTGCTAGCTGCTTCCCTCACTGCTCACAGCTCCAACTGAGCAGGACACGCCTCTACTGCTTCACGATTGGTCCCTTGTGCATGAAACTCTTTTGAGTTTATCTGTGAAAACATAAAACATTAAACGGTGCCACCCGACCTGGGTGACACTCCAGACATTTACAAGGCCCATTTTTTTTTTTTTTTTTCCCCCTTTTTTGTGTTTTTTTTGTGTTTTTTCTTTTTTTTTTTGTTTTTTTTGGGCACTAAAATCACAATTTTTCCCCAGTGCCCCCTATAAAAGGGAAGGGGACACTAAAAGCACCGGCAATTAAAACAAATTAACTTTAAAACGTAAGATCAAATTAAAATTTGGTTGCCGGGCGTGATGATGCACTCCAGTCCCTCCGGTGCCCACCTCTCGCGGAAGGCCGCGAGCGTACCGGTGGACACCGCGTGCTCCATCTCCAAGGACACCCTGGACCGGATGTAAGAGCGGAAGAGAGGCAGGCAGTCAGGTTGAACGACCCCCTCGACCGCCCGCTGCCTGGACCGGCTGATGGCACCCTTGGCCGTGCCCAGGAGCAGTCCTACGAGGAGGCCTTCGGACCTACCCGCTCCCCTCCGCACAGGGTGCCCAAAGATCAGGAGAGTGGGACTGAAGTGCAGCCAGAATTTCAGGAGCAGCCCCTTCAAATAGTGGAACAGGGGCTGCAACCTCGTGCATTCAATAAAAACATGGAACACGGACTCCTCCAGACCGCAGAAATTGCAGGCGGCCTGGGAGTCCGTGAACCGGCTTAAAAATTTGTTGCACGGCACTGCTCCGTGCACCACCCTCCAGGCCAAGTCCCCGATGAACAGTGGGAGGACCCCTGCGTAGAGTGCCCTCCATCGGGGACCCCCGCCTCCTCCGGACGGCAAGATGGTACGCCATGGCGTGTCCGGACGGCCGGCGAGGATGGCAAAGTTGAGGGTGTGCAGGAGCAGCCCGTACAGGAAACCCCTCCGCGCGGAACTGAAAGGCACGGAGGGGATTTCCCGGAGGCGGCTCAAGTTGTGAGGCGCCGGCCCCCGAGGGAGGTTCCGGGGTTTGGCGCCGATGAGGAATTCCGTCCGGACGGGGGTCAGTTCGGACGGGATCTCCCCACGTGCTTGAGCCTCCTCGATGCACCTAACGGAGTCAGGGCCCAGAGCTGTTTTTAGCGACTCGATGGCATCGGCCGCGTGGCGGACGTTGGCAGAGTTTAAGCGCCGCGCCAGCGTGTCTGGCGCCATCCAGCCCGCTCCTCCGCCATCGAGCAGGTCCCTGACCCTGGTCACCTCACCAGCCACAGCCCTCTCTTCCGACCGCCACATGAAGCCTCGGCCGTGGAGGTACGGATTCCCGAGCAGCGGCTCCTGCAGGACGGCCGCCACTCCAGCCGGCGGAGAGCTGCGCTTGGTGGAGACTTTGTTCCAGACCCTGATGAGTTCCCTGTAAAAGACAGGCAGCTCCCGGAGGGCGGTCCTGGCACCCCCCAAGTTCACAAACAGGAGCTGCGTGTCATAATTGAGGTCGAGCTGCTGGCGGAAGAAATACCTCGCCAGAGCACACCACCTAGGAGGGGGCTCGACGTAAAGGTATCTCTGCAGGGTCTGAAGACGGAAAGTCGCGAGCTGGGCGCTGACGCACACCAACGACTGACCGCCCTCCTCAAGCGGGAGACTCAAGACCGCGGCAGAGACCCAGTGCTTCCTGTTGTTCCAGAAGAAGTCCACCAGCTTCTTCTGTATCTTGGCGACAAACGCAGGGGGAGGGGTCAAAGTGACCAGCCGGTACCACAGCATTGCGGCCACCAGCTGGTTTATGACTAGCGCTCGACCCCTGTAGGACAGCACTCGGAGCAGTCCTGTCCAGCGCCCTAGGCGAGCGGCGACCTTGGCCTCCAGCTCCTGCCAGTTCGCCGGCCAGGCTCCCTCGTCGGGGCTAAGGTAGACTCCCAGATAGAGGAGATGGGTCGTGCTCCAGGCAAAAGGCCTGAGCTCCTCCGGCAGGGAGTCCACCCGCCACTGACCCACCAGGAGTCCGGAACATTTCTCCCAGTTGATCCTGGCGGAGGACGCGGCCGAGTAAATCTCCTGGCACTCACGCATCCTCCGCAGGTCAGCGGGATCCTCTATCACGAGGAGCACGTCATCGGCGTAAGCCGAGAGGACGACCTCCACGCCCGGCCCTTGCAGAGCCAGTCCCGTCAACCTCGTCCGCAAGAGGCGCAGGAAAGGCTCCACGCAAACGGCGTATAACTGGCCGGACATGGGGCATCCCTGGCGCACCCCTCTCCTAAAGCGAAGGGGCGCCGTCAAGGACCCGTTAACCTTAATCAGACACTCCGCGGCGGCGTACAAAAGTCGGATCCGGGCGACGAAATGCGTCCCGAACCCGAAAGCGCGCAGAGTTCCGAGCAGATAGTCGTGATCCACCCTGTCGAACGCCTTCTCTTGGTCGAGGGATAGGAAGGCGACCGACAGACCAGCCTCCTGGGAGCAATGGATGAGGTCCCGGACCAGATGGATGTTGTCGTGGATCGTCCGGCCCGGGACCGTGTATGACTGGTCGGGGTGGATCATGTGGTCCAGCACGGCACCAAGGCGAGCAGACATCGCCCTGGCGAAGATTTTGTAGTCCGTGCTGAGGAGGGAGACCGGGCGCCAGTTCTTAAGGAGGCGGAGATCGCCCTTCTTAGGCAGCAGGACGATGACTGCCCTGCGCCAAGAGAGGGGCATCTCCCCGGTCGCCAGACTTTCCCCCAGGACCCGCGCGTAGTCGCTCCCCAGGACGTCCCAGAACGCCCTGTGGAACTCCACGGTCAGCCCGTCCAGCCCCGGGGATTTTCCCCTCGAGAGCCGGGCGAGGGCACCGGTCAGCTCCGCCAGGCTTAGCGGAGCTTCCAGATTTTCGGCGCCCTCCGGGCCGACCTTCGGCAGGTCCTCCCACAAAACTCTACGCGCTTCCTCACTGGACGGATCCGGAGAGAACAGAGCCCCGTAATATTCACGGACCCTGTTGTTGACGCCCTCCGGATCCGAGACGAGAGAGCCGTCGTCGGCCAGCAGCGTCAAGAGCTGCTTACGGACACTCTGCCTTTTTTCCAGCGAGTAGAAGAAGGGGGAGCCGCGGTCCAGATCCCGCAGGAACCGGATCCGCGACCTCACGAACGCGCCTCGGGACCCGACGAGCTGCAGGTCCTTCAGCGCGGCCTTCTTCGCTTCGTACACCGTCCGCAGGGCCGGGTCCTGGACGACTTGACCGAGACGGGCTTCCAGGTCGAGCACCTCTTTTTCTAGGCACCCGACTCTGGCCGTCCGCCTCTTGGTCGACCCCCTCGCGTACTCTTGACAGAAGACGCGGACGTGAGCCTTGCCCACGTCCCACCATAGCCTCAAGGAGGGGAAGCCCCCCTGCTTCCTTCTCCAGTCGGACCAGAATCGACGGAACGAGTCCTGGAACCGCACGTCCTCCAGCAGCCGGTTGTTAAAGTGCCAGTACGCGGACCCCGTCCCCGCGCGGAGCGAAGCGAGCTCCGCCCACACCAGGTGGTGGTCCGAACACGGCACCGGCCGCATGGAGGCCGCCGGGACGCAGGAAACGTACGCCCGAGACACGTAAAGGCGGTCGACTCTAGACCATCCAACTCCAGGCCTCACCCAAGTAAAGGCGCTGGAGTCGGGGTGGAGATTTCGCCAGACGTCCACCAAGTCGAAGGACCCGACCAGGTCCCTCAACTTCTCCATCGCCGTCATGCACTGCGGGGCACCGGAGCGGTCCCTCGCCTCGAGGGTGCAGTTAAAATCCCCCCCGAGGACAATGCAGTCGCCGACGTCGACGGAGCCAAGAAGAGCGGACACCTCTTCAAAGAAGCGCGTTTGCTGCGGGCCGGGATGAGGGGCGTACACGTTCACGAGATGGAGCGGCACGTCCCCCAGGCGAACCGTTACGTGCAGCAAGCGGCCTGGCACGGGCTCCTCGACCCCCAAGATCTCCGGCTGAAAATGCGGGCCCAGCAAGATGGCCACCCCACTAGAAATGGCGGTGAGGTGGCTCATGCGGACCTCTCCTTGCCATTCCAGGAGCCACGTGGCTTCGTCTCCCGGAACGGTGTGGGTTTCTTGCAGGAAGCACACCGCATATTTCCCCTCCCGCAGGAGCGAAAAATTGTCAAATCTACGGCGTGCCCCTCTGCCGCCGTTGATGTTGAGGCTGGCTATGGTTATCTTCATGGCAAAAGCATAGTGCAACCTCTACCTTAACCTATTGTGGGGGAGGGAGCGGAGTCTTTTGTTGAACTCCGCTCCCTCCGCAGCCCAGCGAGGAGTCCCTCGAGCTCGCGCAGCTCAAGGTGCTGCTCCTTTGTCAAGGGCCCGCCCGCGGCCAAGGTTTTAATGGCGGCGCGGACAGACCCCTTGATCAGCTCTGGCTCGGACCATTTTTCCAAGGCCAGTCGGGCTTGGTCGCGGCGACCCCGGCTCTGGGCCAAAAAGTCCCGGAGTTCCTTTGCAGGAATGAGGAGGGCCTCAGCGGCGGCCGCGAGCAGATCCACCGCCTCACTGGCGGTGGTCTCTAGGTCTTCACCCGCGTCCCCCACCGAGTCCCCGTCCTCCTCCGGGAGGTGGCCGCCAGCAGCCGGCCCATCGACCGCACAAGGTACGGCAAATGAACCGGCCGCTCCAACCGGCCCTGGCACTGCCCCGATCCCACCCCCAGGATCGTCGGCAGAGGAGTCCCCACTGGGCTCTTTTAAAAATGGTGCTGGGTCGGGAAATGACAGCGGAAGGGGTTCCCCCTCCGCCCCAGGAACCGGAGAACAAGGAGAGACCCGGCCATAGGAAATCCCCAGGCCCTCCAAGTGCACCAGCTCCAAAGTAAGGGGCGAGGGTGGGTGTTCCTCCCCCTCCCCGCTGCCACCCCCCGGCACAGCATCTACAGTGTCATTAAAACCCATAAATTGTGTTTCTGCCGGGTCGAGCGACTCCCGGGGGAAGTTGGGTATTGGCTGGGCGGGCTCAGGTTCGGCTTTTTCGGCCCCGCCCGCCTCAGTCCCCGGGACGCCCGGCCCGGCGGCAATGCATTCTTCCGCTGGCCCCACGCCCCCCACGACAGGCAGATCTTCCACTCCATCCCCAGGAGGCAGCGGCTGGGCAGCCTCGACTGCCTCACCCTCCCCGGGGACAGACTCTTCGCGCCTGCAGCGCAATTTGGGAGCGCTGGTGGGGGACGCGGGACACGCGGCGGGCACCGACTCCTCCGCGGAGGGATGTTGTTCCCCCTCCGCCTCATCGGAGCCGCGCCTCCTTTTGTTCCTGGGGGTGCGCGGAGGCAGGGAGACCCCCATGTCTGCCGAGGCCTCCCGCTCCGCCCCCCCCTTTTCCTTTCCTTTCCCGCGCCCGGGCCCCTCTGTGGTGTTATTCATGGGCTCGGGCACGGGCTCTGGGCACCACGCGCTCGCCGGTGACTGGGTTGGGCTGAGCGCGGTGGTCAAATTATCTGGCGCACCGAGGGGACCCGCCTCTAGATGTTTCGCCTTCTTCCGCGCCTTCTTTCCGGTCGGACGCTCTCCCTCCCCCCCGCCGGAGGCCCTGAAAACAAAGGCCTCCGACGATGCCCGCGCACCCATGGCTCCCGGCACGCGGACGCAACTAGGGGGAGGGGTGGCGGCGGCGCCAGCCTTGGCCGCCTTCGGTGGTTTGGCGGCCTTGGAGGCGGGGCAGTTCTTACGAACATGCCCCACCTCCCTGCAGGCATGGCACCGCACGCCGTCCGATGTCCAGAAGACGCGGTAGGCAGTCCCCTCGTGCACCACATTAAAATTTCCCTCCGTCGTCTCCTCCCGCGCCAGCCGGACAAAGAGCTGGCGGCGGAAGGAGAACACGTGGCGCAGGCTGTTCTCCCTGAGGCCGAGCGGTATGGGGTTGATCCCCGACCTTACCTCCCCCAGTTGGTGTAGGTGAGGGAGGAGGAGCTCAGCGGGAACAAAGGGCGGGACGTTTGAAATGATGACCCTCTGCGCGGTGGCCTCGAGAGGGTCCACCGGCAGGAACGTCCCGCCCACCGTGAGCCCCTTTTCAAGGGCCAGGGACACCGCCCGCTCCGACCCCAGGAAGAACACGGCCTTCCCAGACATCTTGGAGGCTGCGACAATGGCCGAGGGGCCGACTACCCCAGCCATCGCCCGCACGCACTCCTCGATGGTCATTGTGGGGTGAGTGTAGCTCTTGACCCCGTGTTTTTTAGTAATGAGTCTGAAAGGTGGCAGGGCAGCGGGTGGCGCAGGAGGGGCCGTGGAAGCGGTTGCCACCTGCGCATACGTCCTTGCTGGCCCTGCCACCGGCGTGGATGGGGTCGCCATCACGGGGTCCCTTTAAGGGCTACACCCACCCCAAAGTCACAGGCCTTAATGGTCTTTAATGGCCTCGTATGTTAACTGAGCAGAGGAGCCCTTAACGAGGCACCTCTCCCCTCGTTGACAATTGGGGAGAGGCCTTGCTCCCTCTGCTCAGTTGTCTTAATTGGTTTTTTTTTGCAAATTTGGAAGGAAGAGGCCTCAGAGAGAGAGGGGAGAAACAGAGTAGCAGAGAAAGAGAGAGGGGGGTGGGAAGGGGGGGGGCTGCGAGGGCAGGTCTCTCCTCGCAGCTGTGGGTGGGTGCACTCCCCAGATGGCAAAATACAAAAGTCTTTGGGGTGGTCTTCAGGTGGGGGGAGAAGATGTCTTCACCTGGGGTAGCTGGAGCCACCAGGCACTCCTAACGATCCCTAATTGGGTGATTAATGAAAATCTTCAGCCTGGTAGCTCCAGCTATCCCAGGCTAGGCAAATGTGGGGGGGGGTGGGGGGGGTTCCAATTGTGGGTGGGGCCCAGTTGTAAGCACGGCCCCCACGCACACTACCACACACACACACACCCCCCGCGATGTTCCGGCCCTCAGTGGTCTTCTTTCCTCCCCCCACCGATACAACAAAGTCTTTTTGGGAAATGCACCCACACCCACCTGTAGAATTGTTGAGTCTCCCTCCTTCCACACTGGATGTTGGTTGTTGTGGTTTTTCCCCCTCTCTCCAACTCTTTGCAGAAATGATGAAGTTGTTGTAAAGTTTTCTGCTTTCTCCTCCTCTCCCTCTGGGTAAAGTTGAAGGTGAAACCCCTTCCTTCCTTCTCTTCCTGGGCTGGTCTCAGGGCTCCCCAGGCTGGAGCTCAAGTTGCTAGCTGCTTCCCTCACTGCTCACAGCTCCAACTGAGCAGGACACGCCTCTACTGCTTCACGATTGGTCCCTTGTGCATGAATGACAGAAGGATAGTTTGCAGGTGAAGCAGGTAATCAGGAAGGCGAATGGAATGTTGGCCTTCATTGCGAGAGGGATGGAGTACAAAAGCAGGGAGGTGTTGCTGCAACTGTATAAGGTATTGGTAAGACCGCACCTGGAGTACTGCGTGCAGTTTTGGTCACCTTACTTAAGGAAGGATATACTAGCTTTGGAAGGGGTACAGAGACGATTCACTAGACTGATTCGAGAAATGAGGGGGTTAACTTATGATGATAGATTGAGTAGACTGGGTCTTTACACCTTGGAGTTCAGAAGGATGAGGGGTGATCTTATAGAAACATTTAAAATCATGAAAGGGATAGACACGATCGAGGCAGAGAGGTTGTTTCCACTGGTCGGGGAGACTAGAACTAGGGGGCACAGTCTCAAAATACGGAGGAGCCAATTTAAACCGAGTTGAGAAAGAATTTCTTCTCCCAGAGGGTTGTGAATCTGTGGAATTCTCTGCCCAAGGAAGCAGTTGAGGCTGGCTCATTGAATGTTTTCAAGTCAAAGAGAGATAGATTTTTAAGCAATAAGGGAATTCAGGGTAACGGGGAGAGGGCGGGTAAGTGGAGCTGAGTCCACGACCAGATCAGCCATGATCTTATTGAATGGCGGAGCAGGCTCGAGGGGCTAGATGGCCTACTCCTGTTCCTAATTCTTATGTTCTTATGTTCTTATGTTTAGACGTTGGGTACATTGCGATAGGGGCGGTTTAGACAAGCCAGAATATTGTATTGTACTACATCATCACTGTATTTACTTGTTTTGCTGTGTTGAGGTATCTTTAATAAAAGCATTGCCGGTTGAGACCGAGGTATTTGTCCTTGACTCATTCATCTGTTCCGTACAGTAATCACTCCCAGGTCTAGAACTATTGTAACGTGGGGGTGTGTCGAAAACACCTAAGGGAAACCACTTACAATTGTAGAACGTGCCCAACTTTCGTTCCATTTAAATCATACTTTCCTCGGACCAGAATCTCCCTCAGTCTTTCTTTCCTCCCACAATCTTCAGCTATTTAAAACTCAAATCAGCATCACCTAATCATTGCTTGCTGATTTAACTCTTCTAATTTGCTCATTCAGTCTCGCTGATGTCCTGCATTATGAACCTAGGCCTTTCACTTTGGTTCTCCATAAATTAAAAAAAATAAAGAACCTATTTGGCTTTCTCTAGTTTTCTTTATCCCAAAGGAATAACAATTAATCACAATTATTTTACTTTATTTGGTTTAAATGATTTGTGTCTTTTTCCGTAAGTCAGAATGTGTAGTTTGACATACTAGTACTGGTAACAAGATATTTCTGTTCCTATCTTGTAATACAGAAGACACTGTAACAGAATGAATCCTAATCAGCAGTAATGCATTCTATCGTGTGATCAGTGTACTCCGATTCAATGTATTTTTTATGGCACCTTGAATTGAAGGCATCAAATAAAGTAATACTGAGAAAATTACAGAACAGATATGGGAAGATATCATTTTAGCTTTGAATTTGTTTTAATTATTCATTCATGGGATGTGGGCGTCGCTGGCAAGACCAGCATTTATTGCCCATCCCTAATTGCCCTTGAGAAGGTGGTGGTGACGTCATGTGGCAACACAGCTGTCTGAACCTCCCGTGCAGCTGGCTCACCAGCTTTTAAATGCAAAAACCATGCATGTGCGAATTTTTGAATGCGAAACAGTAGAAGTAATGTTGGAGGGAGTTCCAGGATTTTGATTCAGCGACGATGAAGGAATGGCAATATATAATGTGTAACTTGGAGGTGATGGTGTTCCCATACACCTGCTGCCCTTGTTCCTTTAGGCGGTAGAGGTCGCGGGTTTGGGAGGTGCTGGTGAAGAAAATAATGTCAGTGAAGGACAAGTTGATCATTTTGTTATTTTACTTGCTCAACAGGAAAGGCTAATTGGCACCAGGGAACTGACAAGGGGAAAATACAAACATATTTTGAATCCAAGCAAGTCTTTTTGTGAATCATACAGACCAATGAGGTCGTTGGTTCACGCTTGTCTGCACTGAGTTAGTTGATCTCAGTCTCGATTGTACAGAGGTGCGAGTCACCAAAATTGGCCTCAGTGTCCTATTAGGCGGGAGAAGGGTTTCTATGGTTTTCACTCCTAGTTGTGATACAGTGATCTTTGATGGAAAATACCAACACATGGACCTTGAGTGAGGGTAGGTACAGACTCAGCTTTGTTCTCACCAAAGCCTACTGATGTATATAGGCTCACAGGATGACGATTTGGGCGAGATCCTGAAGGGATGGCAATAGCCTATGGAATTGTATCCTAGGATGATTCACTGCATTCCGAAGAGGAGGAGAAAAAGGAAGGGGCAGGGAATTACAGAGAAGATAAGAAAAATGGACAAACCTCCAGCTAGCATCTTAGAAAGTATTTTCCTATTTTCTTTGTTTGTAGATGTTTTTCAGAATCAGGCTAACTGTACACATCTGAAAATATAAGGCAGGCCTACTCTGTGCCAGAAAGAAGATTTCAAACCCTGTGTTTTGGCACTTGACAAATAGAGTATATGAAGATTGATGCTGATGCAAACTCTACTGCCTCCAGGATCCAGGGCATCACACTGCTATTGATTGAAGAGTGCTATTGGTACTCAGGTAGTCAATTCTACATTTCATCAGTGGGGTTATGATTGATGATGGAGTGATTACTGGAATTTGTTACTTCATGGTCAATTAGAACTTTATTTGGTCAGTATTTGAGATAAATGGAGATTATATTCATCCCATGAGAATTATTATCTGCATGCCGTGATCTCTCACTACATCTTCTTGCCAAGTATTTAGTAAACATGCATATATTTTTAACTTTTGTGTTTCAAAATAATTTTATACATTCTGACATGAAGGGTTAGATCATATGATAATCACACACTAACAAGGGCTCACAAAAGCCAAGTTGTAAATTAGCAGTAAATTGAGAATTCATGCAGAATTATCTCCCTTTCATCTTATGGTTGTTGCAGGCCAATCATCTCAACCCCAGGATATCGCTGTAGGGAGGCGTCCTCAGATCAACCATCTTCCGCTGATTCAAAAATGACATTCCCTCCATTAGGAATGGGACTGTTTGCTGACAATTTCAGTGTTCAGCTCCATTGAAAAACTCCTCTAATAATGAAGCAGTTCATACCAGCCTAAAGCAACAACAACAACTTGCATTTATATAGTACCTTTAACATAATAAAACATCCTAAGGCGCTTCACAGGAGCGATTATCAAACAAAATTTGACATCAAACCACAGAAGGAGATATTAGGACAGGTGACCAAAAGAGATAGGTTTGAAGGGACACCTTAAAGGAAGAGAGAGGTAAAGATGTGGAGAGTTTTATGGAGGGAATTCCAGAGCTTAGGGCCAAGGCAGCTGAAGGCACAGCCACCAATGGCGGAGCGATTAAAATCAGGAATGCGCAAAAGGCAAGAATTAGAGAAGCACAGAGATTTCGGAGGGTTGTAGGGCTGGAGGAAATTACAGAGATAAGGAGGGGTGAGGCCATGGAGGAATTTGAAAACAAGGCTGAGAATTTTAGACAAGGAAAGTTGTCCAGCAGAACCTGGACAACATCCAGGCTTGGAAGTAGCAGGTAATATTTACACCACCTGAATGCCAGTTAATGACTATCTCAAACAAGAGTAAGCTCAGTCACCTCTGCCTGATCTTCATTGGTACCAGTACTACTCAATCCCCCCACCATCAATATTTTGGGTGTCACAATTGACCAACACAGTGGCTACAGGAACAGGGCAGAGTCTGGGTACTCTGCAACGAGTGGTTCATCTCTTGACCTCTCAAGACTCTCCACAATCTATAAGACTCAAATCAGGACAGTGATACAATTCTAACCACTCGTCAGGATGTTTGTAGCCACAACATTCAGGATGTTCAACATCATCCAAGACAGAGCAGTTCACTTGATCGGTGCCGCTGCCATTGGACTCCATGTTACCCGCCATCACCTGCACATTGTAACTGCAATGTATATTATCTGCAGGATGCATTGCAGCAACTCACCAAGGTTACTTCAACAGCACCTGACTCTCCTGAAACCTCCAACACCGAGAAGAACAAGAGCAACAATGTTGTGGGAACACCATCATCTCCAAGTTACACACCATCCTGACTTGGGCATACATATTCATTCCTTTATCATCACCGAATCAATATCATGGAATTCTCATCATTGTAAGAGCACCATCATCAAAAAGACTCCAACAGGTCAAGAAGAAGGCCCACCACCACTTTCAAAGCAATCAGGGATTGGCAATAATTGAAACTTGGCAATGTCCCACACATCCTGGGAACAAATTTTTAAAATATACATATTTACACCTTCTGAAAACTGACTGGGGTAAACTGCATGAAGGGAAAATAATTGTACCTCACCCGACGGTGGAAACACATTGTGTTTCAAGCTCCATTTCTCTACACAAGTTTAGCACAGCACACACCCAGTGGTGAAGATGCACCTTCTATTCTTATTTCACATTTGTCCTTTTTTGGGGCAGTCATGCAGGTCTGGCAAGACACATGCCACCATTTTCATATTTTGTGAGATCTGTCTGACTGCTCCTCTCTGTGGGACAACCCAGATATTCCTCTAAGTTGTATTTCGATCTATCACAGTTTATTCCCTTGCTGGAGTGTGACTTGATCCATGCTACTTTGCTGCAAGGAGATCTTTTCTTAATTTAGGTATCTTGAGAACTTCAAAGTCATTCCAAGCCAAAAGCTATGTATTAGATGTCCAGGCAGGTGTTGCAACTGGAGTGCTTTTAATTGATTGGTTAATTTAATTGATCTATTTTATATTGATTTCTATGGACAAGATGAACACCTCCCACTTACAAGAACTGTAGGTAGCAAGACTTAATTGTCCAATTTCAACCGACTCGATTTGGTCTGCAGTTCCTAGACTATCGATCGGCAACTGCCTACCCACACCTGGAGTAATGCGTACAGTTTTGGTCTCCGTATTTAAGGAAGGATATGCTTGCATTGGAGGCTGTTCAGAGTAGGTTCACTAGGTTGATTCCGAAGATGAGGGGGTTGACTTATGAAGATAAGTAGTGTAGGTTGGGCCTATACACATTGGAGTTCAGAAGAATGAGAGGTGATTTTATCGAAACATATAAGATAATGAGGGGGCTCGACTCAGTGGATGCAGAAAAGATATTTCCACATAGGGGAAACTAATACTAGGGGACATAGTCTCAGAATAAGGAGCCGCTCATTTAAAACTTAGATGAGGAGGAATTTCTTCCTTCAGAGGGTTGTAAATCTGTGGAATTCTCTGCCCTGGAGAGCTGTGGAGGCTGGGTCATTGAATACATTTAAGGTGGAGTTAGATTTTTGAGCGATAAGGGAATAAAGGGTTATGGGTAGCAGGCAGGGAAGTGGAGCTGAGTCCATGATCAGATCAGCCATGATCTTATTGAATGATGGAGCAGGCTCAAGGGGCCAAATGGCCTACACCTGCTCTTATTTCTTATGTTCTTATGTTACCCAAGAGACAACTGAACATTCTTCACTTTACCTGGCACACACCAGAGTAGTTGTGTCATTGGTGACATGAGATTACAGAGCAGCGTTGAAGAGAGTGCAGAGGAGTTAGCTTCCACTCGTATATCTTCTAGACTTCTCCCTTAATCCAGTTTATTGGACAATAAAGCTGCGTTATGTCAAGCCCATCACAGGTTTCTCGATTGCACCCAGTTTCCTGCATTATGTTTTGGATCTTCCTCTGGAGGATTCTGGAATGTGACATGAGACTGCTTTGATACTGCAGATCAGATCTTATTCATATGCCAGGCTTACAAATGAGAGAGCTATGTATTCCATATGTTCATCTCAAGCAACATTTCTTCATGTCCTTTTTTGAATTATTGAGCAAAGGACCAGGTTGTGTGATTCCTAGTCTTCACAATTACCCAGTGGATAAAGTGAAGTGGCCATGAGGTCTGGAAGGTATTTGCAATTATTTACTTCCACCAAACTCAATTTACAGGGGACAGCTACCCAACACAATCCCACCCTCCCCATCTTGTTATTTGCCCATTTTTCTTTCATTTTTATCCACTCTTATGCATGTTGTCCAAATGACTTAATAAGCACAGGTACTTCAACTCCAGAAAGAGACAGGGGCTCAGAAGGGTCCTTTAAGACCTTCCTTAAAGCCCATTTCTGTGACCAACCCCTTCTGATATTTTCTTCTTTGGCTCAGCATTCATTTTTTTCTGATCATGCATATGTGAAGCACCTTGGAATGTTTTTCTATATTAAAGGCACTATATAAATGTAAGCTGCTGTGGTTGTAAAAGTACACAAGACATTTAATGGGACAGAGAAACTGTACTTTCAGTTGTGACTAAGTAGCGGGACAAAGGGGCACTCATTCAAGGCGGGTGAAGGATAAATTTAGGGCAGACACCAGGATGTATGGGGGTGAAATTGTGCAAGGGGCTCATAGTGAATCAGCAGCCCGTTTTACAGCACGCCCAATTTTTTTTTTCATTATGGTGTAAATGGGCCACGATGAACCTGTCTCATGCTGCTGGCGTAAACCAATTTCACTCCCTATTTTTTTACAGAGTTTGTGCTCCCCAGCAGAAAAGAGTTGCTAGGAAGAGTGGTTGAGGGCAGGACACTGGACTAATTTAGGAACCAGCTGAATGCTTTAATGAGAAGAGAGTACGATTGGGTATGAGATCCCCACTATGAGATTGAAGAGGTCAAAGAGCCTTTGTCTTCCAAATCTATCTTATGACATACGCATCCTGTCTTTTTGGATTGTTCATTAGGAATGTTGAAAATCATGCCTAAGATCTGTCCTAGTGCAAGCTCATGATTTAAACTATTGATCTCAATCATCGCTGACAATGTTAGGCTACACTCAATCTCTACAGTGCTCTTCGGCTTAGTCCGTATCAAGATTATGTCTCGGATCTTTCAATGTTATTGTTTACTTACTTAATGTTGCCTCAGGGGTTTTATATTGCAAATTTGTACTTAACTTTGTGTTGCTACAATATCTCTACTCTGCTCCACATAGTGTGAGGTTAACCTTCTTTTCACATTTTATTTCATTTTATCTGTAATTTCCCTTGAGTTTTGCCTTTGTATGTTGTAGCTACTGCTGTGGAATTTGAAAATTTCAGGAGTGAAAGAGCAGCATCACGTTTGGTGGAGGACTGTGTGTTGGACATCCTGGCAAGTTGTGTGTTTGATATCTTGGGGAGTTAAGGGTTAATAGTCGAACTTCTTTGTATCATGGAGCAACAGACTTTCCAAGGTAAACAGGATGGCTTTGAAGTGTTATGAGAGGAATGCATAGTGTCTTCTGATACAAAAAGTGCTTGTGCAAGGAAATAAATGACAGTAATGACATCAGCCATGAGTACTTAAAGTGTAACTTTAGGAGCTAGAGTAATAAACGTAAGTAAAGAGATCCATTAGCCAAAATATAGAAAGATAACATAAGTCATCCTCAACTCCGAGGGACTGTTATTATGAGAAAGATAACAGTTGATAAAGCCTGTTCTTTAAAGAGCTTAAGAACAGTTAGGTCAGGAAGTCTTGTTTGAGGGAAGTAGCTTTAGAATAAACAACTACAAATGTTTACATGAATAGTTTGTCTTCAAAGGATTTGGGAATAGATACGTCATGAGGTCTTATCTATGGCATGTACCTTTAGTGTCGGCAAAATACGGTGTATAAAGGGACATGATTTTCAACAGGTTTTCAGAGAGTTCAAAAGATACAGAAACCAAAAAGCTGCTCTCTCTGTATACAGTTAGGCCGATCACTGTGCTGTATAATAATAAAGGCTGTTCCATATACTGCACTATAAAATGTCTCGTGCTTACTCAAAATATGTTATTGTGGACCAGAGGAGGAATGCTAACATTTGGGCCATGCACTCGTCCAACGAATACGCGGACGGTGAATATTATTTAATATTGATAGTGGGTAGAACTCTTAAGAATTGCGATTTAGGGAATAGGATGGAATCAGCCAAAATAGCCTGATTCTCAGCCCAGTTGGTCCCTTTGAAAATTGTGTAAACTTTCAAATTTACAGACCAGCAAAGAAAATGAATTCTTCCTCACACAATATCGCTTTGAAAAAGCCTGTGTACTCTATGCACCAGGGACCCAGTGAGCTATATTTGTCTCCCAACTCAGATGCCTGCAAGGAAGGAGAGACACATTCTTCTCCATTAGACGCTTGGTGGCTGTGCACTCCCACTCCAACAGACTATTAATAATGTTCAAATGAAAGCAGCTTGCCAGTGAAATAGTAGCAGGAATTTAACAGAAAGTAATGTACCTTTATTTCCTTACATTTTTCTATGAGTCCTGGCCAAAGTGATGTACTGTTTTTAATCTTGTTTTGATCCCCTATAGTAGTTTATGAACATTAAGGCGAAGAGTTTTAAAGCAGATTAATTTGCCGCATAGAGCTGAGGATGAGTAATAAATGGGGTCTGGGACTACACATGTTCCATTCTCAAGTAGTCGTGGAATGAATTAACTTTTTGTGCATCTATGGACCTCTGAGTTAGCAAAATAATTACTGACGGTGAATGTTATGGCGACAGCTATTGATTGGGAAATTCTCATTTTATGGAAAATTCTGTACGTGAAACCATTAATGAAAGCTTTAGGGATTAATCAAGGCAATCTCATGTTTATTGATCGTCTCAGCACTTTAGCAAGATTATGTAACAGACATAGTTTAAATCTTCAGGTCTACATGGACAGAGAACAATAAAATAATGAAACATAGGGGTGGAAATTCGGTCGCTCCTCTGTTGCGGCGTTAACCCGGGCGGAGCAGTAAATTTTGCGTCGGGAAATGGTTTGAGTCTCCAGTCACAAAATTCAACAGCTGGGCCGTGAGTGTGGAGCGGAGCACTAAGGGAGGCGATCCACATCTCTTTTAAGACATTAGATCGGCTGAGCAAATGAAAATCCCGAGGTAAACAGTTGGCCTCAGAGCGCCCTAAGAGAGGCTTCCGTGAAAAAAAATCTAAAAAAACCCTCCAAAAACATTCCCAATACTTTACTGATGCCACATCCACATGAATCGTAAAAATCCACGCACAGGCATCTTCCACCCTTCAAGATGTAGTTTGGGATCTGGAATATTAGGTCCTTCATTGAAACACCTGTGAACTCATCCCTTTTTGGCGTGGAAGCAAGTCATCCTCGCTTCGAGGACTGCCTATGATGATGATGAAAAATAAAAAATTTTTAAATAATAACATTTACCTTAGGTAGACATTCCTTCCCTCACTGCGGCCGCTACAGCTGGAACCACCAGCTTTCACAAGTGGTCCCACTAGGGTGCGCTGCGGGGCGCTATGGATCGGGTGAGTTTCAAATCTCAAGCCAGTGTCGCAACTCGGGGCGTTGCACACCAGCTTGCCTCTCCGGGGTGGTACTGCTCCGCTCCCCCGCAAACCCGGCATTGAATGTCCCAATCGGGTGCTGGAAGCTTTCCGTCACTATTATCGCCCCTCCGGGGCGAAAACAGAGACGGTCACGAACTGAAAATCCAGCTCAAAATATTTAATCACAGAATCATAGAATCTTTCAGCTCAGAAGGAGGCCGGTTGGCCCGTCATGCCTGTGCCAGCTCTATGAAAGAGCTGTGCAATTAGTCCCACACCCTCGCTCTTCCCCCGTAGCCTGCAAATGTTTCCTTTTCAAGTATTTATCTAATTCCCTTTTGAAAGTTGCTATTGAATCTGATTCCACCACCCTTTCAGGCAGTGCATTCCAGTTCACAACAATTGGCTGGGTAAAAAAAATTCTCCTCATTTTCCTTCTGGTTCTTTTGCCAATTATCTTAAATGTATCTCCTCTGGTTACCAACCCTCCTGCCAATGGAAACAGTTTTTCCCTGATCTGCTCTATCAAAACACCTCTATTAAATCTCACAAAACTTTAATGAGAAACCAAAGTAAAGGTCCAAAGCTCACGTTGTAGGACACCACCAGGTTTGAAGAGTAGAAGACAAGTAATTGGTTGACACCAAGATTGTGTTTTAAAGACTTTAGTTTTTACAAGTTTCAGCTTGAGTTAGTTCGTCACATTCTCATGTCTAAATCAGAAGGTTGTAGACTCAAGCCCCACTCCTTGGACTTCAGCAATAATCTCAGCTGACATTCTGATTCAATCAATGCGACCATAAACACTTTGGGAAATGGCTCGGTAATTTTTGCAACAATTGTCAGTATTGTCCTGAGTTGAATTTAAAGTGTGTCTGGCAATAGTGAGTGAAGGGGCTTGCATCGTATCTGGCCAAAGCTTCACACGCAAGTTTGAACCGTTCTTTGAGATTGAACAATTCATAAAGTCTTGGCCTCAGAGACAGGTTATTTTCAGAGATGCTATTTTAATGTCTCCGATTAATACTCATTATGTCATTAAGTCACTCTGCAGCACATTCTTTCCACGTTGCATTGGGAGCTGACTTGACTCTACAAAGAATTACCTGCAGCTACTATGCTGGAAATACTGAGTTCAGCCACAATGTCAGGCAGATTATACTTGATAATTTACATTAAAAGCTTCTAGTGCCCTCTTGTGGTGGTCAGTTCACTAAAGTAATCAATAACAACAATTTTCATTTATATAGCGCATTTAACGCGTTTCACAGAGACATAATCAAGCAAAAATGGATGCCAAGCCAAAGAAGGAGATTTAGAAGATGTTTCCAAAAGCTTGGTTAAAGAGGTGGATTTTAAGGAGGAATTTGGGGAGGTAATTTCAGAGCATGGGGCCTAGAGGGCAGAAGACATGGCTGCCAACAATGGGGCGAAGGGAGTGAGGAATGCACAAAAGGCTAGAGTTGGGGAAACAGAGAGTTCTGGGGCATTGTAAAGCTGGAAAATGTTACAGAGATAGGGAGGGGCAAGGTCATGGAGAGATTTAAACATGAGGATGAGAATTTGAATTTGAAACTATTGGGGACTAGTAGCCAGTGTAGGTGAGTAAGGACAGGGATGATTGGTAAGCAAAACTTGGTACGGAATAGGCTATGGGCAGCAGAGTTTTGGATTAGCTGAAGTTTATGGAGTTTGGAGGAAGGGAGCATTGGAACAGTTGAGTCCGTAGGGGAGAATGGATCAGGGTTTCACCAGCCGATGGGCTGAGGCAGTTAATGTTTTGGAGGTGGAAGTAGGCAGTCTTTGTGATGGAGAGGATGTGGGGTTGGAAGATCAGGATGTTGAGGTTGCGAATAGTCTGGTTCAAGCTGATACAGTGGCCGGGAAGGGGGATGGAATTGATGGCTAGGGAACGGAGTTTGTGGCAGGGACCAAAAGTAATGACTTCAATCTTCCCAATGTTTAGCTGGATGAAATTGCAGCTCATCCAAAACTTGATGTCGGACAAGGAACCTAACAACATAGAGGCAGTGGAGGGCTGGAGAGAGATGGTAGAGAGGTGTTATCAGTGTACATGTGGAAGCTGACTCTGTGTTGCCAAAGGGCAGCATATGGATGAATAAAATGAGGGAGCCAGGAGGACTCTGGAGGTAAGAGTGCAGGGGAAAGAAAAGAAGCCATTGTGGAGTTGCTCTGGTACAATTGGATAAGTAACAATGAAACCAAGCGAGGGCATGCCCACTGAGCGGGACAACAGAGGAGAGGCATAGGAGGAAGATAGTATGATCTACTGTGTCAAAGGTTGCACGAAGGTCAAGGAAGGATGGTGTAATGTATTTGCTTCATAGGTTCTTTGCTTAAGAATTCATAGCAACACATTGCTATTAAGAACTAGCTGGTTTATTAGCAAAGGGTTTAACAATCACACTACACATTATCAGTTCATCCACCAGACTCACAACCATCTGCCTCATCGAGGATCCCCCGAACCCAACTGGCTGGGGTTTTATTGAGTTTTGTGAACATCACGTGACTGGCTAAGCCACTCCCAACTCAACAGCTCAACAACTCTTATAGTTGAAGACAAATCAAACAGTTAAATCAAGTGCTCCCTGATCTGGGGGACACTCCAAACACTTTTCAAATGCCCTTTTTTTTGGTTTTTATGGGGCTTTTTTTTGGTGATTTTTTGGGGGGTTTGTCTGGTTTTTTTGGGCACTAAAAACACAAATTTTACAAGTGCCCCCTATAAAAGGAGAGGGGGACACTAAAACCCGGCAATAAAACTAATTAAACTTTAAAACATATAAAATCAAATTAACATTTGGTTGCCGGAGGTGATGATGCACTCCAGTCCCTCCGGCGCCCACCTCTCGCGGAAGGCCGCGAGCGTACCGGTGGACACCGCATGCTCCATCTCCAGGGAAACACTGGCTCGGATGTAAGCACAGAAGAGAGGCAGGCAGTCGGACTGAACGACCCCCTCGACCGCTCGCTGCCTGGACTGGCTGATGGCACCCTTGGCCGTGCCCAGGAGCAGTCCTACGAGGAGGCCTTCGGACCTATCCATTCCCCTCCGCACAGGGTGCCCAAAGATCAGGAGTGTGGGGCTGAAGTGCAGCCAGAAATTGAGGAGCAGCCCCTTTAAATAATGGAACAGGGGCTGCAACCTCGCACATTCCGCATAGAGTGCACTCCATCGGGGACCCCCGTCTCCTCCTGACAGCAAGGTGGTGCACCATGACGTGTCCGGACGGCCGGCGAGGATGGCAAGGTGGAGAGTGTGCAGGAGCGGCCCGTACAGGAAACCCCTCCGTGTAGAACTGAAAGGCACGGAGGGGATTTCCCTGAGGCGGCTCAAGTTGTGAGGCACCGGCTCCCGAGGAAGGTTTCAGGGCTTGGCGCCGATGAGGAATTCCGTCCTGACGGGGGTCAGTTCAGACGGGATCTCCCCACGTGCTTGAGCCTCCTCGACACACCTAACGGAGTCAGGGCCCAGAGCTGTTTTTAGCGACTCGATGGCATTGGTCACGCGGCGGACATCAGCCCAGTTTAGGCACCGTGCCAGCACGTCTGGCGCCAACCAGCCCGCTCCTCCGCCATCGAGCAGGTCCCTGACCCTGGTCACCTCGCCAGCCACAGCCCTCTCGTCCGTCTGCCACCTAAAACCGCGGACGTGGGGGTACGGATTCCCGAGCAGCGGCTCCTGTAGGACAGCCGCCACTCCAGCCGGTGGAGAGCTGCGCTTGGTGGTGACTTTGTTCCAGACCCTGGTGAGTTCCTGCTAAAAGACAGGCAGCCCCTGCACGGCAGTCCTGACGCCCCCCAGGCTCACCAGCAGGAGCTGCGTGTCGGAATTGAGGCTGTACTGCTGGCAGAAGAAATACGTCGCCAGAGCACGCCACCTAGGAGAGGGCTCAATGTAAAGGTATCTCTGCAGGGTCTGAAAACGCAAAGTCATTAGCTGGGTGCCGACGCACACCAATGACTGACCACCCTCCCTAAAGGGGAGACTCAAGACCGCGGCAGAGACCCAGTGCTTCCTGTTGTTCCAGAAGAAGTCCATCAGTTTCTTCTGTATCTTGGCGACAAACGCAGGGGGAGGGGTCAAAGTGACCAGCCGGTACCACAGCATAGCGGCCACCAGCTGGTTTATGACTAGCGCTCGACCCCTGTAGGACAGCACTCGGAGCTGTCCTGTCCAGCGCCCTAGGCGAGCGGCAACCTTGGCCTCCAGCTCTTGCCAGTTCGCCGGCCAGGCTCCCTCGTCGGGGCTAAGGTAGACTCCCAGATAGAGGAGATGGGTCGTGCTCCAGGCAAAAGGCCTGAGCTCCTCCAGCAGGGAGTCCACCCATCACTGACCCACCAGGAGTCCGGAACATTTCTCCCAGTTGATCCTGGCGGAGGATGTGGCCGAGTAAATCTCCTGGCACTCACGCATCCTTCGCAGGTCAACGGGATCCTCGACCGTGAGGAGCACGTCATCGGCATAAGCCGAGAGGACGACCTCCACGCCCGGCCCTTGCAGAGCCAGTCCCGCCAACCTCATCCATAGGAGACGCAGGAAAGGCTCCATGCAGATGGCATATAACTGGCCGGACATGGGGCAGCCCTGTCGCACCCCTCTCCCAAAGCGAGGGGGCGCTGTCAAAGACCCGTTAACCTTAATCAGACACTCCGCGACAGCGTACAAAAGTCGGATCCGGGCGACGAAATCCAAGTACTAACCAGATCTAATGCTGCTTAGCTTCCAAGATCAGCCATTTTGAGACTCGTGTGGCCGTAGACATCAGCACACTAATCAACAACAGCTCAACAAACCTGTGAGCATGCTCACAGGTGCATACATTACAGATAGTGCACCCAGTCACAATCATTTTGGATATAATTTATGACTGTGATTAGAGCTTGTTTCAGTGCTATGGCAGCAGCAGAACTCTGATTAAAGAGATTCAAACATGGAGTTGCGCGAAAGATGTGCATAGATTTGTGAGGCGACAACACATTCAAGGACTTTGGAGATGGGGCGGTAGTTTGCAAAGAAAGAGGGTCGAGGTTGTTTTTTTTAGAGAAAGGAGGTGTCGATGGTGGTTTGGAAAGGGAGGGGGCAGTACCTGAGGAGAGGGAAACATTTACAATATCTGCTAGCATGGGGCCAGGAAAGGAAGTTCAGTGATCAGCATTTTGGTGGGACAAGGAAAAAGGGAGTTGGATCTCATGAACAAGTTGAGCTTGGTGAGGGCTAAGGCAGATAGGAGAGAAACTAGAAAAAGTCCTGGATTCAGGATTGATTCTTTAGTATCATGAGAAACACTAATGAAAACCCATCAATTCATTTCCAACAGCACCTTAGCTTCTCATTATAAAACACTGCATAAACAAAAATCTCTGCTAAAACACATTCTTGATAGCACGCAATCTTGACCATATCACACACAAGAGAACTGCATAATAAGGAATGTGTTACACACAAGATGATGCATAAGCTGGAGTATATCACATGCATGGTAATGCATAGGTTGATGTACTATATATGCAGGATAATACAGAGGCTGGTTACACACAATATAAAACATTGGGCCCAATTTTGCCCAAGCCCATTTTCTGGCATATTGCCAGAGTTACGCCAGGTTTTTAGATTCATAAATGCGTCAGAAATAATTGTCCAAACTTTCCCCAATCTGTAAATCGAATCCGGAGCCGCACAGCATGTCCAGTCGCCTCGGGGGGTGGAGCCTGCCGTCTGCGCCGAAAAATGAAGCCGGGCCTTCTGCGCATGCACGGGAAAAAAAACTTACATTTTTGACGTCACTGCAATGGACGTGCATGCTCAGTACAGCTCCGAGTTGGCAATCGGCCATTTGTAAAGAGCCAGTTGTGTGTGTGTGTGAGAGAAGGAGTGCCATGTGAGTGTGAGAGAGCATTGGAAAAATTGCAGCTGCAGCAATACAAGATGCAACACAGACCAAGGACCAAGAATTTCTTGCTGAAAGAAGTGGAGACACTAGTTACTGTGATTGAGAACAGACGGCAGGAGCTGGATACCAGCAGAGGTCACATAAAAGTTCCATCAAAAGAAATGAAGAAACGCTGGAACTAAGTTGCAGAAGATTACTGCGCAATGGTGAACACCACGAGATCTGGAAGCCAGTGTAAAAAGAAATGGCAGGACCTTGGTCAATTCGTTAGTGTAAGTAATATTTTCATTTATTCAATGCAATTGTAAATGTGACCAGCTGTGTATGTCCCACCCAGCGGAAAGACACCCTCTCTAAAAAGTTGTATTTTCATCTTTGCAGAAGAAAGTGGCACATAATAAAATGGAAAGAACTCGAACAGGAGGAGGCCCGGCAAATCTGCACCCACTGACACCCTTGGAAGACAGGGTTGCTGCTTTGATGGGTCCTGCCTGGAGAAAAAAAATCAGTACTGCACAAGCTGGGCCCACGCTTGAGGGAGAGGGTAAGTCCTGAAAATTCATCATGGCCCTTCAAATCAGCCTGCTGCCTGGCCTGCTATGTGTGAGCCTACTCAGCCACCCATCCTGCCCCCTCCTCTGCTGCTATATTTTGCAGAACCTGAGGCCAATCCTGAAAATGCAGAAGAAAATTCAGACACGGACAAGATTGAAGAGGAGAACATCTTCCAATCCATCCATGGGGGTGAGGGGGAGGGTGAGGGGATGGAGCTGGATGGAGCTCCCACTGTAGTACTGACCTTGGAGGAGGTGCTGCTCATGGAGTTGACAACCCCTTCCGTGACTAGTGGTTTGAGTGTTGGTGGGTTCCAGTGGTGGGGTGCAGCGAGCCACACCCACGGGGAGGAGGGGAAAGAGAACTCAACCATGCTCTCCTGAGATGCAGGATGTAACAGATGTGGTTCAGATGATGTCATTGAATGCAGAGAACAATGACCTTACCCGATCACTCCTGGACACCATCAGTGGGGTGAGTGATGAGGTGGCGGGACTGTTGGGAGAAGTAACAACACTCGCCTGGACCATCAGTGAGGGAATAGTGGACATGAGGGAGGGAATGTCAGAGGTAGTGCAAAGCATGGCACTGGCCATGAGGGAGGGAATGTCAGAGGTAGTGCAAACTATGACACTGGCATTGAGTAAGGGAATGTTAGAGGTAGTACTGGACATTAGGGAGGGCATGTTGCAGGCCGCTGAGACACTGTCAGGGTGTATGAGGGACGGCATGCATGAGTTAGCTGCTGCAATAAGGGAACACGCCCAGACCCCGCGCCCATTGACAGAATCAACTGCCACTCTCACTGCAATCCCCACACCAGCCTCTGAAGAGCCCAAAGCCGGGCCCTCCAACTTGCCGCCTGACGCTGACGCCCCCCCAACCTCAAGAGGTGCGCAGTACCTGAGATGTTAGAAGGAATAAAACTTGGTACTAAGCCCAAAATCACTGCACCACCGCCTGCGGGCAGGGGTGGTGGAGAGTCCAAGGCCAAGCGCAGTGGGCGGTGTTAGACTAAGGGGGATGAGAGATGGGTGCAGCCTTTCTTTGCTGTTGTTGTTGTTATTATTATTGTTACTGTTGTAACTGTTCTCAAATTAAAAGTTTTTTGCAAGTTATGTAAATTTACAAGTTTATAAGTGATCTTAAAGTTTTTAAGTGATCTTAAAGAGTGATATTAAAGTATAATTTTATTAAAGTTAAGTTAAGTACATTGTAAACTTTTGAATAAAATATATTTTAGATTAAAACTGAATCATGTTCCATTAACAAAACCACAACATTACGGAAGTGACCTCTCTCTCCCTCCCCCTACCCCTCCCTGGGCACCATGCCTTTCGATCAGCTGTCCCTCCCTCTACTCCCCCGCCCGACCCTGGACCCAAGTGCCCTCCCGGTCCACTGCCCAACCCTAGCCCAGGCCGAAGGGCTTGCTGATCCATTCCACCTCCGACCCTGGCCCGAAGTGCCCTCCCGGTCTGCTGCCCGACCCTAGCCCAGGCCGAAGGGCTTATCAATCCGATCTGCTCCCCGCCCCGAACCCAGGTCGAAGGGCTTGCCGATCTGCTCCCCCGCCCGACCCCAGCCTGAGTGCACTCCTGGTCGACTCCCCATCCCTAGCCCAGGCCGAATGGCCTCCTCTGATTTACTTAACTGCGCCAATTTCTTTAACTCTCCGCAAGGATTTTCTGGAGAGGCCACATGCATTGGCCTAAGCAGAGCTGCAGTAACTATCACTTGGCCAAAGTTCACTAAATGGCCAGAATTGGCGTAGGTGGCTGGTTACACCCCCTTTGGATGAAAAAAAAATGTACCTAAAAGATTCATAACCAACTGAGTTACGCTTATGCGAATTGATTGGGGAAACTGTGGATTTTTAACTTAGGCCAAAAAAAGCAGCCTGCTCCAAAAAAACAGCGCAAATCATTGGGGAAAATTGTTCTGAAGTGCATTGTGCACAGGACAGGGCACAGGCTGCTACACAGAGGGTGTAGTGTAATTAGATGCAGGACAATATTTGGCTGGACTTTAATTTTTACTGGACAGCACACAAGGCAAGATCAAAACTTGATTCTTTATTAATATTGGCTCAATCTCTTGACATATTCCCTCCTTGAAAAACAATCCTCCTCTATACCATTATATGTGGGTATGGACCAATGGTGTTTGTGAGGACAAGATATCATTTTATTCTGTTTTTTTAATGGGGTGGATGCCTTAGTACAATGTGATATAAGGCATGCTCCTGTAATCACATGATTGGAACTGCAGTGATCTGGAGTTGTATTTCATCGCATGTCACAGGGGAACAGCATGTTACAAGACAGTATCTCAACATTCTGGCAGCACATGTAAAATAAAGGATTTCTATAGCACCTTTCACAAGCTCAGGATGTCCAAAAGTGCTTTAAAGCCAATCAAGTACTATTTGAAGTGTAGTCACTGCTTTAATGTGGTAGCCAATTTATGCACAGCAAGCTCCCACAAACAGCAATGTGATAATGACCAAATAATCAGTTATTTTAGTGATGTTGATTGATGCATAAATATTGGCCAGGCCAACTCCTCTGCTCTTCTTCGAAATAGTGCAATGGGATCTTTTATGTCCTGCATGTAACATGAGAGAGCAGACGAGGTCTCATCCAAAAAACAGCTACTCTGACAGGGCAGCAGTCCCTGCAGTGTCAGCCGAGATTTTTATGCTCAAGTCTCTGGTCTCTGAACCCACAACCTTCTGACTCAGAGGTGAGAATGCTACCAACTGAGCCACAGCTGACACGAATGCAAGAATAGAGCTGGAGACATATGACCCAAACTGGTTTGTTGTCTGCAGGTGAAATTCTGGGGCCCACTCCATCATCAGAGAGAAATGTCAATGGTGAGTCAAGTGTCAGAAGGAACAGTGCTGGATGGCAGAGTTACATGGTCAGATCACATAATGTGAAATGAAATGGTACTTTACTGTGTGATTTGTCCTGGTGTGATATCCAGTTACAAAACAGAAATACGTTGAGTGGTGCGAGGACTGTTTTATACTATACATTATCCTGAGGACTTGTTCCAATCACAGGGACACTTAAACATCACAAAAAAACGTTTTATGTATGAATAAAGAGTCTGACTGGATACTGTGAGCTCAAAGTAAAGTGTGACCGTAGTCTTTTATTGCAGGTCTCCAGAGTGCCTCTTCAGCTTGTGAGGCCTCCTTAAGTACCTGTGCTCCCAAGGGATTGTGGGATTCCTTGGGACTCCAGTGGATGAGCCCTCTGGTGGCTATAAAAGGTATATACAGGTTTACATATATAACAACACTCCCCCCAAAGTCAACAGTGTAACTATTTACAAGGTGAGTCGATCTGGAGCCTTTCTTTCCCTGGTTGATCGTCTTGGTGCAAATGCTGGTTTTGGTGAATCGTTTGTTGGGCCGTCGCTGGGCTGCTGTGCAGCTGGCCTTGCTGGGCTGCCTGGTGTGGTGAGTCCTGCTGGGCTGCTGCAGGTGATGGGTTCTGCTTCATGGCCAACCGCAGTGCTGGTTGCCACTGGTGTGTATGTTGGGGGGTCAAACAAGGTAGGGTCCAAAATGGGTTGCTCTGGATAGTCCGTGAATCTGAGTTTGATTTGGTCCAAGTGTTTCCGGTGAATGAGTCCATTTGAAAGTTTGACCCGAACACCATGCTCCACTCTGGCCACAATAGTGCCGGAAAGCCACTTGGGACGTTGTCCATAGTTCAACACAAATACAGGATCATTGATTTCAATTTCAGGTGACACATTTGCGCTATGTACTTTGTTGAAGCCGCCTGCTCTCTACCTGTTCATGTAGATCAGGGAGAACTAACGAGAGCCTTGTCTTAAGTGCCCCTTTCTTGAGCAATTCAGCGGGTGGAATCCCAGTGAGCGAGTGCAGTCTCGTGCGGTAGCTAAGCAGGACTCAGGATAGGCGAGTCTGCAATGAGCCTTCAGTTACCCTCTTCAAGCCCTGCTTGATAGTTTGCACTGCTCTCTCTGCCTGACCATTGGATGCTGGTTTGAATGGGGCAGATGTAACATGTTTGATCCTGTTACAGGTTATGAACTCTTTGAACTCGGCACTGGTGAAACATGGCCCGTTGTCGCTCACAAGGACATCAGGCAGTCTGTGCATTGCAAACATGGCCCGCAGGCTTTCAGTGGTGGCAGCGGACGTGCTTGCCGACATTATCTCATATTCAATCCATTTGGAGTACGCATCGACAACCACAAGGAACATTTTACCCAAAAACGGGCCGGCATAGTCGGCATGGACCCTGAACCACGGTTTGGAGGGCCAAGACCATAAACTTAGTGATGCCTCCCTCGCTGCATTGCTTAACTGCGAGCATGTGTTACATCTGTGAACGCAGGACTCTAAGTCCGCATCGATACCGGGCCACCACAAGTGGGATCTGGCTATCGCTTTCATCATTACGATGCCTGGGCGAGTACTGTGGAGGTCACTGATGAAAGTGTTCCTGCCCTTCTTGGGGACCACTACCCGATTGCCCTACAGAAGGCAGTCTGCCTGTAAAGACATTTC
The DNA here is from genome assembly GCF_044704955.1 of Pristiophorus japonicus. Taxonomy (NCBI): domain Eukaryota; kingdom Metazoa; phylum Chordata; class Chondrichthyes; family Pristiophoridae; genus Pristiophorus; species Pristiophorus japonicus. The sequence goes on along the minus strand of NC_091979.1, from coordinate 178,539,124 downwards.
ACCTTTGCGCCGCTGGTACGGCTTTATCTCTTCCTGCATTTCCACTAGGACACTGTGAAGCACATAATTTTTTACTAGGGACAGTAAGGGATCCTGGCTCGTCCAGCTTCTAATCTGTTGGGCTGTGACGGGTGATTGCTCACTCTCGAATTCTTCCATAACCATGACTAAATCTGCGGGCTGTGCCATTTCCACCCCGTGATGGGCAATGCAGCCTACTGAGAGCATCGGCACAGTTTTCTGTGTCTGGCCTGTGGCGGATGGTGTAGTTGTATGCGGACAACTTGAGTGCCCATCTCTGGATGTGAGCCGATGCATTCGTATTTATCTCCTTACTTTTGGAAAACACGGATATTAGTGACTTATGATCAGTTTCCAATTCAAATTTGAGCCCAAACAGATATTGATGCATTTTCTTTACCCCATAAACACACGCTAATGCTTCTCTCTCAATCATGCTGTATGCTCTCTCAGCCTTGGACAGACTTCTGGATGCATAAGCAACCGGTTGCAATTGTGAGATCCCTTGGGATTCCAGGGGATGAGCCCTCTGGTGGTTATACAAGGTATACATAGGTTTACATATATAACAAAAAGAGGAAATTATGAAGTGACACATGCCATTAATTACACTATTCGTAATTTCCTGGCATGTTTGTGCCACTCCACTGTTGCCCTCGCTGCAAACAGTCAGAAGGTCCGACTCCAGTAAAATCAATGGCAAAGGCAGTTATTCCATTTAAGCCGGTGTTCACACCCCTGCCACTTAGACTTAAAATTAATTTTTTAAATGGTCCAGCAGAGCATGATATATTGCTCTAAGATCGGGTTTAAACTGCCAGATGTTAAAAATGTATTACTGCTGCAAATATTAAACAACTAGATCTTTGCGTGTCCAGTTCCTGCACCTGAGATTTATCATTTTAACATTGTCACACCATATGTCTGGAGTTCATTCAACTTATGTTTTCCTCACAGTGCTCAACCTCACTAAAGCCACTAACACAACAAATATACCTGGTCTAATAACTCCAATTTGCTCATTAATCACTATTGTTTCAACCAGTTATGAGTAAATTGCTGACATATACCTCAAAAACAAAGTTTTGCTGCCCACAAAGATTTGCGATCTTCAGTCTCATACAAACTGAAGTAATTGTTGGTTTAAACGTCGAATTACACGCACACACTCAGTTGTGGCAAAGGCCGGATCGGGTTTTTTATTCAGACATTCATATGAGCCACAAAACTTCCCAAGCCAACTCTCTGCTTACAAAGGCAGCTCTCCAAGAAGTGACACACCTTTCGAGATTCCATTGTCACTGGTGTCCATGTGTATGTGTGATAAAAACCAGTTCCATCTCTTATACCGAAAAAGCCTTTGAACCCTTATTTCTTTGCATAGTACATTTAGCCCATTAACATGCAGACAATGTAGAATCAAAATGGTATTGTCCTGAAATCATGGCTAACTGCTTTCTGAATCATTTAACATGCCTGATGTCATCAAATGATTATTCGCATAGTAACAAGGTACACTCAAATACAGAAAATGTCATGAAGAATGTGCAGGAAGAATGTTCCAAATGTTGGGGAAGTCCAGAACCAGAGGTCACAGTCTAAGGATAAGGGGTAAGCCATTTAGGACCGAGATGCGGAGGAACTTCTTCACCCAGAGAGTGGTGAACCTGTGGAATTCTCTACCACAGAAAGTTGTTGAGGCCAATTCACTAAATATATTCAAAAAGGAGTTAGCTGAGGTCCTTACTACTAGGCAGATCAAGGGGTATGGCGAGAAAGCAGGAATGGGGTACTGAAGTTGAATGTTCAGCCATGAACTCATTGAATGGCGGTGCAGGCTAGAAGGGCCGAATGGCCTACTCCTGCACCTATTTTCTATGTTTCTATGTTTCTATGTTTCTATGAATTACTATACACAATTCAGATTAGCAGAGGGGTTTCTTTCATTCTATGCATAGATTATTATTCGCATCGTGACAAGTTACATTCATACTCAACATTTCAATGGCTAAAAGGCATCATATTGTCTAGCAGCCTCTTCGATCCAATCTTGAATCTTTCAACTTTTAACCCTTTCGATATTTCCAGGCTGCAGCCGAAGCAAAGCGTTCAGAAATACTGGCTTGTGCTCCCACAATTGTTAGAACTTTTCAATATGTAAAAAATTCATGGTTAGCTTGCTTTGCCCTCGTATTCCACAAAAATAAAAGTCAATCATTTATTTTATTACTGAATTATTAAGAATTTATAATGTAGCAACGTGGAGTAGCCTGAATTTAGTGACCACGCACTGCAGTGAAACTGATAAAAAATCTCAAAGTTCGAAGAGGGACACTACAGCTTAAAATAGTGATAGATTAAAGTTTATTTTAAGGATCTGTACTTCCATTCCCCGGAACCCTCCCGCAGCTCGGACCGGTGGAGATGTCCATCCCTTCAGCTCTAAGATCGGCACTGAGTGCCTGATTCGCCATTGTGCTTGCTACGGTCTATTCTAATTCGAAAACCAGCAATATTTGGAGCAAGTTAGCTGTGTGAGATCACCCTGAAAGACGGCAAGACTTAAGATGCTGTCATCAATCACATCACCACAAGGAGATCTAGTCCGCCGTGCGTTAAGGGGTGTTTTTATGCTATTTTGTGTCAACAGCAATGGTTAGTCTAGATCCTGCCAGCTAGCACGTTCCATGTCTTTTGACACACACAACCTCCATGCCAAAAGATTACGGGCTGGATTTTCACTTCGGTTGCGCCTCAGTTTGCACCCCGGGGGCCAGTAAATGGTATTTCTAGGCGTAACACCGAGCGTCCAGCTTTCACCGCCCTGCCGGAAAATTTGACTCAGGGTTTGCGGCGGTGCAAAAACTTACCTTCCCCCCCTCTAGTTTCACTAAGATCATGAGGTCAATCATAGTGCAATGCTCAGCTACCGCTCCGGATGCAAAATTCGGTGCTAACACCTCATTTAATGCCCACCCCAGGAAACAACTGAAAAAACAGGCATTCCCAGGGTGCAGTAGGCGGCATTGGCAGTGTATTTAAATGAACATAAGAAATAGGAACAGGAGTAGACCATACAGCTCCTCAAACCTGCTCTGCCATTCTATGAGATCATGGCTGATCTGATCATGGACTCAGCTCCACTTCCCTGCCCGCTCCCCATAATCCTTTACTCCCTTATCGCTCAAAAATCTGTCTATTTCCACCTTATATATATTCAATGACCCAGCCTCCACAGCTCTCTGAGGCAGAGAATTCTAGAGATTTACAATCCTCTGAGAGAAGAAAGTTCTCCTCATCAGAGTTTTAATTGGGCGGACCCTTATTCTGAGACTATGTCCCCTAGTTTTAGTCTCCCCTATGAATGGAAATATCCTCTCTGCATCCACGTTGTCAAGCCCCCTCATTATCTTATAAGTTTCAATAAGATCACCTCTCATTCTTCTGAACTCCAATAGGCCCAACCTACTCAACCTATCCTCATAATCAAACTCCTCATCTCCAGAATCAACTTAGTGAACCTTCTCTGAACAGCCTCCAATGCAAGTATATCCTTCCTTAAATGCAGAGACCAAAACTGCACAGTACTCTAGGGTGGCCTCACCAATACCCTGTACATTTGTAGCAGTATTTGGACTTCCAGAAGGCATTGGAGGGGGGGAGGAACTTAACACAATCACAATCACTAAGCAGGTGGTACTCAGTAAGATAATGGGACCAAAGGCAGATAAATCCCCTGGACCTGATGGCTTGCATCCTAGAGTCTTAAGAGAAGTAGAGGCAGGGATTGTGGATGCATTGGTTGAAATTTACCAAAATTGCCTGGATTCTGAGGAGTTCCCAGCAGATTGGAAAACTGCAAATGTAACACCCCTATTTAAAAAAGGAGGCAGACAAAAAGCAGGAAACTATAGACCAGTTAGCCTAACATCTGTGGTTGGGAAAATGTTGGAGTCAATTATTAAAGAAGCAGCAGCAGGACATTTGGAAAAGCAAAATTTGGTCAGGCAGAGTCAGCATGGATTTATGAAGAGGAAGTCATGTTTGACAAATTTGCTGGAATTCTTTGAAGATGTAACGAACAGGGTGGATAAAGGGGAACCCGTGGATGTGGTGTATTTGGACATCCAGAAGGTATTTGACAAGGTGCCACATAAAAGGTTACTGCACAAGATAAAAGTTCACCGGGTTGGGGGTAATATATTAGCATGGATAGAGGATTGGCTAACTAACAGAAAACAGAGAGTAAGGATAAATGGTTCATTCTCTGGTTGGCAACCAGTAACTAGTGGGGTGCCGCAGGGATCAGTGCTGGGACCCCAACTATTTACAATCTATATTAACGACTTGGAAGAAGAGACTGAGTGTAATGTAGCCAAGTTTGCTGACAATACAAAGATGGGAGGAAAAGCAATGTGTGAGGAGGACACAAAAAAATCTGTAAAATGACATAGACAAGCTAAGTGAGTGGGCAAATATTTGGCAAATATTTGGAAAGTGTGAGGTTATGCACTTTGGCAGAAAAAAAATCAAAGAGCAAGTTATTATTTAAATGGAGAAAGATTGCAAAGTGCTGCAGTACAGCGGGACCTGGGGGTACTTGTGCATTAAACAAAAAAAGATAGTATGCAGGTACAGCAATTGAACAGGAAGGCCAATGGAGTCTTGGCCTTTATTGCAAAGGGGATGGAATATAAAAGCAGGGAAATCTTGCTACAGCTATATAGAGTATTGGTGAGGCATCACTTGGAATATTGCATGCAGTTTTGGTTTCCATATTTACGAAAGGATATACTTACTTTGGAGGCAGTTCAGAGAAGGTTCACTCGGTTGATTCTGGAGATGAGGGGGCTGACTTATGAGGAAAGGTTAAGTAGATTGGGCCTCTACTCAGTGGAATTCAGAAGAATGAGAGATGATCTTATCCGAAACATATAAGATTATGGGAGGGCTTGACAAGGTGGATGCAGAGAGGATGTTTCCACTGATGGGGAAGACTGGAACTAGAGGGCATGATCTTAGAATAAGGAGCCGCCCATTTAAAACGGAAATGAGGAGAAATTTCTTCTTTCAGAGGGTTGTAAATCTGTGGAATTCGCTGCCTCAGAGAACTGTGGAAGCTTGGACATTAAATAAATTTAAGACAGAAATATACAGTTTCTTAAATGATAAGGGGATAAGGGGTTATGGGGAACGGACAGGGAAGTGGAGCTGAGACCATGATCAGATCAGCTATGATCTTATTGAATGGCGGAGCAAACTCAAGGGGCCATATGGCCTACTCCTGTTCCTATTCCTTGTGTTCTTATGTTCTTATGACTTCTCTGCTTTTATACTCTATCCCCCTTGCAATAAAGGACAACATTCCATTTACCTTCCTGATTACTTGCTGTACCTGCATACAAACTTTTTGTGTTTCATGCACAAGGACCCCCAGGTCTCTCTGTACTGCAGCACTTTGCAATTTTTCTCCATTTAAATTATAATTTGCTTTTCTATTATTTCTGCCAAAGTGGATAACCTCACATTTTCCCACATTATACTCCATCTGCCAAATGTTTGCCCACTCACTTAGCCTGTCTATATCCCTTTGCAGGTTTTTTGTGTCTGCCATTACCACCCCGAAATCTCAAAAGCCAAAAATACAGTCCTAAATGCCCTCACTTGCAAGTTTATCAAGATATAACTTTGTAGTCACACCCTTGGGAAATTGAACAGCCAGCAAACAGTGTAAAATCATAGGGTTAGCTAATTAACTATTTAACATTGGCCTAGAAATCCCGGTTGCGGTCTTCCTGTGGGCATCGACTGAAAAGTTAAAAAAGATGCGCACCTACCTGTTCCTGCTGCGCCCACTAGAAATCCCAGTCCTGAGGTCTTCACTCACTGCACGTGCACATCTGGATGTCCATTAGCTGGAGCTGGAGTCACATGGCTCTGGGCAGCCAATCAAGGTACAGTATTTTCTCATTCATAATAATGAGGACTCCGTAAGTTGGCATTCCCATTATGATTGAGAAACGCCCCCGCAACACCAAAACAAAAATAAAAATAGAAAAAGTACACCACATATTTAAGATTAATTTAAATTAAAGTTATTTATGTCTTATAAAAAAAATTGTTTTTTCAATTTTTAAAAACATTTTAATTACGGTTTTTTACCTTAGTGGGCAGGGTTATTAGAAGCAAAATGTGTTTTTTAAATTTTATTTTACAATGTTTTAGTATATTTTAAAACTCTTGTGTCTGTGAAAGTAGGCTATGTGCCTGCTTTTATCAGGCGTAAGAGCTTTCAGGTCATTTGCTGGACAAGATATGGGTAAATACCGCAATCTTGCCCTTGCGAATGTCCTGGCTGCTGAGATGCGGAGGATCTGGAGCTTGACAGACCGGAAAAGCCAGTTTTCAGCGCATGCGCGTTTTGCGCTGAAAACCGGCTTTTGCGATGCCTTTCCGGGTCCGTACACACTCAGTACAGACCTGGGGAGGCTGGGATTTCTGGGCCATTCTCTTCAAAATTTCACACAGCTTAAGGTATTGTACGGTACCACCAATTTGCATTAAAAAAAATTCAAACATGTTGGCAGCTGTACTCTTTAAAAATTGACAACCGCTACTTTACAGCTCAATGCAAATTGCTTGGTAACATCTGAAGGTATCATTTTAAGAAGCTATAGTTCATGAAATAGTGGATAAGGGATGAATTATGGCATCTTTTCTATTTCACTTCAGTGCAAGGCCTAGAAAAGTCACAAGATGTTTGAGTGAATAATTGAAGTAGAGGATTTACATAATTTGAAAACACACTGACAAACGATTGTTATAAATTTCAAGGACATGGTTTGTGCCCCATTTATAACTGTGGCTGTAAGCTGAAAGGTTACTCACAATGTTACAGAGGGTGGGCAAACCGTTTCAATTGGATTCCTCTCTTAAAAGGGCAAGGACCAGTGCAGTCTCAATCCTATGTCTAGATAAAGCTTTTTTGCTGCTTGAGATGAGGGGTATGGGGACAAAAATGGAGGGGTCCCTCCCCAACCACCACTTGATGCAGCCACGTGTCAGCATCAAGAGTCAAGTACAATGCATCCATGAGCAGTGCTAAGGTGCATCTTATTCCATCCAAACAATGTGCCCTAACACAGATCTCAGAAGTACATCATCTTCATCATGGGCAGGCTCTCGAAAGGGGATGATTTGCTTCCACGCCAAAAAGGATGAGTTCACAGATGTTTCAATCAAGGACCTAATATTTCAGGTCCTGAACTACGTCCAGAAGGGTGGAAGATGCCTGTGCATGGATTTTTTTTAACGTGTGGTGGCCGTTGCACACCAGCCACCACACGGGCTTGACAGAGTTAGGTCTTGGTCCAGTGGCAAGAGTTAACCAAGACGACTGGAGACCTGCTGTGCTGCACGGACCTAGTGCGCGCACGTATCGCAGTGTGGGCTGACCCATGCATGCCCCTGGGCCCCTGGCCCCGAACTCACGCCTCTCCTGGGCCCCAATCACATCCCTCCACAGTCTCTCGCCGCTCCTGCTGTATCTGCCCATGCTCCAATCACCGACCTGGACCTTGATGACGTCACTCTTCGTTGCTGTTGCCCTCCTGCACCAGCTCGCGCTGCTCCCTAAAATGGCCTGCTACACCTCCTGCTGCACCAGCACAACATTTCCATTTCTCACACTGGCCATCTTTTGGATAAAATTGTCAGTTTATTGCCTGTTTGTGCTGAAATTGGAGCAGCTTTCTGCTGTGGGTCGATCCATTAGGATCTGGGTTGAGACTGCCCTAACTAATTCCACATAGATCTTCCCCGCAGAGAGGTAACTTTCATGCCAAGAATTTGGATTGGATTTGAACACCAATATAAAGTGAAACCACCTCAGTCTCATGTGTGGCCCAGTCTCCCCAGTCTCTAGTTTAAATATTTACCGCACTGTCACATTTTAAGCCATACACCAATAAACCTCTACGAGGGGCATCACTGGGATTCTTAGCAGGCCAACAGTTTACAAGGGCTGGATTTTTGGCTTTTTGTATTTCGGAGCGCATTTCACAATGATGCGCAAAAGTTAGCGCCGGGAAATAGTTTGCGCCCTCGTCAGGAATTTTCGGCAAAAAAGTGATATGGAGGACCGTTGGTGTTAAGTTAGGCATTGGGCGACTGATTTTGTGTACCCGAGCTGAAACTTTCCGTGTTGAAGGAGGCGGCCATTTTGCGCATGCACATTGAAATTTTTTTTTTCTTCTTGATTTCTTATCCGGTCGCAAACGCAAATGCAGGGCGTGCCAGCTTCCTGCGTGCATGCGCATTTAAACCACACCATTTCCACCACTTCTGCTGAGATGGAGGAGCAGGAAGGAAGGCAGCATGCTAGGCACTTCAGTCAGGAGGCTAGTGAAGCGTTGGTGAGCATTGCTGGCGGAGCCAGACCACTTCCACCTGTATTTAAACTCATATGGAAGAACATTGCACAGAGGGTGTCCACTGAAGACACTGTGCCCTGGACTGGCACACAGTGCAGAAAAAAGTTAAACGACCTTACGAGAATCAACAGGGTGAGTACCATTAGGATCTATGCATGCCTACATGACTTGTAATATCAATGTCATACACTATGTGAAGTTTGTCATACATCTAGTCCCTCTCAAAACTCTATGGAATGACTTTCACAATACGTAACAAAGATGAAGGCTTACTTCAGCACCCATTAGTTTTTAATAGTCTAAGCACATAATCTGTATCATTAACATCATCCCACAAAAACCACTCCAACTACTCCTATCGCTTTCTGAAAGATCACTTACAGCCCCCATGTTAGATGCCGCTAACCTGCAAATACATACTGACGAAGCACATTAAAGATCCAAACAGATTGAACGGAGGCCACTGAACATTCACACACAATCACCTGTTCTACTGTGGTAGGCATATGTGACACAACCGTAGAGAAACCCTTTTCGAATCCTTCCTATGTTTCTCTTTGCAATCCAAGCATTCCCATGATCAAAGGGAGCAGCTGCAGCCAGATGGGAGTCCGCCTTAAACAATCCCGCTGATGGATGTGGAGGAGAGGGTATCTGCCATCATTGGAGTCCCAGGTCAGACAGTTGTCAGGGGCAATGCTGAGCCTCCTTCGGGTAGTGATGCTATGTAAATGGATGGCCCAACTCAAGATACTGCATTGAGAGACATTATAGAGTTGCAGCAACCCTTCAAATTAACCTGTACAATGCCACCTTCCTCTTGTCACCCTGCCCCCTCCCCTGCTGCTAACCACTCGTCTGTTGTTTTCTACTTTCAGATGACCAACTAGAGGCATGGCATACCTCAAGGGTGGCCTCCACTTTAGGCCATGCTGCAGATGATGAGGAACTGGAGGAGACTGCTCCGGCAGAGCATCATATCTCATCAGTTGCTCCATCAGCAGTCAGTTCATCTGGGGACGATGCTGACTTCCCGGCTTTGAGGATTCGGAGGCTCCTGGTTCCAGTGGCATACAGCAAAGCAGTGCCAGGGTGGAATCTCACAGGCCAACTCTCCGGAGGGTGAGTCGGCAAAGTCGGTCTGTTAACAGACAGGCAAACTTGGAACTGGACCTGGTGGAAATGTCCAAGGAAACCACAGTGATGCACTGTGAGCTTATGGATGCATGGGGATGGATGTCAGAGAGCATCATCAAGCTCACTGTGACTGTTGCAGAGGCAGTGTCACAGATTGTTGTTGCAAATCGTGAGTCCAGCGAGGCCATCATTGCTCACACACAGAGGTTGGTGGCCTCCAGCAGCAACAGTGGAATTCCAGAGAGTGTGGCACATGCCATTGATCACGCCGCAGACTCAGGAGCTTCACAGGCACAAGCTTTGCTTCAGCTTGGGCAATTGATGTAGTCCATTTCTGATTCCATACTCTCTGCGTTCCCCACTGTCCAACATGGAAGTGACGGTGCGAAAGCAGGCCAGCAAGTTGTGCACAGACATTCCATTTGCTAAGGCCCAGCCCTGTTGGAGAGTCAGTGGCTCCAAATGGCAGGTGGTCTCATTCCTCACGATGACAGCATTCCGGTTCCCACCACTCACTCGCCAACCATGCACCATACACGGTTGACACCCCAGCCACTTGTGACTGGTAACGCTCAGGAAGAGGTGTCCCAGTTAAAAGCCGGGCCTTCCAGGCCAGGAGCTGGTCGAATGCGTCAACAGATGCAGTCTGCATTATCTGCCCCCCCCCCCCCCAATACAGTAGCCCTCTAGCAGCCTTACTGTACACCCTGGGGCCTCATTGAGGAGGAGCAGCAGGCATGGGAGGGGGTTGAAGGGAAGGGGCGGGGGGGGAAATGTCTCGTGAAGATCCATTAAGGGCTGGCAACACTTAATTGCTATGAACGTCTCTACCATTGTCCACATTGTACATAGTTGTGTGATAAATATGCACTCCTGCTCAATGGAGTTGCTGCATGAAGCAGTGTAGTGTAATTTTACATTTTGTTCACTGCAAGAAGCAGTCCTGTATTCTTTCACATTTTATTCACTGCAGGTAGCAGTGCAGTGTAACTGTACATTTTGTTCACTGCATGAAGCAGTTTTGTGTTACTTTAGATGTTGTTGAGTGCAGGGAGCAGATTTATGTTAATTTACATGTTGCTGACTGCAGGGATCAGTTCTGTGTTCATAAGTCTTTAACCATCGTATAATCGTATAGTTTTGGGATTTGTGGGGGGCGGGGAATTGAAACTGTTGCATTTTGAGAAAAATTGTTGTTTGACCTTTGACATTGATGTCTTGTGTCTCATTCGCAGAATCAGGTGTAGAATAGCCAGCATGGTGTCATAGAGTAACAAGGCAATGCTCCAACCTCCCCTTCCCCGTTCAAGAATTGCCAACGTAAGGCTCTTGCTGTGGCCGCATCTCCATGCTGCCTCCCCTGTAGTTGTGGTGGATGCCATATGGGTTCCTCGGCAGACTCCTCTTCCTCATCTTCCTCATCCTCCTCCTCCTGAGGTGGTCCTACAATCCCCGCTGGCATTGCCTGTCCCCTCATGATGACTAAGTTGAGCAGCATGCAGTACATGACAATGAACTTGGAGACCTGTTGAGGAGACTATTGACATCTGCCTCCAGAGCACTCCAGGCATTGGAAGCGCTGCTTCAGCGTGCCAATTGTCTGTTCAATGATGTTGCGGTGGCTTCATGGCTGTTATTATAGCGTTGTTCGGCTTCTGTGGCAGGGTTCCGGAGGGGGGGTCATGAGCCAGTTGGCCAGGCTATATCCTTTGTCCCCGATCAGCCAGCTCTGGCCCCGTCTTTGTAGCTGAAACATGTGTGAGACACTGCTCTCTCGCAAGATGAAAGCATCATGTGTGCTCCCTAGATACCGGGTATTGACTGTGAGGATGTACTGAGTGTGGTCGCAGACCAACTGAACGTTTAGGGAGTGGTATCCCTTTCGGTTTCGGTAGCCCTCTGCATTCTGTGTTGGTGCTCGCAAGGTTGACATGTGTACAGTCAATGGCACCTTGAACCTTGGGGAAGCCTGAAAATCGTCCAAACTCGAGAGCCCTCTCTTTTTGGCTGTCCTTGCTCATTGGGAACTTTATGAAGTCCCTTTTGCATGCGTACAGTGCCCTTTTCACCTGGCAAATTCAGCAATGTGCAGCACATGTGAAGGAGCTGGAGGCATAGAAGGCCTTGATCATTGTAATCTTCACCTTGACAGGCATTCCTGTTGGCACTGGTAGGCTGTAGGTCTGTATGTAGGAGCTGGCATATATCTGTCAGCACTTCTTTTCTGAAGTGCAGCCTTTGAACGCACTGCGCATCAGAAATGTGACAGTATGAGCCATGGGGGGTAAGGCCTCCTCCCCAAACATCTGCGACCTCCTCGATTCCGTTGTCCACCATGGATAAGAACACTTCTTCTAGCTTGAAGCCACCTGCCAATAGCAGCCAGCATGATTTGCTGGCGAGCTAGCATTGCCCCTAATGAAATCTCTCACTGACCTTGAAAACAAAGGGTTAAGTCACGTAAAAGTGCCATTTTAAAATGTAGACTCACGCAGCGTTCTGCGCACAACGATGGCAGTCACTAACAACTGCGATATAATATTTTTCAGCCTCCCTTTAAATATGGCGTCAATTGCGCCTGCTGCACCCTGGGATCACCTGGGTTTTTCGGTCGGCTTCTGGGGCAGTCGCTAAATCAGGTGTTAGGCCCGAAAGTTCCACCTGGAGCGCTAGCACAGCCTTGCACGACGATTTCCATCATCACGACAGTCAAAACGGAATGTGGGGCGGTAAGGTTTTGTGCCGCCGCAAAATCTTTGGTGAAACTTCCAACCGTGCTCTAAATCCTGGACACCACGTTCGACGTCCAGAAACACCATGTACTGTCCCACCGCGAAACAAGGCACAAAATAGTGGAAAATCCAGTCCCAAATGTTTTGCCCTATCTTCCAGATCTCATATAAAGCATACTAATTAACACCAGTCATTTTCCTTCATTTTGTTAAATGAATATGTCACGTTGCTCCTGCTTGCTCGAAGGAGAGGAACATTGGCATCTTTTACTTAACCTGAAAGCACAATGATCTAAGGTCAACAGAATAATCTGAGTTCATTATCAACCAGGCTGCATTTCCCTGCATCCTTTGTGAGTGGGACTTATGCTATTCTAATGCAAAGACAATGTAAAATCATTGAAACCTATGGGATAATGGTGCAGTTTTATTTACCTCTTTTGCGCCCTCCTCGCCAGTCCATTATACTTGGCTCATACTGAGTTTCATACACAACTGGACAATCACTGCATATGGTTGGGCTTGAATATACACAGCAATGCTCCAATGTTTCAGAGAATATAGGAGCACTTAATATACGTGGCACACCAGCCCAGCAACATCACCTTGTCGATGGCACTGGGAGAGGGGGGCAGGTTTAGGTGAGGTTCAGTGTTATTCTATATGTAACAAGGTTAACTGGACTTCATTCCCATTCTGTCACCTCCAGCTGTATACGCTGGTGCAGAAAGATAGAAGAGTGGGCTCACACCATTCTTTTTAAAGGATGGGATAGGAAGCACAACAGGGATATCACAGAGAAACATTGTATCCTGATGCTCATTTTATACCAAAACTGGGGTGTATTTGGTGGCAAATAGTTAGAATAACAGGCACATCATTTACTTTGGTTACATTTGCTTTTACTTGTTTTATTTTATATTTCAGGATTATCCATTCTGATTTCCTTGCATGTTCATGTCAAAAATTTTTATCTAAATTGATTTTTTTTAGCAACATTCTCCATGAACTCATGGGGGAGTCAACTGAAGTTACGGTGGCTGATAAACAGCACGCCCAATTAAATATGAACAGGAGATGCCTCCATGGTAAAGACTTTACCACGATGCCGATGAAGCTCGTCAAATTACAGCAAGAATCAACTTGACATTGAACAGCCCACCCTTCAGGACATGTCAACAATGATGTGAGTTTTAGATTGAAATCTGGAAATAAAATGTATCGTAGTATCAAGATACAGTACAGAGCACATCATTCGGCCTTTCGTGACTATGCCGGCTCTTTGAAAGAGCTATCCAATTAGTCCCACTCCCCTGCTCTTTCCCCATTGTCCTGTAAATGTTTTCCCTTCAATTATTTATCCAATTCCCTTTTGAAAGTTACTATTGAATCTGCTTCCACCAACATTTCAGGCAATGCATTCCTGATCACTCGTTGCTTTTCCTCGTGTTGGCTCTGGTTATTTTATCAATCACCTTAAATCTGTGTCCTCTGGTTACTGACACTTTTGCTACTGGAAACAGTTTATTCTTATTTTATCAAAACCATTCATGATTTTGAACACTTCTATCAAATCTCCTCTTAACCTCTGCTCGAAGGTGACCAACCCCAGCTTCTCCAGTCTCCCCACATAACTGAAGTCCCTCATCCCTGGTACCATTCTCGTAAAGCACTTCTGCACCTTCTCCAAAGCCTTGACATCTTTCCTAAAGTGTGGTGCCCAGCATTGAACACAGTACTCTAGCTGAAGCCTAACCAGTGGTTTATAAAGGTTTAGCATAACTTACTTACTTTTGTACTCTCTGCCTCTATTAATAAAGTCAAGGATCCCATGTGCTTTTTTTCGGCAGCCTTCTCAACTTGTCCTTAAAAGATCTATGTACATGTACCCCCAGGTCGCTCTATTCCTGCACTCCCTTTAAAATTGTACCATTTTATTTATATTGCCTCTCCTCATTCTTCCTACCAAAAACATTTTGCCCAGGAAAGGACCTGCATAGTGGATATGGATCCTCGACCATGGTTTGGATGGCCACGACCACAGACTTAGCGGAGATTCCACTGGTGCATTGCTTAACTGTATGCAAGTGTCGCACTGATGCACACATGACTCCAAATCAGAGTCAATGCCAGGCCACCAAACATGAGACCTGGCAATGGCCTTCATCATCACAATACCGGGATGAGTACTGTGTAAATCCCGTACAATCTCTCCCTGCCTTTCTTGGGCATAACAACACAATTATCCCATAGCAAACAATCAGATTGAATGGATAATTAGTCTTTGCGATGGTTGTAAGGTTTGGTCTCATCACATACTTCCCTGGGAATGGCCAACCAATCACCACTAAAGACAAAATTTTACAACCGATAAGATCAGATCCTGGCTGGTCCAGGTCCTAACTTGTTGAGCAGTGACAGGCAACCCTTCACTCTCAAAGGCATCCATGACCAACAGTAGGTCTGCGGGCTGTAGCATTGGTAAACAGCTCAATGCATCGGCACAATTCTCGGGTCCAGGTCTATGGTGAATGACATAATCATAGGCAGATAATGTCAGCGCCCACCTCTAGATGTGAGACGACGTATTGGTATCGATACCTCTATGCTCTGAAAACAAAGGTATGAACGGCTGGTGATCGATTTCAAGCTCGAAACAAAGCCCAAACAGATACTGGTGCATCTTTGGAGTACACAACCAACCCCATGTGATGAAGCATCACAGGTCAATACTAAACGCTTGCACGGGTCATAATGTACCAGCAATTTGTTGGAACAAAGCAGATTTCTAGCCTTCTAGAAGGCCCTGTCTTGAGATACACCCCAAACCCAGTTGTCGCCTTTTCTGAGCAGCAAGTGCAGTGGCTCTAATAATGTGCTCAATTTAGGTAAGAAATTACCGAAGTGATTGAGAAGACCAAGGAATGAACGCAGCTCCGTCACATTCTGGGTCTGGATGCATTTTTGATGGCCTCTGTTTTTGAGTCTGTAGGAAGCAACCTTCCTTCCCAGGAATTCGACTTCCAGTGCCATAAAGACGCACTTTGAAAGTTTCAGCCTGAACCCCATTTGTCCACACGATGTAGAACCTCTTCCAGGTTGTGCTCAATTCTGGCAGGTTGTGCAGGCAGTGTCACGACCTGTGACCAGAATGTCGTCTTGGAACACTACGGTTCTAGGGATGGACTTCAGTAAACTCTCCATGTTTCTCTGAAATATGGCTGCAGCCGAGCGAATTCCGAGAGGACACCTGCTGTAAATGAACAACCCTTTATACGTATTGATGCATGTAAGTTTCTTCAAAGATTCGACAAGCTCCTGTGTCATATAGGCTGATGTCAGATCCAATTTGGTGACCGACTTTCCCCCAGCTAGCATTGCAAACAGGTCATCAGCCTTTGGTAACGGGTACTGATCCTGTTTTGAAACTTGGTTGATCGTAACCTTGTAGTCTCCACAAATCCTGACAGTGCTATCATCTTCAACACAGGAACAATGGGACTAACCCATTCGTTAAATTCGACTGGTGAAATGACCCCTTCACGTTGGACTCTGTCCAGTTCGATTTTGACCTTCTCCCTCATCATGTATGGGACCGCTCGGGCTTTGTGATGGACGGGACTTGCATCCGAGTCCAGGTGGGTCTGCACCTTGGCTCCTGTGAAGTTGCTGATGCCCCGTTCAAACAGCAATGGGAATTTGCTCAGCACTTGAGCACATGAAGCGTCATCCACCGATGACAAAGCTTTAATATCATTCCAGTTCCACTTTATTTTTTTGAGCCAACTCCTGCCGAACAGCGTTGGGCCATTGCCTGGAACGATCCACAGCGATAGATCATGATCCGCCCCATCATACGATACCTTGACTGCTGCACTGCCAATCACTGGTATGAGCTCTTTGGTGTAGGTACACAATTTTGCATTTACTGGACTCAGCTTGGGTTTCACCGCCTTGGTGTCCCACAGCTTTTCAAAAGTCCTCTGGCTCATAATTGACTGACTCGCACCCGTGTCTAATTCCATAGATACCGGCACACCGTTCAATTTTACTTCAATCATTATTGGTTGGCTCTTTGTCAGGAACGAATGTACACTATACACATCCTCCTCGGGTATTTCGGGTTGCATTCCCGGATCCGCTCTGGATCGGTCATCATCATCCACGTGGTGTGTCACAGCACACTTGCTGAGCTGCGGACACATCCGCTGAAGGTGCCCAATTTTCGCACAGCCTCTACAAATATACTGCCTGAAACAGCACTGCTGAGGCTGATGATTGCCCCGACAACGCCAACAGGGTGAAATCGGATTCGTGCTCAATGGCGGACTTCGAGCAGCTACAGGTTTTGCAAACACAGTCGGGTAGGCCCTGTCAGGTGCAGCTCTGCCAACTGACAACACAATCTGGTGCACTGTACGTTCCAACTCTGCTAGGATACCTGCTTTGTACTATCGATCGTGGTCTGGCAAGCCTGGTCGATTGTGATGGCCCTGCTCAGATCCAGCGTCTCCGCAGCCAGCAGCTTCTGCAGGATCACCTCGTGGTTTATGCCTAATACAAAGACGTCGCGCATCATCTCTTTCAATGCAGTTCCAATCTTACACGGCCCAGCGAGATGTCTCAGGTCAGCAACAAATTCCGCCACGTCCTAGCCCTCAGAACGAACATGCTTGTAAAAGCGATATCTTGAGATAATGATGCCTTCTTTAGGTTTGAGATGGTCCCGAATCAGAGCACACAATTCCTCATCGGTCTTTTCCGTTGGACGTGCAGGTGAGAGCAGATTCTTTATGAGGCCATAGATTTTTGGACCACAAACTGAGGAAAATCACCCTGCGCCTAACTGCGTCAGCGTCTTCATCCATCTTGTTGGCCACGAAGTACTGGTTGAGGCGATCTGTAAAATCCTCCCAGTCTTCTCCCTCCACGAATCACTCCAGGATTCCAATGGTGTTTATTTTTTTTTGTGACTGAAAGTTAATATTGTGCCTCGTCGCCAAATGTTGCATATGCAATAATTCAATAGGCTTAGTGCCGTGAACTCAATCAGGTATGACCTTACTCTACTTTATTAGCTCTCAAAGTGAGGATTAAACACGAAGGCTTTCTTTATATACAAGGGCTGCACGTGTGTGTCTGTGGCCCAATCGCCTCCGACGGTCGCTCCCCCTGGTGGCAGGTAAACTCAGGCATACATACATTACAAATAGTTTCTCTGATCAGTACTGCCACCTAATGTTCCCTGTAAGCTGCACTTTCTTCTGCGCAGCCTGTTTCTTTTAAAGCACAGAACCTTTATATTAATGCGCATGTGCTGTAATTACAAAGTAAAAGCCGGTGAGCGGCCTGCACAGGAATTTCAGATTACTTAACAACCGCACGCACACTTTAGCGAAACCATTGGCCACCCCACCTTTCCCCCACTCCTTTCTTTCCTTCTCTATCTTTGCTGAATGTGTTGTCGCCAGTTCCCAACCCCCTTCTTCATGGAACCAGGTTTCTGTTAGTTAATCAAATTAGTTTAAACCCTCCCCCAAATTAGCAATCAAGTTGGAGTGACTACAAAATAGGCATCCCATCCTCATACTGACTAATTATACAGATAGGAATTTTACCCTGTCAGAGCCTCGTCCACAAAATGTGATCACTAATTTGTAACACAGATGTTTGGACAAAAACAGGCTTTAATATAACAAAGAAAGATCTTGCATTTATATAGCGCCATTCATGAATGCAGGATGTCCCAAAGTGCATCACAGCCAATGAAGCACTTTTGAAGTGCGATCACTGTTGCAATGTAGGGAAGTACAGCAGCCAATTTGCACACAGCAAGGCCCCACAACCAGCAATGAGATAAATATCAACAATAAAGAGAGAAATATTGAGATATATAGCTCACTTATTTTTTCACTCGAGGATTGAGCTGGATGGCAAGGGTTGACCCTATAGTCAGTACTCTGTCTTACCTTCACTCCATTTATTTCACTGTAGACAGATTCCGTTCAGTTTGCTCCCTTTCTGTCCTGAAGGTGGTGGCTCATTCTAGAATATAATTCTGTGGGTGCTCCAGTGCTTCATCACCATTAAAATCCTGGGGGTCACCACTGACCAAAATATGAATTAGAACAGCCACATCAATACCCCATCATCATAGGCAGTCCCTCGAATCAAGGATGACTTGCTTCCACGTCAAAAAGTTCACAGGTGTTTCAATGAAGGAGCTAATATTCCAGGTCCCGAACTAAATCTTGAAGATGCCTGTATGTGGATTTTTTTAACGTGTGCTGACTGTTATGTCTTTAATACTCTTATGAATGACTCCACGAGGTCTAGTATTGTACTTGAGCTGTTGTGACCTTAGTCCCATTTATAACTCCAGAGTGAGGCACAAGCATGGTGGGCAGCCTTTTATACTGGGCCCTGTACACCTATACAGGTGACCCTCAGGTCTCCCACCGCGGTGCCCTCTGTGGCACACCTTATGTGACTATACAGTTAGTATATATGGTCTACATACATGACATCACTTCCTCCCAAGTCTTTAATACAAATTGACTCATACATTGACGGTGACCTGGGCTTTGCTCTTCCTGGTTGACCATTGGAGGCTCGCTTCTAGCTTGGGTGGGTTGGTAGTGAGATTTGTTGCCAGTGGAGGTCCCCATGGTTTCTGGTTGTGAGTCCATGACTACTCCATTCTCCCCCCACACAGAGATCAGGCTAATGGCCCATTAAATGCAAGTTGCATTCAAGTTCATCACATGGGTTTTACATTTACATCTTGGTACATTTGTTGGGTGGATTACAGTTGCATTTCTTTTTGTGTGGTACATTTACATGATCAGTACAGGTATATCAGTACAGGTACACAAGGACAGTGTAGATCCAGCACGGCCGGATGAGACCCGGGTCGTCTGGTGGCGACGCAGCCCCCCATGCTAGTGAGTCTGTAAGCGAGGTGAGCTCATTTTGCTCGAGTTACCGGAGCTCAGGGCTCTTGCCGTTACTCCTAGTGTCGGGCAGGCCCAAAGACAGCTGATGTGTCTGTGACCTACCTGTCCTTTTCGTTTGCACTGTGTCGCTGCTGCTCCCTGGGAAGCGGTCTGAGCGAGTGAGCATTTTGTCTAAGCGACAGTGGGGCTGCCTCGTCTTGTCTAGCAGTTCGCAGGGGACTGCTAACTTGCTTTCCTTGAGGGCACCGTTATGAGCACTCTCTAGTTTGGGATCCTGGCTGGTCCAGGTCTCGTTCGGAGGAGCCATTGCGGGTGACCCTTCGCTCTTGGGCATTGCCGTGGTGGCGAGTGGGATTGTTGGCTGCGCCTTTTCCACACGGGTGGTGGGCGACAGTAGCCAACTGTGAGCATAGGCGCAGTTTACTGTTTCTGGTCTGTGGCGGTTCATGCCATTGGGTGCCTGCAATGTTAAACCGATCTGAGGCAGGGTATCGCTACCGGTGCCTCTGCTCTCCAGGGATCGTTTATTCTGCGGCTTGTCTACTTCTGTCAGCTGTGGGGACACTTTATGATACATAGTTCTGGCCTTGGGGATGCAGGCTACAGCATTGGGTAGCCCACTAGACATGTATACGACCGTTAGATGTTCACCCACTACATTGGCTGATTGCAATTTGCACCCGACATCGCTCAACAACATTTTGCTTGTTACAGCTGGACTTTTACATTGGTTACCAATTTCAAGCAGTTCATTCAGAAATGGCAGGTTGGTGGCCTCCTTTAAAATGGCCTTACTACTTTTACCCCAATCGTCTTCCTTGCATGGAACCACGTGTCGTTACTCCGGTGCCTGGTCCAACCGACGGTGGGGGCTTGCTCTGCTTCTGAGCACGAGGGACGTCGATCGCTGAAGGGATGAAGTCTTCCCAGTTCCAATGAATCTTCCCCATCCATCTTCTTCCAAGTAGTGTTGGTCCATCACTGAAACAATCCACAATGGTAAATTGTGCACTGCGCCATCATGGGATACACTTACATCCGCACTACCAACAACTGATATCAGTACATTGGTGTAGGTGTGCAGCTTTGCCTGAACCGGGACCAGCTTGGGTCGTTCAGCTTGATCGTTCCATAGCCTCTCAAAGGCTTCCTGGCTCATTACTGACTGACTCGCACCCGTGTCCACTTCCATGAAGACTGGAATGCCATTTATCACAACTTCCATTATCTGGAAGGACAATCTGTGGTGCAGGTATATACTCCATACACTTTGTCCTGGGACTGAGCTGCCTCTCTAGCCATCACCTCATAATCCACGCTGGATTCACAGCCATCTGCTGACTCCTCTTCCACGTGGTGAGTCACAGCTCTTTTGCACATTCGCTGGAGGTAGCCCTTTGTGCTGCAGTTTTTGCACAAACTGTCTCTGAACCGAACAGCCCTGTGACTACCTCAGCAACGCCAGCATGGTGCTACTCAACTTACGTTTGCACCCTTCGGCGGACTCTGAGTTAAAGGACTCGGGGGCCTGTACGCTCTGCCCTGGGCAGATTCATGTTCAACAGTTCTGCCTCTGAAAGGCGCCATTCTATTTACAGCCATGAACTCATTGAATGGTGGCGCAGGCTCAAAGGGCCAAATGGCCTACTCATACACCTAGTTTCTATGTTTCTATGTCTATGTTTCTATGTACTTGCCGGGTGTGAGGCCTGAGAGTGAGTCATCATCTGCTTGGAGCTGCAGCTTGAGGTCATGAACGCCTGGCTGATGCTGATGGCCTTCTGCAGAGTGACGGTGGTTTCGGCAGACAGTAGCCTGTGAAGAACATAAGAACATAAGAACATAAGAATTAGGAACAGGAGTAGGCCATCTAGCCCCTCGAGCCTGCTCCGCCATTCAACAAGATCATGACTGATCTGGCTGTGGACTCAGCTCCACTTACCCGCCCGCTCCTCATAACCCTTGTTTCCCTTATTGGTTAAAAATCTATCTATCTGTGACTTGAATACATTCAATGAGTTAGCCTCAACTGCTTCCTTGGGCAGAGAATTCCACAGATTCACAACCCTCTGGGAGAAGAAATTCCTTCTCAACTCGGTTTTAAATTGGCTCCCCCGTATTTTGAGGTTGTGCCCCCTAGTTCTAGTCTCCCCGACCAGTGGAAACAACCCCTCTGTCTCTATCTTGTCTATCCCTTTCATTATTTTAAATGTTTCTATTAGATCACCCCTCATCCTTCTGAACTCCAACGAGTAAAGTCCCAGTCTACTCAATCTATCATCATAAGGTAACCCCCTCATCTCCGGAATCAGCCTAGTGAATCGTCTCTGTGCCCCCTCCAAAGCTGGTATATCCTTCCTAAAGTAAGGTGACCAAAACTGCACGCAGTACTCCAGGTGCGGCCTCACCAATACCCTATACAGTTGCAGCAGGACCTCCCTGCTTTTGTACCCCATCCCTCTCGCAATGAAGGCCAACATTCCATTCGCCTTCCTGATTACCTGCTGCACCTGCAAACTAACTTTTTGGGATTCATGCACAAGGACCCCCAGGTCCCTCTGCACCGCAGCATGTTGTAATTTCTCCCCATTCAAATAATATTCCCTTTTACTGTTTTTTTCCCCAAGGTGGATGACCTCACAGTTTCCGGCATTGTATTCCATCTGCCAAACCTTAGCCCATTCGCTTAACCTATCTAA
This sequence comes from Pristiophorus japonicus, assembly GCF_044704955.1. Classification (NCBI taxonomy): domain Eukaryota; kingdom Metazoa; phylum Chordata; class Chondrichthyes; family Pristiophoridae; genus Pristiophorus; species Pristiophorus japonicus. The sequence continues at coordinate 178,517,147 of NC_091979.1, read as the reverse complement.
ATCTCTTTGCAGCCTCTCTGTGTCCTCTACACAACCCGCTTTCCCACTAATCTTTGTGTCATCTGCAAATTTTGTTACACTACACTCTGTCCCCTCTTCCAGGTCATCTATGTATATTGTAAACAGTTGTGGTCCCAGCACCGATCCCTGTGGCACACCACTAACCACCGATTTCCAACCCGAAAAGGAACCATTTATCCCGACTCTCTGCTTTCTGTTCGCCAGCCAAGTCTCCATCCATGCTAATACATTTCCTCTGACTCCGCGTACCTTTATCTTCTGCAGTAATCTTTTGTGTGGCACCTGATCGAATACCTTATGAAAATCTAAATACACCACATCCATCGGTACACCTCTATCCACCATGCTCGTTATATCCTCAAAGAATTCCAGTAAATTAGTTAAACATGATTTCCCCTTCATGAATCCACGCTGCGTCTGCTTGATTGCACTATTCCTATCTAGATGTCCCGCTATTTCTTCCTTAATGATAGTTTCAAGTATTTTCCCCACTACAGATGTTAAACTAACCGGCCTATAATTACCTGCATTTTGTCTGCCCCCTTTTTTAAACAGAGGCGTTACATTAGCTGTTTTCCAATCCGCTGGTACCTCCCCAGAGTCCAGAGACTTTTAATAGATTATAACGAATGCATCTGCTATAACTTCCGCCATCTCTTTTAACACCCTGCGATGCATTTCATCAGGACCAGGGGACTTGTCTACCTTGAGTCCCATTAGCCTGTCCAGCACTACCCCCCTAGTGATAGTGATTGTCCCAAGGTCCTCCCGTCCCACATTCCTGTGACCAGCAATTTCTGGCATGGTTTCTGTGTCTTCCACTGTGAAGACCGAAGCAAAATAATTGTTTCAGGTCTCAGCCATTTCCACATTTCCCATTATTAAATCCCCCTTCTCATCTTCTAAGGGACCAACATTTACTTCAGTCACTCTTTTCCGTTTTATATATCTGTAAAAGCTTTTACTATCCGTTTTTATGTTTTGCGCAAGTTTACCTTCGTAATCTATCAAGAAGTGCCTCATGACCGATGCCAATTACGAAGACGTCCCACAATGCATCGGCGAGGGATGCGCCGAATTCACACGGTCCTGCCAGCCTTCTGAGGTCGGCAGCATACTTCGCGATTTCATGACCTTCGGGGCGGCGGTGTGTATAAAATCGATGCCTGGCCATGAGGATGCTCTCCTTCGGTTTGAGTTGATCTCGAATTAGCACTTTCAACTCCTCGTATGACTTGGTCGTTGTTTTCTCTGGTGCAAGCAAGTTCCTGACGAGGCCATAGACCACGAGCCCACAACTGGTCAACAGGATAGCTCTGCGCTTATCTGCCAGCGTGGCCGGATCATTTTCTACCAGGTCGCTCGCTACAAAATATTGGTCAAGCCGTTCCATAAAGGCTTCCCAATCATCACCCTCTGAGAACTTTTCTAATGCACCAACGTTAGTAATTTTTGTATGAAAGTTCGTACTCTCGTCGCCAGTTGTTATGTCTTTAATACTCTTATGAATGACTCCACGAGGTCTAGTATTGTACTTGAGCTGTTGTGACCTTAGTCCCATTTATTGTAACTCTAGAGTGAGGCACAAGCATGGTGGGCAGCCTTTTATACTGGGCCCTGCACACCTATGCAGGTGACCCTCAGGTCTCCCACCGCAGTGCCATTTGGTGGCACACCTTATGTGACTATACAGTTAGTATATATGGTCTACATACATGACATCACTTCCTCTCAAGTCTTTAATACAAATTGACTCATACATTGATGGTGACCTGGGCTTTGCTCTTCCTGGTTGACCATTGGAGGGTTGCTTCTAGCTTGGGTGGGTTGGTAGTGAGATTTGTTGACAGTGGAGGTTCCCGTGGTTTCTGGTTGTGAGTCCATGACTACTCCATTCTCCCTACCACACAGAGATCATGTTAATGGCCCGTTATATGCAAGTTGCATTCAAGTTCATCACATGGGTTTTATATTTACATCTTGGTACATTTGTCGGGTGGATTACAGTTGCATTTCTTTTTGTGTGGTACATTTACATGATCAGTACAGGTATATCAGTACAGGTATACAAGGACAGTGTAGATCCAGCATGGCCGGATGAGATCCGGATCTTCTGGTGGCGACGCAGCCCCCCATGCTAGTGGGTCTGTGGGCGAGGTGAGCTCATTTTGCTCGAGTTACCGGAGCTCAGGGCTCTTGCCGTTACTCCTAGTGTCGGGCAGGCCCAAAGACAGCTGATGTGTCTGTGACCTCCCTGTCCTTTTTGTTTGCACTGTGTCGCTGCTGCTCCCTGGGAAGCGGTCTGAGCGAGTGAGCATTTCGTCTAAGCGACAGTGGGGCTGCCTCGTCTTGTCTAGCAGTTCGCAGGGGACTGCTGACTCGCTTTCCTTGAGGGCACCATTGTGAGCACTCTCTAGTTTGGGATCCTGGCTGGTCCAGGTCCCGTTCGGAGGAGCCGTTGCAGGTGACCCTTCGCTCTTGGGCATTGCCGTGGTGGTGAGTGGGTTTGTGGGCTGCGTCTTTTCCACCCGGGTGGTGGGCGATGGTAGCCGACTGTGAGCATAGGCACAGTTTACTGTTTATGGTCTGTGGCGGTTCTTGCCATCGGGTGCCTGCAATGTTAAACCGATCTGAGGCATGGTATCGCTACCGGTGTCTCTCCGGGGATCGTTTACTCTGCGGCTCGTCTACTTCTGTCAGCTGTGGGGACACTTTATGATGCATCGTTCTGGTCCCGGGGGCACAGGCTACAGCATTGGGTAGCCCGCTGGACCTGTATACGACCGTTAGGTGTTCACCCACTACATTGGCTGATTGCAATTTGCACCCGACATCGCTCAACAACATTTTGCTTGTTACAGCTGGACTTTTACATTGGTTACCAATTTCAAGCAGTTCATTCAAAAATGGCAGGTTGGTGGCCTCCTTTAAAATGGCCTTACTACTTTTACCCCAATCGTCTTCCTTGCATGGAACCACATGTCATTGCTCCAGTAGCGTTGCACCCCGTGGTTTGGAAGCCATCTTTTCCATATCCATGATGTCGACTGCCGCGATCTTCTTTCCAAGGGATTCTGCCACTGAAGCTGGGAAGGCGCCCTCTGATCCAATCTTTCTCCCCAGGAGTCTTGCCATTGAAACAAGGAAGGTGTGTTCGGGTCGCCTCGGCCGGATCAACGCCACGCAGTTGTGATGAGTGATCTGTGCCTCGGGGGCTGCGCGGATCTGATCTCCAGTGCCTGGTCCAACCACCGGTGGGGGCTTGCTCTGCTTCTGAGCACGAGGGACGTCGATCGCTGGAGGGATGAAGTCTTCCCAGTTCCAATAAATCTTCCCCATCCATCTTCTTCCAAGTAGTGTTGGTCCATCACCTGAAACAATCCACAATGGTAAATTGTGCACCACGCCATCATGGGATACACTTATATCTGCAATACCAACAACTGATATCAGTACATTGGTGTGGGTGCATAGCTTTGCCTGAACCGGGACCAGCTTGGGTCGTTCAGCTTGATCGTTCCATAGCCTCTCAAAGGCTTCCTGGCTCATTACTGACTGACTCGCCCTCGTGTCCACTTCCATGAAGACTGGAACGCCATTTATCTCAATTTCCAATATCTGGAAGGACAATCTGTGGTGCAGGTATATACTCCATACACTTTGTCCTGGGACTGAGCTGCCTCTCTAGCCATCTCCTCGTAATCCACGCTGGATTCACAGCCATCTGCTGACTCCTCTTCCACATGGTAAGTCACAGCTCTTTTGCACATTCGCTGAAGGTGGCCCTTTGTGCTGCAGTCTTTGCACACATTGTCTCTGAACCGATGAGCCCTGTGATTACCTTGGCAACGCCAGCATGGTGCTACTCGACTTACGTTTGCACCCTTCGGCGGACTCTGAGTTAAAGGACTCGGGGGCCTGTACGCTCTGCCCTGGGCAGATTCATGTTCAACAGTTCTGCCTCTGAAAGGCGCCATTCTATTTACAGCCATGAACTCATTGAATGGCGGTGCAGGCTCAAAGGGCCGAATGGCCTACTCCTACACCTAGTTTCTATGTTTCTATGTCTATGTTTCTATGTACTTGCCGGGTGTGAGGCCTGAGAGTGAGTCATCATCTGCTTGGAGCTGCAGCTTGAGGTCATGAACGCCTGGCTGATGCTGATGGCCTTCTGCAGAGTGACGGTGGTTTCGGCAGACAGTAGCCTGTGAAGAAGGGCCTCATGACTGATGTCAATTACGAAGACGTCCCGTAATGCATCGGCGAGGGATGCGCCGAATTCACACGGTCCTGCCAGTCTCCTGAGGTCGGCAGCATACTTTGCGATTTCCTGACCTTCGGGACGGCGGTGTGTATAAAATCGATGCCTGGCCATGAGGATGCTCTCCTTCGGTTTGAGTTGGTCTCGAATTAGCACTTTCAACTCCTCGTATGACTTGGTCGTTGTTTTTTCTGGTGTAAGCAAGTGCCTGACGAGGCCAGAGACCACAGGCCCACAACTGGTCAACAGGATAGCCCTGCGCTTATCTGCCAGTGTGGCCGGATCATCGCCTACCAGGTCGCTCGCTACAAAATATTGGTCGAGCCGCTCCATAAAGGCTTCCCAATCTTCACCCTCTGAGAATTTTTCTAATGCACCAACGTTAGTCATTTTTGTATGAAAGTTCGTACTCTCGTCGCCAGTTGTTATGTCTTTAATACTCTTATGAATGACTCCACAAGGTCTAGTACTGTACTTGAGCTGTTGTGACAGCCCCATTTATTGTAACTCTAGAGTGAGGCACAAGCATGGTGAGCAGCCTTTTATACTGGGTCCTGTGCACCTATGCAGGTGACCCTCAGGTCTCCCACCGCAGTGCCCTCTGGTGGCACACCTTATGTGACTATACAGTTCGTATACATGGTCTACATACATGACAGTGACCGTTGCACACCAGCCACCACATGGTCTTGGTCCAGTCGCAAGGATTAACCAAGCCAACTGGAGACCAGCTCTGCTGCATGGACCTAGTGCGCACACATATCGCAGTGTGGGCTGGCCCGTTCTGCCCCATGGCCCCTGACTCCGAACTCACGCCTCTTTTGGGCTCCGATCACATCCCTCTGCAATCTCTCGCTGCTCCTTCGCCCTGGTCTCACCGCTCCTGCTGTACCTGCCCATGCTCCAATCACCGATCTGGATCTTGGTGACGTCGCTCTTCACTGCCGTTGCTCTCCTGCTCCAGCACATGCTGCTCACTGGAGTGGTATGCCACCACGCTGCTCCTTCCGCTCCCCAGCTACAAGAGCAGGACTCAATATCCACCCCCTCCACCACCAGCACACTGTGGCCACAGTGTGCACAATCTACAGGATGCACTGCAGCACCTCACCAAGGTTATTTGACAGCACCTCCCTCCCCTGCCACCTGTACCCTCAAGAAGGGCAAGAGCAACAATGCTGTGGGGACACCACCACCTCCAAGTTCCACTGAAAATCGCACGCCATCCTAGCTTGGACATATATCACAGTTCCTTCATCGTCACTAGGCCAGAATCCTGGAATTCCCTACCTAACACCTGTGGTGTATGTAGCACACAAATTACATGGTCTCGTGTTAATCTAACTGCTGTGACTTTCGTCGTTTATTGAGCAGCCTCAGAGTGCCTCTCAGGTGTGGTGGTCAGCCTTTTATATTGCCTGTTGCAGGTACTTCCAGGTTTTCCACCACAGCACCCTCTGTGGTGTAGCATTGTGCTTACATTACATTTAAGGTAACAGGACTATACACACATCAATACATAGCATCACACTCCCCCCCCACCCGAACGCAGGACAACGATACACACATCAATACATAATATCACACTTGTCCAATGGAAGGCAGGTAGGCATAGATAGTGCGTTAGTATGGTACATGTTATCTGGTACATTAACTAGTTATTGACTGGTAACGGATCCCTGATTTCCTTGTTAGCTCTTAACATTAATTGTACTTCATATCCATTATTTTACACAAATACAGTGGCCATTCAGCATTAAAATATTAATTCTTATTATAAATCCGCCATCTCACATTAACATAGCTCATTTTAGACTCGCTCTGCCTCACAGAAATCCTTTGTGGGGACCACCACATGGTAAAACCCTTTTAAGACTCCCGGGTATATATTTTTTTTAAGGCGCCATCTTTGATGCAGGAGGATTCCACGAGGCTTCTCCTTGGGCGCCGCCATCTTTGATGCTCTGCTGCTCTGGACACGAGGCCGCCGCCATCTTGCTCTCCACCGCTCCGGATGCCCTCCGCCGTCGCAGCCTCCGCTCCCCTCCGCTGCCACCTGACTTGCCGCCTCTCCTGCGGCCGTCGTGGCCTCTCCAGCGGCTGCACTTGCCGCCTCCCCCGCGGCCTCCGTAGCGGCCTCCCCTGCGGCTGCCGTGGCCCCCGACCTCCAGCTGCTGCCGCCGCCCGACTCTCCCTCTGCGTGGGCACCTCCGATCCGCCGGCCATCCTGGATCCCTCGCACCCTGCCGGCTCACCCCCCCGCCCCCCACTAGGCCCCTTTCTGCAGGGCTGCTTGCCTGTGGGGGCTGAGGCTGCAGGATCTTTGTGTGAGGTCCGGGGCTGGGACTTGCCTTGGGTAGATGGAGGCTGCAGCTCCAGCTCGGTCGGCGCTGCTCTCTGGGAACCCGGGACACGGCAGCACCCCGGGGAGCAGCAGCTTGTGGAGTGGTGAAGTCTTCCCAGCTCCCATGGACCGTCCCCATGCACCTCCGGCCGTGGAGTGTCAGCCCATCGCCTGCAATGACCCACAAAGGTAAACCGTGCGTCTCGTCCCCGTGGGATACCTGCACCATCGCTCTGCCAAGAACAGGTATCAGTTCCCTGGTGTAGGTACGCAGCTTCGCCGTGACCGGGACCAGCTTGGGTCGTGCAGCTGGGTTAATCCACAGTTTATCAAAAGTTCTCCGACTCATCAACGACGGACCCGACCCCGTGTCCACTTCCATACTCACAGGGACTCCGTTGATTTTTACTTCCCTTATCACTGCGGGCGAATCGTCGGTACACGTGTGCAGTCCAAACACCTCATCATCTTCTGCCTGCCCCTCGCTGGATGATGGATCATCCCCCATCTCCTCAGCCACATGGTGAGTCCGATTTCTTTTACACATACGCTGAAGGTGGCCTTTAACGTGGCAGGTATTGCACGTATACTCCGCAAACCTGCACCGGTGAGCTCCATGGAATCCTCCACAGCGCCAGCATGGTGCTGTTTGATTGGCTCCCCTCAGCGGACTCTGAGTTCCAGGACCCCGAGGTCTGTGCTCTCTGCCCCGGGCAGAGCCACATTCTGCAGTTTTGTCCGTGGTGGGCGCTATCCTGTGGACAGTGCCTGCCGGGTTCGAGACTGTGTAGATCATTTGTTTGGTGCTGCAAGTCGAGGTCATATGTGCCCGGCTGATGGTGATGGCCTTTGTCAGAGTGACTGTGGGTTCCGTGGCTAACAGCTTGTGAAGGAGGCCCTCGTGACCAATCCCCATAACGAAAACGTCCCGCAGAGCCTCGTCAAGGTGTGCGCCAAAATCACACGGTGCCATGAGTCTCCTGAGGTCCGCAGCATATTTGGTGACATCCTGGCCCTCAGGTCTGCAGTGATGGTAAAATTTGTATCTGGCCGTGAGGATGCTCTCCTTCGGTTTCAACTGGTCACGAATGAGTTCAGTCAGCTCCTCGTATGACTTGTCCCTGGTGCTCCCGGGTGCCAGCAAATCCCTGACGAGACAGTAAACCTCATCTCCACAACTGGAGAGCAATATCGCCTTAGGCTTATCTCTCATTGCGTCCGTGTCCTCCGTCAGGTCGTTTGCTGTGAAGTAGTACTCGAGCCTTTCCGTAAAGGCCTCCCAATCATTGCCCACGGTAAAATCCTTTAGCGAGCCCAGAGTAGCCATGGTTGCGTGGTGTTCGTCCGCTTCCTTGTCGCCAATGTGGTGTATGTAGCACACAAATCACTGACTCCACGCGGTCTGGTATTAATCTAACTGCTGTGACCTTCGTCCTTTATTGTTCAGCTCCAGAGTGCCTCTCAGGTGTGGTAGTCAGCCTTTTATATTGTACTTCCAGGTTTCCCACCACAGCGCCCTCTGTGGTGTACCATTGTGCTTATTTTACAGTTAAGGTACCAGGACGATACACACATCAATACATAACAACACCCTCACCACAAGGGAGTACCATCGCACAAGGACTGCAGTGGCTCAAGAATGTACTCCACCATCACAGGGCAATAAATTCTGGCAGTGCCAGTGATGCCTATGTCCCAAGAACAAATATATAAAAAATACAGTCCCATCACTTCCACCCACCCTCTCCCAGCGAGCTCAGATCAGATAACTTAAAACAGGATATTAGTTAACCTGAGACCTTCCTGACATGTACTGCTGAACATTACATTGTGCAATGGCTTTCCCCCACAAAAGAAATGGAGTTCAAAAAGAACAATGATACATCTCATATCTGGTTTCCTGTTCTAATCTTGTGATTGTAGCTAACAAGCTTTCTGATGAAATAATGTAATTTGTGTTTATGAAATGCATACTGTACTCAAATTGCAAAGGGACAACCATTGTTTCTGTAAGGCCCCTATGAATAAAACATCTCTCTGAATGTTATTTGATCATTATATATTATTGGCGGCTAGGTTGTGTGAGCGTTAAATAAAAATGGTTTCTCATAAAAGATTATGATGTAGAATAACTATATGATAATGTGAGATGTTATCAGAGTGATTAGTGCAGTGTTTGCTTTCAGGATTAATATTACCTTAATACCTGAACACAGGCCGAAATTTCCCCTTTCTATAAGAGCCATGACTGCCTCAAAGAGGCGTCCATGGTTCGGTAAGGACTCACCGCTCGGTCGACGTGGAGGGGCCGCCATATTGTAAATTGACCTCCTTTATTTTTGGAGCGGTGTACGGGACTGCCCTGCCCATTTTCCTGCTGTCTTGGGCACACGCCGACCCCTGAGCAGCAACCCACTTTCCGACCCCCATGGGAAATTGCCCCACGGGAGTGGGGCCGGCGCCCGTCGGTGCCACTGACAGCTTTCCCCAGTGGGGAGCTGTCTGTGGCTGGGCGGTAAGTCTGCCCTTAAAGGGGAGGTCGTGCTGTAGGTGGCATCATTTTATTTTTTACTGTCGGCCGACTGCCAGGTTGGGCCAACAATTATGCCCACGAGTTCGGCCGGGCCGCCAACAGGCAGCCTGGCATCCCCTCTTGGGTGCCAGGCCACTGGCCCGGCCAAAACCCTCCCTGGTGGCCCAGTGGACCGAACTAAAAACTTTGCAGAGTTCGCAGTGGCTCTCCCCTTTAACTGAAGGGGAGGGATGTTATGACGCGTCAGCTGACGTCATGAGTGACCCACTGACGTCATCAGCGCAGCGCTGATGACTTGGAGCGACGGCCGTTTCGACCCGCCCACATTTCTGCCCCACTCCCGACCCCACATTCACCCCGCTCCAAGGAAAAAGAACCAACAGCTGAATTTCACCGCATTGTCCGCCCCATGCATTTGGGCGGACAGAACACTTGAATAAGGGTAGGTGCGGAGGGCAATTTCTGCTCCATAATGTGCATGCATTTTACCTCCCTCTAACTAAGAGGAAGTTAATTTTTGGAACAATATACTTGCTGTTTAGTGGGGTGTTAGGATATTGATTCACATCTCCTCTCTCCCTGTTCTGTAGCGTATTAGGATATTCATTCACACTCCCTCTCTCAATGCTCTGTAGAGTATAGTATAGTATTAGGCAGTCCCTCGTGTCAAGGATGACATGCTTCCACACCAAAAAGGGATGAGTTCATAGGTGTTTCCCGAACTACATCCTGAAGGATGGAAGATGCCTGTGCGTGGATTCTTTTAACGTGGAGTGGCCGTTGCACAACAGCCCCCACAAGGTCTTGGTTCAGTCGCAAGGGTTAACCAAGACGACTGGAGACCAAGCTCTGCTGCACGGACCTAGTATGCACACACACTCCTACTGTCCATAGATCTCAAAGTTGGCTGCCCGTGCTGCACCTTCCCTGGGCCCCAATCCCTCTGTTGTTATACGCTACGCTGCTCCTGGGCCTCTGCCTCACTGTTGGGCTCCTAGACTCCAACCTCACCGCTCCTCGACCCCGCCGCTCCTGGGCCACGACCCCGCCGCTCCTGGGCCACGACCCCGCCACTCCTTGACCCCGCCGCTCCTGGGCCACGACCCCGCCGCTCCTGGGCCACGACCCCGCCACTCCTCGACCCCGCCGCTCCTGGGCCACGACCCCGCCGCTCCTGGGCCACGACCCCGCCACTCCTTGACCCCGCCGCTCCTGGGCCACGACCCCGCCGCTCCTGGGCCACGACCCCGCCACTCCTCGACCCCGCCGCTCCTGGGCCACGACCCCGCCACTCCTCGACCCCGCCGCTCCTGGGCCACGACCCCGCCACTCCTCGACCCCGCCGCTCCTGGGCCACGACCCCACTGTCCAGAACTCTCGCCTTTCCTGGGCCCCGAATCCTTGCCTCCCTCGGGCCCCGATCACGCCACTCGTGGGCCCCGATCTTTCACTGCTCCTTCACCATGATCTCTCGCCACTCCTCTGCTGCTCGCCACCTTTCCTCCTGCAACTGGGTTCCGCCCATGCTCCGATCGGCGACCCAGATTCTGGTGACATCAATCCAATTACCCTCCTCGAAGCCATCGCACTCCTGGAACGGCTCACGCTGCTCCCTGCTGGTACTGGCTTTCCCAGGTCGGGGGTGCCGCGATGATTCCCGGGCTGCTCCCGTTCTTATAGTCCCGACCTGAGGATGGTGTTCTCTCCCAGGTAGTATTGGGATATTGATTCACACCCATTCTCTCCCTGCTCTGTAGTGTTAGGAGATTGATTCATGTCCCCTCCATAATACAATGGCCAGGTATTGCCAGTTCTAATGGCAGTCGGGACACGTAGACACCTCAAGGGATCAAGTTCATTGCTCAAACAAGGTTTCCTGAGGCACACGAATAAAAAATATATTCTGATGCCAAATGGCTACAAGATTTTTGAGGCCTCTTTCCAAACCTACTGCTGTGTCAAAAATGTTAATTTCTAGGGACTAAAATAAGAAATTTGACCAAACAAGTCTGTCCCTGTTGCATTGCACTGAAGCACATCTATTCACCTTACTATATCCCTTAAGCCTCTCTCTCTTGATCCTACTTTTAGCTTTTGTTTCAATGATCCTCCCTTGTAACTTATGTGTTTTACCTTTTGTGTAAACAAGTTCTGCCTGACTTCCCTTCTTATTTAATTTTTAACTGTCTCTGGTATTTGAGCCCTTCACCATAGTGAATAACTTGAATGGATTAACATTGTCAATACACTTTTCAATCTTAAAGAACTTCAGTTAGATCATCTGGATGCCACGTTCCATACCAATGCTTCTGATATGGCTTCCTTTTTCCTCAACTATGGTTTCCTCTCCATTGTGATTGACACGGCCCTCAACCGTGTCTGTTTTATTTCCCGCACTTCTGCTCTCACCTCTTCCCCTTCCTCCCAATTCACGATAGTGTCATGTATGTACATTCTGTTTGTAGCCACCAGATGGCGTCATTGTTCCAGGCCACTGAGCAGCACGCACATGGTTTTGCTCAGGTATAAAAGGCCAGCCATTTTGAGAGTCAGGCACTTTGGGCCTAAATAAAGCAGAGCCAAGGTTGTACCTTGCTTAGTTAAATAGTAGTCAGTTTGAAACTTTATTGCATACATAACATTTGGCGATGAGAATACAAGAACGTTGTTTGCAAAATGAGCACGATTGGATTTTCGAGCGATTCATGGAGGGAAAAGATTGGGCAGATTTTGTGTGCCGTTTGAAGCAGTACTTCGTGGCTAACAAAATGAAGGGGGTCAGCGATGCAGATCAACGCCGGGCCGTGCTCCTCACGGTGTGCGGTTCAAAGATCTACGGTCTGCTAAAGAATCTACTCATGCCTAGTGATCCAACAGAGAAAACATACAAGGAGTTGTGTATATTGTTATGGGAGCAGCTCAAGCCAGACGACGGCATCATTATCTCGAGATACAGGTTTTATACACACGTTTGAAAGGAGGGCCAGAGCGCGGTGGAATTCGTTGCCGATCTGAGACGTCTAGCGGGACCGTGCAAGTTCGGGATGCTGTTGGCAGACATAAGAACATAAGAATTAGGAACAGGAGTAGGCCATCTAGCCCCTCGAGCCTGTTCCGCCATTCAAAAAGATCATGGCTGATCTGGCCGTGGATTCAGCTCCACTTACCTGCCTGCTCCCCATAACCCTTAATTCCCTTATTGGTTAAAAATCTATCTATCTGTGATTTGAATACATTCAATGAGCTAGCCTCAACTGCTTCCTTGGGCAGAGAATTCCATAGATTCACAACCCTCTGGGAGAAGAAATTCCTTCTCAACTCGGTTTTAAATTGGCTCCCCCGTATTTTGAGGCTGTGCCCCCTAGTTCTAGTCTCCCCGACCAGTGGAAACAACCTCTTTGCCTCTATCTTGTCTATCCCTTTCATTATTTTGAATGTTTCTATAAGATCACCCCTCATCCTTCTGAACTCCAACGAGTAAAGACCCAGTCTACTCAATCTATCATCATAAGGTAACCCCCTCATCTCCGGAATCAGCCTAGTGGATCATCTCTGTACCCCCTCCAAAGCTAGTAGGTGACCAAAATTGCATGCAGTACTCCAGGTGTGGCCTCACCAATACCCTATACAGTTGCAGAAGGACCTCCCTGCTTTTGTACTCCATCCCTCTCGCAATGAAGGCCAACATTCCATTCACCTTCCTGATTACCTGCTGCACCTGCAAACATGCTGCGGGACTTCTTTGATATCGGTATCGGTATCAGTATTTGTTATCGGTGATCCTGCGCAAACTTCTGGCAGTGGAGGAGTTGGATTTAAAAAGGGCCATCCAGATCGCTCAATCATGTATGAGGACGGTCAGGAGTCTAAAGCAAATAGTGGTGAAGAACCGAACCTCGGCAAGTACTGTAAATGCAATTGATTCGGCGTTCGGCAGAGCGGCACATGGCAGGGCCTATCCGGCTGCCTACACGAAACCTGTGGCTGCCTAAAGTCTGCCAGCGGGAATGTGTCCGACTTCTCCGTGTTGGCGTTGTGGGGGAAATCATCGGATCCAGATACGCAATCCGAGATGCCAGAGGAGGAAGTGCATGGACTGTACTCCTTCATAACCAAAAGTAAACCAATTTTGATTAATGTGAAGTTTAACGGGATACCGGTATTGATGGAACTGGACACAGGTGCAAGTCAATCAATTATGAACGAGAGGGCGTTTAATAAGTTGTGGGATACTAAGACTGTGAGGCCCAGACTGAGCCCTGTTAACGCCAAGCTGCACACACACCAGAGAACTGATAAAGGTGATTGGCAGTGCACAAATTAACGTGTCATATAATGGTGTGGTTCACGAGTTACCGCTGTGGATTGTTCCAGGCAATGGCCCAATGCTGCTCGGCAGGAGCTGCTTGGAGAAAATCAGATGTGACTAGAACGACATAAAGGCTTTGTCATCGGAGGAAGATACATGTGCCCAAGTATTGAGCAAGTTCCCTCACTGTTCGAACCAGGTATCGGCAACTTCACGGGAGCCAAGGTGCAGATCCATGTGGACTCAGATGCAAGACCATCATAAAGCTCGGGCAGTGATGCATATGATGAGGGAGAAGGTCAAAATTGAACTGGACAGACTCCAGCTTGAAGGGATCATATCACTGGTTGAATTTAATGAATGGGCCAGCCCCATTGTTCCTGTGCTGAAAACTGATGGCACAGTCAGAATCTACAAGGCTACGATCAACTGGTTTCGAAACAAGATCAGTACCCGTTACCGAAGGCTGATGACTTATTTGCGACGCTTGCCGGAGGGAAGTCGTTCACAAAACTGGACTTGACATCAGCCTATATGACACAGGAGTTGGTCGAGATATCGAAGAGACTGACGTGCATTAACACGCACAAAGGACTGTTTATTCATCACAGGTGCCTTTTCGGAATTTGCTCAGCTGCAGCAATATTCCAGAGGAATATGGAAAGTCTATTGAAGTGCGTCCCCAGAACCGTCGTGTTCTACGATGACATCCTGATCACCAGTCGTGACTCCAAGGAACATCTGAACAACCTGGAAGAGGTGATACTGCGTTTGGATAGAGTGGGACTCAGACTGAAACGCTCGAAGTGCATCTTCATGGCACCGGAGGTCGAATTCCTCAGGAGGAAAATCGCCGCTGACGGCATCACACCGACTGACGTGAAAACCAAGGCCATCAAGAATGCACCCAAGCCACAGAATGTGACGGAGCTGCGTTCGTTCCTGGGTCTACTCAACTACTTTGGTAACTTCATACCTAAATTGAGCACCTTACTAGAACCACTGCACATGCTGTTGAGAAAAGGTGACAGCTGGGTGTGGGATGCATTGCAAGACAGAGCTTTCGAGAAAGCCACCAATCTGCTTAGCTCGAACAAGCTGCTTGTGATGTATTTGCAGCCACGCTCTGTACCATGCATTGTATCTTGTAATTACATGTAACAGCCAACAGATGGGGAAAGCCCGGGAGGCACACATTACTGCACCTCGTGCTGCCTCCCTATATAAAGCAGGCTCCCCCTGCAGGTTTCACTTTGGAGTTTACATTAAACCGAAAAGTCACAAGATGATCAGCTCCAGCAATGGGCCACATGTGATTTATTATACTGATAAGCATACGTATCAACTGGCGACGAGGATGGGATACTAACACGCAGCTATGTCCACCGTTGACTACATCGAGTGATATTGCATTGGGGAAGACTGGGATGACTTAATTGACCGGCTGGATCAATGCTTTGTTGCAAATTACTTAGAGAGAGACGTGAATGCCAGCAAACGCAGGGCCGTCCTCCTCACGGTCTGCGGATCATGGACATATTCATTGATCAAGAACCTACTGGCCCCGACGAAACCTGCTGAGAAAAGTTACTAAGAACTGTGCGAGCTAGTTCGAAATCACCTAAAGGCGAAACGCAGTGCGGTCATGGCGAGGTACCGTTTCTACGCCCACCGGCGCGGAGTAGGCCAAGACGTGACAGCGTTCATCGCTGAGCTAAAGCATCTTGCTGGGCCTTGCAAATTCGGGACAGTTCTTGAAGAAATGTTGAGAGACTTCTTTGTTTTGGGAATCGGGCACGAAGGGATTTTCCGCAAATTGCTAGCGGAGGAAGATTGGACCTAGCCAAAACCACCCTAACTGCTCAGGCATACATGGCCAGAGAGGAAGAAACAAAGCTGCTCTACTCATAACTTCGGAATCACCCGGGGCCAAACACCGTGAATAAGCTAAATTCGTCGGCAGACAGGAGAAGTGCCCCCAGCTGGACTAATGCGACCTCTGCTCGACCTGAGATGACTCACTCACCACAACAATGGACTAATGCGAAGAGATCAGTACCTGTGAATGCAAGTCCATCAGCAAGCTGTTGGTGCTGTGGAGGGGCTCATCGCGCAAACCAGTGCAGGTTCAAACAATATGTCTGCAAGAGTTGTTCAATGATGGGGCACCTCCACCGAATGTGTAAACGTGCTACAACTCGATACGTAGCGAAGGATGGGAGGTCAAGCGTAGATCCTGAGGATCGTGCAGAGATGATCGAGGAGGAAGAGGTACATGGGGTCATGTGCATGAAGTGCACTTTTACCAACAAGAGTCCCGATTATGATGAACGTTAAACTGAACTGCATACCGATATCGATAGAACTGGACACGGGTGTGAGCCAATCGATCATGAGCCAGAAGGCCTTCGAGAAGTTATGGGCAAACAATGCACACAGGCCCAAGCTGAGCCCGATCAACAGGAAGCTGTGCACCTACACCAAAGAGGTTATCCCGGTCCTCGGAAGTGCAGTGGTTCAGGTGCTGTATGATGGTTCTGTGCATAAATTGCCACTTAGGATTGTTCCCGGTAATGGGCCCACACTGCTTGGCAGAAGCAGGCTACGAAATTTTAACTGGAAATGGGGCGATGTAAAAGCATTATCGTCGGTAGAGAAAGCCACGTGTGCACAGGTCGTAGACAAGTTTCCGTCACTGTTCCAGCCTGGCATCGGCAGCTTCACAGGGGTCAAGGTGACAATTCACCTCAGCCCAGATACGAGACCCGTTCACCACAAGGCCAGAGCAGTCCCTTACATGATGCAGGAGAAAGAAGTCGAGCTAGATTGTCTTCAGAACGAAGGCATCATATCGCCAGTGGAATTTAATGACTGGACCAGTCCCATTGTCCCCATTCTTAAAAGTTATGGGACAATTAGAATCTGTGGGGATTATAAAGTAACCATAAATCGAGTATCGTTATCGGACCAGTACCCGATATCCAAGGCGGAGGATTTGTTCACAACCCTGTCGGGCGGAAAGCTGTTTTCAAAATTGGACCTCACCTCAACGTATATGACCCAGGAGCTGGCAGAATCATCCAAGAAGTTGACGTGCATAAACACACACAAGGTGCTGTTCGTATACAACTGGTACCCCATCGGGATCTGTTCAGCGGCTGTGATCTTCCAACGAAACATAGAGAGCCTGCTAAAATCTGTCCCAGGAACGGTTGTCTTCCAAAACGACATCTTGATCATCAGACACGACACCGATGAATAACCTGGAAAAGGTGCTACGCCGACTAAATCAAGTAGGTCTAAGATTGAAACAAACCAAATGCGTCTTCTTGGCACCAGAGGTGGAATTCCTGGGAAGGAGAATCGCAGCAGATGACATCAGACCCTCAGACTCCAAGACGGAGGCGATTCAGAAGGCCCCGAGACCACGCAACATGACGGAGCTGCGCTCGTTCCCAGGACTACTGAACTACTTTGGTAACTTTCTGCCAGGGTTGAGCACTGAGTAACATTACATGTACTGCTCCGTAAGGGTGATGACTGGGCCTGGGGTAAAAATCAAGAAACTGCCTTCGAGAAGGCCAAAAACTTATTGTGTTCAAACAAACTACTGGCGTTGTATGATCCCTGTAGACATCTTGTTTTAGCGTGCGATGCGTCATCCTACGGGATCGGGTGTGTGCCTCAGCAAGCGAATGTGTCGGGTAAGCTCCAACCTGCAGTGTATGCGTCCCGCAGCCTTTCCAAGGCCGGAAGGGGGTACAGCATGGTCAAAAAGGAGGCCCTAGCTTGTGTGTACACGGTAAAAAAGATGCACCAATACCTATTTGGCCAGCGGTTTGAACTAGAAATCGACCACAAGCCGCTCACATTGTTATTCTCTGAGAGCAAGGGCATTAATACCAGTGCCTCAGCTCGCACTCAGAGGTGGGCATTAACGCTGTCTGCTTACGACTACACGATCCGCCACAGACCAGGCACCGATAACTGCGCAGATGTGCTCAGCCGGCTCCCGCTCGCCACCACCGAGGGTGAAGCAGAGCAGCCCGCGGAACTGGTCATGGCCATGGAAGCCTTTGAGAGCGAAGGGTCACCCGTCACAGTGCGCCAGATAAGAATCTGGACCAGCCAAGACCCACTGCTGTCCCAGATGAAAAGCTGTATATTATGTGGAAACTGGGCAACCATGTATGGAGAGATGCATGCCGATTTTAAGCCATTTCACCGGCGCAAGTTATCTGTCCAGGCCGACTGCATTTTGTATGGAAATCACGTAGTCCTGCCCAAGAAGGGCAGAGATTTATTTGTCAAGGATCTCCATAGCACACAAACCAGCATCGTAATGATGAAAGCCATTGCAAGATCGCACGTTTGGTGGCCCGGTATCGACGCAGACTTAGAGTCGGTCGTACGCCAGTGCAACACATGCATGCAACTCAGCAACGCACCCAGGGAAGCCCCCCTGAGCCTGTGGTCCTGGCTCTCCAAACCCTGGTCCTGCATCCATGTAGACTACGCAGGTCCCTTTCTCGGAAAAATATTCCTGTTTGTAATTGATGCTTATTCTAAATGGATCAAATGTGTTATAATGTCCAGCAAATCCGCCGCCACAACAGAGAGCCTTCATACAATGATCACCACCCATGGCCTGCCCGATTCCTTGTTAGTGACAATGGCCCATGCTTTACGAGTTCCGAATTTCGCGAATTTATGTGCTGTAATGGCATAAAGCATGTCAGGTCGGCCCTGTTCAAACCAGCCTCCAATGGCCAAGCTGAATGGGCAGTACAGATCTTAAAGCAGGGCATGTGGCAAGTGACAAAAGGCCCCTTGCAGACCCGTCTGTCTCGCCTGCTGCTTGCATATCGGACGAGGCCCCATTCACTCACAGGGGTTCTGCTCGCCAAACTCCTCACGAAGAGGACCCTCAAAACAAGGTTGTCCCTCGTGCATCCGGTTTTAAGTGAGATTGTCGAAAACCGGCACCCAGCGTCCAACTCAGACGCTGAACCAGAGAGTGCAGACCCCCAGTCAGGCTCGACCTGTAAACCTCATCTAAGACTTGGGGGGAAGTGTTGTGATGTATTTGCAGCCATGCTCTGTACCATGCATTGTACCATGTAATTACATGTAATAGCCAACAGATAGGGAAAGCCCGGGAGGCACACATTACTGCACCTCGTGCTGCCTCCCTATATAAAGCAGGCTCCCCCTGCAGGTTTCACTTTTGGAGTTTACATTAAACCTAAAAGTCACAAGGTGATCAGCTTCAGTAGTGGGCTACGTGTGATTTATTATAGTGATAAGCATATGTATCACTGCTGGTACATTATGACCCATGTAAACGTTTAGTTTTGGCCTGTGATGCATCGTCATATGGAATTGGTTGCGTACTCCAATAAGCCAATGAGTCGGGGAAACTTCAACTTGTCACGTATGCATCCAAAAGTTTGTGTAAAGCAGAAAGAGCCTACAGCATGGTAGAAAAAGAAGCTTTAGCATGTGTGTATGGTGTTAAAAAGATGCATCAATACCTGTTCGGTCTGAGGTTCGAATTAGGGATCACAAGCCGCTCATTTCATTGTTTTCCGAGAGCAAAGGTATCAATACTAACGCTTCATCCCGCATCCAAAGATGGGCACTGACATTATCTGCCTATGATTATGTCATTCGCCACAGCCTTGGCACAGAGAATTGTGCCGATGCTTTGAGTCGGTTGCCATTGCCCACACCAGAGGTAGAAACATCACAACCGGCGGATCTAATGTTAATCATGGATGCTTTTGAGTGAAGGAACCCCTGTCACGGCTCAACAAGTTAAGACCTGGACCAGGCAGGACCCGATATTATCAGTGGTAAAGGGTTGCATCCTCAAAGGGGATTGGTCTGCCATGCCTAAGCAAATGTGCGAGGAGGCCAAACTTACATTTGTCGCAAGGACGAACTGTCTATTCAAGCAGATTGCATATTGTGGGGCAAAAGCGTTGTAATGCCCAAGAAAGAGAGAGAGAAGTTTGTACGTGAGTTACACAGCACATATCCTGGTATAGTGATGATGAAGGCCATCGCCGGGTCTCATGTATGGTGGCCAGGAATTGATTCTGAGCTGGAAGCATGTGTGCATCAGTGTAACTCTTGCATGCAGCTCAGCAAAGCACCAGCGGAATCGTCGCTGAGTCTGTGATCGTGGCTATCCGAATCTTGGTCCAGGATCCATGTAGATTTTGCAGGTCCCTTCCTGGGCAAGATGTTTTTAGTGGTTGTGGATGCTTATTTAAAGTGGATAGAATGCATAATCATGTCATTCAGCACGTCCACGGTAACCATAGAGAATCTCAATGTCATGTTCGCGACATATGGTCTGCCTGACATAGTGGTGAGCGACAATAGGTCGTGCTTCACCAGTCAGGAGTTTCAGGAGTTTGTGAAACTTAATGACATAAAACATGTAAGGTCAGCACCGTTCAAGCCTGTGTCCAATGGGCAAGCAGAACGTGCAGTACAAATTATCAAGCAAAGCATGAGGAGAGTAACCCAAGGGTCACCGCAGACCCACTTGTCCTGCACACTGCTGAGTTACAGGACAAGACCCCACACACTCACAGGGGTCTCACCTGCTGAACTCATGATGAAAAGAGTTCTTAAGACCAAGCTATCTCTGGTACACCCGGATTTAAATAATCATGTTGAATACAGAAGTCAAAGTCAACAAGGGTACCACGATCGTGCAACTGTGTCACGCGAGATTTCTGTTAATGATCCTGTATATGTGTTGAACTATGGTCAGGGTCCCAAATGGATCATTGGTACAGTCATGGCCAAGGAGGGCAACTGAGGATTCATTATTAAACTCAAGAATGGGCAAACTTGCAGGAAACAATGGATCAGACAAAGCTGAGGCACACAGATGAGCCAGAAGAGTTGTACGAAGAAACCATCTGCGACCAAGCAACCCACCAGCAGTCTTCAGAGGACTCAAGGGTCATCAGTGAATCCGGAATTTCCATCACGGACCTGTTCAATAAAAATGGACTTGCAATTCCTGACATGGACACTGCCACCTCCAACAAGTCAGTCATCCAGCCACCAGCCACAACAGATCCCGCACACTCACCCAAGGCTGGAATCGAACTGAGACGGTCAACCCGGGAGCACAAAGCACTGGACCATCTCAACCTGTGAAAGACTGTGATAAGATCTCAGAGGGGGGTATTGTCATATATGTACATTCTGTTTGTAGCCATCAGATGGTGTCAGTGTTGGAGGCCACTGAGCAGCACGCACATGGTGCTGCTCTGGTATAAAAGGCCAGCTATTTTGAGAGTCAGGCACTTTGGGCCTATATAAAGCAGAGCCAAGGTTGTACCTTGCTTAGTTAAGCAGTACTCAGTTTGAACCTTTATTGCATACATAATATATAGTGTTCCACTTGTCCTCACTTTTCACCCCATCAGCCTCCATAGAAACATAGAAAACATAGAAATTAGGTACAGGAACAGGCCATTCGGCCCTTCGAGCCTGCACCACCATTCAATAAGATCATGGCTGATCATTCAACCTCAGTACCCCTTTCCTGCTTTCTCTCCATACCACTTGATCCCTTTGGCCGTAAGGGCCATATCTAACTCTCTTTTGAATATATCTAATGAACTGGCCTCAACAACTTTCTGCGGCAGAGAATTCCACAAGTTAACCACTCTCTGAATGAAGGTTTCTCCTCATCTCAGTCCTAAATGGCTTACCCCTTATTCTTAGACTGTGACCCCTGGTTCTGGAACTCCCCAACATCGGGAACATTCTTCCTGCCTCTAACCTGTCCAATCCCGTCAGAATTTTATATGTTTCTATGAGATCCCTTCTCATTCTTATAAACTCCAGTGAATACAGGCCCAGTTGATCCAGTCTCTCCTCATATGTCAGTCCTGCCATCCTAGGAATCAATCTGGTGAACCTTCGCTGTACTCCCTCAATAGCAAGAACATCCTTCCTCAGATTAGGGCAAGAATGTCCTTCCTCCACACTCAACAGATCATCCTCCGCCATTTATGCTACCCCCAGCGTGATTCCACCACCAAACACATCTTCCCCTCCCCTCCCCTTTCAGCATTCAGAAGGGACCACTCCCTCTGTAACATCCTGGTCAACTCCTCAATCCCCAATACTCCCTCCCCTTCCCATGGCACCTACCTGTGCAAGTGCAGGAGATGCAACACCTGTTTTTACCTCCTCTCTTACCACTGTCTAGGGCCCCAAACAATCCTTCCAGGTAAAACAGCGATTTATTTGTACTTCTTTCAAATTAGTATACTGTATTCACTGCTCACGATGTGGTCTCCTCTACACTGGGGGAGACCAAACGTAGATTGGGTGACTGCTTTGCGGAACACCTGCATTCAGTCTGCAAGCCTGACTCCGAGCTTCCAGTGCCTGTCATTTTAATTATCTGGCCCATTCCCACTTTGACCTCCCTGTCCCTGTCCTACGCTGTTCCAATGAAGCTCATCATAAGCTTGAGGAACAGCACCTCATCTTTTGATTAGGCACTTTGCAGCCTTCCGGACTCAACATTGAGTTCAACAATTTCAGCTCCTAATCTTTGCCCCCAGCTGTTTGTGATTCTGCAATTTCCGTTTATATCTCAACTAGACCCATCTTTTGTTTCTTTACATGTCCCATTACCATCTCCTTTTAACATGTACCATCATCCCTTTTGTCCCTATTTAAAAAAGGAGGCAGACAAAAATCAGGAAACTAGACCAGTTAGCCTAACATCTGTCATTGGGAAAATGCTGGAGTCCATTATTAAAGAAGCAGTAGCAGGATATTTGGAAAAGTATAATTCAATCAAGCAGAGTCAGCATGGTTTTATGAAAGAGAAATCATGTTTGAAAAATTTGCTGGAGTTCTTTCAGAATGTAATGAGCAGAGTGGATAAGGGGAAACTAGTGGATGTGGTGTATTTGGATTTCCAGAAGGCATTCAATAAGGGGCCACTTAAAAGGTTACTGCACAAGATAAAAGTTTACGGGGTTGGGGGTAATATATCAGCATGGATAGAGGATTGACTAACTAACAGAAAACAGAGAGTCGGGATAAATGGGTCATTTTCCAGTTGGCAAACAGTAACTAGTGAGGTGCCGCAGGGATCGGTGCTGGGTCTTCAACTATTTACAATCTATACTAATGACTTAGATGAAGGGACCGAGTGTAATGTAGCCAAGTTTGCTGATGATACAAAGATGGGTGTGAAAGCAAATTGTGAGGACACAAAAAATCTGCAAAGTGATATAGACAGGCATGGGGCTCAATTTTCCCCAGTGATTTGCGCTGTTTTTTTGGAGCAGGCTTTTTCTGGCCTGTTAAAAATCCACAGTTTCCCCAATTAATTTGAACCACCGTAACTCATTTCATTATGATTTTTTTAGGTAATTTTTTTTTCCTCCAAAGGGGGCGTAACCAGCCACCTACGCCAATTCTGGCCATTCAGGGAACTTTGGCCAGCTGATAGTTACTCCATTTCTGGTTAGGTCAGCATGTGTGGCCTCTCCAGAAAACCCTTGCAGAGAGTTAAATCGTGCAGAGAGAGAAATCGGTGAAGGTAAGTAAATCGGAGGAGGCCATTTGGCCTGGGCTGGGATGGGGAGCGGACCAGAAGGACACTCAGGGCCAGGGTCGGGGAGGGAGGGAGCGGACGGATCGACAAGCTTGGAATTAAGTAGGGAGAACTAATAGTTAAACTCCTTCAGTCCAATTAAATATACTTTGCCACATTATCGGAGGTTGTTCCTCTCTCCTGGAGACAGTAAGATCTCCGATCTTGGCACCTTCTCCGGCTGCATACAAATTTAGGCTGAGGCTTTTAACCGGCAGTAGGCCCAACAAAAATAAAACAAGAAATAAGTCCGATCTGATTGTCCTAATAAGTTATAATAATTAAGGGGTCCTCCCATGCGACCAAACCTTTGATCCACAACAGGGTGGAGCAATATAAAAATTTAAATAATAAAAAATAATAATCTGCGGTTTCGGCTGTATAGAGACAGGCTCCAAGAAGCAGCGCAGACAAATAGTCGATTCAATGGCAGTAAATAAGCAGGGGACCTGATCTCCACCGATTTTAAAAGCTGCATTAACTCAACTTCTCCCTCAGACAATTTAAATATAGTTTACAAAAGTATAAATTATTAAACTTATAAAATCGGGACACAGACTTACAGACAGCCTGCAGCATGCTGGGACGAATCAGCATTCGGTCGAACACTGGATACAACGCCCCAATTCCAGCAGACTAATTCCATAGACTTTTAAAGCTGAGCTAAACGACAACTAATTCCCTAATTAATAGTCCCTACTTATAGTACTACAAATATAAATATTAAAAAACATAAAATAATTTAATTAGATATATATAAAAAATTATTCAACCTAGATTTTACTTTAAGACTTATACAAAATTGCCACCCCACCTAGTTAATTAACGACGACTAAAACACATAGCACTCCTTCTCTCACACACACAACTGGCTCTTTATAAATGGCTGATTGCCAACTTGGAGCTTTACTGTGCATGTGTGTCCATTGCAGCGACGTCAAAAATGTAAGTTTTTTCTCCCGCATATGCGCAGAAGGCCCGGCTGCATTTTTCGGCGCAGACAGCAGGCTCCACCCGCCACCCTCCCCCCGTGCCCCCCCACCGAGGCAACTGGACATGCTGCGTGGCTCCAGATTGCAGTTTAAAGATCGGGGAAAGTTAGTACAATTATTTCTGGCGCATTTCTGGACCTAAAAACCCGGCGTAAATCTGGCAATACGCCAGAAAACGGGCTTGGGCAAAATTGAGCCCGAAGTGAGTGGGCAAAAATTTGGCAGATGGAGTATAATGTGGGAAAATGTGAGGTTATCGACTTTGGCAGAAATAATAGAAAAGCAAATTATAATTTAAATGGAGAAAAATTGCAAAGTGCTGCCGTACAGAGGGACCTGGGGTGAAACACAAAAAGTTAGTATGCAGGTACAGCAAGTGATCAGGAAGGCAAATAGAATGTTGGCCTTTATTGCAAGGGGGGTAGAGTATAAAAGCAGAGAAGTCCTGCTACAACTGTACAGGGTATTGGTGAGGCCACACCTAGAGTACTGCATATAATTTTGGTCTCCATATTTAAGGAAGGATATACTTGCATTGGAGGCTGTTCAGAGAAGGTTCACTAGGTTGATTCTAGAGATGAGGGGATTGACTTATGAAGATAGGTTGAGTAGGTTGGGCTTCGAGTTCAGAAGAATGAGAGGTGATCTTATCGAAACATATGAGATAATGAGGGGGCTCGACAAAATGGATGCAGAGAGGATATTTCCACTCATAGGGGAGACGAGAACTCGGGGACATAGTCTCAGAATAAGGGGCCACCCATTTAAAACTGAGATGAGGAGAAATTTCTTCTCTCAGAGGGTTGTAAATCTTTGAAATTCTCTGTCCCAGGGAGCTGTGGAGGTTGGGTCATTGACTATATTTAAGGCGGAAAGAGACAGATTTTTGAGCGATAAGGAAATAAAGGGTTATAGGGAACGGGCAGGTAAGTGGAGCTGAGTCCATGATCAGATCAGCCATAATCTTATTAAAAGGCGGAGCAGGCGCTGGGGGCCAGGTGGCCTACTCCTGCTCCTATTTCTTATGTTATGTTCTTGTTCTTATGTCATTGAATCTTTCTAGCCTTCCCTATCAAAGGTTTGTTCTTTCTTCCCCTCTTCCCTTTCCCAGTTTCTGTATTTGCTTAAAACCTGTTACATCTTTAACTTTTCCAGTTCTGACGAAACCTTATTGACCTGAAACGTTAACTCTGTCTCGCTATCCACAGATCTGCCTGACCTGCTGAGTATTTCCAGCATTTTCTGTTTTTATTTCAGTTAGATCACATTGCTCGATTACTTTTCCTTGAAGCTGAGAAATGACACAACATCCTGACTATATCATTTTGGCAGCTATATTATAACACAAGACGAGACAAGAGACTTTTCTCAGTTTTGAAACAGGTTTCTTTAGAAGCAACCAACAGCATTTGGATTACTTCTTACGACACACCCCAGAGGAATCCCACAGCTGATTTAAACAATCAACATGCCATTCTTAGTCACATGACTAACTTATAAATAATTCTCTTAATGTAGAACTGTATTCCCATCACATCTCCCTAATGAGGGAAACACATCCTAACCATACTAGATGACCCCAGTTCTGACCACAAATAAGGAGATTATTCGATCCCTGTACCAGTTTGCTGACATTGACCTGAGGAGAGGACAGAATCAGGTTCAGCAGGCTTAAGGTACACTATGAGAGGTCAAATAATGAGTGCTGCCAATATCAATAAATATTTGTTAGGAGGAGGAGATGGAAGGAGTGCTGCTTTCCTCCCCACCACTCCTGCCCACCCGTTCAGTCAAGTCAATGGTACGTCTTGTGCTGAGAATGTCGAACTGTAGAAAGTACCAGAGTAAGGGTTCAACCATTCAACTAATGATTTGAAAAGATCTCTAACTTTGTTTGTATTCCCTTCCATGGATAATGTAAAATTATTGAATTGTACACTTCATAGCTTCCACTCAGCACCCTCTGCATGTTTACCGACAAGGAATGGGTATGGAGAGTAGATTGACCTCACACTTAAATGGGACTTTTTAGTCACCATGTTGGAGAGGCAACTTGCTAACCATTAAGAGTCTGAAAGAACAGCATATTGTAATCTCCATACTCCTTTAAAAGGGCAACGGAGAAATTGCCACTGCAGGTTTCTGAATCAGTTGGCATGAGGCCCAATGCCATGGAGTTAAATGGACATGGGCACTTTGTGTCCTTATAACAAACCACCAACCAATATTCGCTCTAATTTTTTTGGTCGTATTTATTTGCAACACCAGATTTCTGATTGGTTCTTTTAGATGATAAAACCAGATTTCTGATTGATCTCCTTGGAGGACAAGACACACCCAAAAGTTTGTCTGGAATGTGTAATTTGATCCTGCCTGCTATAGACAACCCTGAAATGTGTAATTTGATCCAGTCTACAGTCATACATACTACAGATTATGAGGGGGCTTGACAATATGAATGCAGAGAGGATGTTTACACTGATAGGGGAGACTAGAACTAGGGGGCAATATCTTAGAATAAGGGGCTGCCCATTTAAAACTGAGATGAGGTGGAATTTCTTCTCTCAGAGGGTTGTAAATCTGTGGAATTCGCTGCCTCAGAGAGCTGTGGAAGCTGGGTCATTGATTAAATTTAAGACAGAGATAGACAGTTTCTTAACCAATAAGTGCATAAGGGGTTATAGGGAGCAGGGAGGGAAGTGGACCCGAGTCCATGATCGGATCAGCCATGATCCTATTAAATGGCGGAGCAGGCTCGAGTGGACGTATGGCCTACTCCTGCTCCTAGTTTTTATGTTCTTATGAATTTCCAGCCCAAAGAGGGAGGAGGCATTACAGCATCTGGTTCTGGGGAATGAGGTGGGTCAAGTGGAGCAAGAGTTAGTAGGTGAACATTTAAGCTTTAGATTAGCAATGGAAAATGACAGGGAGCAATCTAGAGTAAAAATGTATACCTGGGGGAAGGCCAATTTGAGTGGGATGAGAACGGATCTGGTCCAGGTAAACTGGAATCAAAGATTGGCAGGCAAAACTATAGTGGAACAATGGGCTGCCTTTAAAGAGGAAATAGTTTGGGTACAGTCGAGGTACATTCCCACGAGAGGGAAAGGTAGGGCAACTAAAGTCAGAGCTCCCTGGTTGATGAAACAGAAAAGAATATGATGAAGCAGAAAAAGAGCGCTTATGACACTTGTCAGGTTGCAAATACATTTGAGAATCAGGCTATAACATAAGAACATAAGAAATAGGAGCAGGAGGAGGCTACCTGGCCCCTCGAGCCTGCTCCACCATTTAATAAGATCATGGCTATATATAGAAAGGTCAGAGGAGAAGTGAGCAAGAAAATAAAAGGGGCAAAGAGAGGGTATGAGAATAGTGTTTTGTATCTGTAAAGCATGCATTCCCATGTTCCGCCACTAGGGAGCACATCCCCTGAAGTCCCAAGGGATCCCAGCATCCCTTGGGAGCACTGTATATAAGCCGGCCCCTAAGGCCTGTTCCTCACTCTGGAGTGTCTTAATAAAGACTGAGGTCACTCTTACTTTAACCTCCCTGGGTGCAGTCTCATCTGTGTTAAGAACACAATAACTGGCGACGAGTATACGAATCCAATGCAAAAATGCAGCAAACTGTGGGCATCCTAGAGAAGTTCTCGGAGGGTGAGGACTGGGAAGCCTATGTCTAATGGCTAGACCAGTACTTTGTAGCTAATGAGCTGGACGGAGAAGGAAGCGCTGCAAAAAGGAGAGCGGTCCTCCCCACGGTCTACGGGGCACCGACCTACAGCCTCATGAAGAATCTTCTGGCTCCAGTGAAACCCACAGATAAGTCGTATGAGGAGCTGTGTACACTGGTTCGGGAGCATCTTAACCTGAGGGAGAGCATGCTGATGGCGAGGTATTGGTTCTACACGTGCCACCGATCTGAAGGTCAGGAAGTGGCGAGCTACGTCGCCGATTAAGGCAACTTACAGGACAATGTGAGTTTGGTAGCTACCTGGAGCAGATGCTCAGAGACTTTTTTGTACTGCATTGGCCATGAGACCATAGACATAGACATAGAAAATAGGTGCAGGAGTAGGCCATTCGGCCCTTCGAGCCTGCACCGCCATTCAATGAGTTCATGGCTGAACATGCAACTTCAGTACCCCATTCCTGCTTTCTCACCATACCCCTTGATCCCCCTAATAGTAAGGACTACATCTAATTCCTTTTTGAATATATTTAGTGAATTGGCCTCAACAGCTTTCTGTGGTAGAGAATTCCACAGGTTCACCACTCTCTGGGTGAAGAAGTTTCTCCTCATCTCGGTCCTAAATGGCTTACCCCTTATCCTTAGACTGTGACCCCTGGTTCTGGACTTCCCCAACATTGGGAACATTCTTCCTGCATCTAACCTGTCTAAACCTGTCAGAATTTTAAACATTTCTATGAGGTCCCCTCTCATTCTTCTGAACTCCAGTGAATACAAGCCCAGTTGATCCAGTCTTTCTTGATATGTCAGTCCCGCCATCCCGGGAATCAGTCTGATGAACCTTCGCTGCACTTCCTCAATAGCAAGAATGTCCTTCCTCAAGTTAGGAGACCAAAACTGTACACAATACTCCAGGTGTGGCCTCACCAAGGCCCTGTACAACTGTAGTAACACCTCCCTGCCCCTGTGCTCAAATCCCCTCGCTATGAAGGCCAACATGTCATTTGCTTTCTTAACCGCCGACTGTACCTGCATGCCAACCTTCAATGACTGATGTACCATGACACCCAGGTCTCGTTGCACCTCCCCTTTTCCTGATGTGTCACCATTCAGTTAATAGTCTGTCTCTCTGTTTTTACCACCAAAGTGGATAACCTCACATTTATCCACATTATACTTTATCTGCCATGCATTTGCCCACTCACCTAACCTATCCAATTCACTCTGCAGCCTCATAGCATCCATTTCGCAGCTCACACTGCCACCTAACTTAGTGTCATCCGCAAATTTGGAGATACTACATTTAATCCCCTCGTCTAAATCAATGTAAACAGCTGGGCCCCAGCACAGAACCTGGCAGTACCCCTGTTGTAGGAAGTAGGCACCTGCAGAATATATCAAAACACTAGGCATTAAGCACCTGCTAAATATATCTAAACTCATATAAGTTTAAAGTGGCCACACATAAAATGGCTGCCCAGGCATGATGGGAAATCAGGTAGCCAAGCTGTGAACTATTGACTGAGCAATGACTGAGCAATAACCCTGTGAGGCCCACTACCAGGAATGCCTTGGATGCAGGATAAGAATAATAAACCAATTAATTCCCCAGGAAGAAAGAGATAAGGAGAGGACCCATCTCCTGTAACAAGGTCATCAATCAGCCCGAGCTGACAATAACCGAACATGTAGTTCCTGAGGCACCAGGGGAATTCTATTGGGTTAAAAGAACCTATATGTAATCTATAATCGTTTTGATTGGATTGTGTCCAGCCGTGATGGGCTGAGTAACTGTAGTAAACTGTTGTGAAACATATAAAAATCCATGTAATCCTTTGTTCTGTGGAGAGAAGCCTGGATACAGTCCTGAGACTTCCTCCCCGCTGAGCGTTAATAAAGGCCGCATTGGCGTTGGATCCGACTCTGAGTGTTGAGTGATTCTTCTGAGAAAACATTCACGCTAACAACCCCACTAGTCACTGCCTGCCATTCTGAAAAGTACCCATTTACTCCTACTCTTTGCTTCCTGTCTGACAACCAGTTCTCAATCCACATCAGCACACTATCCCCAATCCCATGTGCTTTAACTTTGCACATTAATCTCTTGTGTGGGACCTTGTCGAAAGCCTTCTGAAAGTCCAAATACACCACATCAACTGGTTCTCCCTTGTCCATTCTACTGGAAACATCCTCAAAAAACTCCAGAAGATTTGTCAAGCATGATTTCCCTTTCACAAATCCATGCTGACTTGGGCATATCGTGTCACCTCTTTCCAAATGCGCTGCTATGACATCCTTAATAATTGATTCCATCATTTTACCCACTACCGATGTCAGGCTGACTGGTTTATAATTCCCTGTCTTCTCTCTCCCTCCTTTTTTAAAAAGTGGGGTTACATTGGCTACCCTCCACTCCATAGGAACTGATCCAGAGTCTATGGAATGTTGGAAAATGACTGTCAATGCATCCGCTATTTCCAAGGCCATCTCCTTAAGTACTCTGGGATGCAGACTATCAGGCTCTGGGGATTTATCGGCCTTCGATCCCATCAATTTCCCCAACACAATTTCCTGACTTATAAGGATTTCCCTCAGTTCCTCCTTCTTACTAGACCCTCTGACCCCTTTTATATTCGGAAGGTTGTTTGTATCCTCCTTAGTGAATACCGAACCAAAGTACTTGTTCAATTGGTCTGGCATTTCTTTGTTCCCCGTTATGACTTCCCCTGATTCTGACTGCAGGGGACCTATGTTTGTCTTTACTAACCTTTTTCCCTTTTCATATCTATAGAAGCTTTTGCAGTCCGTCTTAATGTTCCCTGCAAGCTTCCTCTCGTACATTATTTTCCCTGCCCTAATCAAACCCTTTGTCCTCCTCTGCTGAGTTCTAAATTTCTCCCAGTCCCCGGGTTCGTTGCTATTTCTGGCCCATTTGTATGCCACGTGCAGGTACAGCAAGCAATTAAGAGAGAAAATAGTATGTTGGCCTTCATTACAAGATGATACTAGTGTAAGAGTAAAGTCTCTTACTGCAATTATATAGGGCCCTGGTGAGACCACAGCTGAAGTATTGCATCAATTTTGATTTCCTTACCTAAGGAAGGATCTACTTCCCATAGAGAGAGTGCAATGAAGGTTCACCAGACTGATTCCTGGGATGGGGGGCGGCGGGGTTGTCCTATGAGAAGAGATTGAATAGATTAGGCCTACATTCTCTACAGTTTAGAAAAATGAGAGGTGATCTCATTGAAACATGCAAAATTTTTACAGAGTTTTCCAGGGTAGATGCAGGGAAGATGTTTCCCCTGGCTGGGGAGTCTAGAACCAAGGGTCACAGTCTAAGGATAAGGGGTCGGCCATTTAGGACTGAGATGAGGAGAAACCTCTTCACTCAGAGGATGATGGATCTTTGGAATTCTCTACCCCAGAGGGCTATGGAAGCTCAGTCGTTAAGTATATTCAAGACAGAGATTGTTAGATTTTTGGATATTAAGGGAATCAAGGGATATGGGCATTGTGCAAGAAAGTGGAGTTGAGTTTGATCAGCCATGATCTCATTGAATGGAGGAGATCGCGGGGCCTACTCCTGCTCTTATTTCTTATATCCTTATGTACTTCCATCACTGGACTGAGCTTTGGATCATACTTAAGGAATTCCTTGATCAAAACATTGTAACGTTGTTGTAACACAGAGCAGCAATGGCTCTCCAACACAATCTACATCTTACTATAGCAAGCCTGATCCAAACTGGCTTCTGGCTGACAAACATTAAGGTTCGTATGAGCTTTCAATCTGAGAAATGAATCAGAGAGTCAATCAGCCAACTTTTATAAACATAGAAACATAGCAAATAGATGCAGGCGTAGGCCATTCAGCCCTTTAAGCCTGCACCACCATTCAATAAGACCATGGCTGATCATTCACCTCAGTACCCCTTTCCTGCTTTCTCTCCATACTCCTTAATCCCTTTAGCCATAAGGGCCATATCTAACTCCCTCTTGAATATATTCAATGAACTGGCATCAACAACTCTCTACGGTCGTGAATTCCACAGGTTAACAACTCTCTGAGTGAAGACGTTTCTCCTCATCTCAGTCCTAAATGGCTTACCCCTTATCCTTAGACTGTGTCCCCTGGTTCTAGACTTCCCCAATATCGGGAACATTCTTCCTGCATCTAACCTGTCCAGTCCCGTCAGAATTTTATATGTTTCTATGAGATCCCCTCTCATCCTTCCAAACTCCAGTGAATACAAGGCCAGTCGATCCAGTCTCTCCTCATATGTCAGTCCTGCCACCCCGGGAATCAGTCTGGTGAACCTTCGCTGCACTCCCTCAATAGCAAGAACGTCCTTCCTCAGATTAGGAGACCAAAACTGTACACAATATTCCAGGTGAGGCCTCACCAAGGCCCTGTAAAACTGCAGTAAGACCGCCTTGCTCCTATACTCAAATCCCCTAGCTATGAAGGCCAAAATACCATTTGCCTTCTTCACCGCCTGCTGTACCTGCATGCCAACCTTCAATGACTGATGTACCATGACACCCAGGTCACGTTGCACCTCCCCTTTTACTAATTTGCCGCCATTCAGATAATATTCTGCCTTTGTGTTTTTGCCAAATGATACTTAAATGCCCTAGAAATAGTGGATGCATTGGTGATCATTTTCCAACAGTCTATTGACTCTGGATCAGTTCCTATGGACTGGAGGGTAGCTAATGTAACACCACTTTTTAAAAAAGGAGGGAGAGAGAAAACGGGTAATTATAGACTGGTTAGCCTGACGAGAGCCGCAGTCCCTGTCACAGGTGGGACAGATAAGCGTTGAGGGTAAGGGAGGGTGGGACAGGTTTGCTGCACGCTCTTTCCGCTGCCTGCACTTGATTTCTGCATGCTCTTGGCGATGAGACTCGAGGTGCTCCACTTCCTCCACTTAGGACGGTCTTTGGCCAGGGACTCCCAAGTGTGGGTGGGGATGTTGCACTTTATCAGGGAGGTTTTGAGGGTATCCTTGTAACATTTCCTCTGCCCACCTTTGGCTCATTTGCCGTGAAGGAGTTCCAAGTAGAGTGCTTGCTTTGGGAGTCTCGTGTCTGGCATACGGACAATGTGGCCTACCCAACGGAGCTGATCAAATGTGGTCAGTGCTTCAATGCTTGGATGTTGGCCTGGTCGAGCACGCTAATGTTGGTGCGTCTGTCCTCCTAGGGGATTTGCAGGATCTTGCGGAGATATCGTTGGTGGTATTTCTCCAGCGACTTGAGGTGTCTACTGTACATGGTCCATGTCTCTGAGCCATACAGGAGGG
Source organism: Pristiophorus japonicus (assembly GCF_044704955.1). NCBI lineage: Eukaryota > Metazoa > Chordata > Chondrichthyes > Pristiophoridae > Pristiophorus > Pristiophorus japonicus. The sequence continues at coordinate 178,484,033 of NC_091979.1, read as the reverse complement.
CAGGTATTACTATAGCCCTGTAGATCATGAGCTTGGTGGCAGATTTGAAGTCCTGGTCTTCGAACACCTTTTCCTCAGGCAGCCGAAGGCTGCACTGCCGCACTGGAGGCGGTGTTGAATCTCGTCATCAATGTCTGCTCTTGTTGATAAAAGACTCCCGAGATATGGGAAATGGTCCACGTTGTCCAGGGCTACGCCATGGATCTTGATGACTGGGGGGCAGTGCTGTGCGGCGAGGACAGGCTGGTGGAGGACCTTTGCCTTACGGATGTTTAGCGTAAGGCCCATGCTTTTGTACACCTCAGTAAATACGTCGACTATGTCCTGGAGTTTCGCCTCTGTATGTGCGCAGGTGAGTTAACCCCGGTGTCATGGGCAATATTTATCTTTCAATCAACATCATTAAAACAGATTATCTGGTCATTACCACTTTGCTATTTGTGGGAGTTTGCTGTGTGCAAATTGGCTGCCGCATTTCTCACATTACAACAGTGACTACACTCCACAAATACTTCATTGGCTGTAAAGCGCTTGGGATGTCCTGAGGTTGTGAAAGGCACTATAGAAATGCAAGTCTTTCTTTTTATAGAGTCAAGGCCACAGCTGACTGTTCCTGTCATTGGGTGTGCTGTCCACTGCATACTGTTTACCGGAGTCCTTGCAGCAGATGCCACAGCTCTGCTGTTTGTTGTCTGATGACCTGAAGCCTGTGAAGGCAGCTCCTTACAGTCATTGCCAGGTAGGAATGGAAAGGCCTCCAGATATTGTTGGTGGCATCTCGGGAGCTGTTGATCATCCTGGAATACCACTAAAAGCAAGATATACTTTCATTGGGGTACTTCCAAAAAACCATCAGCATTAAGATTCGTCAGGCCTTCACATATGATATTTGAGCCAAAAGGTCTGCTGCCATGGCCTCCTTTGGGAACTGGAATCTCCACACAACAACAACTTACATTTCTATAATGCCTTTAACATAATAAAATATACCAAGGCGCTTCACAGGAGTGTTATCAGAGAAAAAGAGATATTAGGACTGTAAAGTCCTGTCCCCTCAGTACAGATTCACACGAGGCATGTAGTGAAGTCAAGGTCATTCTGGACCTGCACCTTTATTTCACAGCTCTGGAATGCTGCACTTGCCTGAGACCTGTCCTTATATACCTGTCTCTTGCAAGTGCACCCCTGGTGGTAAGGTATGCTGGTGGTTACAGGTCATATCTTATTACAGTCATGTATAGCATGTTAGGATACAGTTATGTATAATAATGTAAGATACATGACATCACCCTCCCCCAAGGTCTTATTGTCTTTATAGGTTCAGTCTCTCAGGTGGTCTACGCTCTCACGTGGAGCGTCTGAGTTGTGGTTCAGTTGTTTGCCTTGGTGTCTGTTTTTCTTTGGGTGTGGTTGCTGATATCTCGCCTGGGCTGTCTGTTTCGATTGGTGTGATTGTTGTTGACTCGTCTGGGCTGTCTGTTGGGATTGCCCTTTCCTCTGTCTGTCCACCAGGTGTGGTGCGAGTTCCACATTGTAGTCTGCCTCTGGTTCTGCAGTGTTGTTGGTAAATCTGCTTTTGACTTGGTCTACATGCCTCCGGCAGGTTTTGCCATTGTCCATTTGTACAATCAGTAGCCTGTTTCCTTTCTTGCCCGTTACTGTCCCTGCAAGCCATTTGGGACCCCTGCCATAGTTTAGTACAAACACTTTGTCCCCTATCTCATTCCATCTCCCCCTCGAATTTCTGTCATGGTACTCAGTCAGCTTACGGCGCTTTGCCTCAACGATTTTGTGCATGTCTGGGAGGATTAATGAGAGCCTTGTTTTTAAAGTCCTTTTCATCAACAGTTGCGCGGGAGGGATCCCAGTCAGTGACTGCGGACGAGATCTGTATGCCAGCAGCAGTCGCGACAGGCGACCCTGCAGCGTGGGACCATGGATTTTAAGCATACCTTGTTTAATGATTTGCACTGCTCTCTCCACCTGGCCGTTGGAGGCCGGCTTGAACGGTGCCGTCTTGACATGATTTATGCCGTGGTCAATTATAAAGTCTTGGAAATCTGCGCTGGTGAAGCATGGACCATTGTCACTGACCAATGTGTCAGGGATTCCGTGCATTGCAAACATGGTTGCGAGGCTCTCCACAGTGGTGGAGGTTGTGCTTGAGTTTAAAATGGTGCATTCGATCCACTTTGAAAATGCATCTACAACTACGAGGAACATTTTGTCCATGAATGGGCCCGCATAGTCTACGTGCACCCGCGACCACGGTTTGGTAGGCCAGGGCCACGGGCTAAGTGGAGCCTCCCTGGGGGCATTGCTGAGTTGGGCACAAATGGTGCACCTTCGGACGCAGAGCTCCAAGTCCGCGTCAATACCAGGCCACCAGACGTGGGATCTGGCTATGGCCTTCATGGGAATGATCCCCGGGTGCTCACGGTGGAGCTCCCGGACAAATGCCTCTCTGCCTTACAGAGGCATGACCACGGCTGCCCCACATCAGGCAGTCTGCTTGTAGTGATAGCTCATGCATACGCCTGTGAAAGGGTTTTAATTCCTCGGGGCAGGCATCGCGAGCCTCTGCCCAGTCACAGGTTAGGACACATCTTTTTACAAAGGATAACGTGGGGTCGCTGGCCGTCCAGGCTCTGATTTGGTGAGCCGTCATGGGCGAACCTGTGGACTCAAAGGCATTGATTGCCATGACTATCTCACAGTACTGTTCGTCAGGCCCTTCCGTGGTCACCAGGGGCAGCCTGCTGAGCGCGTCGGCACAGTTGTCTGTGCCTGGTCTGTGCCTTATTGTGTAGTTGTAGCACGCCAGCATGAGTGCCCACCGTTGAATTCGCGCCGAGGCCTCCTTCTCTACCATTCCGTACCCGCGCTCCGCCCACGAAAGTGACCTGGAGGCTTAAGCTATGGGCTGTAATTTGCCCGCACTATTGATATGTTGCATACGCCGACGCATCGCATGTGAGAACTAGCTTTTTACTTGGGTCAAAGAAAGTCAAAACACTGTTGGAACACAGAAGGTTGCGTGCCTTATTGAAGACGCGTTCCTGGGCGTCCCCCCAAAACCAATCGCAGCCCTTTCTGAGTAGCACGTGGAGAGGCTCCAGTCGCGTGCTTAAGTTCTGCATAAAGTTCCAAAGTAATTGAGTAGCCCGAGAAAGGTGCGCAGTTCTGAGTCATTCTGGGGCCTGGGTGCCAGGCGAATTGCTTCTGTTTTGGACTCTGTTGGGTGAATTCCATCAGCGGCAATCCTTCTGCCCAAAAATTCAACCTCGGGTGCGAGAAACAAGCACTTGGATTTCTTGACTCGTAGGCCTACCCGATCCAACCGCTTTAGTACTTCCTCCAAATTACGGAGATGGGAGTCGGTGTCCCTGCCCGTGATAGATATGTCGTCTTGAACTACAACCGTCCCCGGGATGGACTTGAGCAGACTCTCCATGTTGCGCTGGAATATGGCAGCTGCCGACCTGATGCCGAATGGGCATCGATTGTACATGAAAAGGCCTCGATGTGTGTTGATGGTGGTGAGTAGCTTGGATTCCTTGGTCAATTCTTGCATCATATACGCAGATATGAGGTCTAATTTTGAGAAAAGTTTACCTCCAGCCAATGTGGCAAATAAGTCCTCCGCTCTGGGCAGCGGGTACTGGTCCTGTAGGGAGACTCTGTTTATGGTATATTTGTCGTCCCCACAGATTCATACGGATCCATCAGGCTTCATGACTGGGACGATCGGACTTGCCCAGTCACTAAATTCCACAGGTGATATAATGCCATCCCGCAGAAGCCTGTCTAGTTTGTGTTCAATCTTTTCCCTCATCACATAGGGTACAGCTCTGGCCTTGTGATGGACCGGTCTAGCATCCTGTGTGATGTAGATTTTGACTTTGGCCCCTTTGAAAGTGCCCACACCTGGCTGAAAGAGATGTTCAAATTGCTTTATAACTGTTGAGCAGGAGGTCCGTTCCTCTAATGACATGGCATGGACATCATCCCATTTCCAGTTCAGTTTTGTCAGCCAGCTTCTCCCCAGCAGTGCTGGGGGGTCTCCGGGGACAATCCACAGGGGAAGTCGGTTCACTGTCCCTTTGTGTGTGACAGAGAGCATGGCACTGCCGAAGACTGGTACGATTTCTTTGGTATAGGTCCTTAGTGTGGTGTCGACCCTTGTGAGTTTTGGTCTGTCTTTTTTATGCGGCCACAGTTGTTCAAATTTTTGAGTGCCCATGAGAGATTGACTCGCTCCCGTATCCAGCTCCATGTTGACAGATATCCCTTTGAGTAGGACCCTCATCATTATAGGAGGCATCCTGTTGTAAGAGCAGCGGCCATTGATCGTGTTGACCCGCTGTGCACCGGTGTCCCGGGTACTGTCCCCACCATCTTTTGGTCCGCTTTCCGACCTATCTGATTCATATACCAGCCGAGCTGCCGTTTTTTTGCACATGCACCCCTGGTGGTAAGGTATGCTGGTGGTTACAGGTCATATCTTATTACAGTCATGTATAGCATGTTAGGATACAGTTATATATAATAATGTAAGATACATGACAAGGACAGGTGACCAAAAGCCTAGTCAAAGAATTAGGTTTTAAGGAGAGTCTTAAAAGAGGCGAGGTGGAAAGGTGGAGAGGTTAAGAAGCATTGCAGAGCTGAGGGCCGCGGCAGTTGAAGGCATGGCTGCCAATGGTGGGTTGAAGGAAATCACAGATGCTCAAGAGGCCAGAATTGGAGGAGAGCAGAGATCTTAAGGGAGGGGCATTCACAAGGAGGGATTTGAACGCATGGATGAGAATTTTAAATTCAAGGCTTTCGTTGCTGGACCGGGAGCCAATGTAGATCAGCGAGCACTGGGGTGATGGGTGAATGGGACTTGGAGTGAGTTACGATACGGGCACCAATCCTCTGACAAAGCGAGGCATGTTGCAGCTCTGTCGGTAGAAGTTGGCATGAGGGAACTAGCTGATGTACATAGAACCTGCCCGGCAAATCTCCATTGTTCCTCCTCTTTGAACAGTTCAGATGGGGAGGATTCCCATTAGGAAACTCACTATGGCACTACTGAAAAGGCAGCATCAGAACAATTGAACAAAGGCTACTGCTGAGTCAGGAAAAACAGTGCCGAAATGTCCTTCAAATTGGTCACAAAATCATTTAAGCCCTTTAAACTTACTTCCATCTTATTCCCACAGCAAATCCAGGCAGCCATTATTTACGAGTATGAAGAGCAGTCAGCATTCTGCACCATCGGCAAATATTGTGCAGGATCTGGTAACATCTCCCATTCAACTTTAATACTGGAATGAAGCTTTCCCCTAAACAGTTTGGAGTTTCCTGCCCTGTTCTTTTCATTGGTGGAAATGCATGTGATAATCTCTGCCTCATTTTTCGATCTGTTTAATCTAGTTTATGCCTGTTTATCGGGCGAACACAATTGGAATAGATTCCTTTACACTTTTGTCGAGATACTTTTGTTGAGCAGCTCTGCTGGGTTTGTTAAATATGAGCCATTTTGACACCAGTTGTGTGAGCTTTATTGCGCCAATATTCTGATATTCTTTGAACATTGATCACACATCCTTTTCACCTCGACAACAATATTTTTGACAGAGGCTGCTGTACTGCTGGCAAGAAAAGAAGAGCTTTGATGTGTGAAATGCATCCATAGTAACACCTCTTAAAGAATTATGCCTCTCTAGCTCCACAGACAGAGGCCAAGAGACAAACCCGAGTGTAACCAAATAACCGTTTAAGGATCAGAATATTTAACACCCTCTGCGAAAGAGGGTCTTGTTGCATTGAGGAAACAAATCACGGACTCAACACATTTTTACCTGTGTTATATATTGCTGTAAGGTTGCAAAAGTGATCCAATATTAGAATCTGTTCAGGTCAACCTTGGTATTTGGCATGTTGTTTTATTCTAGTTCTATTTTGGCTTTCTTTGTTGAAAGGTTATTATTATCGGTTGCAGCCGTGGCCCAGTGCTACCATTCCCAGTGCTGAAGGTTGTGGGTTCAAGTCCCACTCCAGAGACTTGAGCACAAAATCCAGGCTGACACTTCAGTGCAGGACTGAGGGAGTGTGGAACTGTTGCAGGTGCCGTCTTTCAGGTGGACATAAAAGATCCCATGGCGCTATTGGAAGAAGAACGGGGTTCTCTCTGGTGCCCTGGACAATATTTATCCCGCAACCAATAGCACCGAAACAGTTTATCTGGTTTTTTATCTTATTACTGTTTGTGGGAGCTTGCTGTGCACAAATTAGGAATCATAGGAACATAGGAACAGGAGTAGGCCATTTAGCACCTCGAGCCTGTTCTGCCATTCAATGAGATAATGGCTGATGTGCAACCTAACTGCATGTACCTGCCTTTTCTGCGTAAATTGGCTGCTGCATTTCCTACATTACAGCAGTGACTACACTTCGAAAAAAATACTTCATTGGCTGTAAAGCACATTGGGAAGCCCTGAAGTAAAGATAGGTGCTATATAAATACAAATTATTGTTCTTCTTTCTATACCACGTTGGTATGTGGATAGTTGAATAATACTGATAGCTAAATGTTGCACTATGCCTTGCAACAAAGGAGCTCTGTGAAAGCAAGCAGATATGCACATACTGCGCAGCTAAATCTAAGTGTTGTGAATGGGTCAATGGAAGCATGAGCTGTTGCCATCCGTTCAACACATTCAAAATTTAAGTTCATAAAGTTCCCACATAGCCCATGAAGTGCCTGGGAACCTTTTAAACTGGGCTTTGTACTGTACAGCAGTTACACTCCACCCAGTGAGAAGGTCAAATGGTATGAGACTGGCTGCTGGATGGGTGAGCGGGACGGGTGGGTATCACACCTTTTTCTTTTAGTGTACACAGGAGTCAAGTCAGTAACTTGAGGCCCAAGTTGCACCATCACTGTTTTGAAGAGAGCGTGAAACCGCTCTGAATCAGTAGAAAATGATTGGACAATGACAGCGTTACAAAAAGATCCATAAGTACAAGAAAACTTGAAGCTTGTCAAACACACGTAAAGCTGGAGCAAAAACTCTGAACACTTTTAAAATGCAGGAAATATTATGGGCTGTCCACCTACAATTTCCAAAATGCTTTCCCTAGGAGTGCCGTCCCTCACTGGAAATGCACGAATCTTTGAATCACTCAATTAGATCTCTGTGGCGCCAACATCACAGCCTTATATGGACAGTCACAAGATCTAGACGAGGCAACAGGCAGAGGAAACATTTGTATATAGCCACTTACAAAGATTACAAAAATGGCTTTAACTGTAGCAATGTGTTCACCATATTGTACAGGATAATGAGGAATAAAGTCGGATGAACATAAAGACATAAGAAATAGGAGCAGGAGTAGGCCATTTGGCCCCTCGAGCCTACTCCGCCATTCAATAAGATCATGGCTGATCTGATCTTGGCCTCAACTCCACTTTCCTGCCCACTCCCCATAACCCTTGACTCTCCTATCATTCAAAAATCTGTCTATGTCCACCTTAAATATATTAAATGACCCAGCCTCCACAGTTCTCTGGGGTAGAACATTCCAAAGATTCACAACCCTCTGAGAGAAGAAATTGCTCCTCATCTCTGTTTTAAATGGGCGACTTCTTATCCTGAAACTATGCCCCCTAGTTCTAGATTCCCCCACGAGAGGAAACATCCTCTCTGCATCTACCCTGTCAAGCCCCCTCAGAATCCTATATGTTTCAATAAGATCACCTCTCATTCTTCTAAACTCCAATGAGTAGAGGCACAACCTGCTCAACCTTTCTTCATAAGACAACCCCTTCATCTCCGGAATCAACCTAATGAACCTTCTCTGAACTGCTTCCAATGTAAGTATATCCTTCCTTAAATACAGAGACCAAAACTGTACGCAGTACTCTAGGTGTAGTCTCACCAATACCCTGTACAGTTGTAGCAGGACTTCTCTGCTTTTATACTCTATCCCCCTTGCAATAAAGGCCAACATTCCATTTGCCTTCCTAATTACTTGTTGTACCTGCACACTAACTTTTTGTGTTTCATGTACAAGGACCCCCAGGTCGCTCTGTACTGCAGCATTTTGTAGTCTCTCTCCATTTAAATAATAATGTGCTTTTTTATTCTTCCTACCAAAGTGAATAACCTCACATGGGTGGTTCCGAGAATTTTGCTTGACTACTTTTTGAGGGGCAAACAGAGGCAGAAACGCTTCAGAGACTTACATAAGGAGACAAAGGGTCCGAACTTGGTCAACGCTAAGACCTGCCCATTTCTCGGCGGTCCCCGGGCGGAACGTACCTTTATACTGCCCGTTGCCGCTGGGGCCAGTCGGGAGCGAGTTTCGCCGCGGTTGTGTCGGCGGCAGCAGCAGTGGCAGACAGCGGGAGTTGGTGGGCGGGAGCGGGCGGCGGTAACAGTGGGCATTAGGTGCAGGTGTCTCGACTCGGCAAACATCGGAGGCCGTGCTCCACACATGCGCGAGACTTGGGATTTTTTTTGTAGTTTCCTGAGGGCGATGACATCACTTTGCCGCAATTGGGGCTGATGACACAGCTGCGCATGCTCATAAAAGCTGTGCACTCACTTGCACCTGCCAGTTGGAGAGGGGTCAGTTTTGGAGAGAGAGATACAAATTAATCATCAGCGATCCATCAAGGAAAGTAATAATGTGTGCAAAAAAAGCTTCCAAGAAGACTGATGGAGCCAAGCCCAGAGCTCCCTGGATTAATAATGACGAGCCGGAGGAGCTTTAATGTGAGGTGGAGCTCCGGTGTAAAGATCTCACCCAGGGTGGTTGTGGCAAACCTCCACCACCCCAATATAGATGCATTTAGAGGGAGATTGGTGAGGCCGTGTCCTCAGTAGGCAACATTGAGCGGGATGGAGACCAGTGTCGGAAACGTTGGAACGATGTGTTGGCATTAGCAAGAGCGAGTAACCATTTATTGGAGCCCTCCCGTGCAACTCCAAAAGATTCTGTGCCAGTTGTGTCTGTATGTGTCTGTGTGTGTGCTGCATGAGCAAAAGGGGCAAAGGCTTCAACTTTTCTTTCTGCAGAAGAAAAGAACATCCAAGGCATCAAGCCTGAGTACCATGGGAGGGAGCCCAGCTGATGTCATCGTGTTGAGCAGCCTAGAGGAGCGTGCCTTGGCATTGGTGGGTGACCAGCGCCGTGCCACCATAAAGGGTGATGCAGATCCCATGCTAGAGCATGGTAAGCTTATACTAAACTTCGGTCTGCATCACGCTCATGTCATGAAAGGTCATGCAATGTTAAGTCAAAAGCCTTTTAATGCAATGTCGGCCATTAATGGTGTGCTCATATAGCAATGGAACTCCTTGAGGTAAGAAAGTGAAATGTAACGGTTCACATGTCAGCTTGACCAACTCCACCCCCCCCAGTTGTACACTGAAATGTTGTCCTCTACTTGCAGATGTTGATTAGGACAGCACCGAGCAATGCACACCATCCACCTCTGACACACAAAGGCTGAGAGTGACACCAACGTCTCCCACCCTGACGTTGTCACCAGCCCAACATACCAGCTCCTTCCTCCATCCCCAAGATCATCCATATCCACCGCACCCACCTCCGCCACCCAGAGTCACGAAGACCAGGAGGGAGAGGAGGGAGAAATGCCAGTCTTCGAACCACTTGAGGTCGAAGAGGTGGAAGAGGAGAACACTAGCCTCCTAACATGTGTGCCACCTGTCCGGCCAATATCGGTGTTGGGGTCCGACTTCTTAGGATTCGAGTTGGACAAAGCAGGAACCGAGGCCGTGTTGGAAAATCCACCAAGCCGCAAGCACCCAGGATGATGCATCAATCCGATGAGGATGGAGGACGACTCGCAGCAATTCAAGAAATGGTCCAGCTGTCGAGGACGGACCTGGAACTAGGTTGCGATCTGCTGCAGACCATGGCTGGGATAGCTGCCAGCATTGCCACCTTAGTTGGGCACCATACTGCCAGCACGGAGCGGCTCATTAGCACGGTGCAGCGTAACACCGACTCTGTTGCGGCGATGAGGCAAGCGATGGCTTCTGGGCAGGTCATGCAACCCCCGAGCCCACACCATCGAGGCCAACAGATTCCGAGGAGCGAGAGATGCCTTCAATCACGCCCCCTACATTCTCTCCAAGACGAACACGTCAGCAGCACTCCGGCTGCCCCCCTGCACAACGTGATGGAGCAGAGGCGGTGAGGGGCAGGGGTGCAGCATGCCGTGGTGAGGGCGGATCCATGAAGAGGATGATGGGCCTCACATCAAGTGGAGGAAAGAGAGGTGATGGCAGTGGGTAGAGGGTTGGGTGTTGGTGGTGGATATGTTCTTTACTCCTCATTAAGTTATAGCTGTTGTTTCACATGGGTCGTTGTCAATGTCACTTGACTGGTCTCGGAACAACTGTACATACATTGGATTCAATTGTTTGCATGTTGTGCCACTTTGGAATGCTGCACTATTGAATACAGTCACATTATTCTTGGTCAGTGTCTCATTACTACATTATCTGGAGTGCAGTCTGAGAAAATTACAAACCTCCTTCAGGTCTACTGCTGTATGAGGAATCTCTTGTCCTCCACATATGATGCAAATGATTAATGGGCCTTGTCATCAGGCGATTGCGATACGACAAGTAAGGGTCATCAATGCATGAAGGCTGCCATTCAATGAGAGACAGTCGTGCTACTTGCAGGGCACATATTAAGGCTTGCACTTCAGTCCACTTTTTCTTAGGTCCATCGGGGAGTCCCACCCCTGATATCACATGTTCCTCAGTGACCTTGCAGTCCATTATATATCTTTTTCCATCTTCTATACTTGAGGTGATGCTGTTCTCACTATCACATGCTGCGACCTGCCAGAGCATTACATGTTATCATTTACGCTTATTAACTCCGACAGAAGCTCATCCCATCTGTGCACTCACATTCTGCCAAAACTCTGTTCTGCCTGTAATGGTCTAAAAACTCCTGTAGGGCATCTCCATTGAGTCTTTACCATCTCTCGGAACTCGTTGCCGCTTCCTCCACCACACCTTCCCTTCAACGGAGTACTTCTCATTTACATGTCTGAATTCATTCTGTGCAGCTTAAGGTCGATCAGATAACTAATTCTGAGCCTCTGATAATGGTGCAGCACATGGACATTACCCAGCATGTGCAGCACTGCACCACTACGAGCAAATCTCCCTGCTGCCCGATTCACAGCCAGCTCAGACTACCTTTTTGCCAGCGGTCCTTCTGGCGCACGGGAGCATGATCTTAGAGGATCGTGCATGAGGAAAATCCCTGTTTTTGAACCTCCAGCATGAGCAGATGGCAGGAAGTTGCGCCAGCAGTACTTCACCGAGGAATCTCCTATCGGGCAGGACCTGGGTGGCAGATGGGCGGTACCTGAGGAATATATTGAAAAAAAAATTGGGGCAAAACCTTGCCAGCAGTGGACGGATTCTCACCAAGTTCAGGCCCAAAATAGCTTAGGTAGAGTCCATGGCAATGGACTAATAAAAGGCCAATTAACTTATACAGTGGCAGTTTGTGGACTAGATTTTTGTTCACTGCCGAGACAGTTATCTGGCTGCGTGAAATGAAAGTCAGACGGGTTCTATAAAGGGCGTGAAGCCCACTCTGCCAAATTACCTCTCAGGTAGTGCAGACAACAATCTACTCTAACTTCTGCAACCTCCTCAAATAGCCTAACAATTTTTTCTACCTCTATGTTACTTAACGATCTTATGTTTGGGGCAAATGACACAGATCTGCTCACAAACAGGAATTTTCACTCCCTCCAAGCTCAAGATCCCAACACCCAATTGCACATCTCTAATATTGTTGCTGCGGTGCGATCTCCGCAGGGTCCTAAATCCATCCAGCTATTTTTGCGACCTTGAGACCAGGGGGAAAAATATGTCCCCTTAACGTCTCCCGTCAGTGCCAGTAGATGGTGCTAATGGGGTGCTAGACCAATATCGTTGGGGTGAGGCAAATCCAGCACCGCACACCAAAGCCTGCCCCTCCATAGCGCCGACGGTAAGAGGTATCAGCAGGAACATCAACACCAGGCGAATCAGTTCCTATGGATTGGAGGGTAACTAATGTAACCCCACTTTTTAAAAAAGGAGGGAGAGAGAAAACATGGAATTATAGACCGGTTAGCCTGACATCGGTAGTGGGGAAATTGCTGGAATCAATTATTAAAGATGTAATAGCAGAGCATTTGGAAACCAGTGATCGGTCCAACTCAGCATGGATTTATGAAAGGGAAATCATGCTTGACAAATCTTCTAGGATTTTTTGAGGATGTAACTAGTAGAGTGGACAAGGGAGAACCAGTGGATGTGGTGTATTTGGACTTTCAAAAGGCTTTTGACAAGGTCCCACACAAGAGATTAGTGTGTAAAATTAAGGCACATGGGATTGGGGGTAATGTATTAACGTGAATAGAGAACTGGTTGGCAGACAGGAAGCAAAGAGTGCAAATAAACGGGTCCTTTTCAGAATGGCAGGCAGTGAATAGTGAGGTACCGCAAGGTTCAGTGCTGGGACCCCAGCTATTTACAATATATATTAATAATTTAGATGAAGGAATTGAATGTAATATCTCCAAGTTTGCAGATGACACTAAGCTGGGTGGCAGTATGCGCTGTAAGGAGGATGCTAAGAGGCTGCAGGGTGACTTGGACAGGTTAGGTGAGTGGGCAAATGCATGGCTGATGCAGTACAATGTGGATTAGTGTGATGTTATCCACTTTGGTGGCAAAAACAGGAAGGCAGATTATTATCTGAAAGGTGACAGATTAGTAAAAGGGGAGGTGCAACGAGCCCTGGTTGTCATGGTACATCAGTCATTGAAAAGAGGCATGCAGGTACAGCAGGCAGTTAAGAAAGCAAATGGCATGTTGGCCTTCATAGCGAGAGGATTTGAGTATAGGAGCCAGGAGGTCTTGCTGCAGTTGTACAGGGCCTTGGTGAGACCACACCTTGAGTATTGTGTGCAGTTTTGGTCTCCTAATCTGAGGAAGGACATTCTTGTTATTGAGGGAGTGCAGCGAAGGTTCACCAGACTGATTCCCGGGATGGCAGGACTGACATATGAAGAAAGACTGGATCAACTAAGCTTATATTCACTGGAATTTAGAAGAATGAGAGGGGATCTCAGAGAAGCATATAAAATTCTGACGAGATTGGACAGGTTAGATGCAGGAAAAATGTTCCCGATGTTAGGGAAGTCCAGAATCAGGGGTCATAGTCGAAGGATAAGGGGTAAGCCATATAGGACCGAGATGAGCAGAAACTTTTTCACCCAGAGAATTGTGAACCTATGGAGTTCTCTACCACAGAAAGTTGTTGAGTCCAGTTCGTTGGATATATTCAAAAGGGAGTTAGATGTGGCCCTTATGGCTAAAGGGATCAGGGGGTATGGAGAGAAGGCAGGAGTGGGATACTGAAGTTGCATGATCAGCATGATCATATTGAATGGTGGTGTAGGCTTGAAGGGCCGAATGGCCTGCTCCTGCACCTATTTTCTATGTTTCTATGTTTTATGTGATGTCAGTGAGTGTGCAACGCTCACTGACTGCCCGATTTGCTAAATTGATTCTTGCCACTAACCTGCCTGCAGTACCAGGAAGCCAGCTCCAGGGACATTATTTAAAGCGATCATCAGTAATTACTCACAGCTGTCAGGTTAGTGCTGTTTCAGTGATTTCTTGTCAGTTTCACCCACTGCAACAGTTTCATTCAGTAATTTCAAAGTTATTTTGTATCAGAAGTCGTCTGGCAACTAAAAAGTAGCTACATTTATTCTTCAAAGTTTCAAACTGCTACACTTGGTAACATTAATGGGGGCTGTTCTGGCATGCCACCTCACCCTCCAAGATATATGGCAGAAGGAGCGTAGGCAGTGAGAAACACGGGAACATGTGCACAAAGAGATGAGGAGGGACATCATGGCTCTCACCATGAGGCCTCACCCACCGAGGGTATTTCCGGGAGAACTTCTCCTATCTTCAATTAAAACATAGAAACATAGAAAATAGGTGCAGGAGTAGGCCATTCGGCCCTTCAAGCCTGCACCACCATTCAATGAGATCATGGCTTATCATTCCTTCAGTACCCCTTTCCTGCTTTCTCGCCATACCCCTTGATCCCTTTAGCCGTAAGGGCCATATCTAACTCCCTCTTGAATATATCCAATGAACTGGCATCAACAACTCTCTGCGGCAGGGAATTCCACAGGTTAACAACTCTCTGAGTGAAGAAGTTTCTCCTCATCTCAGTCCTAAATGGCCTGCCCCTTATCCAAAGACTGTGTCCCCTGGTCTGGACTTCCCCAACATCGGGAACAGTCTTCCCGCATCTAACCTGTCCAGTCCCGTCAGAATCTTCTCTGTTTCTATGAGATCCCCTCTCATCCTTCTAAACTCCAGTGTATAAAAGCCCGGTTGATCCAGTCTCTCCTCATATGTCAGTCCAGCCATCTGTGGAATCAATCTGGTGAACCTTCGCTGCACTCCCTCAATAGCAAGAACGTCCTTCCTCAGATTAGGAGACCAAAACTGAACATAATATTCCAGGTGAGGCCTCATCAAGGCCCTGAACAACTGCAGTAAGACTTCCCTGCTCCTATACTCAAATCCCCTAGCTATGGAGGCCAACATATCATTTGCCTTCTGCACCGCCTGCTGTACCTGCATGCCAACTTTCAATGATTGATGAACCATGACACCCAGGTCTTGCTGCACTTCCCCTTTTCCTAATCTGCCACCATTCAGATAATATTCTACCTTCGTGTTTTTGCCCCCAAAGTGGATAACCTCACATTTATCCACGTTATACTGCATCTGCCATGTATTTGCCCACTCTCCTAACCTGTCCAAGTCACCCTGCAGCCTCTTAGCATCCTCCTCACCGCTCACACCACCACCCAGTTTCGTGTCATCTACAAACGAGGAGCAGTGTATTAGACAGCTCCGCCTCACAAAGGAGGTGGTCACAGAACTCAGCCACCTCTTCCAAACAGACCTCCAGCCTCACATCAGGATGAATTGAAGTCCAGATCCCCTTTGCTCATCACATCCCCATCATTCCATCCCTCTCACAGGCCATCACACAACAAAGCTGAAGTGACAGGCACCACAAAAGAATGGTAAATGAATTAATAAATTTATCAAAAATCAGTTAGCACTTATTTACACCAAAAATATTAACTATGTACTCTTGTGCAATTCTTTAGTGCTTGTCATTCCTGTGCTTCTGTCTATTCTAATGCTCCTATGAAGTGTTGGCCCAGTGGCTGCAGCAGGGATGGTGGAAGGCTGCTGAATATCTGTGCAACAGACTTCAGATGGTCTTGCAGGACACCCTCGACCAACTCTGGATCTCGAAAGCCCGGCTGTAGACAGCAGCAGTCTAGGATGTCTGGATGACAGGCAGAGATAAGGGCAATGGTGGAGTGACAGTAGTGGGAGCAGGAATTATATCATTCTGAGAGAGGACAGCAGGTTTCTGCTCCACTGACCCACTACCCCTCTTCCGGGGCAGCACCTCAGCATCCCTAGCATTCTGTTGGAGCACAGATTGCTGGCCTGCTGTGACACCATAAAACCCCCGGTTGATGGTGGTAGACCCAGCCATGATGGTAGCAGTCAGAGCACGTGTGGCATCAAGATGAAACTGCATAAGGGCAGACTGCATTACAACTCTAAGACATTGCATCGCTTCTGCTTGTGCCGCACTGGAAACTGGCACATCGCCCATAATAGGCGGCATCAAGTCTGGATCCCCACTGTCTCTCTGGGAGTCCACCATCCTTTGCAGACTGGAAATGATGAGCTCCATGATGTGCACAGATCCATATGCAATGTTGGAGGCAGCCTCCTCCATGCTCTTTATCATTGCCGAGAGGCGCTCGGGCACCCTTGCTATTGCACCTATCATCTCCGTGTGCTTGCCCATCATCCTTCTTCTAAATGCCTCCCCATCGAGAGCCTCATCTGTGCAGCATAACTCGTGCGCAAACTCGCCCTCCGGGGAGCAGGTCCCCGAGCTGCCCTTTCCGCCTTGCCGTACTCAAGCCCACTCCTCCAAGGTGCCTCACCCTGTGCAGATCCCGCTACTAAACTAGCCTCTCGTAATGTAACACGTAATGTAACCAGTACCTGAGCTGGTGTCTGCAGATGAGAGATGCAGTGACGTGGTGTGTTCTTCCTCCTCCTCTTCTCCCGCTTCGCTCTCTATTATGCCATAGGAGACAGGTTGCTCAGGCACTTACTGGTTATCTGAAAGCATAAAGGCACACGAGTCGGGTTACGGTGAGGGGAGGGGATCAGGAAGGGAGAAATGCATGCATACATCATGATTAGCTGGAAAGTGTGAAACGCTTATAGGGTGAGGTGACAGTGGGATGTGAGAAGAAAGAGTAGGGATGGACATACCGTTGTTGTCCGAAAGGGGACCAATGTCGCTGGTGGCCAAGACACCCACCACCTGGCGCCCAACAATCTGCAGCACTCGGTTCTCCAGCGCAGACAGTAGTTGGGTGTCAGCTTGTCCCCCGCCTGTGCGCTTCAGATCCCTCCTGTTGTGAGCCACCTTGGCCGGCAAGAGAAAGGGAAGTGTGTGAGTGGGTGTGGAACAATGTGTTTGGGTGATGTGCCTGCCATAGTTGAATAGCTTTCATTGTGTGCAAGTTGTGAGATGTGGGTGTGAGTGTCGGTAGGTAGAGATTGTTGGTGGGTGAGTGCTGGATGTGTGGTGCTTTGGGAAGTGTGTGAAGACTGTGGGAGAGATGGTGGTATGTAGCATTTGTTGAAGCATTCACTCACCCTGACCAGCCGAGTGAAGTCGGTAAATTTCGTCCTGCACTATGTGTGGGTCCTGGGGACCACAGTGCTGCCCGAGACGTGCTGCGTTATCTTCCTCCACGTGGTGCAGAAGACTTGTGGCAAGGACCTCCTGCCACTTGTCAGGTAAAGCACCACCCTCCATCACTCCACAGCAAAAATCAATGCCTCCAATGCGGGCTCTCCACCTGGGGTGTAGATCTCCCATGAGTACAGCTGCTTCAGTCCTCTGGCTCCTTCTCCTTGTTCTGCTCCTGCTTGCTGATGTGCTACAAAGGCCATCCCCTTCAGTTAAAGGGGAGGGCCACTGTGCATTCTGCAGGCCCTTTGGTGGCCGCCATTGGGCCACCAGGGATGTGCTTGACCGGGCCAGCAACCCTGCACCCAAAAGAAAGTGCTGCGCTGCATGATGATGGCCCAGTCAAAGCGAGGGTTGCCATTGTCGGGCCAACCAAAGAGTCGACCAACAAAATAAAATGGCAGCCTGGGGCGCACATGGCCTCCCCTTTAAGGAGCTCCCCGAGCGGATGTCAGTACCCCGCTAATCTGGCGCTGATATCGGCCTACGCCAGCCTCGCGGCCCGTGGGGCAATTTCCCCGATGGGCCGCAAACGGGTCAGCGCAGGGCACAAAGGGGTCAGCGCACACGGCAATAATGACATAGTCTATTACACGCCGGCCCAGGTCGCTAACCACGGGGCGTGGCGCTACCGGCAAATCACCCCCAAACTCTCAGGGCAATTTCACCCGAAGCACTACCGCCGTCCGCCCGGAGCAAATAGGCCATTCCGCCCCGTTAGCGTCTCCCAGAGCATTTTAATGAGCAGTAATCATGAATTTTGTCTGCAGACTAAAGCATTTATGCCTGGTGCTAATTCGCCAACTTTTCTACTGATTCCACCCATTCCTTGACTATAATGAATTTCTAGCCTCTTGTGAATTCCCCTGTAAAACATATCAGAATCATACAGCACAGAAGGAGGCCATTCAGCCCATCGTTCCTGTGCCAGCTCTTTGAAAGAGCTATCCAATTAGCTCCACTCCCCTACTCCTTACCGATAGCCCTGCTAATTCAAGTATTTATCCAATTCCCTTTTGAAAGTTATTACTGAATCTGCTTCAACTGTCCTTTCAGGCAGAGCATTCCAGATCACAACAACTGGCTGTGTAAAAAAATTCTCTCATCTCCCCTCTAGTTCATTTGTCAATTACTTTATATCTGTGTCCTTTGGTTGTTGACTCGTCTGCCACTGGAAACAGTTTATTCAGACTATCAGAACTCCTAATAATTTGTACGTTTTCTACTAAATCTCCTCTCAACCTACCCTGCTCTAAGGAGAACAATCCCAGCTTCTCTTGACTCTTCACATAACTTGTCCTCATCTCGAGTATTATTCTACAAAATCTCCTTTGCACCCTCTACAACGCCTTGACATTCTTCCTAAAGTGTGGTGCCCAGAATTAGTTACAATACTCCAACTGAGGTCTAACCAGTGATTTATAAATGTTTACTATAAGTTCTTTGCTTTTGTACTCCTTGCCTCTATTAATAAAGCTTCGGATCCTCTGGGCTCGATTTTTGGCTTTGATGTTTTTGGGGCGGTAATGGTGGTGGGGCAGTAAAGTTTGCACCTGGGAACCATTTGCGCCTCAGTAAGTAACATTGGGCAGCTCGGCCTTGGGTCAGGGGGAGCAGCGCTAAAGGAGACGTTGTACACCTCTCTTGGGCGCTCGCATAGGAAACTCCATAGCTAAAGAGCCAGGCTGGGAGCGCTCCGAGAGACGCTTGGGGGAAAAAAAACTTTTAAAAAGCCACAAAAACATTGCCAAAGCATTGCCCATGCCACCACAACACAAATCGCAAAACAAATTAAAAGAAAAAACAATCACATGTACCTTAGGAGTCTATTACTTACTTCTCTGCTGTTGGTAACGTTGCACTGCCTGATTTCCCAGGCGTTCACTACGGGGAGCACTTCGGGGCGTACGGGTCGGGCAAGAATCAAAACTCGCACCGGTGTCGCAACCAGGGGCATCGCACAGCTCTTCCAGGCAGTGCTGCTCCGCGCCGCCCAAAAACCAGACCCGAGGATCGCTGCGGGCGCTGGCGGCTGACCACACGGCCAGAATACCTCACCACCGCCATTGTTGCCGCTCCGGGGTGAAAAACGGAGCGGAGAGGAGCCAAAAATCCACACCTAATAAATTCAATGTTTTTTTAACAGCCTTATGAACTTGTCCTGCCACCTTCAAAGATGTGTGTATGTAAATCCCCAG
The DNA here is from genome assembly GCF_044704955.1 of Pristiophorus japonicus. Taxonomy (NCBI): domain Eukaryota; kingdom Metazoa; phylum Chordata; class Chondrichthyes; family Pristiophoridae; genus Pristiophorus; species Pristiophorus japonicus. Next base: position 178,464,894 of record NC_091979.1, on the reverse strand, counting down.
GTCTCTCTGGTCCTGCACTCCCTTTAAAATTGTACCATTTACCTTGTATTGCTTATCCTCATTCTTCCTACCAAAATGCATCACTTCACACTTCTCTACATTAAATTTCATCTGTCACAAGTCTGTCCATTTTACCAGTCTGGCCATGTCCTCCTGACGTCCGCTCCTATTGTCCTCACCTACCTTTCCAAGTTTCGTGTCATCAGAAAACTTTAAGCCCTGTATACCGAAGTTCAGGTTATTCATATATATCAAAAAGAGCAGTGGCCCCAACACCGACCCCTGTATACTCCCACTGTTTACTAAAAACAACCGTTCACCACTATTCTCTGCTTTCTGTCTCACAGCCAATTTCATATCCATGCTGTCATTGTAACTCAGTATTTCCTCATTAAAACCCTAATTACCCATTAGTGGACCCACATTATAATCCTTCTCCGGCATCATAATGTTGTAAAACACTTTCTCTCATGAGATGTTTAATTGCAGTATAGAAAAATTTGCAGAGGCAACATAAGATAAAAATGCCAAACGAATAACCCTCATTTGAAATGGGTAAACAAAGCTAAACTGGATATTGTAAACATTAAACAATAGTTTGGAAAGTGTTAAAGGTCACTCTCAGAGTTAATGCCTCTTGTGGTTTATGGCATCATTCAAAGTCCTTATGAGCTGCAAACTTGTAACACACTGCCAGCTGATATTTAATTCTCAGTGGGAGGTCCTTTTCCAACAGTACAGCTATGCTATTGTTACTGGTTTTCAAATTGCCAGCAGACCCACTAAACTATATATGAACACTATGAGACACACCAGCTAACCCATTCAAATATATTTAAAAGCCCAGTGAGATACACCAACAGACCCACCAAAATACAGCTGAACACCCATCTGCTCTGTTGCAATCAAGCTGACAGCCAGGAAGGTTATGCTTTTAGAGAAACTGGGATTTAAACCCAAGGCCCTTTGACTACAAGTCGAGGCCTCGTTTGCTAAAACTACCAGAGCACCCCACTCATAAATCTGTCATCAAACCTATTTGATTAACTGCATTTTAAACAAACCTCTTTACAAAAATAATTCTTCAGGTTTGAATTATGTACACTCTGATAGAATCACTGAAATTGTGGTGCAGAAGGAGGCTATTCAGCTCACCGCGCTGGCTGGTTCACCCATCAGAGCTTTCTACTCTAATCCCAATGTTGTTTGATAACACTCCTGCGTAGTAGCGCCTTGTTAAAGGTGCTTTTTTGGTGCAAGTTGCTGTTGTTTGTTCTGCACTATCCCCTTTTCCTTTCAGCTCTCATAGAACCAGGCAAGTGCACACAGTATCATGCGCTGGACTTCCTGACATCGCCCTGAATAGTTAGAGGACATCATATAATTACAGCAGTACAAAGAAGGTAGCCAGTGCAGACAGTACCATACTTCAACATGAGCCAGTGCCTTCTGGAGAGGCATTGGAAGGAGAGAAAAAAATGACAGTACCTCTTTAACACATGGAAATTTAGTTAATTGGACTTATGATAGTATGAAATGGAATTCCACTTATTTACATCTGTAGGCAATGGACTGAAACACTTAATGGGAAATAAGTTGAATGTAGTTTTTGCATGAGTGCTGTCGAGCTTACTGTTAATAAGTGATCCCCAAAATATATTGAAATGTGAATATCCAGCATCATAACATTTACAATGATCTGCTTATTGCTCTTTTATGTCTGTACTACCCGATTCATGCCTCTATGTTGTGATTGTTGTCATTCACTGGTAATAATGGGTCAAGTTTCGGGCCGCGCCTAGAACGGTGCAGCTCCAAGAGCCACGCCTGTTTTCTGCACTGAAAAGTGCATCAAAAACTTACTGCGTGATTTTCCGGTTGAAATCGGCTCCGTTCCAGGTCAGCGCGACGTGGAGACATCTGCGGGGGGCGGGACCAAAGCGTGGCACCGATTCTCTGCCTGCAGGGGGGGGGGCGGGGCTAGGTTGCAGAAGCCGACGTCGTGCCGGCAGCCCTGCACATGCGCTCTGGAGCGTGTGCACATGCACAGTGTGAAATAAACATTGGCACTCAGCCATTTTTAAAGGTACATCGTCCTTTGGGTTTTAAGCTAGCGCTTGTAGTACTCTGGCGAACAATACACTAAGTTATCGTCTAAGTTTGTGGTTGGGCATAGTGGGGTATCTAATCCTAGTTCTAAGTTTGTGGTTGGGCATAGTGGGGTATCTAATCCTAGTTTGGGGCCCAAATGCCGTGGCATCAAGAATCCTGGTGTTATAAAGTCACTTTCGTCGTTGATGGTTCCACTCATGAGTGCGTGTAACAGCTTGATGAGGTCTTAACTTTAGTTATTAAAGGTTTTCTTAAACCACTCTTTACACCGGGAGAGTATTAATAAAGGTCACTCGTATAACCGCGGCGGCTGGCACAAGATTTACCAACCCAGTTAACCTTAACTGATTCAAGCTTGCGCTCATACATCAATGTTTATCACTGCTGAAATCCCTTGGGGGGTGTGGCTAACAAGGTGTTTTGGGCTACATGTGTGTGCCTAATTGGCTTGATGTTGAGAATGCAACGATTTTTTAAATGTCGTTTTGAGTAAGTGCGCATGCGGCAATAAACAAGGTGGTCAGGGCTCCCAAGCAGAGGCATGTTGTTAAGATTAGTTGATTGTCTTGCATTAGGGGGTGTAGGTGAATTAGTAAGAAGATGCCAGCCACAACCATGGTGCTGGAGTGGAGTAGGGCAGAGACTGGCTTAGGGCCTTCTATCGCTGCCGGCAATCAAGGGTGGAGTCCAATCTGTGCAGATTTCCCTGCTGCGGCCAGGACTAGGCCCAAGAGTGGCAGGGTTAGGTCTTTGTCTTTAGATAAAATAAAGAGTTGTTGAATTTCCCATGAGTCCAGGTTTATAGCCAGTCAGGCCATGCTTAAGATAAGTCCGATGTCCCCCATTCGGTTGTAGATGACGGCTTGTAGAGCTGCAGTATTTGCATCTGCTCGACTGTAGCATCAGCCAAAGAGAAGGAAGAACATGATTCCGACCCGCCGGCATTTGTGCGTGTCTGTGGCCCGCCTCACTGATGTCTCCCGCCCCTGTTCACTGGCCGAACGGCCTGCCTGCCTGCATGTTACTTCGCAGCTTGGAAGGCTGCTGTCGCTGCTGCTGCTGCTTCAGACAGGTAGGAAAATTCAATATTTTTTTTATTTGATTTATTTATCATTTATTATTCAGGTTGGCTCTTTATTTGTAGAAGTGAAACTGTTAAGTGCTTGTAAAATTCAATTACTTCCCTCCCCCCCCACTCCCCACCCCCCCACCGCCCCCCCATCTCTCGTTCCCTATGCCTGATTTATAAGTGTAGGCAAGGTTTTTCTGAGCATACAAAAATCTACACTTACTCCATTCTAAGTTAGTTTGGAGTAAGTTTTCGCTGTCTAAACTTGCAAAACAGACGTAAGTGGCTGGACACGCCCCCTTTTGAAAAAAAAATCTGTTCTACAATGAAACTATTCTAACTCACTAGAACTGGAGCAAACTAAATGACGAGGATTGCAATTTCTAAGATGCTCCATTCTAAACTAGCTGCTCCAAAAAAATAGGAGCAACTCAGGCCGAAACTTGCCCCCATTGAGTCTTATTTGATTATGATGTTTCCCCACAGGCCAAACTAAGTCATTTCTTGAGCAAAAATGGATCATGAGTGGGTGGGAACAATACAAAGTAATCGCACCGACAGCTTCACAAGATGCCACCCAAAGCACAGGATAAAATATCCATGTAAATCATTCCCACCCACTCTATTTTGCTTCGATTTTTGATGGGGGTATTTTACCAGCTTTGTTTTACCGCTTTAGATTTGTGTGCCTGGCCTGAGAGCAGATGTAGGGGCCTTAGGTCCAGAAACACAAAGGGTAAGGGACATTAAAATTAGTGCAGTATTAAGTGGTATAGATAAAGTGAACCAGGAATTTTATTTCAAGGGAAGTAAGTCGGACGAGTGCAAGCAGAGGGGGATATTAATTTAATTTATTGAAAAGCAAGCTCAAAACAGATTGTGGAAAAATACATTTTTACTGAAAAGGGTGCTAAACATTTGAAAGAGAGAAACATTGCATTTTATTAGATTATCATGCCAAGACTGCTGCCAATCACCTCTGCAACTGGCCCAAGGAGTAGCACGGACAACGTTGGTGATTCTCCTCTCTGAGTTTGTCTGCTAGGAGATTTCAGAGATTCCTTTCCGGGCGCTTCTTCTCTCAACACCCCTGAGGTCTGTGTCCCTCCCCACTCCCTAGCACTGTATTACTGCCAATGCTGCTTTTATTTTTATTTAGCAGTTTCTTAAGCCTTAAATATTGAGGGGGAGAAATTGCGTCCTCTGTGGGGGCGTTAGTGGGGCACAACGAGGTTATCGCCTGGGAGAAGGGGTCGATTGCGTCTCCGGGAAAATTGCCCCAGAGGTTTGTGGGGCATTGTGCCAGTAGCGCTGCACCCCGCGATTTGCATCCCGGGCTGGCACATGCATTGCGATGACGTCATCTCCGTGGGCACCAACCCCTCACCGCCAAGTGCCAAACCCTTTGCACCCCGCGACATCCGCTGCCGGGGCGCCTCTTAAAGGGGAGGCCATTTGTGCCATGGACCGCCATGTTTTGCTGTCAGCCGACTCTGATGACATCCCAACAATGGTAGCCCTCGCCTCGACTGGGCCATCATCCTGCAGCCCAGCACTCCGTTGTGGATGCCAGGTTGTTGGTCTGGTCAATGTCATGTATGTAGACCATGTATACTAACTGACTAGTCAATAAGGTGTGCCACCAGAGGGCACTGCGGTGGGAGACCTGAGGGTCACCTGCATAGGTGTGCAGGACCCAGTACAAAAGGCTGCTCACCATGCTTGTGCCTCACTCTGGAGTTACAATAAATGGGACTAAGGTCACAACAGCTCAAGTACAATACAAGACCTTGTGGAGTCATTCATAAGAATATTAAAGACATAACAACTGGCGACGAGATTACGAACTTTCATACAAAAATGACTAACGTTGGTGCATTAGAAAAGTTCTCAGAGGGTGATGATTGGGAAGCCTTTATGGAGCGGCTCGACCAATATTTCGTAGCAAATGACTTGGTAGGCGATGATCCGGCCATGCTGGCAGATAAGCACAGAGCTATCCTGTTGACCAGTTGTGGGCCCGTGGTCTACGGCCTCATCAGGGACTTGCTTGCACCAGAGAAAACAACGACCAAGTCATACGAGAAGCTGAAAGTGCTAATTCAGGACCAACTCAAACTGAAGGAGAGCATCCTCATGGCCAGACATCGATTTTATACACACCACCAACCCAAGGGCTAGGAAATTGCAAAGTACACTGCCGACCTCAGGAAGCTGGCAGGACCGTGTGAATTCAGCGCATCCCTTGCCGATGCATTGCGAGATGTCTTCGTAATTGGCATCGGTCATCAGGCCCTTCTTCACAGGCTACTGTCTGCCGAAACCACCATCTCTCTATAGAAGGCCACCAGCCAGGTGTTCATCACTTCAAGCTACAGCTCCAAGCAGATGATGACTCACTCTCAGGATTCAAACCCGGCAAATACTGTAAATAGAATGGCACCTTTCACAGGCAGAACTGTTGAACGTGAATCTACCCAGGCAGAGCGTACAGGCCCCTGAGTCCTTTAACTCAGAGTCCGCTGAGGGGGGCAAACGTAAGTCGAGTAGCACCATGCTGGCGTTGCGGAGGTAATCACAGTGCTCATCAGTGTCAGTTCAGAGACAATGTGTGCAAAGACTGCAGCACAAAGGGCCACCTTCAGTGAATGTGCAAAAGAGCTGTGACTCACCACGTGGAAGAGGAGTCAGCAGATGGCTGTGAATCCAGCGCGGATTACGAGGTGATGGCTAGAGAGGCAGCTCAGTCCCAGGACGAAGTGTATAGAGTATATACCTGCACCACAGATTGTCCTCCAGTGATAATGGAAGTCGAGATAAATGGCATTCAGTCTTCATGGAAGTAGACAAGGGGTCGAGTCAGTCAGTAATGAGCCAGGAAGCCTTTGAGAGGCTATGGAACAATTAAGCTGAACGACCTAAGCTGGTCCCGGTTCAGGCAAAGCTGCACACCTACACCAAGGAACTGATATCAGTTGTTGGTAGTGTGGATGTAAGTGTATCCCATAATAGCGCGGTGCACAATTTACCATTGTGGGTTGTTTCAGGTGATGGACCAATGCTACTTGGAAGAAGATGGATGGAGAAGATTCATTGGAACTTATCCCTCCAGCGATCGACGTCCCCCATGCTCAGATGCAGAACAAGCCCCCACCATCGGTTGGTCCAGGCACCGGAGAGCAGATCCGCACAGCCCCCAAGGCACAGATCACTCATCACGACTGCGAGGCGATGATCCGGCCAAGATGACCCGAACGCACCTTCCCGGTTTCAGTGGCAGAACTCCTCAGGAGGAAGATTGTATCCGAGGGTGCCTTCCCAGCTTCAGTGATAGAATCCCTGGGAAAGAATATCGCGGCAGTCGACATCATGGACGGGGAAAAGATGGCGTCCAAACCATGAGGTGCAGCGCTACTGGAGCAGTGACACTTGGTTCCACGCAAGGAAGACGATTGGGGTAAAAGGAGTAAGTCCATTTTAAAGGAGGCCAGCAACCTGCCATTGTTGAATTAACTGCTTAAAATTGGTAACCAATGTAAAAGTACAGCTATAATGAGCAAAATGTTGTTGAGCGATGTCGGGTGCAAATTGCAATCAGCCAATGTAGCGGACGAACACCTAACGGTCGTATACAGGTCCAGTGGGCTACCCAATGCTGTAGCCTGCTTCCCCGGGACCAGAACAATGTATCATAAAGTGTCCCCACAGCTGACAGAAGTAGACGAGCCGCAGAGTAAACGATCCCCAGAGAGCAGAGGCTCCGGTAGCGATACCCTGCCTCAGATCGGTTTAACATTGCAAGCACCTGATGGCATGAAGCGCCACGGGCCAGAAACAGCAAACTGTGCCTATGCTCGCAGTCGGCTACCATCGCCCACCACCCGGGTGGAAAAAGGCGCAGCCCACAAACCCATTCTCCACCACGGCAATGCCCAAGAGCGAAAGGTTACCCGCAACGGCTCCTCCGAACGGGACCTGGACAAGCCAGGATCCCAAACCGGAGAGTGCCCTCAAGGAAAGTGAGTCAGCAGTCCCCTGCGAACTGCTAGACAAGACGAGGCAGCCCCACCATCGCTGAGTGATAGAGAATTCAAACAGGCTGCATTTAGACAGGTTGAGAAAACACAGACTCCTATGTCTACGTGCGACTGAGCACATTGCATTAAGTCATCAATCAACTTGACATTTTAGGACCTTTGGGTAGCCAATTAAAGGTTAAAAGACTATTAAATGAACCAATAAGGTCAAAGAAGGCGAGTTCTTTTCTGTAAATTGAACCAGGTATAAGTACATCCATTTTAACCATGTGGTCTCAGAAGGACAACGACCTGGCTTAAAGCCAGAAGCTTGTTGCTGCTGCCAGAATAAAGTTACATTAAAACTACAACCGGAGCTCGTATTTCATTGGAAATTAAGAGATCTAACAATTTTGGCGTCACGAACAGGATCGCCGAGGAAAGGAACTGAATTTTGGACATCGGACCTACATACTGAGATAAGGACTCCTCTTTATAAAAGTCCTCGGTCAAAAGTCTAAATTCGCCTCTCCTTCTACGCGATTCCGAAAGCCTCCGGTTTGCGAACCCTCCGTTTGGTAGTCGGCTCGAGGTCCCATAGACGTCTAACTTTGGCGGTGTGTTAGTTAATTAATCACCGACCCACTGATCGGCTGGAAAGCCAACGACTCGAGACCCCAGTAAAGAAATCAGTATTATGGCAGCAGGAGATAAGAGCAAAGAATTGCCTACAACTGTTAAAGGCGGGCGGGCACCACCTGAGGTTTCGATAGATGAAATCCTCGAACAGTTGAAACATAGAAACATAGAAACATAGAAAATAGGTGCAGAAGTAGGCCATTCGGCCCTTCTAGCCTGCACCGCCATTCAATGAGTTCATGGCTGAACATTCAACTTCAGTACCCCATTCCTGCTTTCTCGCCATACCCCTTGATCCCCCTAGTAGTAAGGACTTCATCTAACTCCTTTTTGAATATATTTAGTGAATTGGCCTCAACAACTTTCTGTGGTAGAGAATTCCACAGGTTCACCACTCTCTGGGTGAAGAAGTTCCTCCGCATCTCGGTCCTAAATGGCTTACCCCTTGTCCTTAGACTGTGACCTCTGGTTCTGGACTTCCCCAACATTGGGAACATTCTTCCTGCATCTAACCTGTCTAACCCCGTCAGAATTTTAAATGTTTCTATGAGGTCCCCTCTCATTCTTCTGAACTCCAGTGAATACAAGCCCAGTTGATCCAGTCTTTCTTGATAGGTCAGTCCCGCCATCCCGGGAATCAGTCTGGTGAACCTTCGCTGCACTCCCTCAATAGCAAGAATGTCCTTCCTCAGGTTAGGAGACCAAAACTGTACACAATACTCCAGGTGTGGCCTCACCAATGCCCTGCACAACTGTAGCAACACCTCCCTGCCCCTGTACTCAAATCCCCTTGCTATGAAGGCCAACATGCCATTTGCTTTCTTAACCGCCTGCTGCACCTGCATGCCAACCTTCAATGACTGATGTACCACGACACCCAGGTCTCTTTGCACCTCCCCTTTTCCTAATCTGTCACCATTCAGATCATAGTCTGTCTCTCTGTTTTTACCACCAAAGTGGATAACCAGGGTCGGAGGATGAAGAATTAGGGGTGCGCTTTGCCCCATTTAAAAAAAGACGAGTTGTAGTCAAATCGGAAGAGACTGCGGATGAGGGCGGACCAAAAAAATGAGGAAAAGGGTGTATGCAGAATACTTATTTCATGATCCGACGGACCCAGAGAAAATTGATAAATGGTCCAAGGAACTGTCCAATCCAAAGAAAGGGGGAGTGAAAACGTGGGACCAATTGGACCGCTTAAGAAATATATATCAACTTCATCCCTGGGACGGAGTGCAAATTTTGATCATAATGGTGCCAAAAACACAGGGAAGAAAATTGCACGACAAGTAGAAGAAGCTTTGGAGCAGGATGAGCAAGAATTAAACACAGGGTGGGAGGCGATTAAACACTGGCTGCAAGCCTTCAGTCCAGCTAAGACAGACTGGGGAAAAATTGCAGCCTGCCAACAGAAAGGAACAGAGGAGGTCCTGGAGTATGACGAGTGGTTTAGATGCACGTGGCTAGAACATTCGGGTATGAATAATACGGATGAGGAAATGGATGAACAAGTGTTTGGACCCCTGAAAGCAGCTTTCGTGGCAGGTCTAAAGCCAGAACTGTCCAAAATGCTTAAGGTAGTGTTACCAGACTGGGAAGGGAGAGGAACTACCTTTGCAGCATTGGTGGATCGATGTAACCAATTAGATCAGGATATGGGAGCTAAAGTCCGAGCTGTATAGGCTATGGGATGGAAATCCCAGGATTCCGATAAACAGTTATTAGGAAAATTACCCGGAAAATGTCATTATTGTGGGAAAGAAGGTCACTGGGCCAAGACGTGCAGGGCAAAACAGCAAGGTCGCGGCCGGGGAAGAGGACGCAGCCAGGGATACAATTCAGCCAACAAACCAGGCTTGTCACAAGATAATGACCTCATAGAAGCATTTAAGCGACTGACAATACAACAACAGAAGGAGTTACTTGGGATAGCAAAAAACGATTAGAGCCCACCCTGGCCCCTCTCCTCGCACTAATACAACAAAGGGGAGATGGGCTATATATAACTGTGAGGGTGGGCGATAAGGATGTGGACTGTCTTTTAGACACAGGGGCGGAATTAACATGCTTACCCCTACAATATGGAGACTTTTTGCCGTTGGATGGTAGGGCACAGCCTATGGAGTTGGGGGCCATAAAATGGAAATTAAAAGGACAACACCGGTACTTATAGGGCTGGGTCCACATGAACTAACCACGCCGGTCTGGATCGGCCCAGTAGATCAACCCCTTTTGGGAATGGACGTTCTAATCCAAGTAGATTCATCGTTGCATTTCGAGGATGGTCGGGTGACATGGTCAATTAGAACTTTGAAGAAAGAAGAATTGAAGGAACACCCGATATGGGCTAAAGATAAGAACAATTGTGGCTTACTCCAGATGGAGTCTGCATCATTTACCGGGACCAAGCCTCCATGCACTAAACAGTATCCCATCAGTCCAACTGTCATCGCGGGAATCTTACCGATTATTCAGCAATTGGAGAAACAAGGGGTGCTTATTAAAACGCATAGCTCCTCCAATAGCCCCATGTGGCCGGTACAGAAATCTAATGAGACTTGGCGTTTGACTGTCGATTATAGGAAAGCTAACCAGTGTATTGATCAAAAAGCTCCTTTGCTCGCAGATCCCTCCACCATTTTTAATGCTCTCAAACCGGAACATAAATATTTCTCGGTTATAGAAATGACCAACGGATTTTGGTCGGTGCCTCTGGCACCGGAGGTTCGACAGTGGTTTGCTTTCACTGTCCAAGGACAACAGTATACTTGGACCCGGTTACCGCAGGGTTTCCACAACAGCCCTACGGTATTTCACATGGCTTTAGAAAGCCATTTGCGAGAATTACCTCCCCTGTCATCCACAGTCATCCAATATGTAGACGATATCTTGCTAGCTTCAAACACGGAAGAACAGCATGAACAAGATTTACGAGCTTTGCTGGACCACCTTTGGCTGAAAGGACATAAAGTCAGCATCGACAAAGCACAAATATCCCAAGAAGAGGTTGTATACCTGGGACAAAAGATTTCACAAGGAAAGAGAGAACTTACCCAGGATAGAACTGCAGCCATTCGGGCTGCTAAAAAACCCACCACTATTCAGGAACTAAGGTCTTTTTTGGGATTGTGTAACTTTAACAGAAATTGGATTGACTCCTTCACACAGCTTGCTCAGCCATTGAATGATATTTTAAAGAGGAAACGTGCCTCTAAAGAAGCCATCACCCTCACTAAGGAACAGCAAGAGGCCTTCCTGAGTTTGAAAAAGGCTTTGTGTTTGGCACCAGCTCTGGGAATCCCCGACAGTGGTGAGCCATTTACCCTGTTTGTCCATGAGAAAGAAGGATACATGACAGCTATACTGACACAAGAACATGGGGATCGGCAAAGACCTATTTACTATTATTCGGCAAAACTGGATGCGGTAGCCCTCGGATGGGGAAGTTGCGTAACGGCCATGGAAGCTACATGTCGAGCGGTAATGACCACTGCGGGTCTAGTCCTCGACCAAAAGCTGATTGTCAAGTGTCCCCACACCGTACATGCTTTGCTGTCTATGAATAGAATGTCTCAGGTGACGGCAGCTAGATGGACCCACTGGACAGCAGTTTTGGAAGCTCCTAATCTCCATATCATCCGGGCCAGCCCGGTTAATCCCGCAACTATGCTCCCGATGTCAGAATCGAGGGAGCAAGAGGGGGGAGAATGTGAAGAGCATGACTGCGTGGAGATTTTAAAAGAAACAGAAGAAGCAGCCTTAGCAGCAGAGGAGCCTCTGCACAACCCAGACCTCATCCTGTTTACAGATGGTTCCTCCTTTGTTGACAATGGTACCAGAAAAGCAGGATGGGCAGTTACAACCTTATATAAGATAGTGGCAAAAGGATGTTTACCCTCAGGAACGTTAGCACAACAGGCCGAGTTACGGGCCCTGTCAGAAGCATGTCGAATAGCAGAAGGACAGACAGCTAATGTCTACACAGATTTGTGTTATGCTTTAGGAGTCGGTCATGACTTTGGTCTGTTATGGCGGAAAAGAGGATTCCTCACTGCTGCTGGTACACCTATCCGAAATGGAAAAGAAGTCCGAGACTTACTAGAGGCCATACAATTACCTCAGGAAGTGTCCATCCACAGAAAATACCATAGAAGCACAGGGAAATGCCCTAGCCGACCAGGCAGCTAAAGATGCCGCCTCACAGGGCGTTCCCCCAGAAGAACCAACACAGATGTGCAGATTGAAAGCACTCAGGACTTTGACACGAGACCTTCAAACAATGCAAGGCGAGTACTCCCGAGAGGAAAAATGGACATGGATTGAGGCAGGAATTAAGCTATGTGAAGATGGTGTCTGGAGACAAAAAGTTACCGACAAGCCAGTCGTGCCACAAGCGCTTATGCCTTTTTTAGCCCAACAGATCCACTCGTGGGGACACTTCGCCTCACAACAGATGACGGCACGGTTCCAGAAAAGCTGATGGGGTCGGGGATTTAAAAAACATGCCCAGCTGGTAGCAGACCGCTGTGTGGTCTGCCAGAAAAATAATTCTGGACCCATCACGGTAATGCCCCAACTGAGGCCCCCTGCCCCTGTCAGACCATTCCAGCATCTGCAGGTTGATTATATATCTCTTCCTTCATGCCAAGGATACACTAACATTCTTGTCATGGTCGACAGATTCTCTAGATGGGTAGAAGCTGTCCCAACTAAAAGAGCCACAGCCAATCACACTGCAAAGGTCTTGTGTAAGGATTACATTCCCCGATGGGGAGTCCCGAGTAGCATTGACTCAGATCAGGGAACACACTTCACAGGTGCTGTCTGCCAAGAAGTCTGTAGGTTACTGAACATTACGTGGGATTTACACTGTCCTTATTATCCACAATCATCAGGACAAGTAGAACGAATGAATCGAACTCTGAAACAACGGCTTGCCAAATATCACCAAGAAGGAACACCATGGCCCCAGGCACTACCAATAGTACTATGTAGCATTAGGGCAACCCCAAACAGAACTACAGGTCTAAGCCCATTTGAAATTATAACAGGAAGACCCATGTCGCTGCCAGGAACTATTGATTTAAGGAAAGCTGATGTTCACTTAATGAGTGACACTTTGTTATCATACTGTCAGAACCTAACCAATGCTATTAATTCTGTTTCCCGACAGGTATCGGCAGCTTGGGGTAATCCACCCGAAGGAGGACACGACATCATCCCGGGAGTCTGGGTGTATGTGAAAAAGTTTCATAAAGAACCTTTGGGTGCCAAGTGGGAGGGACCTTATCAAGTGTTATTGACCACCCAGGCAGCTGTTAAAGTCCAAGGAAAGAAAGCCTGGATCCACGCTTCACACGTTAAACGAGCACCCGTAACTGAAGCTGAAATCTAATGAGGACAATTACTTTTTGCCAAAACATTTTTGTCATACATTTATGCCAAACAAGGTAACATTTCTAGTTGTTGGGTGTGTGCGCATATTCCTATTCACTCAAAGGAAGGGATTCCCTTGAGGCCAGTTCCCTTGAATATCTCGGAACTGGCTGAGTGGATAATTAATCAAAACAAAACAGGCAAGGCATTTCAGGATACGGAAAACTGGGCACGTAAATGGAAGTCAGCAGGTTACAATCTGACTACCTTTGAAGGGGGATACCAACCATGCTACAATAATTCCAAACGGTCCCCATTTTTTGTTATCACTAATACAACGGGAATAGGAAGACCGGGGGAATCGGTCTGTCTGATTAGAAACATTAAAGGAGGCCAAAATATGGGGTATAGTAACTGCTCCTGGAATTATAATATAATCAAGCCACGGAACCGTCCAAACTGGGCCGATGTGGGAATTTTTAACATAACGGGGATTCTGAATAAAACAGATGGAAAAGCCTGGACAGGCCCCGGAGTGTTGCTGACAAAGAAACAGCTAACCTTCATTGCCTATAATGGCACCTATTGGGTGTGTGGCCACAAGGCCTACCCTTGGCTGCCCCAGAATTGGACGGGATCCTGCTATTTAGCCAACATTGTGCCTTATATGTATCATATAAAGTCACTGTCGGAACATTTACACAGTCCTAAGAGAGCTATCACAGAAACAGAGAGGTTCTTTGCCATTCTGATCCCCAGGTATGGGACCTCCAGACTGGCAAGGGAATCCATTAACATGGCATCCGTTGTGGAACAGGTAGCCAATGATACCTCAGAGGCCCTAGTTAAAATCAATGCAGAAATGGTAGCAATCCGCACAGTAGCCCTACAGAATAGACTGGCCCTTGATTACATCCTGGCTGAAAAGGGAGGTACTTGCGCCCTACTCGGAACTGAGTGTTGCACATATATCCCAGATAGCTCCGAAGAAATTACCCACTTAGCGGAGCATATCCAAAAGGAGGGAGAAAAACTTAAACAACCCCCATCATTCATTTTGTGGAGCGGAGCCACTGAATGGCTAGGTTCAATGGGAACTTCATTGGTGGAAGGTTTAATTTTATTTGTTGTAATTATTTTACTTTTATATTGTTCGTTTATGTTGATTAAATGTTGTTGCAACCAGGCGGCTGCAGCTGCTGTCCCGCAGGTGAGACGCCTAGCGGGTCCCAGCAGACCGTCTGTACGTGGCACAGGGGTATGTTATGCTTAAGGGAAAGTTGTTTACTGGTTGAATTAAGATATTGATTTGGATTAAATTGGAATAAGGTTAATTAACCTACTAAAACCAGACTTCCATTGTGGCCACGATGGAACTCGGATTGGTGTAAATTTGTGTGGAAGCTACTAGTCCGGACATGTGGTGAAACACATCAACAAATTTTCGAAGGAAACTCGATTAACATGAATGAAATTATTTTGTAGAATGTTTAACCAGTGATACCTGATGTTTTATGATTCAGTTTGTGAAAGAATCAAAGGGGGGATTGATAGAGAATTCAAACAGGCTGCATTTAGACAGGTTGAGAAAACACAGACTCCTATGTCTACGTGCGACTGAGCACATTGCATTAAGTCATCAATCAACTTGACATTTTAGGACCTTTGGGTAGCGAGCCAATTAAAGGTTAAAAGACTATCAAATGAGCCAATAAGGTCAAAGAAGGCGAGTTCTTTTCTGTAAATTGCACCAGGTGTAAGTACAGCTATTTTGACCATGTGGTCTCAGAAGGACAAAGGCCTGGCTTAAAGCCAGAAGCTTGTTGCTGCTGCCAGAATAAAGTTACATTAAAACTACAACTGGAGTTCGTATTTCATTGGAAATTAAGAGATCTAACACTGAGACGAAACACTCACTCACTCAGACCGCTTCCCATGGAGCAGCAGCGACACTGCGCAAACGAAAAGGACTGGGAAGTCACAGACACATCAGCTGCCTTTGGGCCTGCCCGACACTGGGAGTACTAGCAAGAGCCCTGAACTCTGGAAACTCGAGTAAAATGAACTCACCTCGCCCAGAGACCCACTAGCACGGGGCGCTGCGCCACCACCAGATGACCTGACACATGGGAAAAATTTTGAAAATGTGTACATCTGGTATAAAAGTGCCATGGATCTCAAAATGATGCCACTTCTGGCACAATGTAATAGTTTAATGAACCTCCTGTCTATTTCTGTTAGTGATTTTCTGCTGAAACCCCAAGTGGAAATGTGCATCCCATTCAAATTAAGCAGAGATCCAATGGTACTGATCTCTACCCACTTATTTCCTCTGTTCCATCCTGCAGATGGTCTGCCATTTATGGGGAGGGACAGAGATGGAAATTGGCCCTGCATGTCAACCATGACATAGAAACATAGAAAATAGGTGCAGGAGTAGGCCATTTGGCCCTTCGAGCCTGTACCACCATTCAATATGATCATGGCTGATCATGCAACTTCAGTACCACATTCCTGCTTTCTCTCCATACCCCTTGATCCCTTTAGCCATAAGGGCCACATCTAACTCCCTTTTGAATATATATAATGAACTGGCCTTAACAACTTTCTGTGGTAGAGAATTCCACAGGTTCACAATTCTCTGAGTGAAGAAGTTCGTCCTCATCTCGTCCTAAATGGCTTACCCTTTATCCTTAGATTGTGACCCCTGGTTCTGGACATCCCCAACATCGGGAACATTCTTCCTGCATCTAACCTGTCCAAACCCATCAGAATTTTATATGTTTCTGTGAGATCCCTTCTCATTCTTCTAAATTCCAGTGAATATAAGCCTATTCGATCCAGTCTTTCTTCATGTGTCAGTCCTGCCATCCTGGGAATCAGTCTGGTGAACCTTCGCTGCACTCCTCAATCGCAAGAATGTCCTTCCTCAGATTAGGAGACCAAAACTGAACACAATATTGTAGGTGAGGCCTCACTAAGGCCTGTACAACTGCAGTAAGACCTCCCTGCTGCTATACTCAAATCCTCTCGCTATGAAGGTCAAAATGCCATTTGCCTTCTTCACCGCCTGCTGTACCTGCATGCCAACTTTCAATGACTGATCTACCATGACACCCAGGTCTCGTTGCACCTCCCCTTTTCCTAATCTGTCACCATTCAGATAATATTCTGCCTTCCTGTTTTTGCCACCATAGTGGATAAACTCACATTTATATACATTATACTGTATCTGCCATGCATTTGCCCATTCACCTAACCTGTCCAAGGAACCCTGCAGCCTCTTAGCATCCTCCTCATAGCTCACACCACCACCCAGCTTAGTGTCATCTGCAAACTTGGAGATATTACATTCAATTCCTTCATCTAAATCATTAATATATATTATAAATAGTTGGGGTCCCAGCATTGAACCTTGCGTTACCCCACTAATCACTGCCTGCCATTCTGAATAGGACCAGTTTATTCCTACTCTTTGCTTCCTGTCTGCCAACCAGTTCTATATCCATGTCAATACATTACCCCCAATACCATGTGCTTTAATTTTGCACACCAATCTCTTGTGTGGGACCTTGTCAAAAGCCTTTTGAAAGTCCAAATACACCACATGCACTGGTTCTCCCTTGTCCACTCTACTAGTTACATCCTCAAAAAATTCTAGAAGATTTGTCAAACATGATTTCCCTTTCATAAATCCATGCTGACTTGGACCGATCCTGTCACTGCTTTCCAAATGCGCTGCTATATCTTTAATAATTGATTCCAACATTTTCCCCATTACCGATGACAGGCTAACCGGTCTGTAATACCCTGTTTTCTCTCT
This sequence comes from Pristiophorus japonicus, assembly GCF_044704955.1. Classification (NCBI taxonomy): domain Eukaryota; kingdom Metazoa; phylum Chordata; class Chondrichthyes; family Pristiophoridae; genus Pristiophorus; species Pristiophorus japonicus. The sequence goes on along the minus strand of NC_091979.1, from coordinate 178,447,859 downwards.
CCCTCTTTTTTAAAAAGTGGGATTACATTAGCTACCCTCCAATCCATAGGAACTGATCCAGAGTCTATAGAATGTTGGAAAATGACCATCAATGTATCCACTATTTCTAGGGTCACTTCCTTAAGTACTCTGGGATGCAGACTATCAGGCCCTGGGGATTTATCGTCCTTCAATCCCATCAATTTCCCTAACACAATTTCCTGACTAATAAGGATTTCCTTCAGTTCCTTCTTCTCGCTAGACCCTCAGTCCTCTTGTACATTCGAAAAGTTATTTGTGTCTTCCTTCGTGAAGACAGAACCAAAGTATTTGTTCAATTGGTCTGCCATTTCTTTGTTCCACATTATAAATTCACCTGATTCTGACTGCAAGGGACCTACATTTGTCTTCACTAATCTTTTTTTCTTCACATATCTATAGAAGCTTTTGCAGTCAGGTTTTATGTTCCCTGCAAGCTGACTCTCATACTCTATTTTCCCCTTCCTAATTAAATCCTTTGTCCTCCTCTGCTGAATTCTAAATTTCTCCCAGTCCTCAGGTTTGCTGCTTTTTCTGGCCAATTTATATTCCTCTTCCTTGGTTTTAACACTATCCCTAATTTTCCTTGTTAGCCACGGTTGAGCCACCTTCCCCGTTTTATTTTTACAGCAAACAGCGATGTACAATTGTTGAAGTTCATCCATGTGATCTTTAAATGTTTGCCATTGCCTGTCCCATCAACCCTTTAAGTATCATTCGCCAGTCTATTCTAGCCAGTACATCCTGTACTGAAAATCACCATTTAAATACAGTAGTCAGACGGGTAGGGGCCGAGTCGTCCGAGGTGGGAGGAGGGCCGAGTCCGATGGAAGGGCTGAGTTAGGTGGCAAAACATCCCAGCCTCTGCAGTGTGAAGCTCGGAGATTTTAACTCCCAGGTCTCATCTGCATGCTGGAAGTCGATGTCCCACCCAAATCTAGCATGAAGCCCGAGCTGGCCAGTGGGCAGGAGTGTGATTTTGGGCGGCAGGAGGCTACTGCTAGGGACCCAAACCCAAAGGAACAGTCAAGTAGGTGCATCAGAGGATTGGGCAGGGACGGGGGGTTGGGGCGGGGGATGGTGTGGTGGTCAGAAGTGTCTGGATGGCATCATGTTTTGAGTGAATCCCACTGCAGGGTAGGTACCAGCTTGCCTTGTGAAGCCTGGAAGAGTTCTCCTGCTCCTAGCACACAAGGAGACAAAAAATAATTTAAAATAACTAATTTTTCTGGGCTGCTTCTGGCTCCTTATCCATTTGCTTCCACTTTGGCTAGTCACCCGGTAGGCCAAGGTTAAAATTACACCATTGTGGCTGTATTTAAAACAGGACCCTGTTGCCTTCCAGTGGGTGTCCTGCATAGCTGCTGAAATCAGTAGGTTAGAATTACTTCCTGCGGGATGGAAGTGGGGTTGGAAAGGGTAAGTCCCTGCCCTGATTTTAACTGCCCGCCTGCCCAAAGTGGGCAGGGTTAGAATTGAGCAAAATAAGTCAAACTTAGTGGGCGAAATTGCCCTGCGCCCCATTTGGAGGTGGTAACCTTCTGAGGCCGGGACATTTATTGCCTGACCCGGATGTTCCGCCCCCAGCGCGGAATTCGGTCCTTCCGCCCCTCAATGGAATATTGTAGGCACTCCGCGTCCATGGAGGGATGTTCCCGGGGCGATAGAGTGGTGCTGAGTCCAACGGTGTGCTCCAGAGGCCAGCGCCCCGCTGACAACATCATCGCTACACGAATGGTCCGCAGCGCTGAGGCGGCAGAATGCCCCTCCCCTTCAATAAAAGGGGAGGGCCGCTGTGCCCTCTTCAGTCTCTTTGGCGGCCGTCACTGGGTCACCAGGGATGCCCTCGACTGTTAAGCCTTTAATACTCTTATGAATGACTCCACGAGATCTAATGTTGTACTTGAGCTGTTGTAACCTTAGTCCCATTTATTGTAACTCCAGAATGAGGCACAAGCATGGTGAGCAGCCTTTTATACTGGGCCCTGCACACCTATGCAGGTGACCCTCAGGTCTCCCACCGCAATGCCCTCTGGTGGCACACCTTATGTGACTATACAGTTAGTATATATGGTCTACATACATGACATCACTTCCCCCCAAGTCTTTAATGCAAATTGACTCGTACATTGACAGTGACCTTGGCTTTGCTCGTCCTGGTTGACCATTGGAGGGTCGCTTCTCGCTTGGGTGGGTTGGTAGTGAGATTTGAGAGGTAGCGAGTGAGCTTTGTTGACAGTGGAGGTCCCAGTGGTTTCTGGTTGTGAGTCCATGACTACTCCATTCTCCCCTCACACAGAGATCATGGTAATGGCCCGTTACATGCAAGTTGCATTCAAGTTCATCACATGGGTTTTACATTTACATCTTGGTACATTTGTTGGATGGATTACAGTTACGTTTCTTTTGTGTGGTACATTTACATGATCAGTACAGGTATATCAGTAGAGGTACACAAGGACAGTCTAGTTCCAGCACAGCCGAATTACTTGCTGAACCTGCATACTAACTTTTTGTGTTTCATGCACAAGGACCCCGAGGTCCCTCTGTACTGTAGCATTTTGTAATCTCTCTCCATTTAAATAATAATTTGTTTTTTTATTTTTCCTGCCAAAGTGGATAACCTCACACTTTCCCACATTATAATCCATCTGCCAAATGTTTGCCCATTCACTTATCCTGTCTATTTCCCGTTGCAGGCTTCTTGTGTCCTCCTTACAACTTGCTTTCCCACCTATTTTTGTATCATCAGCAAACTTGGCTACATTACACTCAGTCCCTTCATCCAATTCATTAATATAGATTGTAAATAGTTGATGCCGCAGCACCAATCCCTGTGGTACCCCACTAGTTATCATTTGCCAACCGGAAAATTACCCATTTATCCCGACTCTCTGCTTTCTGTTAGCTAGCCAATCCGCTATCCATGGTAAAATATTACCCCCATCTGTTCCTCAACTCTATTAACCCGCTTTGGTTCCGTAATCCTTAATACCCTTGTCCAACAAAAATCTATTAATCTGAGTTTTGAAATTTTCAATTGATTCCTAGGGCTGGATTTCAGGCTTTTTGGATTTTGGGGCGTTACTCGCGGCGGGGCGTTAAAGTTGCCGCCTGAAAATAGTTTGTGCTATATAAGTTGGAGAAGCGTTGGCGTTAAGTCAGACATTGCACAACGGACTTTGTGTGCCCGAGCCAAAATTTGAGCCGTTAAAGGAGGTGGCCACTTTGCGCATGCGCAGTGAATTTTTTTATTTTCCCGAGCACAAACGCTAATGCAGGTCGCAGCAGCTTCCTGCGTACATGCACATATAAACCGCCCCACTTCAGCCACTTCTGCAGAGATAGAGGAGCAGGAAGGAAGGCTGCGTGTCAGGCGCTTCTGTAATGAGGCGAGTGAGGCCTTAGTCCTCAATCTTGATGGGGGAGCCAGACCATGCCCACCTGTGTTTAAAAGGCTATGGAAGTACATAGCACAGGATGTCTCTGCTGCAAACACTGTGCCCAGAACTGGGACCTAATGTCGAAAAAAGTTCAACGACCTTACCAGATTCATCAGGGTGTGTACCATTCACATTTATGTATGTCTCCTTTCCTTCTATCATGAATCTCACATACCAGCTGAAGTCTTTCATGCATATGGCCCCTCTCAAAATTCTTGCTGTCTGTGGGGTGGGTTCCACAATGCATAAGAAAGATGGAGGCTTACTTCTGCACCCATTGTCTTCCAATGATCGATGCACATAAACTCACTAATTTACATCCTTCCTCGCAATACACTCCCACTGCTGCTTTGGCTTTCAGAAAGATCACCTACAGCCCCTATCTTACATCACTCTAATATCCTAACAATCGCTCATGAAGTTCATGCAAGATCCAAACAGATTGAACGGATGCCACTAGAATATTCACAGTCTCACCTATTGTACTATGGTAGGCATATGTGCCACAACAGGAGAAACCCTTTCTGAACTTTTCCTATTTTTCTCTTTGATGTTGAAGACCTCCCACAACAGAAGGGAGCAGCTGTACACATGCAGAGGGGCCGCCTCACATACTATCACTTATTGATGTTGAGGAACGGGTGTCTGCCCTATTGGAGTAGCAACTCAGGCAGTTGCCGGGGGCGATGCTGAGCTCCCTTCGAGGTAGTGAGGATATGCAAATGGATGGGACGCCTGAAGAGACTGCATTGAGACGTATAATGAAGTGGCTGGCGGACCTTCAAATGAACATGTGCAATGTTACCTTCCTCATGTCACTCTGTCCCCTCCCCTGCTGCTAACCACACGTATGTGTCTTTGTGCTAGCAGAAGATCAGCCATAATTGCGCCAACCTTCCAGAGATGGATCAACCTCAGGCCATGGCGGTAATGATGAGGCTGTGGACACAATCAACATAACTGAACCACAGAGCCCACCAGGTGCCCCTTCTCAATATTCCCCATCTGGTGACAATGTGATGTTTGAGGGGTTTGAGTCTTTGGTGGCTCCTGGCCCCAGTCGTCTACAGCAACGCAGTGTGAGAGGGCAATCTCGCAGACAAGCTCACTGGAGGGTGAGTCGGCAAAGTCAGTCTGCTCAACGACAGCAGACATGGAACTGGACCTGGTGCAAATGTCCAGGGAAAACACAGGAATGCACCGTGAGCTTATGGATGCATTGGGACGGATCCCAGAGAGCATTAACAAGCTTACTGCAACTGTTGCGGAGGTAGCCTCGCGAATTGTCAGTGTGACTCAGGAGTCCAGCGAGGCCATCATTGCCCACACACAGAGGCTGGTGGCCTCAAGCAGCGACAGTGATGTGGGCCCTTGAGCATGTTGCAGCATTGCATGAATCGCAGGCACAAGCTACACTTCAGCTTGGTGATGTGATGCGGTCGATGATTGCGGCCATCCTTTCTGCGTTCCCAAATGTCCAATGAGAAAGTGACGTTGCCGAAGCAGATCAGCAAGTTGTGGAGACACATCATGCTCCGGAGGCTGAGGCCCAGCCCCGTCAGAGAGTCAGTGGCTCCCAGGAAATGGAAGGTGCTGTTCTTCTTCAAGATGATAGCATTCTGGCTCCCATTACTGTCTCGCCAACCATGCACAATAAACAGTTGACACCCCAGCCACCAGTGACTGCTTCCACCAATGATGAGGCGCAGCAGTCCGCAGCCGGGCCTTCCAGGCGAAGAGCTGGTCCAGGGCGTCCTCAGACAGCGCCTGCATTGTCTGACCCCCAACACAGCAGCCTTCTAGCAGCCTTGCTGTAGGCACTGAGACCTCATTGAGGAAGAGCAGCAGGTGTGGGAGGTGGCTGACGTAAAGTAGGGAAAAGTGTGGCTAAGAGCCATTAAGGGCTGGCACAAAGTTGAGTTCATGCATTTCTGTAGCATTGTTCAAATTGTAAATAGTTGTATGTTGAGTAATGGCTTATTTTGCATTGACTTGCTGAAAGTAGTAGTTTTGTGTTTAGTTAGTTTTGGTTTAATCATTGTATAATTTTGGGTTGTTGAGGGGGCACATTGTCATTATTGATGTTTATAAAAATGTTTTGGTCCTTTGCCATTGGTGTCTTGTGTCTCATTGCAGAAGTCAGTGTAGATGAGCTGTCATGGTGGTGCAGAGTCGCGAGTCAAAGCTACAACCCCACCTCCCCCATTCCAGCAAACCAGTCAATGATGAGCTGGCGACATAAGGCTCTTGCTGCGTCTGCATCTCCACGCTGCCTCCCTTGTGGTTGTGGTGGCTCCTCAATGAGTTCCTCGCCAGGCTCATCTCCCTCGTCCTCCTCCTCCTGAGATGGTCCTGCAATCCCCACTGGCAATACCTGGCCCCTCATGATGGCTAAGTTGTGTAGCATGCATCACGCCACAATTAATTCGGAGACTTGTTGAGGGGAGTATTGAACGCTGCCTTCAGAGTGGTCCAGGCATCGGAAGCGCTGCTTAAGCACACTAATTGCCTGTTCGATAATGTTGAGGGTGCCTGCACGGCTGTCATTGTAGCGCTGTTCGGCTTCTGTGGCGGGGTTCCGGAGTGGGGTCATGAGCCAGGTGGCCAAGCGTAACCTTTGTCCCCGATCAGCCAACCCTGCCCTTGTCTTTGTCACTGAAAGATTTGTGACACACTGCTCTCACGCAAGATGAAAGCATCACATGCACTCCCTGGATAGCGGGCAGTAACTATGAGGATATGCTGCGTGTGGTCGCAGACCAGCTGTACGTTTAGGGAGTGGTATCCCTTTCGGTTTCTGAAGACCTCTGCGTAATGTAATGGTCCTCGCAAGGCGACGTGTGTGCAGACAATGGCTCCTTGAACCTTCGGGAAGCCTGCAATTCTTCCAAACCCTAAAGCCCTCGCATTCTGGCTGTCCCTGCTCATTGGGAACTTTATGAAGTCCATTCTGCATGCATACAGTGCCCTTGTAACCTTGCAAATACAGCAATGTGCAGCGTGCTGAGAGATGCTACATATGTCACCTGCTGCTGCCTGGAAGGAGCTGGAGGTATAGAAGGCCATTGCCACAGTCACCTTCACCTTGACGGGCAGCACAGTCCTGTTGGTGCTGGTAGGCTGTAGCTCTTCCTGTAGGAGCTGGCATATCTCTGTCAGCACTTCATATCGGAAGCGCAACCTTCTAACGCATTGCACCTCAGAGAGCTGGAGATATGAGTGATGGTCCCTGTAAACCCGTGGGGGGTAAGCCTCCCCAAGCATCTGCAACCTCTACGAATCCATGGCCCAACATGGTCAAGAAGCTTTCTTCCAGCTTGAAGCCGTCTGCCAATAGCAACCAACATGATACACTAGCGAACTAGTATTGCCCCATTGAAATCTCTCACTGGCCTTGTAAGCAAAATGTCATGGCAGATAAAAGTGCTGTTTGCAAATGGGAGCCTCATGCAGCGTACTGTGTGCAACTGTAGCAGTCACTGACAACTGCGTTATAAGATCTTCCAGCCTCCGTTTCAATAGCCACCAATAGCGCCTGCTGCACCCTGGGACCGCCTGTTTTTTTCAGGCGTTTCCTGGACCGGGTGTTAAATGAGACGTTAAGGCTGAAAAGTTCCATCCGGGGCACTAGCACAGCCTTGCACGATGATTGACGTCATAATCACGCTGAAACTGGAGAGCGGGCAGGTAAGTTTTTGTAGCAGCGCAAACCAATAGCTGAATCGTCCGGCCGAGTGCTAAATCCTGGACAATCGGCATAACGCCCCAAAACAGCATTTAATACCCCTACGGGGCACTAACCGAGGCGCAAATGAGGCTAAGATACAGCCCCTAGCCTCAATGGCCTTTTTGGGGGGAGAGAGCATAAGTGAGCACTGCACATTAATCAGTAAACAAGCCAAGAGTTCTCCCACATCACAGCAGCACACTGCAGTAAAATCTCAGTGTACTTTGTTTAAATCAAGTAAAGTTTATCACCATTTCCACCACTTCTATAAACGCTGGTAATTCCATCAGTGGAGTGAAAGGAATGCTCAATGAAGCCAGTTAATGTGCATTCACATTATAGGGCTAGACTTTCCACTTTTTTTGCATCGATACCGCCCACTTAATGTCCATTTTAACGCTGAGATGAGGTATAACCTCCAGATATCACCCATTTAGCAACAAAATGGAAACTAACGCCCATGTATTGTTCACTTATCGGCCAGCGTTACTTTCGGCATATACTTAACGCCGAGAAATAATAATACTGCCCGCCCACTTTTTTTTGCCGTAAAGGTCAGAATGGGCTAAACTAGCGCCCATAATATCGTCGAGCATTACTTTTGGCATGTACTTAATGCCGAGAAATAATATTACCGCCCACCCACTTATTTTTGCCGTAAAGGTCAGAATAGCCGAAACTAACGCCCATAATATTGCCGAGCGTTACTTTCGGCACCTCGCCCACATATTGCCAAAAATATCGCTCACCGCAAAACCCACTGAGAAAATGTTGCTCTCACCTGAACTAAACCCAACGGTATGGATGCCATTTTGTAAATCGGAGGTCGGTTCATATAAAAGGCTGCTTCAACGTCTGGGGAGTTTTGATGTACTCTGGAGTTCTTTTAAGGTGATTTTAAAATCTGAACAAACATCTTATCATACTGTGGACGATTTGAATTTATTCTAGGTGTTTTAGTAGGTAAATTTATTGTTTGAGTATAATACTGATTGTTATTGTAATGGGGCCTGTAATTTCTCAGCCTGTCTTGATGACTACCCACATGTTGCAGACTAGAGATAGCAGAAGGCATATTCAACAGCATTATGTGCCCAATCAAAGAGGTGGTAGACTGCTGAGGAGCACTTACAGGGAGAAGCGATCTTACCTGAACTTGTCTGATAACACGTGCCTTAGGAGACTGCGCTTCCGGAAAGAGGTTATCAGTGAGATATGCCAGCTCATCAGGAGAGATCTGCAGCCTGCCAGGACCATCTGGACCACACTGTCCGTTGAAGTCAAAGTGACTGCGGCACTTTCCTTCTATGCATCGGGTTCCTTTCAAGCCTCAGCTGGTGACATTTGCGCTATATCTCATGTCATGTATCTTACATTATTATATATAACTGTATCCTAAGTTGCTATACATGACTGTAATAAGATATGACCTGTAACCACCAGCATATCTTACCACCAGGGGTGCACTTGCAAGAGACAGGTATATAAGGACAGGTCTCAGGCAAGTGCAGCATTCCAGAGCTGTGAAATAAAGGTGCAGGTCCTGAGTGACATTGACTTCACTACATGCCTCGTGTGAATCTGTACTGAGGGGACAGGACTTTACAGTGGCGATGAGTTACAGGATTACAGAATCCACAGAATGGCGAACAACGGATCAGATGAAAAGTACAATGCTGGAGACAATTGGGAGGACTTTATAGAAGGTTCCAGCAAAGCTTTGTAACAAAGACTGGTTAGGAGACGAAAAAGCAGACAAGAGAAGAGCCCATCTCTTGACCAGCTGTGGCTCGAAAATATACGCTTTAATGAAGGATCTGCTGGCACCCGAGAAACCAGCAAGCAAGTCGTTTGAAGAATTGAGCACACTGGTAAGAGACCACCTGAAGCCAGCGAGCAGCCCACACATGGCCAGACACAGGTTCTACAACTACAGACGCTGTGTGGGCCAGAGCATACCCGACTTCATGGCAGAACTTCGGAGGTTGACTAGTTTATAAGAGTTCTCCGATGAACTGAGGAGAGAAATGTTGAGAGACTTTATCATTGAAGGAATAGGCCATGCAGGCATATTTTGCAAGCTCATAGAGACCAAGAACCTGACCTTAGAGGCAGCAGCACTGGTTGCACAGACATTCTTGGTAGGGGAAGAAGAAATTAGGTTGATTTACAATGCAGGTACGACAACTAACAAAATATAGGAACAAGAAGTTCACAGCATTAAACAAGCTGCTATCCCCACACATAGACAAAACCGGGAGAACAGGCTCTCGACAGCAGGCAGTGGCACCAGAAGCCATCAAGGGCCACAGGAACGGCCGTTCACACCTCATCAACCCACAATGCGAGCAATCAACTACAAACTGAGAGAAGCTCAAGAGAGATCAGCCAGAGGCAGCTCATTCTTTGGGAACAATGGACGCAGTCTGTGCTGGAGGTGTGGGGGTGGGCACTCATCAAGGGGATGTCGATTTCAGCAGGCTGTTTGAGGGAACTGTGAATATACAGGGCATTTGGCCCGCATGTGCAAAAAAACAAAAGCTCGGCTGGTATACGAATCAGATGGGTCGGAAAGCGGACCAGAAGATGGTGGGGACAGTACCCGGGACACCGATGTACAGCGGGGCAACACGATCAATGGCCGCTGCTCCTACAACAGGACGCCTCCTATAATGATGAGGGTCCTACTCAACGGGATACCTGTCAACGTGGAACTGGATATGGGAGCGAGTCAATCTCTCATGGGCGCTCAACAATTTGAAAACTGTGGCCTCATAAAAGAGACAGACCAAAACTCACAAGGGTCGACACCAAACTAAGGACCTATACCAAAGAAATCGTACCAGTCCTCGGCAGCGCCGTACTCTCTGACACACACAAAGGGACAGTGAACCGACTTCCCCTGTGGATTGTCCCCGGAGACCCCCCCAGCACTACTGGGGAGAAGCTGGCTGGCAAAACTAAACTGGAAATGGGATGATGTCCATGCCATGTCATTAGAGGAACGGACCTCCTGCTCAACAGTTATAAAGCGATTTGAACATCTCTTTCAGCCAGGTGTGGGCACTTTCAAAGGGGCCAAAGTCAAAATCTACATCACACAGGATGCTAGACCGGTCCATCACAAGGCTAGAGCTGTACCCTATGTGATGAGGGGAAAGATTGAATACGAACTAGACAGGCTTCTGCAGTAAGGTATTATATCACCTGTGGAATTTAGCGACTGGGCAAGTCCGATCGTCCCAGTCATGAAGCCTGATGGATCCGTACGAATCTGTGGGGACTACAAATCTACCATAAACAGAGTCTCCCTACAGGACCAGTACCCGCTGCCCAGAGCGGAGGACTTATTTGCCACATTGGCTGGAGGTAAACTTTTCTCAAAATTAGACCTCACATCTGCGTATATGATGCAAGAATTGACCGAGGAATCCAAGCTACTCACCACCATCAACACACATCGAGGCCTTATCATGTACAATCGATGCCCATTCGGCATCAGGTCGGCAGCTGCCATATTCCAGCGCAACATGGAGAGTCTGCTCAAGTCCATCCCAGGGACGGTTGTATTTCAAGACGATATACTTATCACGGGCAGGGACACCGACTCCCATCTCCATAATTTGGAGGAAGTACTAAAGCGGTTGGATCGGGTAGGTCTATGAATCAAGAAATCCAAGTGCCTGTTTCTCGCACCCGAGGTTGAATTTTTGGGCAGAAGGATTGCCGCTGATGGAATCTGCCCAACAGAGTCCAAAACAGAAGCAATTCGCCTGGCACCCAGGCCCTGGAATGTCTCAGAACTGCACGCCTTTCTCGGGCTACTCAATTACTTTGGAAACTTTATGTAGAACTTAAGCACGCTGCTGGAGCCTCTCCATGTGCTACTCAGGAAGGGGTGCGATTGGTTTTGGGGGGACGCCCAGGAACGCGCCTTCAATAAGGCATGCAGCCTTCTGTGTTCCAACAGTGTTTTGACTTTCATTGATCCAGGTAAAAAGCTAGTTCTCACATGCGATGCGTCAGCGTATGGGGTCGGGTGCGTTTTGCAGCATGTCAATAGTGCGGGCAAATTACAACCCATAGCTTATGCCTCCAGGTCACTTTCGCGGGCGGAGCGCGGGTACGGAATGGTAGAGAAGGAGGTGCTCGCGTGCGTGTACGATGTCAAAAAGATGCACTAATACCTTTTCGGGGCCAAGTTCGCGTTAGAAACCGACCACAAGCCCCTCACGTCCCTCCTGTCCGAGAGCAAGGCAATAAACGGCAACGCCTCGGCGTGAATTCAATGTGGGCACTCATGCTGGCGTCCTACGACGATACCATAAGGCACAGACCAGGCACAGACAACTGTGCCGTCGCGCTCAGCAGGCTATCCCTGGCGACCACGGAAGGGTCTGACGAACAGGACTGTGAGATAGTCATGGCAATCAATGCCTTTGAGTCCACAGGTTCGCCCATGACTGCTCACCAAATCAGAGCCTGGACGGCCAGCAACCCCACGTTATCCTTTGTAAAAAGATGTGTCCTAACCGGTGACTGGGCAGAGGCTCGCAATGCCTGCCCCGAGGAATTAAAACCCTTTCACAGGTGCATACATGAGCTATCACTACAAGCAAAATGCCTGATGTTGGTTAGCCGAGTAGTCAAGCCTCTGCGAGGCAGAGAGGCATTTGTCTGGGAGCTCCACCACGAGCACCCGGGGATCATTCTCATGAAGACCATCGCCAGATCCCACGTCTGGTGGCCTGGTATTGACCGCGGACTTGGAGCTCTGCGTCCGAAGGTGCACCATTTGTGCCCAACTCAGCAATGCCCCCAGGGAGGCTCCCCTGCGCCCCTGGCCCTGGCCTACCAAACCGTGGTCACGGGTGCATGTAGAATATGTGGGCCCATTCATGGGCAAAATGTTCCTCATAGTTGTTGATGCATTTTCAAAGTGGAGCGAATGCACCATTTTAAACTCGAGCACAACCTCCACCACTCTGGAGAGCCTCGCAACCATATTTGCAATGCACGGAATCCCTGACATATTGGTCAGTGACAATGGTCCGTGCTTCACCAGCGCAGAATTCCAAGATTTTACAATTGACCACGGCAGAAATCACGTCAAGACGGCACCGTTCAAGCCGGCCTCCAACGGCCAGGCAGAGAGAGCAGTGCAAGTCATTAAACAAGGCATGCTTAAAATCCAAGGTCCCACGCTGCAAGGTCACCTGTCATGACTGCTGCTGGCATACAGATCTCGTCCGCACTCATTGACTGGGATCCCCCCTGCGCAACTGTTGATGAAAAGGACTTTAAAAACAAGGCTCTCATTAATCCTCCCAGACATGCGCAAAATCGTTGAGGCACAGCGCCATAAGCTGACTGAGTACCATGACAGAAATTCGAGGGGGAGATGGAATGAGATAGAGGAAAAAGTGTTTGTACTAAACTATGGCAGGGGTCCCAAATAGCTTGCAGGGACAGTAACGGACAAGGAAGGAAACAGGCTACTGGTAGTACAAATGGACAATGACAAAACCTGCTGGAGGCATGTAGACCAAGTCAAAAGCAGTTTTACCAACAACACTGCGGAACCAGAGGCAGACTATAATGTGGAACTCGCACCACACCTGGTGGACAGACAGAGGGAACAACCTGAGGAAAGGGCAATCCCAACAGACAGCCTAGATGAGTCAACAACAATCACATCAATCGAAAAAGACAGCCCAGGCGAGATACCAGCAACCACACCCAAAGAAAAACAGACACCAAGGCAAACAACTGAACCACAACTCAGACGCTCCACGCGAGAGCGTAGACCACCTGAGAGACTGAACCTGTAAAAACAATAAGACCTTGGGGGAGGGTGATGTCATGTATATTATATTATTATATAAAACTGTATCCTAACATGCTATACATGACTGTAATGAGATATGACCTGTAACCACCAGCATACCTTACCACCGGGAGTGCACTTGCAAGAGACAGGTATATAAAGACAGGTCTCAGGCAAGTGCAGCATTCCAGAGCTGTGAAATAAAGATGCAGGTCCAGAGTGACCTTGACTTCACTACATGCCTTGTGTGGATCTGTACTGAGGGGACAGGACTTTACATCTCAGCATGCCACACGTTGCCGCATTCGACAGGGACTGAAGCTTTTTACGCATGCAGGATGGACTTTATCAGCTTCTGTATGACCAGGGAGGCACAGACTGAGAGCGCTCTAGGATTCTCCAGAATTGCAAAATTCCCCAAGGTGCAGGTAGCAATAGACTGTACGCACATCACGGTGTGGGCATCTTTTCAGGATGCTGAGGTTTTTCAGAACCGAAAGGCATTCCACTCCCTGAATGTGCAACTCGTTGTCGACCACCACCAAATTATAATGGCAGTAAATGCAACATTTCCCGGCAGCATGCATGATGCTCACATCCTGCGTGAGAGCGCTGTGTCTGATATGTTTACCAGCCAGCCACAAGGTCAATGTTGGATGCTTGGTGACAAAGGATATGGCCTCACCACCTGGCTGATGACTCCCCTGTGTAACACCCAGACAGAAGCCGAGAAGCGAAACAACGAGTGGCACAGAGCCACACGCAATATCGTCGATAATACCATTGGAGTGCTTAAACAGCGCTTTAGATGTCTAGACCACACCGGAGGCGAGCTACAATACCACTCTGAGCAGGTAATTCAATTTGTGGTGGTGTGCTGCATGCTGCACAACTTGGCTATCAGGAGGGGACAAGAAATACCAGAAGGGACTGCCGATCCACCTCAGGAGAGAGAGGAAGAGGAGGACGAGGAGATGGACGCTGACCTCAGGCCAGACAATCAGGCTGATGATGAAGCCATGCCTCCCCGCCCGCCTGTCGACTGCAGGAAAGGGCCCGTGGTGGTTACATAGTTGCAAGACTCTTACGTCAGCAGCTCATAAATGCTTGAAATAACGTTGGTGGTATTTACAAAGCTGCAAGACTGCTGTATCTGCAGCTCATACATGAATGGTGTGCATTACCTTGGTGAGAGTTAAGGTTTAAGTTGATTCAAGTGACGTTGAATTAACCCCTTTCATGTTAAGGAATCACTAGTGTGTAACGGTCCAGCTATCTGAGACAATGCGCAACAAAGTTATGTGAAATAAAAAACATTTAATGAGAACATTTGTATAAAGTCATAATTATAACTGTAAAAAACACCCCACTCCACCTCCAGCCCACCCCACAACAAACTTATAACATTTATATCATTCATTGATGTTTAACATTGCCAACAACACTTCATAAACATAGAACACAAATGCAAAACAACAAGATAGCTCCTTCACCCCTTCCCCCAAACCTCGCAACAAAATAGCAGCAACAACATAAAAATACTATGACCAAGACAACACCTGCGACCATGCACCTCACTTTCCTTCCTCCCCCCACCCCGCTTCTCCTCCCCACCTCTATCCCTTCACCTTCCCCTCCTGACTCCAAGCCGTCTTGCCGAGGAGCTCCTCAGGCACTGCTTCATTGGGGGGGATGACGGCAGAACCACTGGGTGGACGGATATGGGAGAGGATGGTACCGAGGTGGGAATGTGCTCCGAGCCCAAAGCAAGATCTTCTTCCTCATCCTAGCTCTTATGTGTCATTGGCAATGGACGTGTGGCACCTTGGGTGCAGTGCCGTGCTCCGGGACCACTGGGAGGCCTCTGCCACCAGTGTTCCTGGCTATCACCTCCAGGGCCTCCGCCATCCGCAGCACATACTCGCTCATGGTGGCGGACATGCTGGCCAGCCCCCCATTGTCTGTAGGATCTGCTGATCTATGTCAACACTCCTCCTGGACAAGTGTACCATGTCCCTGCTCAGATCTACCACTTGTGGAGCAGACCTGCTGCGTCGAACCAACCTCCACGAGGTCTGCACCATCCTGGAGACACCTCGGGTGCTCTGTGGCAAAGTGCTTGGGCCCGGTACCTCCACAATGGAGGAGGGAGTGGCTGCAGGAGCACTAGATGTCATGGGTGTCGACTGCATTATGGAGCTTGGCGATGCAGGCTCCTCGAAGTCCGCACTTTCATACATGGAGAAGGCACCCTGCAGCTCCACAGGCGAGAATCGGGGCTCCTCAGCACCAGATGCCGATTGTCTGGCGAATCCGACCCCGCGCCCCCACTTTCTGGGCTCAGTGTTCTTGCATGGGGCCGCACTGCTGGTTGAGCTACAAAACATAAATGAAATTATTAGAGGAGAACGGGGTTCTCGGGTCACAACGTGATTCCAACCTACACACAGCATATGCACGACAAAAGCACCACCGCTATCAAAATCATCACAGACATCACATTTCATGACCATCACCAAATTCTGCATTGCAATGATTCTCATGAGGCCATCATTATTTAGAGAACACTTTTATCAATCATCTATCATATATTATTGGTCGGATATGAGTGGCTGTTGCATCTATTGACTTTACATCATGCAATGGTGTATACTTTACTCATGTGACATCACATCAGGCTCTGCTGCTGCATGTGTGGCCGAGCAGGGGTGGCTCCCCACTAGTGCCAGTGCCCGATCCTCGATGTCGGTGAGCTTGCTGGTGACTGGTGACCCGCCACCCGTTCTCCTCTGCTCGGCCCTATTCTTCAAAAGCTTCTTCTGTAAAAGGTAACACCAGCACGACATGGCATGAGATCATTGCGTGAGACCATTGCTAATTACTGTCACAGAGACTGATACAACACATAACCGACAGATGTAATCTTCATTATTATGATAATTACATAGAAACATAGAAACATAGAAAATAGGTGCAGGAGCAGGCCATTCAGCCCTTCTAGCCTGCACCGTCATTCAATGAGTTCATGGCTGAACATGAAACTTCAGTACCCCATTCCTGCTTTCTCGCCATACCCCTTGATCCCCCGAGTAGTAAGGACTTCATCTAACTCCCTTTTGAATATATTTAGTGAATTGGCCTCAACTACTTTCTGTGGTAGAGAATTCCACAGGTTCACCACTCTCTGGGTGAAGAAGTTTCTCCTCATCTCGGTCCTAAATGGCTTACCCCTTATCCTTAGACTGTGACCTCTGGTTCTGGACTTCCCCAACATTGGGAACATTCTTCCTGCATCTAACCTGTCTAAACCTGTCAGAATTTTAAACATTTCTATGAGGTCCCCTCTCATTCTTCTGAACTCCAGTGAATACAAGCCCAGTTGATCCAGTCTTTCTTGATAGGTCAGTCCCACCATCCCGGGAATCAGTCTGGTGAATCTTCGCTGCACTCCCGCAATAGCAAGAATGTTCTTCCTCAAGTTAGGAGACCAAAACTGTACACAATACTCCAGGTGTGGCCTCACCAAGGCCCTGTACAACTGTAGCAACACCTCCCTGCCCTTGTACTCAAATCCCCTCTAATTATCATTCTTTAGCTAAAGACGTACACCGCAGGCTTTGAGTAAAACATTCCCGGTATACATTACATCTGATTTTAATCACTCATTACACTTGCAATTCAAATTATATAAATATATAAGTACATGTAAATAAATGTAATACTTACTCAGGCGGATCCAACAAGGCCATTCCAGTGCTTGCAGCACTGGTTGCCCTCACGCACCTCGTTGGTCACTGACAAGACCACCTCGGCTATCTCGGCGCATATCTTTGGGATGGGCTTCCTGTTATGTATGGAGAAAGAGTCAGACTGAACCCTGTGAGCTCAAAGTAAAGTGTGACCTTAGTCTTTTATTGTAGGTCTCCAGAGTGCCTCTCCAACCTGTGAGGCCTCCTTAAATACCTTTGCTCAAATACCTTACCTATGGGATCCATTGGAACTTGGGGGATGAGCCTTCTGATGGCTCTACAGAGTAAATACAAGTTTACATATATAACAACACTGCCCCCCCGCGCCCCCCCAAAGTCAATAGTGTAACTTTTTACAAGGTGAGTCGAACTGGGGCCCTTCTTGCCCTGGTTGATCGTCTCGGTGTGAAAGCTGGTATTGTTGGATCATTTGTTGGGCCCTCGCTGGGCTGCTGTGCAGCTGGCCTTGCTGGGCTGCCTGGTATGTTGGGTCCTGCTGGGCTGCTGTTGATGATGGGTTCTGCTTCGTGGTCAACCGTGGTACCGGTTGCCACTGGTGTGTATGTTGGGGGATCAAAAAAGGTTGGGTCCAAGGTGGG
The DNA here is from genome assembly GCF_044704955.1 of Pristiophorus japonicus. Lineage (NCBI taxonomy): Eukaryota > Metazoa > Chordata > Chondrichthyes > Pristiophoridae > Pristiophorus > Pristiophorus japonicus. Next base: position 178,430,496 of record NC_091979.1, on the reverse strand, counting down.
TTGCTCAGGATGCTCCGTGAATCTGAGTTTGATTTGGTCCAAGTGTTTCCGGTGAATGAGTCCATTTGAAAGTTTGATCTGAAACACCCTGCTCCCCTCTTTGGCCACGACAGTGCCAGGAAGTCACTTGGGACCTTGTCCATAATTTAATACAAATACAGAATCGTTGATTTCAATCTCGCGTGCCACATTTGCGTTATCATGGTACATACTTTGTTGAAGCCGCCTGCTCTCTACCTGTTCATGTAGATTAGGGTGAACTAACGAGAGCCTTGTCTTAAGTGCTCTTTTCATGAGCAGTTCAGCAGGTGGGATCCCAGTGAGCGAGTGGGGTCTCGTGCAGTAGCTGAGCAGGACTCGGGATAGGTGAGTCTGCAGTGAGCCTTCAGTTACCCTCTTCAAGCCTTGCTTGATGGTTTGCACTGCTCTCTCTGCCTGACCATTGGACGCTGGTTTAAATGTGACATGTTTGAAATCAGCACCGATAAAACATGACCCGTTGTCGCTCACCAGGACATCGGGTAGGCCGTGTGTGGCAAACATAGCCTGCAGGTTTTCAGTAGTGGCAGCGGACGTGCTAGCCAACATTATCTCACATTCAATCCTCTTGGAGTACGCATCTACAACCACAAGGAACATTTTACCCAAGAACGGGCCTGCATAGTCGACGTGTACCCTAGACCACGGTTTGAAGGGCCAAGACCATAAACTTAGCGGCGCCTCACTGGGTGCATTGCTTAACTGCGAGCATGTATTACATCTGTGAATGCAGGACTCTAAGCCCGCATCGATACCGGGCCACTACACGTGGGATCTGGCTTTCGCTTTCATCATTACGATGCCTGGGTGGGTACTGTAGAGGTCATTGATAAAGGTGTCTCTGCCCTTCTTGGGAACCACTACATGATTGATCTACAGAAGCAGTCTGCCTGTATAGACATTTCAACTTTGCGTTGGAGTGGCTTTATCTCTTCCTACATTTCCACTGGGACACTGGACCAGCTCCCGTGAAGCACATAGCTTTTGACTAGAGATAATAAGGGGTCCTGGCTCATCCAGGTTTTGATCTGTCGGGCAGTGACGGGTGATTGCTCACTCTCAACTGCTCATAACCATGGCTAAATCTGTGGACTGCGCCATTTCCACCCCCGTGGTGGGCAATGGCAGCCTACTGAGAGCATCGGCGCAGTTTTCTATGCCTGACCTATGACGGATAGCGCAGTTGTATGCGGACAATGTGAGTGCCCATCTCTGGATGCGGACCGATGTGTTGGTATTTATCCCTTTACTTTCAGAAAACAGGGATATGAGTGGCTTATGGTTAGTTTCCAATTCGAATTTTAGCCCAAACAGGTATTGATGCATTTTCTTTACCCCATAGACACTCGCTAACGCTTCTTTCTCAATCATGCTGTCAGCTCTCTCAGCCTTAGACAGACTCCTGGATGCATAAGCAACTGGTTGCAGTTTCCCAAAATCATTAGCTTGTTGCAATACACACCCGACGCCATATGACGACGCATCACAAGCTAGTATGAAAAACTTACATGGATCATACAACACAGCAATTTGTTTGAGCATAACAATTTTCTCACTTCTACAAAGGCATTTTCTTGGCTTTTGTCCCAAACCCATTCATCCCCTTTTCATAGTAACAAATGCAGTGGTTCTAACAGTGTGCTAAGACCCGGTAAGAAGTTACCAAAGTAGTTCAGGAGTCCCAGAAACGACCGCAGCTCCATCACATTCTGTGGCCTCGGTGCATTCTCGATTGCCTCCGTCTTCACGTTGGTGGGCCTGATGCTGTCTGCCGCAATCCTCCTTCTCAAGAACTCCATTTCAGGCGCCAGGAAATCACGCTTCGAGCGTTTTAACCTGAGCCCCATACGGTTGAGTCAATTAAGAACCTCCTCCAGGTTCTGCAGATGCTCGACTGTATTCCGACCTATGACCAAGATATCGTCCTGGAAGACCACGGTGTGTGGGACCGACTTCAGTAAACTTTCCATGTTTCTCTGGAATATCGCCGCGGCTGATCAAATTCCAAACGGGTATCTGTTATAAATAAAAAGACCTTTGAGCGAGTTGATGCAGGTGAGGCCCTTCGATGATTCCTCCAGTTCCTGCATCATGTGGGCTGAAGTCAGATCCAGCTTCGTGAATGCCTTTCCTCCCGCCAGCGTTGCAAAGAGGTCATCAGCCTTTGGTAGTGGGTATTGATCTTACCGGGAGAAACGATTGATAGTTACTTTGTAATCGCCACAGATTCTGATGGTGCCGTCTTCCTTGAGGACTGGGACAATAGGACTGGCCCACTCATTGAACTCGATCGGGGAAATGATGCCCTCTCTTTGCAGCCACTCTAGCTCGATCTCTACCCTTTCTCTCATCATGTACGGAACTGCTCTCGCTTTGTGATGGATGGGTTGCGCCCTCGGAATTAGGTAGATCTGCACTTTTGCTCCTTGGAATTTCCTGATGCCTAGGTCGAACAGCGAAGAAAATTTGCTTAAGACCTGGGCACACAAAGTGTCGGACATCGTCCCAGTTCCAGCGTATCTTTCCCTGCCAGCTCCTGCCAAGCAGCGTGGGACCATCGCCTAGTACCACCCAGAGTGGTAGCTTGTGCATCGCTCCATCGTAGGAGACTTTTGCGGTAGTACTGCCAATTACGGGAATCAGTTCTTTTGTGTAAGTTCTTAGTTTCGTACGAATTGGAGTTAAGACTGGCCATGAGGCCTTGTTGCATCACAATCTTTCGAAAGTCTTTTTGCCCATGATCGACTGGCTCGTACCCGTGTCCAGTTCCAATGACACCGGGAGTCCATTTATTTCAACATTCAGCATTATCGGGGGACAATCGTGGTGAATGTGTGCACCCCATGTACCTCTGCCTCCTCAGTCTGAGGCTCTTGTTCGTCATGATCCTCCGTGGATCTGTCCTCCTCTGCAACATAGTCGTTTGCAGGTTTAACGTGATTAGCAGCTTGCCTGAACATACGTTGGAGGTGTCCCATTGTTCCACAGCCCTTGCAAACATACCCTTTGAATTGGCATGAATGGAAACGATGATCACCCCCGCAGCGCCAACAAGGTGTTAATGGCCTTGCATTCATCACCCTTGATGGCAGACTCTGAGACATCTGCGGACGTGCAGCTGCAGGTATGTGTGACCTGCCCTGTATGTTGAGATTCGAAAACAACATCACTTTGTTCACAGTACTTGTATCAGCACTTGGGTGCTGAGAGGTTTGCTTAGTATTGTCACTGGTGGCAATGAATGCCTGGGCTATCGCTATGGCCTTACTCAAGGTTGGGGTCTCTACAATCAAAAGTTTGCGAAGTATGGTTTCGTGGCCAATGCCAAGCATGAAAAAGTCTCTGAGCATGTGCTCCAAATGTCCTTCAAATTCGCAATGTCCTGCAAGGCATCTTAGCTCGGCGACATAACTCACCACTTCCTGGCCTTCGGACCTATTATAGGTGTAGAACCGATACCTCGCCATCAGAACGCTTTCCTTCGGGTTCAAATGCTCTCGGACCAGTGTGCACAAATCTTCATATGATTTCTTCATGGGTTTTGCTGGAGTGAGCAGATTCTTCATGAGGCCACAGACGGTGAGGAGGATTGCCCTTCATTTGGCAGCATTCTCTTCCCCATCTAGCTCGTTGGCCACGAAGTATTGGTCGAGTCGCTCCACAAAAGTTTCCCAATCATCTCCCTCCAAGAATTTCTCCAGAATGCCCACTGTTCTCTGCATCTTTGGGTTCGCTATTTGTATCTCATCGCCAGTTGTTATGTATGGAGAAAGAGTCAGACTGAACACTGTGAGCTCAAAGTAAAGTGTGACCTTAGTCTTTTATTGCAGGTATCCAGAGTGCCTCTCCAACCTGTGAAGCCTCCTTAAATACCTGTGCTCCCAATGGATTATGGGATCCCTTGGGACTCCAGGGGATGAGCCCTCTCGTACAGAGTAAATACAAGTTTACACGCCCACCCTGGGTCAATTGACCCCAGCGTGACTCCACCTCCTGCAGGTGGGAGGCATTTGCCTCGTTGGAGAATCTCCTTGCTCGTTTGCGTCCTTCCAATTGTTCCTCTCCCACCTCACTGCTTTCGCCAACGTCCTCAGTCTCCACAGCGTTCTGTGACGCCTCCTCCATCCCTTCCATTTTAACTACATTTTTTTTGCTAAAATCTCTGTGGGAACAACATTCTTTGTGCTCATAAGTCTTTTTGCTGCTGGTAAATCTCCCTCCTACCTCCCACAACAGCCAAACACACCCACACACATTTTCAGTTCCTCTCTGTTCCCTCTCTCTCGCTCTCTCTCCTCTTCTGCACATGTATTGATGACCCCTGACCTCATGAAACACGGGAAAAGACTGTTGCCATAGCGTTGCTATGGACGGCGACACTTTACGGCAGAAGGTCAAAAAATGTAACGCTAACGCCCATTTCAGATTGCTCGCGGTAACCCCCATTTTATAAAATGGAAAGTTGGAGTTTTGAAAATGGGCAATAATCCGGCGATCTCAAAATTCATATTTACTGCCAAAGCTGGAAATAACGCCCATTTTTGGGCGATCTGCACAAAAGTGGAACGTCTAGCCCCAAAGACCTTATCTCAAGAAAGTAGCTGCAACTATGCTGAAATCTAATTTCATATAAGACAACAGCTGCAGAAAGTGCCTTGAAGGAACATTAAAAGTTTTTAAAGTTTTTAAAGACTTGTAACTGAAATTTTCATCAAGCATCAGCTCATTTTTATTTTTAAATTGCCGCACCTTTGTTTGTAACTAACAGTGAGAGGAAAATGTCATTACATCAGCCTTCTAGTTCTCTTCCCAACGGATCAGATTGGTTCCAACAGTCTCCAGTTGTGGCTTGCGACAGATCTGGTTGGCTAATTTTTTCTACTGTCACCGGAAGTTCGATTTAACATCAAGTTTGGTGTTCGCTACCGCTACACCAGCAAAAACATGCCGATTCAGGTCGACTTGAACAACCTACCACTAACCGGTCCCAAATCTAGAAGCCCATTTTGGACCATCGCTGAAGTCCCTTCAGCGATCTCCCATCAGCCTTGATGGCCGATAGTGAAGTGCTTGGAAGAACTGTGACACACGGAAAGGATTCCTTGTTGAGGACCCCACAGTACAACCTGAAGGATGAAACCTTCCTCGCAAACAGTGGACAACCATCAACTGTCTCAGAACTGGTCATGCTACAACCTTCTCCATAGATGGAAGATTAAAGCATCCCCATCATGTGACCATAGAGCTCCTAATCAGACCCTGCAGCATATCATTGAGCACTGCCCTCAGAGGAAATTTGCAGGTAGCCTACAAGATATCCACGCTGTTACACCAGAAGCTTTGGTCTGGATATCCAACTTAGATATTGACATTTGATCTGCTTTGCTACTACCATGCAAAAGAAGAAGGGCTCATTTAGACAACCTTAAATCCCAGTGATTGAAGTTATTTTCTCTTTTGAGTATCTGACAAGCTGACATGAGTCGAACGCAAATTAAAAAGATGGTGGTTGGCAAGTAGACTGCAGGGATTATGGGGCTTCTTGCAGGCACAATGGCAGTAGATGCTGGTCTTAAATCTGGCATGGAGGTTGAATATACCAGGCACCTCTTGAATTGTGTGTTGCCATCTGGGGACATTTTTTTAAGGCATTGGGGAAAAAGATAGTCCATTTACTAGTTGAGTGGCCATCTTGCACATTACACCGAATCAAAATGGCTAGTATGCATGAAGTCCATTGAGCAAATATTTGTCTTCATTTAAATTTAAATGTCAAGTTCATGAAGTTGTTTCCAATGTCAGTATCGGGTTTGATTAGGATTAGGTGAAGGGTAAAGCTCTCTCACGGCTACCTTAACTGTAACTTCAAAACAGCTCCCCACACCATATCCCACACTTGTTGTTCTTGTTGTATCTGAGTGTGATTAGCTTTATAGCACCAATCTGTGCTGAATCAGATCTGTCGGATGCCACAACTGGAGACTGTTGGAAGCAATCTGATAGTTATCTGTGTGTAGAATGCCCAGACTGATTTCAAAAAGGGTCGGAAACCAGGAGGGGAGACTCTCATTTCATTAGCCTGTATTTGACTTAACCTAGTTTTTTGAGATGAAAGAATCATGTCTTAACTCAACGAATTACTCAATTACTTAGTGGGGACTTTTAATAAAAAATTGATTTCATCGTAAGTCCTTCACATGATAAATAAAAGCTCTTCCCCGCCAAAGGTGAAGCAAAGGAAGTTGGATGAGCTGAGGGCATGCGCTGACATATAGGGCTGGAGGAGCGTTGCTGGGGTATGGTAGCATTGTGGTTATGTTACTGGACTAGTAATCCAGAGGCCTGGGCAAAGGATCCAGAGATGTGAGTTCAAATCCTACCACAGCAGCTGGGGAATTTAAATTCAGTTAATCAAATCTGGAATAAAAATCTAATATCAGTAATGGTGACCATGAAACTACTGGATTGTTGTAAAAACCCATCTGGTTCACTAATGTCCTTTAGGGAAAGAAATCTTCTGTCCTTACCTGGTCTGGCCTACATATGACTCCAGACCCACAGCAACTGATCTCTGAAATTGTTTTACAAGCCACTCAGTTGTAGCAAACCTCTATGTCATATTAAAAGGACTGCAGCATTTCAAGAAGGCGGCTCACCACCACTTTCTCAAGGGGGATTAGGCATGGCAATAAATGCTGGCTGTAGGAGAAATTTGGCATTAGGGGTACCAGCGGGACAAGGGTTAAAGTGCTGGTTCCTGCACTGGCTCATAAGGAAGTAAAGACCTTTTTTCTCACGCCTTGTACATTCCAGCACCAAGGTTCCAGAAGGTACTGTTATGGGTTGGGATACCAGATAATATTCCAACATGGAATGTCAATAGGAGAGAACCTAAACAGACCGCTGATAAGGTAGTGAGAAGAGACCCGAGATAGACTTCATGGCACCAAAGGAAATGTATAATAATTTCCAACCTAATGATACCATTCTGGGAACGGTCTAAAACGGTCACGAGATCATGGCCTGTCAGTCAGAGCTCGTGACTTGTCAATCCGGAGTAGTACTGATAAGGTAGTCCAATTGGAGAAGTAGCACTGATAAGGTAGTCCAATTAGAAATCTAGGGAGATCTTGTCCAGGAACAGTGGTACTTTTAAAATGTATAAAAGTTGTATGATTGTGCTGTTCGGGGAGCATTCCCACTCACAGGCGGCTGTGATGAGGATTGTTCCCAGACATTCGTAATAAAGATCGTTATACTTTGCCAACCGTCTCTGTCTGCTAACTTCGAGAATTGCTACGTGGGCTGGGGCGAGCATCGACCCTCTATATCAGTGTGCCCGCTCGTGGGAAAAGAAGCCTTCCCATTTTCCCCCAACATTTGGCGCTGCGAGCAGGGTACAGACTTCCCGAACGGAACAATGACCCAGCTGTTGGGGTGAGTATGTTTTAATTTACCACCTTCAAGTTAGAGCTGTGGCATTGTAAACCGCAAGGGAAGGACATCTGTACAAAAGAACCATCTGTAGTGAGTCCCGGAGGGATGGAGATGGAGGACAAGGACGATCTAGGGGTGAAAGGGGGGTCAAAAGGTGCATCCTAAAACGCACGCGTGGAGGTAGCACGGCAGTGCGAGGGTACGGCGCAAGGGAAGATATAGAGAGAGGTCTATTGACCCGAAGCGGTACGAGCGCATGGTGCAGGGACGAGAGAGTGAGGGAATAGAGACAACGTCCTGGCAGTGACGGGATATATTGACCCAAAGCGTGCAGTGGTACGAGTGTACGGCACCAAGGGAAGGCATATAAATAGCGTCCTGCATACCTGACACGAATTTAAGGGAGTACCCAAGACCCTCATAGCCCTAAGAAGATGGGTAACTCGGCAAGTAAAGGAACAAATGGAGCTGGTGAGGGAATGGGGACCCAGGCAATTAAACAAGGGAAAAGGGGAGAGGGTAACCAGGGACCCGAAGGCTCTCTATTAGAATTACTAAGTAACAAATATGCAACCTTAATGGAAGGAATGAAACGGAGAGGCTGGCAGCCCACGGATGCCCCTGATAGGCAGAAAAAATGGTGGGATAGTCAGACCAAAAACAAGGTTAGAATGGCCCAGGCAATTATCCTCACCTGCTTCCGGGAACTAGTAATGGAAATAGATACCCATGTTGAGCTGATTCAGAGATTAAACATGAAAATAGCAACCTTAGAAAGGGCTGTAAAGGAGAACGGTAAGCCCCTACAGTGTGCATCAGCAATACCCGACCCAAAGGTAGTCCCGATAACCGCTCCTCTGTATCCCTCCCTGGAGGAAATACCAGTAGGAGAGCCTCCAGATGGTGGGACGCAGAGAGAGCCCCCGGCATATAATGAATACACACAGGCAGCTCCCGTATGCACGACTACCACCCCTGCACACGGACAGCAACCCGCTCACGTCACTATACAAGAAGTTCCCCTCACCCCGCATGAGAGACAGATACTATTAAAGGATCTACCCACACCCAAACCCAATAACAGAAATACAGAGTTCTGGCAAAAGGTTGAGAAAATGTTCGATGCGCATAACTTAACCTTAGGTGACATACACAGTTTGGTAAAGGCCAAAACCGGTAGTGTAAATTGGCAGAGGGCTACCCTAAGCGTGCAAAATGGTGGCTGGATGATGATAGGGAACCGGACCAAGCCATAGCGGTTGCTAGACCTAAAACGCGGAATGGATGGATGTTGGGGACCGAGAAGAACTAACTGGAGCAGAATATTAAAGATAACCCAGAAGCCAAACGAAACTGCAGGAGAGTATGGGGAGCGGAAATGGCTCGAGTACAAGGACCACTCCGGTGCTAATGACCCCGAGAAAGATGACGAGGCATTCCTAGAAATGTTTAAGGATGGGCTGGGGGAGGCGCATCAAAAAATAATTAAACTAGGATTCAAGATAGGGGATGACGATGATGAGATCTTAGAGTGGGCACAGAATGTAGAGGAGCTAAAGGCTGAGCAGAAGGAGAAAGTGTCAAAGATGGTGGCAGCAGCACTATGATGTGATTGGGATTACGGAGACATGGCTCCAGGATGATCAGGGCTGGGAACTCAACATCCAGGGGTATTCAACATTCAGGAAGGATAGAATAAAAGGAAAAGGAGGTGGGGTAGCATTGCTGGTTAAGGAGGAGATTAAGGCAATAGTTAGGAAGGACATTAGCTTGGATGATGTGGAATCTATATGGGTAGAGCTGCAGAACACCAAAGGGCAAAAAACGTTAGTGGGAGTTGTGTACAGACCTCCAAACAGTAGTAGTGATGTTGGGGAGGGCATCAAACATGAAATTAGGGGTGCGTGCAATAAAGGTGCAGCAGTTATAATGGGTGACTTTAATATGCACATAGATTGGGCTAACCAAACTGGAAGCAATACGGTGGAGGAGGATTTTTTGGAGTGCATAAGGGATGGTTTTTTAGACCAATATGTCGAGGAACCAACTAGGGGGGAGGCCATCTTAGACTGGGTGTTATGTAATGAGAGAGGATTAATTAACAATCTCGTTGTGCGAGGCCCCTTGGGGAAGAGTGACCATTATTTGGTGGAATTCTGCATTGGGATGGAGAATGAAACAGTTAATTCAGAGACCATGGTCCAGAACTTAAAGAAGGCTAACTTTGAAGGTATGAGGCGTGAATTGGCTGGGATGGATTGGCAAATGATACTTAAGGGGTTGACTGTGGATGGGCAATGGCAGACATTTAGAGACCGCATGGATGAACTACAACAATTGTACATTCCTGTCTGGCATAAAAATAAAAAAGGGAAGGTGGCTCAACCGTGGCTATCAAGGGAAATCAGGGATAGTATTAAAGCCAAGGAAGTGGCATACAAATTGGCCAGAAATAGCAGCGAACCTGGGGACTGGGAGAAATTTAGAACTCAGCAGAGGAGGACAAAGGGTTTGATTAGGGCAGGATAAATGGAGTATGAGAAGAAGCTTGCAGGGAACATTAAGACGGAGTGCAAAAGTTTCTATAGATATGTAAAGAGAAAAAGGTTAGTAAAGACAAACGTAGGTCCCCTGCAGTCAGAATCAGGGGAAGTCATAACGGGGAACAAAGACATGGCGGACCAATTGAACAAGTACTTTGGTTCGGTATTCACGAAGGAGGACACGAACAACCTTCCGGTTATAAAAGGGGTCGGGGGGTCTAGTAAGGAGGAGGAACTGAGGGAAATCCTTATTAGCCGGGAAATTGTGTTGGGGAAATTGATGGGATTGAAGGCCGATAAATCCCCAGGGCCTGATGGACTGCATCCCAGAGTACTTAAGGAAGTGGCCTTGGAAATAGTGGATGCGTTGACAGTCATTTTCCAACATTCCATTGACTCTGGATCAGTTCCTATGGAGTGGAGGGTAGCCAATGTAACCCCACTTTTTAAAAAAGGAGGGAGAGAGAAAACAGGGAATTACAGACCGGTCAGCCTGACATCGGTAGTGGGTAAAATGATGGAATCAATTATTAAGGATGTCATAGCAGTGCATTTGGAAAGAGGTGACATGATAGGTCCAAGTCAGCATGGATTTGTGAAAGGGAAATCATGCTTGACAAATCTTCTGGAATTTTTTGAGGATGTTTCCAGTAGAGTGGATAAGGGAGAACCAGTTGATGTGGTATATTTGGACTTTCAGAAGGCGTTCGACAAGGTCCCACACAAGAGATTGATGTGCAAAGTTAGAGCACATGGGATTGGGGGTAGTGTACTGACATGGATTGAGAACTGGTTGTCATACAGGAAGCAAAGAGTAGGAGTAAATGGGTACTTTTCAGAATGGCAGGCAGTGACTAGTGGGGTACCGCAAGGTTCTGTGCTGGGGCCCCAGCTGTTTACACTGTACATTAATGATTTAGATGAGGGGATTAAATATAGTATCTCCAAATTTGCGGATGACACTAAGTTGGGTGGCAGTGTGAGCTGCGAGGAGGATGCTGTGAGGCTGCAGAGCGACTTGGATAGGTTAGGTGAGTGGGCAAATGCATGGCAGATGAAGTATAATGTGGATAAATGTGAGGTTATCCACTTTGGTGGTAAAAACAGAGAGACAGACTATTATCTGAATGGTGACAGATTAGGAAAAGGGGAGGTGCAAAGAGACCTGGGTGTCATGGTACATCAGTCATTGAAGGTTGGCATGCAGGTGCAGCAGGCGGTTAAGAAAGCAAATGGCATGTTGGCCTTCATAGCAAGGGGATTTGAGTACAGGGGCAGGGAGGTGTTGCTACAGTTGTACAGGGCCTTGGTGAGGCCACACCTGGAGTATTGTGTACAGTTTTGGTCTCCTAACCTGAGGAAGGACATTCTTGCTATTGAGGGAGTGCAGCGAAGGTTCACCAGACTGATTCCCGGGATGGCGGGACTGACCTATCAAGAAAGATTGGATCAACTGGGCTTGTATTCACTGGAGTTCAGAAGAATGAGAGGGGACCTCATAGAAACGTTTAAAATTCTGACGGGGTTAGACAGGTTAGATGCAGGAAGAATGTTCCCAATGGTGGGGAAGTCCAGAACCAGAGGTCACAGTCTAAGGATAAGGGGTAAGCCATTTAGGACCGAGATGCGGAGGAACTTCTTCACCCAGAGAGTGGTGAACCTGTGGAATTCTCTACCACAGAAAGTTGTTGAGGCCAATTCACTAAATATATTCAAAAAGGAGTTAGATGAGGTCCTTACTACTAGGGGTTCAAGGGGTATGGCGAGAAAGCAGGAATGGGGTACTGAAGTTGAATGTTCAGCCATGAACTCATTGAATGGCGGTGCAGGCTAGAAGGGCCGAATGGCCTACTCCTGCACCTATTTTCTATGTTTCTATGTTTCTATGTAGCAACAGAAGGAAAGGAAGGGGATGGGGACCTCCGCGCCGTCCCCTTGACGTGTTACACGTGCCATCAGGGCGCACACATTAGCAAAGAATGCCCACGAAAGGATGCCAGAAAGGAGACGTTTAGGTGCCATAATTGCAATAAACCGGGACACATGGCAAGAAACTGCCGAGCACCGAAAGGGGGGGAGGAAGGAAAGGGTCCCCAGCAACCTGGGAAACAAACTTCCCAAACTGGGACGCCCATTACCCGCAAGGAACTGGTGGAGATCCTCCTGCAAAAAATATTGCCCCCGCCGGAGCCACCCTCTAATGAAGAGCTCCTTAACCTGCTCAAACTGGCTAGTGGTGGCCGGTAGGGGTTATCGGCCCCCAAAGGAAGGTTGGAACGGCCAACGCTAGATTCCCATATGTTTATTAGTGCGGTGTTAGGGGGCCGGCGGAGCAACATGCTAGTAGACACGGGAGCGTCGGTATCCATAACCAACCTAGACCTCCTCCTTACCCAGACCACGGTCAATATTCAGGGGATAGGGGCGGGGATTTAAAAAAGCAACATTGAGTGAAGTAGTACCTGTAGAGATACAGGGCATAATGATACCCACCCAATTCTGGTGCTGCCCTAACCTAGAAGGCACCATGCTAGGGATTGACACTTTGAGGAAGTAGGGGCACTTATAGACCCCCAGCGGAATCGAATTATATGGGGAGGGAAACATCAAACCAAACAGAAGTTCGATTGCCCGGGACATCCGCAGCAGCGAGTGGCAAGGATAGTCCCAATACAGCCCGAATGGGAAACGAAGGAAGTGTGGGGCAGTGTACCCGACTATACCCGACACTGTGGGCACGGCACAAACAAGATTGTGGGCTGGCCCAGATGAAGCCGGTCAATATTCCCGGGCCGGAGCATAAGGCCCATAAACAATACCCCTTAAAACCCGAGGCTGATGCAGCAGTCCACCAAATAGTCCAAGAGTTAGAAGCGCAAGGGGTGGTGAAGCCAGTAACAGCCACCAGTAATTCACCGGTGTGGCCTGTGAAGAAACCCGACAGGACTTATAGGTTCACCGTTGATTATACCGCCCTGGACAAAGTCACCCCAAGGGAATACCCAATTGTGGCGAGCCCTTCTACTGTGTTCAACGGCCTGAACCCAGAACATAAAAGCTTCATGGTACTTGACATAGCAAACGGGTTCTGGGCCATACCTCTAGAGGAGGAGTCACAGAAGAAGTTTGCCTTCACTATAAAGGGGAGACAATATACGTGGACCAAGGTGCCCCAGGGGTTTCACAATAGCCCGGGAATATTTCACCGGGCATTGTCAGGGATCTTGGAACCCCTGGATGTAGGGGGAGGAAGCACTGTACTACAGTATGTGGACGATATTCTTATCGCCTCAGGTACTGAGGCACAACACCTGGTGGCCCTAACTACAGTACTAGGGGCCGTACATTGCTCGGGGTTGAAGGCTAACCCTAGGAAAGTCCAGATCGGAAGAAGGGAGGTTACATCCCTGGATACGTAGTATCCCAAGGGAACAGACAGATGCCCGCTGATAGGAAGGAGGCGATTAGAACTATGCCTAGACCAGGGACAGTAAGAGGGGTCCGGCAGATATTGGGGCTATTTAATTATTGCCGGAACCTTATCTCAGAATATGCAGAAATGGCCCAGCCGATACAGGATCTAGTGAAAGGAGGTAAACCCTCTCAGGAGCCTGTAGACTGGGGCCGCCCCCAGGAGGCAGCATTCACACAGCTTAAACACGCCCTTATGAGCGCACCCGCCTTGGAGTTGCCGGATCAGAATAGGCCCTTCCACCTGTATATGTACAATAGTGAGATCCACTACAATGCAGTGGTGACCCAGGAACACGGGGATAGACAAAGACCTGTCGCATACTACTCCACGAAACAAGGAGCGGTAGCCGCAGGGCTATCTCGATGTGTCGCAGCCCTTGATTGTGCGGCATGGGCCGTGAAGGCTAGCGAGCCTATCATAATGACCAGGCAAATTATCCTGCATACACCGCATACCCTTGTGGAGCTGCTTAACACCGGGAGGCTAAGGACGATATCCAACGCACGACGCGTCAATGCTTTTGCCCCCAAATGGTGCCTTGACTATCATAAAGGATAGTGGGAATAATCCCGCAGGCTGGGTAGTCACTGAAGGCAAGGAGCACCAGTGTGACCCCACGGGAAGCGAGGAAGAAGGGAGCCAGATTAGGGAAACCCCACTCGAAAGGGAAGATATGGATCTTTATGTAGATGGATCCCGTCGATACGTAAACGGAACCCCACGGACAGGGTGGGCAGTCGTAGACAGCAATGGGCAAGACAGGGGAAAGGGTGCCCTAGAGGGAAATCTATTGGCTCAGGTAGCGGAATTGGTAGCCCTTACCAAGGCATTGAAACTAGCAGCAGGAAAAAGGGTCAACATATACACTGACAGCCGGTACGCCTTCAGAGTGGTGCACGACTACATGACTGCTTGGAAGAGGTGGGGATACGTGACTTCGGGAGGGGGACCCATTAGGCATGAAGAGATAGTCAAGCGATTGGTAGAAGCTTCCCTCCTCCCTCAGGAATGTGCAGTAATAAAAATTAAAGCGCACTCAAAAATCACAGACAGGCACCAGCAGGGAAATGCCTGGGCAGACGAAGCTGCCAGACAGGCAGCAGAAGCAGACATGACCCCGATTGGCTCATGTATCACCCAAACAGAAGAAATAAACATACTCAAGGTACAGGGAGAATCCACCCCGCAAGAAATAAAAGGATGGGAACAGAACGGAGCAAGAAAGGGGACAGATGGAGTGTGGAGGAGAGATGACAACGTGGTGGCCCCGGAATGTCTCCGACAGAATCTATTGGGTCTCTACCATGGGTACACCCACACCGGTAGGATCGGCATGATAAACTCCATGTCACGATGTTGGTGGTGGGAAGGAATGGGGAGAGACGTAGAAAACTATTGTAGGAGGTGTATAACCTGCGCAAAATACAACCCGGGAAAAAAGATAAAGGTCCGGCTGGGACACCAACCCCGCCCAAAGGGACCCTGGGAAGCCCTACAAATAGATTTTACTGGGCCACTGCCCAGCCAGAGGGGAAAAATGTACTGCCTGGTAGTAATAGATCAATTTACAAAGTGGGTAGAAGCCTTTGCTACCAGGAATTGCACTGCCGATACAGTGGCTAAAATCCTGGCTGGGGAAATAATACCCAGGTGGGGGATGCCACTGCAGTTGGACTCAGATCAAGGTACACATTTTATGGGGAAAGTCATGAAACAAGCCTGTGCCCTGCTAGGGATTAAACAAAAATTCCACATCCCGTACCATCCGGAATCGTCCGGATTAGTAGAGCGGATGAATAGGCCAAGGCAATCGAGAGACCGGGAAGGGGTGGGTGGAGTTACTTCCACGAATCCTAATGAAATTAAGAGCTACCCCGAACCGAACTACCGGACTGACCCCCTTTGAGCTAATGACAGGCAGAGCTATGAGATTGCCAGAAGTATTAGTATCTGGGAGTGAGGACGTGGGACCCTACAAGGACAAGATACGGAGGTTCGTCATGGAGCTATGTAAACAGCTGCATGGATTACGAGCGCAAGCTAGGGACCAACAAGCCATTAAAGATTTAGAAAGGGATATGAAGGAACAAAGGGTTCAGGTACCCACCATAGGGAGCCAGGTCATGGTTGAATCCTGAGAGACCCGAATTCTCACCAAAATGGACTGGGCCCCACCACGTGATCATGATCAGCGACACATGCGCTTGCATAGATATGGGGGGTATTGGTAGATGGAAGCACTGGACCTAATTGAAACGATTTGGATCTTAACCGACCGGTGAACACCGGAAACGTTGTGTTTTATAGGATCTTATTCCTCCTTGGAGCCGGGACGTCCTCCGACGAAGGAAGCTACAGACCCCAAGGTCTATACGAAAGAACATCTGAAACCATTAACTGTGACTCGAGAGCCTTAGTGGTGGTAGCCGGTACAACAGTAGATTTAAATTGTAGCATCGGACTAACTGGCATAACTCAACTCAACACGGATGTCAATCGACATTGGGGGTGGACCAATAACCAGGGCATAACAGTAGTAGCAAACGAGACCGCAGTGTGCTTCGTGCTAGAGAAGAAACGGGGAAGTTGTACTTATAGGGAGGGGGCACAAATAAGGTGCACGCATGTCTTTGCCCAATTCTCAGGGAGACCTCAACCAGGGTTTACCAGTTGGAGAACATGCCCAGCCTCCCCGTGTGTGGGTACAGATCAGTGGTGTTGGGACATTCGAATCCGGAATAGATCCACCACCGTTGCTCCAACAACCACTCTGGGAACTACAACTCTTTATAGTACCACCATACATCCTCCTCCCACATACCCATCCATAAAGACGGGAGTCACAGGGGGATTAGTAATAAAGGAATCGAAGAAGAAGTTACATTTTGGGGTGTGGCAACGGCTACTTACGGTGGTCCTAAACCTCACGGTTATCATCCTTCCTAGCTTCTGTGGGAATGAGACTATAAGTCTGTACCAGAATCTGACTCAGAGAATCCTTGAAGGCCCGGAATCCACAACCATGAGATTCAATATCAGAAAGGGGATAGAACGAGGTCGAACAAAAAGGGATATACTGGAAATGTTGGGCACGGGTTACGCTGCGGGCCTTGCAACCGTGAATACCATAGACCTGTTGGGAGATGGCGTGGAAGGGGAACTGTTACAGGTGGCCCATACATTGTAGAAACATGCCAAGACAATAAATTTGATCCACGCAATGGGGAACGACATAAGTAAACAATTACAAGCTGAAATAGTTTGCTCCGGGTATGGGGCCTGGATATTAAGTGAAGTACAACATAATTTGGAGCAACTCCAGAATGGAGACATACCAGATTGGATTCTGAACAGCATGTTTAACAATTGGACTCTAGATAAAAAAATGAATAACACATGCGAGGTACGAAGGAAAAGTCACGCATGGGTGCCAAAATTCAGATGTATTACTGGGCGGGTGAATATGATCGGATTTGTGTTGTCCATACCACAGTATGATGTAACAAAGGGAGACCCCTTATACCCAATCGATAATATTGGTGAAGTGAGAAACCAAACTCGGTTACGTCACCATCAGCCTGCCAGATGGGCGATTAAAGTTAACAATAGTACCAGAGGCATTGCCATAACCGACTGCGATAAAATTAACCAAGTGGTTTTATGTTGAGGTACGCCACGAATGACGAATGATGATTGTGGATTCCACCAGATAAACGGATGTATGCTGAGTATCACTCCTCTTGAACACGATCTTGAGACCATCGCTGTCCCACAAGGGAACGGAGAGTGGTGCGTGAGCACGGGGGCAGCCAACTTAACCATTAAGACCAGGGGAGGAGTCACCCCCTGTGTCCTCATTAGTCCTAACTTCTGCTTCAGACCTAAGGGAGAAATAGACATAGGCGGATATCATATACATCCCGAGACAACGGAAATCATCCACGGAACAATCACGGATACCCTCCGAGAAGGGTACGAAGAGGCAGTATGGGAACCGCAAGGCAAACAGATACCGGAATTAAATGAGGAACAATTACGTCTGGTGCAAGGAATCCAAAATCAAAGACGACACTATATCTGCCTGATGGAAGAAATAGACAACTTACAGAGAGACACTAACGCAATGCTGGCTGATCAGCCCTGGTACTCAAGGCTGTGGGACATTGGACTTAATATTCAAATTCACCCATGGATAAGAATAATATCACACGTACTTGTAGTAATACAGGGCCTGGTTCTGTTGGTCATGATTGGGTTAACATGTGCACGAATAAAACAGGCCAAACGACACGTCAGGACACGCACTATGATTAAGGCCATAAGGGATGAAAATTTAAGCAGTCCTCCTGGAAGGACTTACCTTATATAACTCTGTGGGAAGGTTTCAGGAGGTCCCGAAATCCTGGAAGGACTTACCTTATATAACTCTGTGGGAAGGTTTCAGGAGGTCCCGAAGCTTGGGAGCTGGCCACCCAGGTGAACGAACCTATCTGGAACTCGCCTACAGGGAGATAGTTATCGGGAACTATGGCCAGCTTGGCGTATAGCCAAGGGCCAAAAGGGGGGAATTGTAGGAGAAATTTGGCATTAGGGGTACCAGCGGGACAAGGGTTAAAGTGTTGGTTCCTGCACTGGCCCATAAGGAGGTAAAGGCCTTTCTTCTCACGCCTTGTATCTCTTCTCACGCCTTGTACATTCCAGCACCAAGGCTCCAGAAGGCACTGTTATGGGTTGGGATACCAGATAATATTCCAACATGGAATGTCAATAGGAGAGATCCTAAACAGACCGCTGATAAGGCAGTGAAAAGAGACCCGAGATAGACTTCATGGCACCAAAGGAAATGTATAACAAATTCCAACCTAATGATACCATTCTGGGAACGATCTAAAACGGTCACGAGATCATGGCCTGTCAGTCAGAGCTCATGACCTGTCAATCCGGAGTAGTACTGATAAGGTAGTCCAATTAGAAATCTAGGGAGGTCTTGTCCGGGAACAGTGGGGTTTTTGAAATGTATAAGAGTTGTATGATTGTGCTGTTCGGGGAGCATCCCCACTCACAGGCGGCTGCGATGAGGGTTGTTCCCGGACGTTCGTAATAAAGATCGTTATACTTTGCCAACCGTCTCTGTCTGCTAACTTTGAGAATTGCTACGTGGGCTGGGGCGAGCGCCGACCCCCTATCAGTGGGCCCGCTCATGGGAAAAGAAGCCTTCCCGTTTTCCCCCAACACTGGCCTTGCCGGCAATGCCCACATCTCGTGAATGAATTTTTTTTTTAAATATGAAGGGCTGAGGTTGTGAGGGAACTAAAAAGGAGGACAAGGATTTTGAATTCAATACGTTTGGGGATGGTAACCCAATGGAGGTTGGCAAGAATAGGGTTGAGAGGGGAGCCAGACCTATCACAGGATGTAGAGTTCCTCGGGAGAAGGGAGAAAGAGGCAAAAACATTGGAATAAAACAAAGCCCCTTACTTCTCATTCATGTGGGCACAGTTTCCTTGGACAATCACTAGTGACAAAACAACCAGCCTGGCTGCTCCAATATCCATACAAATGTTCTAGTAGTTAGTAGAATGAAGTAAGGCCTTTAACTAATTGGTCTGGCCCTTAGCTTTTGGATCAATTCACCCCCAGACTTCGTGGAAACTCGACATATCACTATAAAGACAGTCCACATCATCTACCTGAGCTCTTCCTTTCCATGTAGGCTGTTCCCTTCCGGCTGATTCATTCACCAGTAAACCATTGTTGCCCATTATGATAGAAGTGGAAATAAAGTTGGTAATCAGCCACATAAAGCTCACTGGAACCAGTCCAAAAAAATCCTTATGTTTTAATCAAAAACTCCAGCTTCAGCCATGCAAAATATTAATTCTGATCTAAAGTTTCACATATTTTCCAAGTACACAACACGTTTTTCAGAAGTATATGTCCCAGATGGCATGCCTTGGCAATAATAAATACCTCCCCTCTGCAAACTGTGACATGTTTTCTCTTTATAAATCAGCCTATGGAATGGTGTCAGATTGCAAATCAAATAGTGCATTCGCAGCCTCTTCATCCAACTGTATTTTATGTTCTTCAATGTGCATTAGATGACTTTGACAAGTTAAATTGAACAGAATAAATTTAGTTAAATGCACTTAATAAAAACTGGATCATTTGGGAAATGCATTACAGCCTCAGTGCTTCCTCTGCCAGGTTGTAGATCAATGGATTCATGCCTACAATCGCCAATATGCTGAGTTCTGGCTGGCTGCCACATCACAGCAATGACCAGAGACCAGGCACTCCTTCAGAGAGAAAGTCCTGGGTCTAAGTATTTGGAATCTAATGGAGCATTCAAGCATTCGAAATGGAGCAAAAGTCAGTGTGGCAATGAGTTTCTGGTTCTACATGTCTACTGCACACTTTGCAAAGTTCTGTCCTGTCTACCCGTACAATATACTAAAAACCATAACCTCAAAATCTATTTGATGCCAGTTTTTCTCCTGGAAGTAGTGCCTCCACCTGCGGACCCTTTCCAGCATTGACCCCATCAGAGCAGTTCGCTTGCATGCACACTAATATTGCACTAACTTCGATGTAACACAGGAGTACCACACTGGAGGGAAAGTGAAAATTTCAGGCCGAGGATGACTGGAGAATATGGAAGCAAGTTGGGAGAGGGAGGAGCACGTACATCGGGAACATTTGGCCAGACTGCCAGGTGTGTGTAGCAGACAGCTCATGTGAGATTATGGGATATTTTTAAACAACGTCTTCCAACAGTTGAGGAACTGGCATAACATGCAGAAAGCAGGGCATTGGAAGGAGGCAGAAAAGAAGAGCCCAAAAGTTTAACAAGATACTCCAGGATGAAATGCAGCAAAGGAAAGGCTGCTGGGTGCTTGTGGGAGCTAGCTTCAGAGAGGTATCTCTCCTGCCATGTGCGGGGCGCTGGCAATGGCACTGAGTACCAACTCTCTCATCCCCAGAACTGCAGACCAGGGCCGGAAAAAGTTCAGCCTAATGAGAGCAAGTAAAGTAATACACCAGCCAGTGGCCCTTTTCTTGTTTGGATACCAGCACACTGTTTATCCTCTAAAATAGCTGCACGTGTAACTCTTCACACTGCTCTCTATGTCGCCATCTCCCTTCGCAGCAATTACCGCGTGCAGAACTTTCAAGCCTCTTCCTCCACTTTAATAGGGTGATATCAGCAGATGTATTACATCAACCGTCTTACATCCATTTGGGAGACGTTCTTCAAATCCCTCAATCCTGGTACAGAAGAAATATATGCATAATACCCATGAAAGGCATGGGATTGGAAGGTTATTCTGGACATCAGAGAGCTGAGCTCCCTGCAAAGAGAAGATTATGGAGCTTCTGGGGAGGCACTCCGCTCTAGCCATAGAAGATGGCGAGACAGTGCAGGTGGCTGCTTCGTAGCTGCAAACATGGAGAGTTACCATGGCATCCTATCTAACAGCATCAGCCAAACAGAAGCTTCCCAAACTCCTTCTCTGTGTCATCAATCCGAAGGGGTTATGTTCAACCATCCTTAGCTTACGTCCTCCTTTTGTGCAGATCCATCACAGCAATAAGGGCCAGAGGATGATGAAGAGAAGGAAGATGATATGAGGAGCAGAAGGGAAGAAAAATCTTTCTGGGGACTATAATGACAATAAGGATGAGGAAGAGGATGTTGAGGACAAGGTCTTACAGGAGACCCTGGAGACAGATCCTGACCCATGATCATCTGCCCCATCCTCATTGGTGTCACTTACATCCCCAGCTTTCTCACGCCCATGTACCAGCTGAGAAATTTTCACCCAGTGTTAACGAGGATGTGACACCAGGTGAGTCACAGAGCATGAGTGAGCCAGAGACATGGTAAGTGAAAGAAAGAAAGACTTGCATTTATATAGCGTCTTTCACAACCACCGGATGTCCAAAAGTGCTTTACGGTGGTACAATAGCATAGAGATTATGTTAATGGACGAGTACTCCAGAGGTCATGAGTTCAAATCCCACTGCGGCAGTTGGGGAATTTAAATTCAATTGCTTAAATAAATCTGTAATAAAAAGCTAGTGTCAGTAATGGTAACCATGAAATTATCAGACTGTCGTAAAAACCCATCTGGTGCACTAAATGACCTTTGGGGAAAGAAATCTGCCGTCCTTACCTGGTCTTGCCTATATGTGACTCCAGACCCATGGCAATGTCTTAACTGCCCTCTGAACTAGCCTAGCAAGCCACACTGTACCAAACCACAACAAAGGAGTACCTTTAGCACACAGACTGCAGCGGTTCAAGAAGGCAGCTCACCACCACCTTCACAAAGGCAATTAGGGATGGGCAATAAATGCTGGCCTTGCCAGAGATGCCCACATCCCATGAATAAATAAAAAAAAATTAAAGTCAATGAAGTAATTTTGAAGTGTAATCATTGTACTGTAGGAAACGCAGCAGCCAGCTGCACCCAGCAAGCTCCCACAAACAGCAATGTGATAATGACCCGATTATTTATTTTTTGTCTTTGAAGTAGTACCATGGGATCTTTTACATCTACCTGAGAGAGCAGACGGGTTTAACATCTCATTCGAAAGATGGCACCTCCGACAGTGCAGCACACCCTCAGTACTTCACTGCAGAGTCAGCCTAGATTTTTGTGCTCAAGACTCTGAAGTGGGGCTTGAACCCACAGGGGCCGAAATTGCCTCTCTCCTTAAGGCCTGTTTCTACCGCAAGTCGGCGGCCATGGAATGGCCATTGC
This sequence comes from Pristiophorus japonicus, assembly GCF_044704955.1. Lineage (NCBI taxonomy): Eukaryota > Metazoa > Chordata > Chondrichthyes > Pristiophoridae > Pristiophorus > Pristiophorus japonicus. The sequence goes on along the minus strand of NC_091979.1, from coordinate 178,408,234 downwards.
TAGCCCAATTGCCCTCCTGGGTTTTCTCGGTGGTACCCCGAACCCCTCCTTACCGCTCCGCTGCTGCCGATCCATCTTAAGTGCTTGATTACCGAGCGCACCGCTGATCTAACATCCTGACACAACATTCCCCTCCGAAAATCTTTGGCCCACCCGGTGGTGCCAAAACAAGCTTTTTCTCGGTGATCCAGTGAGGCTGTGGCCTTCTACAGTGGCGGTCCGGCTTCCCTTAAAGGGGAAGGCGCACTGTCGCTGCCACCATATTTTTTTTGTCAGCCAACTGCTATGTCGACACAACAATTATGCCTCCAACAGGCAGCCTGGCACCTCCTCTTGGGTGCCAGGCTGCTGACCCAGCTGAAACCCTCCCTGGTGGCCCAGTGACCCGAAGTTTAAAAATCGCGGAGGCTCTCCCCTTTAAATGAAGGGAAGAACCGTGGTGACGTGGCGCCGTGATGACGTCATTGCGGCGGTGACTCCCCTCCGCACCCAGCTTCCGCCCCTCAGTTGCTGTCACTGCCGCGTTTCTGCCCCTCAGGTGTTGTCACTGCCCGCATTATGATCGAGTTCCGGATGCATGGGAAAAAAACAACAAAGAGCCGAATGTCACGCAAGAGGCGACCTGAACCGCAACTGCGGTAAAAACCATCGAAACGGGATGGGAGCGGCCCGTTTCGGGTTGGGGTCAATTTCTACCCCTCAATCTTCTGACTCAGAGATGCGATTGCTAACCACTGAATGGGTGAGGATGTGTCAGATTCTCATTAAAAGCCAAGGAAAAGGTTGCTCATGGCTTAAGCATCTCTGTAACATCGCCTGCCTCTGCCCCTGCCTTATCTAATCGGCTGTTGCAACTTTATCCATGCCTTGGTCACTTGCAAACTTGACTATTTCAATGCTCTCCAGACCAGCATCTCATCCTCCAGCCTCCATAAACTTCACTTCATCACCATATCTTCAAATTTTAAACTCTCATCCTCGGGTTTAAATCACTCCCTATCTGTAAAAACGTCTCCAGCCCTGTAACCCTTCGGGAACTTACATTTCTCCAACTCTGGCCTCTTGTGCACCCCCCACCCCCACTCCCTTCACCCCATCATTGGTGGCCCTCCTTCGGCCACCTAGGCCCCAAGATCTTCCCTCCTTAAGCCTTCCACCTCCCATTCCTCCTTGAAGATAGTCTTTAAAATCTCTTTGATCAAGCTTTTAGTCACCTATCTTAAAATCTCCTTCTTCATCTAACGTTACTTTTTGTATGATTACGCTCCCGTGAAGCAGCTTAGGATGTTTTTCCACATTAAAGGCACTATATAAATGCAGTTGTTGTTGCTGAACCTGCCTATATAAACATATCACACTATAATTACACCCTGCTGTTAGCAGTGGTGCTGCAGTGCCTCAGCTTGGCTTCACCCAATGCCCAGCTTTCCTTGGAGGTTGTCCCGATCTCCTGCCATAACTTCAGTGGGCACCCCGGAGAGACAGCGTAAATGGGTTAACGACAAAGTTACGTCAGCAGATCGGAGGGAGGGTGGGCACCCTGCAGAAATTCCACCACTACTTCCCAAATGGTTGTAAAAAGAAAAACTTGCATTTATATAGCGCCTTACACAACCTTGGCACGTCCCAAAGCACTTTACAGGCAATGAAGTACTTTTGAAGTGTAGTTACTGCTGTAATGTAGGAAACACAGCAGCCAATTTGCACACAGCAACTTCTACAAACAGCAATATAATAATGACCAGATAATCTGTTTTAGTGATTGAAGGATACATGGACACCAGTGATAACTCCCCTGGTCTTCTTCAATATTGCGTCATGGGATCTTTTAGGTCCACTTGAGAGTTAATGTCTCATTCAAAAGACAGCACCTCTAACAGTGTAGGACTCCATTTGGAGTGTCAACCAAAACTTTTGGGTTTAACTGGGATTTGAGCCCAGAACTTTTGGACTCAGAGGCAAAAGTGCTGCCAACTGAGCCATGACTGATGCATTGCTCTGCGTTGCTTTTTAACAATATATATAATAATATATCAGTGGCTCAGATGAGTCACCAATTGTTCTCCAGCAGTTTGCTAAATAGCCAATTAATTAAAACTTGTTAAAACAGGGTCTTTGAACATCTGACCAGTGGTGACTCATCTGAGCCACAAATAGTTTAAGAACCAAGGGCTGGGTGCTGGTAGCTGGTAGCTCGGTGTTGCTTTGTCTTGTTTTTCCTAACTATTTCCGCAGAGTGACGGTGTACCTGAGCAGACTGAGGCCCGAGAGTGGGGATAATAGCCACAGCAAACCACAGCATACGACCAGTGTGATCTCTGGGACTAGTTTCGATCGCCTGGTTAGGTCGGAGAGGAATTTTCCCAGAATTTTTCCCCAATTGGCCTGGGTTTTTATCTGTTTTTTTACCTCTTCCAAGAGATCGCACGGCTCCGGGTGGGGAGAACTCTGCGGTGTGACATCACAGGTAAGGCAAGTAAGTGATTGCTAGTGATTGTGGGCAAAGTTTTTCTTTTAAATTAACATATAGCATATAACTAAATTCTAAAAACTAACCTTTATTTGTTTAACGAATTTAATAAACTATATAGGGTAAATACTTGATTAACGCTAAACTAATTAATTAAATAAAATAATGGGGAGATGTGTTGCTGCTGCAATATGTGGGAGCTTCCGGACGTTTTGGTCCAGGGCAACTACATCTGCGGTAAGTGTCTACAGCTTGACGAACTTCAGCTCCGCGTTGAGGAGCTGGAGTCTGAGCTACAGACATTGTGAGACATCAGGGAGGGAGAAAGTTACCTGGACCTTTTGCTCCAGGAGGCAGCTACACCCTCCAGGTTAAATACTTTAGAATTGCCACGTGGTCAGGGACAGGAAGGTGTGACTGCAAGTGAAGCAGGTAAGGGGATCCAGGAGATAATATTGCAGGAGCCTCAGTCCCTGCACTGGTCCAATTAATTTGAGGTTCTGGCAACCCTTGAGGACAAGTGTGCAGACTGTCGGGTGGACGAGCAGACTGAACAAGGCACCGTGATGCAGAAAGCCATTCAAGTGGGGGGAGTAAAGAGGCAGGTGGTTGTAGTAGAGGACAGTAGAGTTAGGGGGATAGATAGGCATCTCTGCAGCCAAGAGCATGTGTCCCGAAGGCTGTTTGCCTACCCAGTGCCAGGGTAAAGGACGTCCCCTCCGGGCTGGAGAAGAATTTGGAGGGGGAGGATCCAGTTGTCATGGTACACGTAGGAACCAATGACATAGGTAGGAGTAAGAGGTTCTACTGAGAAAGTTTGAACATAGAAACATAGAAAATAGGTGTAGGAGTAGGCCATTCGGCCCTTCGAGCCTGCACCGCCATTCAATAAGATCATGGCTGATCCTTCCCTCATTACCCCTTTCCTGCTTTCTCTTCATACCCCTTGATCACCTTAGCCATAAGGGCCATATCTTGCTCCCTCTTGAATATATCCAATGAACTGGCATCAACAACTCGCTGCGGCAGGGAATTCCGCAGGTTAACAACTCCCTGAGTGAAGAAGTTTCTCCTCACCTCAGTACTAAATGGCCAACCACTTATTCCAAGACTGTGTCCCCTGATTCTGGACTTCCCCAACATCGGGAACATTCTTCCCGCATCTAACCTGTCCAGTCCCGTCAGAATCTTATGTTTCTATGAGCTCCCCTCTGATCCTTCTAAACTCCAGTGTATAAAGGCCCAGTTGATCCAGTCTCTCCTCATATGTCAGTCCAGCCATCCCTGGAATCAGTCTGGTGAACCTTCACTGCACTCCCTCAATAGCAAGAACGTCCTTCCTCAGATTAGGAGACCACAACTGAACACAATATTCCAGGTGAGGCCTCATCAAGGCATTGTACAACTGCAGTAAGACTTCGCTACTCCTATACTCAAATCCCCTAGCTATGAAGGCCAACATACCATTTGCCTTCTTCACCACCTGCTGTACCTGCATGCCAACTTTCAATGACTGATGAACCATGACACCCAGGTCTCGCTGCAACTCCCCTTTTCCTAATCTGCCGTCATTCAGATAATATTCTGCCTTCGTGTTTTTGCCCCCAAAGTGGATAACCTCACATTTATCCACCTTATACTGCATCTGCCATGCATTTGCCCACTCGCCTAACCTGTCCAAGTCACCCTGCAGCCTCTTAGCGTCCTCCTCACAGCTCACACCGCCACCCAGTTTCGTGTCATCTGCAAACTTGGAGATATTACACTCAATTCCACCATCCAAATCATTAATATATATTGTAAAGAGCTGGGCTCCCAGCACTGAGCCCTGCGGCACTCCACTAGTCACTGCCTGCCATTCTGAAAAGGATCCGTTTATCCCGACTCTCTGCTTCCTGTCTGCCAACCAGTTCTCTATCCACGTCAGTACATTATCCCCAATACCATGTGCTTTGATTTTGCACACCAATCTCTTGTGCGGGACCTTGTCAAAAGCCTTTTGAAAGTCCAAATACACCACATCCACTGGTTCTGCCTTGTCCACTCGACTAGTTACATCCTCAAAAAATTCCAGAAGATTTGTCAAGCATGATTTCCCTTTCATAAATCCATGCTGACTTGGACCAATCCTGTCACTGCTTTCCAAATGCACTGCTATTTCATCCTTAATGATTTATTCCAACATTTTACCCACAACTGATGTCAGGCTAACTGGTCTATAATTACATGTTTTCTCTCTCCCTCCTTTTTTTAAAAAGTGGTGTTACATTAGCAACCCTGCAGTCCATAGGAACTGATCCAGAGTCGACAGACTGTTGGAAAATGATCACCAATGCATCCACTATTTTTAGGGCCACTTCCTTAAGTACTCTGGGATGCAGACTATCAAGCCCCAGGGATTTATCGGCCTTCAATCCTATCAATTTCCCGAACACAATTTCCCGCCTAATAAGGATATCCTTCAGTTCCTCCTTCTCACTAGACCCTCGGTCCCCTAGTACTTCCGGTAGGTTATTTGTGTCATCCTTCATGAAGACAGAACCAAAGTATTTGTTTAACTGGTCTGCTATTTCTTTGTTCCCCATTATAAATTCACCTGAATCCGACTGCAAGGGACCTACGTTTGTCTTCACTTATCTTTTTCTCTTCCCATATCTATAGAAGCTTTTGCAGTCAGTTTTTATGTTCCCAGCAAGCTTCCTCTCAAACTCTCTTTCCCTCCTCCTAATTAAACCCTTTGTCCTCCTCTGCTAAATTCTAGATTTCCCCAGTCCTCAAGTTTGCTGCTTTTTCTGGCCAATTTATATGCCTCTTCCATGGATTTAACACTATCCTTAATTTCCCTTGTTAGCCACGGTTGAGCCACCTTCCCTGTTTTATTTTTATTCTAGACAGGGATGTACAATTGTTGAAGTTCATCCATGTGATCTTTCAATGTTTGCCATTGCCTATCCACCGTCAACGCTTTAAGTATCATTTGCCAGTCTATTCTAGCTAATTTACGTCTCATACCATTGAAGTTACCTTTCCTTAAGTTCAGGATCCTAGTCCCTGAATTAACTGTGTCACTCTCCATCTTAATAATGAATTCTATCACATTATGGTCACTTTTCCCCAAGGGTCCTCGCACAACAAGATTGCTAATTAATCCTTTCTCATTACACGTCACCCAGTCTAGGATGGCCAGCCCTCTAGTTGGTTCCTCGACATATTGGTCCAGAAAACCATCCCTAATACAGTCCAGGAAATCCTCCTCCATCGTATTGCTACCAGTTTGGGGTTAACCCAATCTATGTGTAGATTAAAGTCGCCCATGATAACTGCTGTACCTTTACTGCAAGCATGCCTAATTTCTTGTTTGATGCTATCCCCAACCTCAGTACTATTGTTTGGTGGTCTGTACACAACTCCCACTAGCGTTTTCTGCCCTTTGGTATTCCGCAGCTCCACCCATACCGATTCCACATCATCCAAGCTAATGTCCTTCCTTACTATTGCGTTAATTTCCTCTTTAACCAGCAACGCTACCCTACCTCCTTTTCTTTTCTGTCTATCCTTCCTGAATGTTGAATAACCCTGGATGTTGAGTTCCCATGTCTCCGTGATGCCAATTACATCATATCCGTTAACAGCTATCTGCGCAGTTAATTCATCCACCTTATTACGAATACTCCTCGCTTTGAGGCACAGAGCCTTCAGGCTTGTCCTTTTAACACACTTTGCCTTTTTAGAATTTTGCTGCAATGTGGCCCTTTTTGATTTTTGCCTTGGGTTTCTCTGCCCTCCACTTTTCTTCTTTCTATCTTTTGCTTCTGCCCCTATTTTACTTCCCTCTGTATCCCTGCAGCTCGGGACAAAATTGAAAAGCAGAATCACAAAGGTAATAATCTCTGTATTATTTCCTGAGCCATGAGCAAATTGGCATGGGGATAATAGAATCAGGGAGTTCAATGCATGGCTCACAGGTTGGTGTGGGAGAAGTGGGTTTCGATTTTTGGGGCACTGGCACCAACACTCGAGAAAGAGAGAGCTGTTCCGTGGGGACGGACTACACATGAACTCTGCTGGGACCAGAGTTCTAGCGAACCGACTAACTCAGGGAGATAGACAGGGCTTTAAACTAAATAAGAAGGGAGGGAAGGGTCTGTGGGGGGGTGGGGTTGGGGGAGAACGGGGGGATGGTTGCAGTAGAAAGAAATCTAGAATGCTAAAGAGAAAAGAAAAAGAAGCAATGCAGGAAAGTGATTGTGGTAAGGATAACCAGATTATTTCAGGAATGGACAGAGCATACAAACAAAAGAGTGCACCAACAAATAGGGTCCAGGTAAGAGAAAATAGCAATAAGACTATTGTGTTCCTAACACAGATGAGACTGCACACAGGGAGGTTAAAGTAACAGCGACCTCAGTCTTTATTAAGACACTCCAGAGTGAGGAACAGGCCTGAGGGGCCGGCTTATATACAATTCTTCCAAGGGATGCTGGGATCCTTGGGACTTCAGGGGATGAGCTCCCTGGTGGCGAAACATGGGAATGCATGCTTTACAGATACACAACATCACTCCCCCGCAAAGTCAAAGTGAAAACTATTTACAAGGTGAGGCGGTCGTGAGCATGTCTTTCCCTGGTGGACCGCCTCGGTACAAATGTCTGTTCTGGTGTGTTGGCTGTGCCCTCGCTGGGCTGGCGTGTTGTTGGCCCTGCAGGGCTGCTGGGTGAGCCTGGCCTTGCTGGGCTGCTGGCATGATGGGTTCGATTTCCTGGTCCGACGTGGTGTCGTTGATCCTTTGGGTGTGTTGTGGGCTCGAAAAAGGTGGTGTCTGCTGTGGGTTGTTCAGGGCAGTCTGAACCGCAGCCTCGTTTGGTCCAGGTGCTTTCTGCAAATTTGTCCATTGTCTAGTTTGACTACAAACACCCTACTCCCTTCTTTAGCTATCACCGTGCCCGCGATCCACTTGGGACCATGTCCATAGTTTAGCACATACACAGGGTCATTCAGATTAATTTCCCGTGACACAGTGGCGTGACCATCGTTTACATTTTGTTGCTGCCGCCTGCTCTCTACCTGATCATGCAGGTTGGGGTGAACCAGCGAGAGTCTGGTTTTAAGTGTCCTTTTCATGAGTAGCTCAGCCGGGGGCACTTTGGGAGCGAGTGGGGTCTCGTGCAGTAGCTGAGCAGTACTCGGGACAGGCGGGTTTGGAGTGAGCCTTCTGTGATTCGTTTGAGGCTCTGTTTGATTGTTTGTACTGCCCGCCCTGCCTGCCCATTGGAGACTGGTTTAAACGGGGCCGAGGTGACATGTTTGATCCCATTGCGCGTCATGAATTCTTTAAATTCGGCACTGGTGAAACATGGCCCGTTGTCACTGACCAGTATGTCAGGCAGGCCGTGGGTGGCAAACATGGCCCTCGGGCTTTCAATGGTGGCGTTGGAGGTGCTTCCCGTCATTATTTCACATTCAATCTATTTTGAAAAGGCATCCACCACCACCAGGAACATTTTACCGAGAAACGGGCCCGCATAGTTGACATAGATCCTTGACCATGGTCTGAAGGGCCAGGACCACAAACTTAGTGGTGCCTCTCGGCGCGTTGCTCAACTGAGCACATACGCTGCATTGTCGTACACAGGACTCTAAGTCAGAGTCGATACCGGGCCACCACACGTGGGATCTGGCTATCGCTTTCATCATTACTATACCCGGGTGTGTGCTGTGGAGATCCGAGATGAACGTCTCCCTGCCCTTTTTTGGTAGCACTACACGGTTACCCCACAACAGGCAGTCAGCCTGAATGGACAGCTCGTCCTTTCGCCGCTGGAACGGCTTGATTAGCTCTTACACTTCAACGGAGATGCTGGCCCAGCTCCCATGCAGTACACATTTTTTTGCAAGGGACAGCAGAGGATCTTGGCTGGTCCAAGTTCTAATCTGGCGGGCAGTGACAGGTGATTTATCATTTTCAAACACTTCCATGACCATCAACAAGTCTCCGGGCTGCGCCACTATCAACAAGTTTGCAGGCTACGCCATTTCCACCCCTGTGGTGGGCAATGGTAGCAGACTGAGAGCATCTGCACAGTTCTCGGTGCCTGGCCTGTGGCGGATGGTATAGTTATATGCTGATAGCGCGAGTGCCCACCTTTGTATGCAGGCTGAGGCATTAGTATTTATTCTCTTGATTTCAGCGAACAGAGATATGAGGGGCTTGTGATCGGTTTCCAGCTCAAATTTGAGGCCAAACAGGTACTGATGCATTTTCTTTAACCCGGGCACACACGCTAATGCCTCTTTCTCAATCATGCTGTAGGCCCTCTTGGCCTTAGACAAGATCCTGGAGGCATAGGCGACAGGTTGCAACTTCCCCGCAACGTTAGCTTGTTGTAATACACACCCGACCCAGTATGACGACGCATCACATGCTAGCACAAGTCTTTTACACGGGTTGTACAATACAAGCAGCTTATTGGAGCATAAACTGTTTCTGGCTTTCTCAAAAACAATTACTTATTTTTTTTCCCCATACCCAGTTCTCACCTTTGCGCAATAACACATGTAGGGGCTCTAAAAGGGTGCTTCACCCCGGTAGGAAGTTACCAAAATAGTTGAGGAGTCCCAGGAACGACCGCCGCTCCGTGACGTTGTATGGCCTGGGCGCGTTCCTGATAGCCTCTGTCTTGGCATCTGTGGGCCGAATGCTGTCCGCCGCGATCTTTCTCCCCAAAAACTCCACTCCTATTGCCATGAAGACGCATTTCGACCTCTTCAGCCGCAGCCCTACGCGATCCAGTCGCTGGAGGACCTCCTCCAGGTTATGTAGGTGCTCGACGGTGTCCGGACACGTGACAAATATGTCGTCCTGAAAAACCACTGTGCATGGTACCGACTTGAGTAGGCTCTCCATGTTTCTCTGGAAGATCGTTGCAACCGACCGAATTCCAAATGGGCATCTGTTGTAGATGAACAGTCCCTTGTGCGTGTTGATGCAGGTGAGGCCCTTCAAAGACTCCTCCAGCTCCTGCGTCATGTAGGCCGAAGTCAGGTCGAGCTTGGTGAATGTCTTGTCTCCTGGCAGCATCGCAAATAGGTCGTCTGCCTTAGGTAGCAGATTTTGGTCCTGTAGCGAGAAACGATTAATAGTTACTTTATAATCGCCGCAAATCCTGACCGTGCCATCACTTTTGAGTACTGGAACAATCAGGCTGGCCCACTCGCTGAATTCCACTGGGGAGATGATGCCCTCGCGTTGTAGCCTGTCCAGCTCTATTTACACTCTCTCCCTCATCATGAGGTATTGCTCGCGCCTTGTGGTGAATGGGTCGTGCCTCTGTGACCAAGTGGATCCATACTTTCGCCCCGGAAAAGTTTCCAATGCCTGGCTCAAAAAGGGAAGGAAATTTGTTGAGAGTCTGGGTACACGAGGCTTCATCGACATGTGATAGTGCTCGGATGTCATCCCAGTTCCAGCAGATTTTGCCCAGCCAGCTCCTTCCAAGCAGTGTGGGGCCATCGCCTGGGACAATACTGAGTGGCAGTCCGTGCACCGTGCCCTCGTAGGTGACCTTGACCATGGCGCTGCCCAGGACAGTGATAAGCTCTTTAGTGTACATTCTCAGTTTCGTGTGGATGGGGCTCAGGGCTGGTCTGACTGCCTTGTTGCACCACAGTCTCTCAAACATCTTTTTACTCATGATGGATTGGCTAGCGTCAGTGTCCAGTTCCATGGCTACGATAAGCCATTCAATTTTACGTTTAGCATTATAGGTGGACATTTCGTCGAAAATGTGTGCACCTCGTGTACTTCAGCATCTGCCTTCTCTCTGAGGCTCGAAATTGCTTTGATCCATCATGGACTGATATTCCTCTCCCACGTGGTGGTTAGTAGGTTTTTCAGAGCTTGCAGCTCGTTTGCAAGCTTGTTGGGGGTGCCCCATTGTTCCACAGCTCTTGCAAACATACCCTTTGAAGCGGCATGAATAGGCTGAATGGAAGCCTCCACAACGCCAACAAGGTGTGAATTGCCTTGCATTCATCCTTTGTTGGGGACTCAGTCATCTGGGTCACCTGAGGCCTGCTGGCAGTTGCAGACTCGTGAGTTCTGCCATTTACATTTCTGCTCGCAAACACAGTTCCAGTCAATTTATGAACATTGCTAGCACTTCTGTGCTGAGAGATTTATTTGGCGTTATCACTGGTGGACATAAACGCCTGTGCCATCGCAATGGCCTTACTGAGGGTCGGTGTCTCTACAGTCAAAAGTTTTCGTAGGATGATCTCATGGCCAATGCCCAGTACAAAAAAGTCTCTGAGCATTTGCTCCAGGTAGCCATTAAACTCACATTGTCCTGCAAGTCGCCTTAGCTCGGCGACGTAGCTCGCCACTTCCTGACCTTCAGATCGCTGACACGTGTAGAACCGATACCTCGCCATCAGCACGCTCGTCCTCGGGTTACGATTCTCCCGAACCAGTGTACACAGCTCCTCATATGACTTATCTGTGGGTTTCACCAGAGCCAGAAGCTGCTTCATGAGGCTGTAGGTCCAGAGCGTGAGGAGGACCGCTCTTCTTTTTGCCTCTTTCTCAATCATGCTGTAGGCCCTCTCGGCCTTAGACAAGCTCCTGGAAGCATAGGTGACAGGTTGCAGCTTCCCCGCAATGTTAGCTTGTTGTAATACACACCCGACTCCATACGATGAGCATAAAATGTTTCTGGCTTTCTCAAAAGCAATTACTTGTTTTTTTTTCCCTATACCCAGTTTACACCTTTACGCAATAACATATGTAGGGGCTCTAAAAGGATGCTTAACCCCGGTAGGAAGTTACCAAAATAGTTGAAGAGTCCCAGGAATGACCGCAGCTCCGTGACGTTCTGTGGCCTGGGCGCGTTCCTGATAGCCGCTGTCTTGACGTCTGTGGGCCGAATGCCGTCTGCTGCGCACTTTCTCCCCAAAAACTCCACTTCTGTTGCCATGAAGATGCACTTTGACCTCTTCAGCTGCAGCCCTATGCGATCCAGTTGCTGGAGGACCTCTTCCAAGTTTTGTAGGTGCTCGGCAGTGTCCCGACCCATGACCAATATGTCGCCCTGAAAGACCACTGTGTGGTACCGACTTAAGTAGGCTCTCCATGTTTCTCTGGAAGATTGCTGCAGCCAACCGAATTCCAAATGGGCATCTGTTGTAGATGAACAGTCCCTTGGGCGTGTTGATGCAGGTGAGGCCCTTTGAAGACTCCTCCAGCTCCTGCGTCATGTAGGTCGAAGTCAGGTCGAGCTTGGTGAACGTCTTGCCTCCTGCCAGTGTCGCAAATAGGTCGTCTGCCTTAGGTAGCAGGTATTGGTCCTGTAGCGAGAAACGATTAATAGTTACTTTATAATCGCCGCAAATCCTGACCGTGCCATCACTTTTGAGTACTGGAACAATCAGGCTGGCCCACTCGCTGAATTCCACTGGGGCGATGATACCCTCGCGTTGCAACCTGTCCAGCTCAATTTCCACTCTCCCTCATCATGTGAGGTACCGCTCGCACCTTGTGGTGAATGGGTCGTGCCTCTGGGACCAAGTGGATCCGTACCTTCGCCCCGGAAAAGTTTCCAATGCCTGGCTCAAAAAGGGAAGGAAATTTGTTGAGAACCTGGAAACATGAGGCCTCATCGACATGTGATAGCGCTCGGATGTCATCCCAGTTCCAGCGGATTTTGCCCAGCCAGCTCCTTCCAAGCAGTGTGGAGCCATCGCCCATAGTTTGCTGCATCTTTGCTTCAGATTGGTATTCTCGTCGCCAGTTATTATGTTCCTAACACAGATGAGGCTGCACACAGGGAGGTTAAAGTAACAGTGACCTCAGTCTTTAATAAGAAACTCCAGAGTCAGGAACAGGCCTTGGGGGCCGGCTTATATACAGTGCTCCCAAGGGATGCTGGAATCCCATGGGACTTCAGGGGATGTGCTCCCTGGTGGCAGAACACGGGAGTGCATGCTTTACAGATACACAACATAACCATCTTAGTGACTTCGTGTCACACTCTAGCTGTCAAACTTCAGCATGTCCTCCAACTCACCTTTAACAAAGCCATAGGAGACTTGCTGGTATTTACTAAACTTCAGTTGTGCTTGTGACATTTCGGGAGGAATTTTACTGCACTGCTTGTGGAGTTCCCCCAGCTGCCAAACTCCAGCTCCCGCCCCCCCCCCCCACCCCCGCCAATCCCATCAGACACATCTCCTATACAAAGACTCCAGGATCAGATGACACCCCCAAGATCGGGGATAGACCTCCCCCCACTCTCCCAGTAGCAGCTGCATGTTCTCGACCTGGTCCTGCGGCCTGCTCCAGCGTGCTCCCCATCCGAATTGGACACAAACCTGTCAATCAGGTTGACTTCCGGGCCTGAGATGCATGCTGTGGAGTCAAACCAAGTGGGGGAACCCAGACTTCCAGGATTCCCATCCAAAACTATGTCCCCTGCCAATGCATCCTGCTCCTGCCAATAGCGTCAGAACAATAATGCATCAATCTTTTTTAAAAATGATATAGTGGCTGGCTGCCTAACATTAAGTACTTTTAACCATCATTTGGTGTCTAATTAGAAGTGTTATATATGCAGACTATAGATATACTCTCTTTGTAGTCACTGTATAGCTGCATAAGATGGAGACTTGTTACCTGATGTACTATCAATAAGGTTTACGCTGTGTATATACTATGCTGGCACCACTAGAGGGTGCAACTGGTGGAGACCGGGGTTTCCTGCCCCTGTGGCAGAGGCTGTCCTCCAGAGAGCACTGCAGTGGGAGACCAGAGGGTCACCTGCAGAGGTGTGCAGGGCCCAGTATAAAGGCTGCCCACCATGCTTGTGCCTCACTCTGGAGTTACGAATAAAGGACCAAGGTCACTACAGTTTGAGTACAACACATTGCCTCGTGGAGTCATTCATAAGTGCATTACAGACATAACAAGAACATTAACTTACCATTATTCATTTGGACACGTAGCTCGATTAAACACTACAAACATTCCCCAGACAATAATGAAGTTGGTGCTGAAACATGAGTAAAGGTGATGAAAAGGAATGTCAAAAAATAAACAGTTTTATTCAATCCTCCTTTGATTTTTCTCCCAGGATTGCTCGCAGCAGTGTCCAGGAGATTAATTTTTAATTCCTGGAGACTCTGGGACAATCCTGGAGAGTTGGCAACCCTCGTCCCCAACCAAAGGCCACATAAGAAATGGATGAGAATCCTCCCTTACTATCAGCATGTGTGCGTGCGGTCTTCGGCCAGGGACTCCCATGTGTCAGTGGTGATGTCGCACTTTACCAGGGAGGCTTTGAGGGTATCCTTGTAACGTTTCCGCTGCCCACCTTTTGGTTCGTTTACCATGAAGGAGTTCTGCATAGAGCATATGCTTAGGGAGTCACGTGTCTGGCATGCAAACCTGATCGATGTTAGCCATGAACGAGGACACTAATGTTGGAGCGCATGTCCTCCCAGGGGATTTGCAGGATCTTGCGTAGACATCGTTGGTGGTATTTCTCCAGCGACTTGAGGTGTCTACTGTACATGGTCCATGCCTCTGATCCATACAGGAGGGCGGGTATTACTACAGATCTGTAGACCATGAGCTTGGTGATAGATTTGGCTGATCTTTGAATGCTTGTTTCCTCAACTAGCACCTGTATTGATATGCTGCAGTAGTTGAAAGTAGCTGTAACACATGGGGAGTGCAATATGATCCACACAATTAACAGAAAAACAAACAGAAGAGGTGACAAAACAATTTCCCCCGCATAGGGACTGCCACACACTATTTCACTCTTACTCTATAGTACATAGTGTTACATTTCAATGGCTGGTGGTTCCAATCCCAATACCTTTGACGATAATGTGTTGAAAATATTGAGATACACCTTCATAGCAAAAATAAATTCTGCAAATCACTTCTCCATGTTAAAAAGAATGTGATTCCTATCATTCACAAAGGCATCTTTTAACTACAGGATAAACGCTCTACTTTTGTGTACCCCCCAGCCCGTGATTCTCTGACAGTGGTAAAACCATGGACGTACAGCGTGACCTATAAGGCCATCAAGCAATTTTCACTCGCTGCAGTAAGTTTATGTTCCCTCCTCTTCTGAAGTTTGTTTTTTGCTGGGAGTATGGTCCCACATTCTTCCAGCACGGCACCCAAATGGCCATTCGACATGTGTGAGCCCAGGCAGAGTGGTGAGATGCTATTTGACCACGTGAGCCATCACTGTCAGGCATGCTCCTTTCTACATCCACGCACGTGCACTTTCCAGCAAGAGTCACTGGAATTTTCCTAACCTGTGGGTCAGTTCCAAACTGAGCAATGCATAGAAACATAGTATTATGTCCTTACTATACATTATAAATGCACGCGAGGCCCATGCTTGAGAGAAGGTCACTCTGTGACCAGTTACCTTTATTACCAAGACCTCTAGAGGCAGATGGTGGGTGAAGCTTCCCTTTTTATACTGGAAAGCCCAGGTTAGGAGTGTCTCCCACAAGTTCGCCCCCTGTGGTCAGTGTTCTCAAGGTATACAACTTAGGTCAGCTTATACATGGGTTACAATGACAGTTGAATACATGACATCACCTCCCCGCCAAAGTCTTACTGGGATCACAGTTTAAGTCTCTCTGGTGGTTTACGCTCCCTTGTAGAGCGCCTGAGTTGGGGCTCCGGTTGTTGGGCACTGGCCTGAGTGTCTACTGTTTGCGGTGCCTCAGACCTGTCCGGACTGCCCACAGTGACTGGGTTCTCCTCCACTTTGTTCCGGTGTTCGGTCACCTGTGGTGGAGTAAACTCTATGTCATGTTCTTCCTCTGCTTCTTAAATGGGGTTGCTGAACCTCCTTTTAGTTTGATCCACGTGTTTGCGACAGATTTGTCCATTGGTAAGTTTAGCTACCAAAACCAGATTGCCCTCTTTGGCAATCACAGTGCCTGCAAGCCATTTGGGCCCTGCAGCGTAATTAAGGACAAAAACAGGATCATTGCTATCAATACATCGCGCCCTCGCATTCCTGTCATGGTGGTCACATTGTGACTGACACCTGCTCTCAACAATTTCTTTCATAGTAGGGTGTATAAGGGATAACCTGGTTTTAGCGTCCTTTTCATTAGCAGCTCTGCGGGTGGAACTTCTGTGAGCGAGTGTGGTTGGGATCTATTGGCCAACAGGAGGCGTGATAAGCAGTTTTGTAGGGAACCCCCTTGGATTCTGAGCATCCCCTGTTTGATTATCTGCACTGCTCGATCCGCCTGGCCGTTTGAGGCCGGCTTGAACGGTGCCGTTCTGACATGGTTGATTCCATTGCCTGCCATGAAGTCCTGGAATTCAGTGCTTGTGAAGCACGGGCCATTGTCGCTGACCAAGACATCCGGTAGACCATGGGCGCCGAACATTGCCCGTAGACTTTCTACCATGGCAGTGAATGTGCTTGAATTTAAAATGGCACACTCAATCCATTTGGAGTAGGCGTCTACTGCAACCAAAAACATTTTTCCCATGAAAGGACCTGCGTAGTCCACATGGATGCGTGACCATGGCTTGGCGGGCCAGGACCAGGGGCTAAGGGGGGCTTCCCTGGGTGCGTTGCCCAGCTGGGCACACGTGTTGCACCTGCGAACACAAAGTTCCAAGTCTGCATCTATCCCTGGCCACCAAATGTGTGACCTGGCAATTGCCTTCATCATGACATTGTGAAGTTCTCTGATAAACACCTCTGCCCATCTGGGGCATGACTACTCGGTTTCCCACAGTAGGCAATCGGCCTGAATCGAGAGTTCATCCTTGCGCCTATGAAACTGTTTAAACTCCTCAGGGCATGCCCCGTACGTGGCTGCCCAGTCCCCATTCAGGACACATTTCTTAACTAATGACAGTAGCGGGTCTTTATTTGTCCAGACTTTAATCTGACGGGCTGTCACAGGTGAGCCTTCGCTTTCGAAAGCTTCAACAGCCATGACCATCTCAGCATCATGCTCAGTTGCCCCCTCAGTGGTGGCTACTGGGAGCCTGCTGAGTGCATCAGCGCAGTTTTCAGTGCCCGGTCTGTGACGAATTGTGTAGTCATAGGCGGCTAACATAAGTGCCCACCTCTGTATGCGGGCCAATGCATTCGCATTTATGGCCTTGTTGTCGGCCAAAAGGGACATTAGGGATTTGTGATCTGTCTCCAGCTCAAATTTCTTGCCAAACAGGTACTGGTGCATTTTTTTACTGCAAATACACATGCTAGCGCTACCTTTTCTACCATCCCGTAGTCCCTTTCTGCCAGGGACAGACTTCTGGAGGCATAAGCTACCGGCTGTAACTGACCATTGGCATTCACATACTGCAACACACACCCGACCCCATAGGACGACACATCGCACGTTAAAACAAGTTTCTTACATGGGTCATATAAATTTAACAGTTTGTTAGAGCACGCAATTTGTTGTGCTCCATCAAAAGCTCTTTCCTGGCTGTTGCCCCAGACCAAATCATGATCTTTGCGTAGGAGCACATGTAGCAGCTCGAACAGCGTGTTCAATTTGGGAAGAAAGTTGCCAAAATAGTTCAGGAGCCCCAGGAACGAACGCAGCTCTATCGTGTTATGGGGTCTGGGTGCTCTCTGGATCGCTTCCGTTTTGGACGCAGTAGGTCTGATCCCGTCTGCTGCTACCCTCCTCCCCAGGAATTCTACCTCTGGAGCTAAGAAGACACACTTCGATTTTTTCAGTCGCAGCCCTACCCGGGCCAGTCTGCGTAGCACCTCCTCCAGGTTGTGGAGATGTTCTTCAGTATCGCGACCCATGATGAGGATGTCGTCTTGAAAAACCACCATTCTTGGAATCGACTTGAGGAGGCTTTCCATATTTTGCTGAAAGATCGCGGCAGGCGAACGAATCCCGAACGGACATCTGTTACACTCAAACAACCCCTTGTGTGTCGTGATGGTGGTCAGCTTCTTCGACTCACTCGCCAGCTCCTGGGCCATGTAAGCTGAGGTCAGGTCCAATTTTGAAAAAAGCTTGCCACCGGATAGCGTCGCAAAGAGGTCCTCCGCTCTCGGTAGCGGGTACTGGTCTTGGAGTGACACCCGATTGATGGTGGCCTTGTAGTCGCCACATATTCTGACCGACCCATCCGCCTTGAGCACCGGCACGATCGGGCTCGCCCAGTCACTGAATTCGACTGGCGAGATGATGCCTTCCCTCAGCAGGCAGTCCAATTCACATTCTATCTTTTCCCGCATCACGTACACACCGCTCTAGCCTTGTGGTGTACTGGCCTGGCGTCCGGGTTTATGTGAATCACTACCTTGGCTCCCATTGATAGGTCCTTACTATACAGTATAAATGCACACGAGGCCCATGCTTGAGAGAAGGTCAGTGTGACCTGTCCTTTATTCCTTAGCACTCAAAGTGATGATGGTGGGTGGAGCTTCCCCTTTTGTACCTGAAGGCCCAGGTTAGGAGCATCTCCCACCTTGTGGTCATTGTTCTCACAGTGTACAATTTAGGTCAGATTATACATCGGTTACAATGCTGGTTGAATACATGACATCACCTCCCCCTCCAAAGTCTTATTGGGATCACAGGCTGAGTCTCTCTTGTGGTTTACGCTCTCTTGTAGAGCGCCTGAGTTGGGGCTCCGGTTTTTGGGCGCTGGCCTGAGTGTCTGCTGTTTGCGGTGCCTCAGGCCTATCCAGACTGCCCACAGTGATTGGGCTCTCCTCCTTTTGGTTCTGATGTTCGGTCACCTGTAATAGAGTGAACTCTACATCGTGTTCTTCCTCTGCTTCTTCTATGGGGTGGCTGAACTTCCTTTTTGTTTGATCCACGTATTTGTGGCAGATTTGTCCATTGGTAAGTTTAACTACCAGAATCCTATTTCCCTCTTTGGCAATCACAGTGCCTGCGAGCCATTTGGGCCCTGCAGCGTAGTTCAGAACAAAAACAGGATCATTTACATCAATACATTGCGCCTTCGCGTTCCTGTCATGTTGGCACATTGTGACTGGCGCCTACTCTCGACAATTTCTTTCATGGTGGGGTGTATAAGGGATAACCGGGTTTTAAGCATCCTTTTCATGAGCAGCTCTGCGGGTGGAACCCCTGTGAGCGAGTGTGGTCGGGATCTATAGGCCAACAGAAGGCGTGATAAGCGTCTTTGTAGGGAACCCCATTAGATTCTGAGCATCCCGTTTGATTATCTGCACTGCTCGTTCTGTCTGGCCGTTTGAGGCTGGCTTGAATGGTGCCGTTCTGACATGGTTAATTCCATTGCCTGCCATGAAGTCCTGGAATTCAGTGCTTGTGAAGCACGGGCCATTGTCGCTGACCAAGACGTCTGGTAGACCGTGGGCGGGGAACATTGCCCGTAGACTTTCTACCGTGGCAGAGGATGTGCTTGAATTTAAAATGTCACATTCGATCCATTTGGAGTAGGCGTCTACTACAACCAAAAACATTTTTCCCATGAAAGGGCCTGCGTAGTCCACATGGATGCGTGACCAAGACCTGGTGGGCCATGGCAGGGGCTAAGGGTGGCTTCCCTGGGCGCATTGCCCAGCTAGGCACACATGTTGCACCTGCTAATACAAAGTTCCAAATCTGCGTCTATCCCTGGCCACCAAACATGTGACCTGGCAATTGCCTTCACCATGACAATGCCCGGGTGCTCTTGTGGAGTTCTCTGACGAACACCTCTCTGCCCATCTGGGGCATGACTACGCGGTTTCCCCACAGTAGGCAATCAGCCTGAATCGAGAGTTCATCCCTGCGCCTGTGAAATGGTTTAAATTCCTCAGGGCATGCCCTGTACGTGGCTGCCCAGTCCCCATTCAGGACACGTTTCTTGACTAGGATCAATAGCTGGTCCAGACTTTAATCTGACGGGCTGTCGAAAGCTTCAACAGCCATGACCATCTCAGCAGCATGCTCGGTAGCCCCTTCAGTGGTGGTTAGTGGGAGCCTGCTGAGTGCATCAGTGCAGTTTTCAGTGCCCGGTCTGTGCCGAATTGTATAGTCATAGGCGGCTAACGTGAGTGCCCACCTCTGTATGCGGGCCGATGCATTTGCATTTATGGCCTTGTTGTTGCCCAAAAGGGACGTTAGGGGTTTGTGATCTGTCTCCAGCTCAAATTTCCTGCCAAACAGGTACTGGTGCATTTTCTTTACAGCATATACACATGCGAGCGCCTCCTTTTCCACCATCCTGTAACGCCTTTCTGCCTGGGACAGACTCCTGGAGGCATAAGCTACCGGCTGTAACTGATCCTTGACATTGACATGCTGCAACACACACCCGACACCATAGGATGATGCATCGCACGTTAACACAAGTTTCTTATAGTGTTGAGAGTGTTGGAACATAACAAATTGCATGCTCTATTAAAAGCCCTTTCCTGGCTGTCCCCTCAGACCCATTCGCGACCTTTGCGTAGGAGCACGTGTCGCGGCTCTAGCAGTGTGCTCAATTTGGGAAGAAAGTTACCAAAATAGTTCAGGAGCCCCAGGAACGAACGCAGCTCCGTCGTGTTACGGGGTCTGGGTGCTCTCTGGATTGCTTCCGTCTTGGACGCAGTCGGGCTGATCCCGTCTGCTGCTACCCTCATCCCCAGGAATTCTACCTCTGGAGCTAGGAAGACGTACTTTGCCTTTTTCATTCACAGCCCTACCCAGTCCAGTCTGCGTAGCACCTCCTCCAGGTTGTGGAGGTGTTCTTCAGTATCGTAACCCGTGATGAGGATGTCGTCCTGAAAAACCACCGTCCCTGGAATCGACTTGACGAGACTTTCCATATTTCGTTGGAAGATCGCGGCGGCCGAGTGAATCCCGAACGGACATCTGTTGTACTCAAACAACCCCTTGTGTGTCATGATGGTGGTCAGCTTCTTTGACTCACTCGCCAGCTCCTGGGTCATGTAAGCTGAGGTCAGGTCCAAATTTGAAAAATGTTTGCCACCGGATAGCGTCGCAAAGAGGTCCTCCGCTCTCGGTAGCGGGTACTGGTCTTGGAGTGGCACCCGAATGATGGTGACCTTGTAATCGCCACATATCCTGACCGACCCATCCGCCTTGAGTGCCGGCACAATCGGGCTCGCCCAGTCACTGAATTCGACTGGCGAGATGATGCCTTCCCTCAGCAGGCAGTCCAATTCGCCTTCTATCTTTTCCCGCATCATGTACTGCACCGCTCTGGCCTTGTGGTGTACTGGCCTGGCGTCCGGGTTTATGTGAATCACTACCTTGGCCCCCATGAAAGTGCCGATGCCGGGTTGAAATAATGAGTCAAATTTGTACAGGATCTGTGAGCATGATACTCGCTCCACAGAAGAAATTGCATTGACATCGCCCCATTCCCAGGTCATGACAACAAGCCAACTCCTCCCCAGTAGTGTGGGACCATCCCGTTGGAAAATCCAGAGTGGCAACCTGTTCTCCGAATCTTTGTGGGTCACGACTACCGTGGCGCTGCCTAGCACCGGAAAGATCTGCTTTGTGTAAGTCCGTAGCTGTGCGTCAATTGGCAATAATTTTGGCCTCCTGGCCTTAGACACCCACAACTTTTCAAACTGTTTGATACCCATCAGGGACTGGCTGGCCCCCGTGTCTAGTTCCATTGATACTGGGATGCCATTGAGGAGCACTTTCATCATTATCGGTGGCGGCCTGATGTATGAACTGTATACGTGCTCCACACGAACTCGCTGAACATCAGCTTCCAGCGATTTCCCCCAGCGTTTATTTCTGCAGGTATTTTGCTCATCTCTGCAAACTCCGGCTGAGTGTGTGCCTCCACGCCTCCAACATGAGCTGTTGTTGGAAACAAAAGATTCCTTGCCAGTCGATCGTCCCTGACTGCCCCTGTTATTGTCCTTGAGTGCACCATTAACAGGTGTTGATGACCCCATTACTGGCTGCATTGTCCCTTGCAAAGTTGTGAATCACCATTCAGCTTGCCATTGTCTCTGTCGAACTGCCCCTCTGGGTTCGACTACATGTTGGGGCATGCCCGATTGCCCCTGTCTGCCTGGAGAATTGTGTGCTGCTTTAACAATGTTGAATCTCTGTCCCAACCATTCCTTAACATAGTGCCTCTCGTCTGTTCTGCTAGTGGCCATGCTCGCGTGGTTTAAATCCCAGTTTCTCGTCGCCATTGATAGGTCCTTACTATACAGTATAAATGCACACGAGGCCCATGCTTGAGAGAAGGTCAGTCTGTGACCTGTCCTTTATTCCTTAGCACTCAAAGTGATGAAGGTGGGTGGAGCTTCCCCTTTTGTACCTGAAGGCCCAGGTTAGGAGTGTCTCCCACCTAGTGGTCAGTGTTCTCACGGTGTACAACTTAGGTCAGTTTATACATGGGTTGAATACATGACACCCATGAAAGTGCCGATGCCAGGTTGAAATAATGAGTCAAATTTGTCCAGGACCTGTGAGCATGATACTCGCTCCACAGAAGAAATTGCATTGACATCGCCCCATTTCTAGTGCATGACAGCAAGCCAACTCCTCCCCAGTAGTGCGGGACCGTCCCCTGGGACGGCAAGTTTTTCTCCGAATCTTTGTGGGTCACGACCTCCGTGGCGCTGCCTAGCACCGGAATGATCTCCTTTGTATATGCCCGTAGCAGTGCGTCAATTGGCAATAACTTTGGCCTCCTGGCCTTGGATACCCACAACCTTTTGAACTGTTTGATACTCATCAGGGACTGGCTGGCCCCCGTGTCTAGCTCCATTAAACTGGGATGCCACTGAGGAGCACTTTCATCATTAACGGTGGTGTCCTGGTATATGAACTGCATATGTCCTCCACATGAACTCGCTGAACTTCAGCTTCCAGCGATTTCCCCCAGTATTCATTTGGCCTCATAGGGCTTACATCGGGCCTGTCCTCCTGGCTGCAGGCTTCCTGCACATACGTGCCAAGTGACCGCTGACGTTGCAGTTTTTGCAGGTATATTGCTGATACCTGCAAGCTCTGGCTGGGTGTTTGCCTCCACACCTCCAGCATGAGCTGGAGGCCCCGTTGTTGGAAACAATAGGTCCATTACTAGTCGATCGTCTCTGACTGTCTCAGTAACTGCCCTTAAGTGCACCATTAACAGGTGGTGATAGAAACATAGAAACATAGAAACATAGAAACATAGAAACATAGAAACATAGAAACATAGAAACATAGAAAATAGGTGCAGGAGCAGGCCATTCAGCTCTTCTAGCCTGCACCGCCATTCAATGAGTTCATGGCTGAACATGAAACTTCAATACCCCATTCCTGCTTTCTCGCCATACCCCTTGATCCCCCAAGTAGTAAGGACTTCATTTAACTCCTTTTTGAATATATTTAGTGAATTGGCCTCAACTACTTTCTGTGGTAGAGAATTCCACAGGTTCACCACTCTCTGGGTGAAGAAGTTTCTCCTCATCTCGGTCCTAAATGGCTTACCCCTTATCCTTAGACTGTGACCCCTGGTTCTGGACTTGGGAACATTCTTCCTGCATCTAACCTGTCTAAACCCGTCAGAATTTTAAACGTTTCTTTGAAGTCCCCTCTCATTTTTCTGAATTCCAGTGAATACAAGCCCAGTTGATCCAGTCTTTCTTGATAGGTCAGTCTCACCATCCCGGGAATCAGTCTGGTGAATCTTCGCTGCACTCCCTCAATAGCAAGAATGTCCTTCCTCAAGTTAGGAGACCAAAAATGTACACAATACTCCAGGTGTGGCCTCAGCAAGGCCCTGTACAACTGTAGCAACACCTCCCTGCCCCTGTACTCAAATCCCTTCGCTATGAAGGCCAACATGCCATTTGCTTTCTTAACCGCCTGCTGTACCTGCATGCCAACCTTCAATGACTGATGTACCATGACACCCAGGTCTCGTTGCACCTTCCCTTTTCCTAATCTGTCACCATTCAGATAATAGTCTGTCTCTCTGTTTTTACCACCAAAGTGGATAACCTCACATTTATCCACATTATACTTCATCTGCCATTCATTTGCCCACTCACTTAACCTATCCAAGTCACTCTGCAGCCTCATAGCATCTTCCTCGCAGCTCACACTGCCACCCAACTTAGTGTCATCCACAAATTTGGAGATACTACATTTAATCCCCTCGTCTAAATCATTAATGTACAATGTAAACAGCTGGGGCCCCAGCACAGAACCTTGCGGTACCCCACTAGTCACTGCCTGCCATTCTGAAAAGTACCCATTTACTCCTACTCTTTGCTTCCTGTCTGACAACCAGTTCTCAATCCATGTCAGTACACTACCCCCAATCCCATGTGCTCTAACTTTGCACATCAATCTCTTGTGTGGGACCTTGTCGAACGCCTTCTGAAAGTCCAAATATATCACATCAACTGGTTCTCCCTTGTCCACTCTACTGGAAACATCCTCAAAAAATTCCAGAAGATTTGTCAAGCATGATTTCCCTTTCACAAATCCATGCTGACTTGGACCTATCATGTCACCTCTTTCCAAATGCACTGCTATGACATCCTTAATAATTGATTCCATCATTTTACCCACTACTGAGGTCAGGCTGACCAGTCTATAATTCCCTATTTTCTCTCTCCCTCCTTTTTTAAAAAGTGGGGTTACATTGGCTACCCTCCACTCGATAGGAACTGATCCAGAGTCAATGGAATGTTGGAAAATGACTGTCAATGCATCCGCTATTTCCAAGGCCACCTCCTTAAGTACTCTGGGATGCAGTCCATCAGGCCCTGGGGATTTATCGGCCTTCAATCACATCAATTTCCCCAACACAATTTCCCGACTAATAAGGATTTCCCTCAGTTCCTCCTTCTTACTAGACTCTCTGACCCCTTTTATATCCAGAAGGTTGTTTGTGTTCTCCTTATTGAATACCGAACCAAAGTACTTGTTCAATTGGTCTGCCATTTCTTTGTTCCACATTATGACTTCCCCTGATTCTGACTGCAGGGGACCTATGTTTGTCTTTACTAACCTTTTTCTCCTTGCATACCTATAGAAACTTTTGCAATCCGCCTTAATGTTCCCTGCAAGCTATTTCTCGTACTCCATTTTCCCTGCCCGAATCAAACCCTTTGTCCTTCTCTGCTGAGTTCTAAATTTCTCCCAGTCCCCGGGTTCACTGCTATTTCTGGCCAATTTGTATGCCACTTCCTTGGCTTTAATACTATCCCTGATTTCCCTTGATAGCCACGGTTGAGCCACCTTTCCTTTTTTATTTTTATGCCAGACAGGAATGTACAATTGTTGTAATTCATCCATGCGGTCTCTAAATGTCTGCCATTGCCCACCCACAGTCAACCCCTTAAGTATCATTCGCCAATCTATCCTAGCCAATTCACGCCTCATACCTTCAAAGTTACCCTTCTTTAAGTTCTGGACCATGGTCTCTGAATTAACTGTTTCATTCTCCATCCTAATGCAGAATTCCACCATATTATGGTCACTCTTCTCCAAGGGGCCTCGCACAACGAGATTGCTAATTAATCCTCTCTCATTACACAACACCCAGTCTAAGATGGCCTCCCCCCTAGTTGGTTCCTCGACATATTGGTCGAGAAAACCATCCCTTATGCACTCTAGGAAATCCTCCTCCACCGTATTGCTTCCAGTTTGGCTAGCCCAATCTATGTGCATATTAAAGTCACCCATTATGACTGCTGCACCTTTATTGCATGCACCCCTAATTTCCTTTTTAATGCCCTCCCCAACATCACTACTACTGTTTGAAGGTCTGTACACAACTCCCACTAACGTTTTTTGCCCTTTGGTGTTTTGTAGCTTTACCCATATAGATTCCACATCATCCAAGCTAATGTCCTTCCTAACTATTGCATTAATCTCCTCCTTAACCAGCAATGCTACCCCACCTCCTTTTCCTTTTATTCTATCCTTCCTGAATGTTGAATACCCCTGGATGTTGAGTTCCCAGCCCTGATCATCCTGGAGCCACGTCTCCGTAATCCCAATCACATCATATTTGTTAACATCTATTTGCACAGTTAATTCATCCACCTTATTGCGGATACTCCTTGCATTAAGACACAAAGCCTTTAGGCTTGTTTTTTTAACACCCTCTGTCCTTTTAGAATTTTGCTGTACAGTGGCCCTTTTTGTTCTTTGCCTTGGGTTTCTCTGCCCTCCACTTTTCCTCATCTCCTTTCTGTCTTTTGCTTTTGCCTCCTTTTTGTCTCCCTCTGTCTCCCTGCATTAGAAACATAGAAACATAGAAAATAGGTGCAGGAGTAGGCCATTCGGCCCTTCTAGCCTGCACCGCCATTCAATGAGTTCATGGCTGAACATTCAACTTCAGTACCCCATTCCTGCTTTCTCGCCATACCCCTTGATCCCCCTAGTAGTAAGGACCTCATCTAACTCCTTTTTGAATATATTTAGTGAATTGCCCTCAACAACTTTCTGTGGTAGAGAATTCCACAGGTTCACCACTCTCTGGGTGAAGAAGTTCCTCCGCATCTTGGTCCTAAATGGCTTACCCCTTATCCTTAGACTGTGACCTCTGGTTCTGGACTTCCCCAACATTGGGAACATTCTTCCTGCATCTAACCTGTCTAACCCCGACAGAATTTTAAATGTTTCTATGAGGTCCCCTCTCATTCTTCTGAACTCCAGTGAATACAAGCCCAGTTGATCCAGTCTTTCTTGATAGGTCAGTCGTGCCATCCCGGGGATCAGTCTGGTGAACCTTCGCTGCACTCCCTCAATAGCAAGAATGTCCTTCCTCAGGTTAGGAGACCAAAACTGTACACAATACTCCAGGTGTGGCCTCACCAATGCCCTGTACAACTGTAGCAACACCTCCCTGCCCCTGTACTCAAATCCCCTTGCTATGAAGGCCAACATGCCATTTGCTTTCTTAACCGCCTGCTGCACCTGCATGCCAAACTTCAATGACTGATGTACCATGACACCCAGGTCTCTTTGCACCTCCCCTTTTCCTAATCTGTCACCATTCAGATAATAGTCTGTCTCTCTGTTTTTACCACCAAAGTGGATAACCTCACATTTATCCACATTATACTTCATCTGCCATGCATTTGCCCACTCACCTAACCTATCCAAGTCGCTCTGCAGCCTCATAGCATCCTCCTCGCAGCTCACACTGCCACCCAACTTAGTGTCATCCGCAAATTTGGAGATACTACATTTAATCCCCTCATCTAAATCATTAATGTACAGTGTAAACAGCTGGGGCCCCAGCACAGAACCTTGCGGTACCCCACTAGTCACTGCCTGCCATTCTGAAAAGTACCCATTTACTCCTACTCTTTGCTTCCTGTCTGACAACCAGTTCTCAATCCATGTCAGTACACTACCCCCAATCCCATGTGCTCTAACTTTGCACATCAATCTCTTGTGTGGGACCTTGTCGAACGCCTTCTGAAAGTCCAAATATACCACATCAACTGGTTCTCCCTTGTCCACTCTACTGGAAACATCCTCAAAAAATTCCAGAAGATTTGTCAAGCATGATTTCCCTTTCACAAATCCATGCTGACTTGGACCTATCATGTCACCTCTTTCCAAATGCACTGCTATGACATCCTTAATAATTGATTCCATCATTTTACCCACTACCGATGTCAGGCTGACCGGTCTATAATTCCCTGTTTTCTCTCTCCCTCCTTTTTTAAAAAGTGGGGTTACATTGGCTACCCTCCACTCTATAGGAACTGATCCAGAGTCAATGGAATGTTGGAAAATGACTGTCAACACATCCACTATTTCCAAGGCCACCTCCTTAAGTACTCTGGGATGCAGTCCATCAGGCCCTGGGGATTTATCGGCCTTCAATCACATCAATTTCCCCAACACAATTTCCCGGCTAATAAGGATTTCCCTCAGTTCCTCCTCCTTACTAGACCCCCCGACCCTTTTTATAACCGGAAGGTTGTCCGTGTCCTCCTTCGTGAATACCGAACCAAAGTACTTGTTCAATTGGTCCGCCATTTCTTTGTTCCCCGTTATGACTTCCCCTGATTCTGACTGCAGGGGACCTATGTTTGTCTTTACTAACCTTTTTCTCTTTACATATCTATAGAAACTTTTGCAATCCGTCTTAATGTTCCCTGCAAGTTTCTTCTCATACTCCATTTTCCCTGCCCTAATCAAACCCTTTGTCCTCCTCTGCTGAGTTCTAAATTTCTCCCAGTCCCCAGGTTCGCTGCTATTTCTGGCCAATTTGTATGCCACTTCCTTGGCTTTAATACTATCCCTGATTTCCCTTGATAGCCACGGTTGAGCCATCTTCCCTTTTTTATTTTTATGCCAGACAGGAATGTACAATTGTTGTAGTTCATCCATGCAGTCTCTAAATGTCTGCCATTGCCCATCCACAGTCAACCCCTTAAGTATCATTCGCCAATCCATCCCAGCCAATTCACGCCTCATACCTTCAAAGTTAGCCTTCTTTAAGTTCTGGACCATAGTCTCTGAATTAACTGTTTCATTCTCCATCCCAATGCAGAATTCCACCATATTATGGTCACTCTTCCCCAAGGGGCCTCGCACAACGAGATTGCTAATTAATCCTCTCTCATTACATAACACCCAGTCTAAGATGGCCTCCCCCCTAGTTGGTTCCTCGACATATTGGTCTAAAAAACCATCCCTTATGCACTCCAGGAAATCCTCCTTCACCGTATTGCTTCCAATTTGGTTAGCCCAATCTATGTGCATATTAAAGTCACCCATTATAACTGCTGCACCTTTATTGCACCCCTAATTTCATGTTTGATGCCCTCCCCAACATCACTACTACTGTTTGGAGGTCTGTACACAACTCCCACTAACGTTTTTTGCCCTTTGGTGTTCTGCAGCTCTACCCATATAGATTCCACATCATCCAAGCTAATGTCCTTCCTAACTATTGCCTTAATCTCCTCCTTAACCAGCAATGCTACCCCACCTCCTTTTCCTTTTATTCTATCCTTCCTGAATGTTGAATACCCCTGGATGTTGAGTTCCCAGCCCTGATCATCCTGGAGCCATGTCTCCGTAATCCCAATCACATCATATTTGTTAACATCTATTTGCACAGTTAATTCATCCACCTTATTGCGGATACTCCTTGCATTAAGACACAAAGCCTTTAGGCTTGTTTTTTTAACACCCTCTGTCCTTTTAGAATTTTGCTGTACAATGGCCCTTTTTGTTCTTTGCCTTGGGTTTCTCTGCCCTCCACTTTTCCTCATCTCCTTTCTGTCTTTTGCCTCCTTTTTGTTTATCTCTATCTCCCTGCATTGGTTCCCATTCCCCTGCCATATTAGTTTAACTCCTCCCCAACAGCACTAGCAAACACTCCCCCGAGGACATTGGTTCCGATTCTGCCCAGGTGCAGACCGTCCGGATTGTACTGGTCCCACCTCCCCCAGAACCGGTTCCAATGCCCCAGGAATTTGAATCCCTCCCTGCTGCACCATTGCTCAAGCCACGTATTCATCTGAGCTATCCTGCGATTCCTACTCTGACTAGCACGTGGCACTGGTAGCAATCCCGAGATTACTACTTTTGAGGTCCTACTTTTTAATTTAGCTCCTAGCTCCTTAAATTCATTTCGTAGGACCTCATCCCTTTTTTTTACCTATGACGTTGGTACCAATGTGCACCACGACAACTGGCTGTTCTCCCTCCCTTTTTAGAATGTCCTGCACCCGCTCCGAGACATCCTTGACCCTTGCACCAGGGAGGCAACATACCATCCTGGAGTCTCGGTTGCGGCCGCAGAAACGCCTATCTATTCACCTTACAATTGAATCCCCTATCACTATCGCTCGCCCACTCTTTTTCCTGCCCTCCTGTGCAACAGAGCCAGCCACGGTGCCATGAACTTGGCTGCTGCTGCCCTCTCCTGATGAGTCATCCCCCTCAACAGCACTCAAAAGCAGTGTATCTGTTTTGCAGTGGATGACCACAGGGGACCCCTGCACTACCTTCCTTGCACTACTCTTCCTGCTGGTCTTCCATTCCCTCGCTGGCTGTGGACCCTTCTCCTGCGGTAAGACCAACTCGCTACACATGATACTCACGTCATTCTCAGCATCGTGGATGCTCCAGAGTGAATCCACCCTCAGCTCCAACTCCGCAACGCGGACCGTCAGGAGCCGGAGGTGGACACACTTCCCGCACATGTAGTCGTCAGGGACACTGGTGTTGTCCCCGTGTTCCCACATGGTACAGGAGGAGCATATCACGTGACCGAGCTGTCCTGCCATGACTTAACCCTTAGATACACTTAGATTGGCAACAACAATGTTAAAAGTTACTGACTAATAAAGAAAAAGAAAAACTACTCACCAATCAGCAGCCAATCACTTACCACGTTGGCTGTGATGTCACCTTTTGATTTCTTTCTACTTCTTTTTTGCCTTCTCTCAGCTGGAGCTGCATCGGTACGCCTCTCTCGACTCCCCGGACTGCTGAGCCTTTTATAGGCCGCTGCCTCTCTCGACTCCCGCCTCTCTCGACTCTCCCCGGACTGCTGAGCCTTTTATAGGCCGCTGCCTCTCTCAACTCCCCGGACTGCTGAGCCTTTTATAGGCCGCTGCCTCTCTCGACTCCCGCCTCTCTCGACGCTCCCCGGACTGCTGAGCCTTTTATAGGCCGCTGCCTCTCTCGACTCCCGCCTCTCTCGACGCTCCCCGGACTGCTGAGCCTTTTGTAGGCCGCTGCCTCTCTCGACTCCCGCCTCTCTCGACGCTCCCCGGACTGCTGAGCCTTTTATAGGCCGCTGCCTCTCTCGACTCCTTCCTCTCTCGACGCTCCCCGGACTGCTGAGCCTTTTATAGGCCGCTGCCTCTCTCGACTCCCGCCTCTCTCGACTCTCCCCGGACTGCTGAGCCTTTTATAGGCCGCTGCCTCTCTCGACTCCCGCCTCTCTCGACTCTCCCCGGACTGCTGAGCCTTTTATAGGCCGCTGCCTCTCTCGACTCCCGCCTCTCTCCCCCTGCCATATTAGTTTAACTCCTCCCCAACAGCACTAGCAAACACTCCCCCTAGGACATTGGTTCCGGTCCTGCCCAGGTGCAGACTGTCCGGTTTGTACTGGTCCCACCTCCCCCAGGAATTTGAATCTCTCCCTGCTGCACCACTGCTCAAGCCACGTATTCATCTGCGCTATCCTGCGATTCCTACTCTGACTAGCACGTGGCACTGTTAGCAATCCCGAGATTACTATTTTTGAGGTCCTACTTTTTAATTTAGCTCCTAGCTCCTTAAATTCATTTCGTAGGACCTCATCCCTTTTTTACCTATGTCGTTGGTACCAATGTGCACCACGACAACTGGCTGTTCTCCCTCCCATTTCAGAATGTACTGCACCCGCTCCGAGACATCCTTGACCCTTGCACCAGGGAGGCAACATACCTTCCTGGAGTCTCGGTTGCGGCCATATTAGGGAGTAGATTCTGGATCCACAAACCGTCAGGCGATGAACCCTGCGTTTGTAGGCCAACTCCTGTCCCAACCATTCCTTAGTGACAAAACTTTGCTGTAGTCTCTCAATAAAGTCATCCCAATCATCACCAACTCAGTACCTCTCTTCTGTGCTGCTAGTGGCCATGCTCGCATGGGTTTAAATCCCAGTTTCTCGTTGCCAATAATATGTCCTTACTATACAGTATAAATGCACACGAGGCCCATACTTGAGAGAAGGTCACTCTGTGACCAGTTACCTTTATTACTAAGACCTCAAGAGGCAGATGGTGGGTGGAGCTTCCCCTTTTATACCGGAAAGTCCAGTTTAGGAGTGTCTCCCACAAGTTCGCCCCCTGTGGTCAGTGTTCTCAAGGTATACAACTTAGGTCAGCTTATACATGGTTTACAATGACAGTTGAATACATGACACATAGAAACATAGAAAATAGTTGCAGGAGTAGGCCATGTGGCCCTTCGAGCCTGCACCACCATTCAATAAGATCATGGCTGATCATTCACCTCAGTACCCCTTTCCTGCTTTCTCTCCATACCCCTTTGTACAAAGAGACACTGCTTCATCTCATTCACTCTTGCAAGCAGAGCACGTGCAAGAGTTTGCTTGGATTGCAGACGTCCCAATGATGCAGGGTGCCATTGACTGCCTTGGTTGCCGTGTATGCACCTCATGTTAACTCTTCCATTTTCATGAACCGAAAAGGATTCCACTCCCTCAACATGAAGCTGCTGTGTGACCACAATCAACACATCATGCAGGTGAATGCCCATTATCCTGGCACCAGTCACAATTCTTTCATTCTGCGGCAGTCCTCTGCGCCAGCTGCATTTAACCCACCACGGCAAGTCAAAGGCTGGCTACTGAGTAGCAAGGGTTATCCACAGATCACATGGCTCATGACTGGTCCAAATTCCACGTGCATGTGCCACAGCAGGCTTGCAATGAGAGCCATGCTGCCACAAGGAACATTATAGAGCACACCATCAGCATCCTCAAGCAACACTTCTGCTGACTGAACTGCAGTGGAGGAGCCCTGAGCAGGTATCAAGTTTTGTGGTAGTACGCTGCATGTTACACAACTTGGCCATTATGAGAGAACAGTCCTTGCCACCACCTATCAGCGAAAAGCTGAGGAGCAGGAGCTCGAGGAAGAGGAGGAGGACTATGAGGAGGAGAAAGTGGAGGAGGACGAAATGCAGCAGCAAGTGGAGGAACAGGAAGAGGAAGGGAGGGTACAATGTGCTTTGACTCAAGAGTCTGGTTACTGTAAACTCACTTAGGTGCAACCTGATCCATCTTTTTTGCAGCCCAAGAGTGCCAGAGTAACAAAGACACCCAGCTTATGTACAGGTGACCAAGCACACATGCCACATGCGTACAGCCCGCTGACCTCCGACTGCGGTGCCCTCTGGTGTCTGGTGACCCCCAAGCATTAATACATAATAACATCCCCCTTTTAAAATCTTAACAACAGTCTTTTTACAAATTAAGATAGTCTGGGGCTTTCCTCTTACAAATTGATTGTCTCAGTTCAACTTTGGTTCTGGGCGAGTGTTCTGAGTCTGTTGACACTGAGGGCTGAGTAGCCGATCTGATGGAGTGGTCATGACCACATCAGAGACTGAAGGTTCAGAGTCAGTAATGTCAGCAGAGTCCTCTGATAAGTGAACAGTGGTTGGTAGATCACTGATTGCATCTTCCTCACTCGGTTCCAATTCATCCGTGTGCCGCAGTTTAACCTGGTCAAGGTGTTTCTTGCATGTTTGTCCATTCTTGAACACGAAAATAAACACTTGTTATCCTCCTTGGTTGTAACAGTGCCGGCGATCCACTTTGGACCATGACCATAGTTCAGTACATAAACCGGATCGTTGACCGAGATGTCACATGACACGACAACACGATCATGACACCATTGCTGACATTGACGTCTGTTTTCAACACTATCATTCAAATCAGGATGAACAAGAGAAAGCCCGGTCTTGAGATTTCTCTTCATCAGTAGTTCAGCAGAAGGAACCCCAGTAAGCGTATGAGGTCTTGACCTGTAACTGAGCAATATATATGACAACTGTCTCTGCAGTGAGCCCTGAGTTACATGTTTCATACTTACCTTGATTGTTTGAACGGCACGCTCTGCTTGACCATTAGAAGCAGTTTGAATGGAGCTGATCTCACATGTCTAATACCATTGAGTTTCATGAACTCCTGGAACTCAAGACTTGTGAAGTAAGATCCGTTGTCGCTCACAACAATGTCACAACCATGAGTAGCAAACATGATATGAAGGCTCTCAATGGTAGTTGTAGATGTGCTGGATGACATAATAACACACTCTATCCACTCAGAATATGCATCTTTCCTAGGAATGGGCCCGCAAAATCAATGTGGATCCTCGACCATGGTTTGGATGGCCGCAACCAAAGACTCAGCGGAGATTCCACTGGTACTTTACTTAGCTGCATGCACGTATTCCAGATCAGAGTCAATTCCAGGCCACCATACATGAGACCTAACAATGGACTTCATCATGACAATACCAGGATGAGTGCTATGAAGTTCATGTACAAATTTTTCTGTACCTTTCTTAGGCATGATTACACAATTACCCCACAGTAAACAGTCTGACTGTTTACGACGGTTGTAAGGTTTGGTCTCCTCACGCATTTCCATAGCTATGGCAGACCAATCACCACTGAGTACACACCATTTCACAACCGATAAAATAGGGTCATGGCTGGTCCAGATCCTAACTTGTTCCTTCACTCTCAAAAGCATCCATTACTAACAGTCAATCTGCAGGTGGAGGCGTCTCCATCTCAGTTGTGGGTAAGGGCAGACGACTTAGTGCATCGGCACAATTCTCAGTACCAGGTTTATGATGGATGACATAATCTTAGGCAGACAATGTCAGCGCCCACCTTTAAATGCATTGGTATTAATACCTTTGTTTTCCGCAAACAATGAAATGAGTGGCTTGTGATCTGTTTCTAGTTCAAAACGAAGACCAAACAGGTATTGATGTATTTTTCTTACCCTATACACACAGGCCAAAGCTACTTTCTTTACCATACTGTAAGCTCTTTCCACTTTAGACAGACTTCTCGAAGCATACGCAACAGGTTGTAGCTTGCCCGATTCATTTGCTTGTTGGAGTACGCAGCCAACCCCATATGATGAAGCATCACAGGCCAATACAAGATGCTTACCCGGATCATAATGAATCAGCAATTTGTTTGAACATAGCAGATTTTTGGCTTTCTCAAAGGCTCTATCTTGAGACGCACCCCAGATCCAATTGTCGCCTTTTCTTAGTAACACATGCAGTGGCTCTAGTAAAGTGCTCAATCTGGGTAAGAAATTACCAAAGTAGTTGAGTAGCCCAAGGAATGAACGCAGCTCTGTCACATTCTGAGGCCTGGGTGCATTTTTGATGGCCTTGGTTTTTGAATCAGCAGCAATCTTCCTCCCCAGGAATTCAACTTCAGGTGCCATGAAGACACACTTCGAGCATTTCAGCCTGAGTCCCACTTTGTCCAGACGCTCTAGGACTTCTTCAAGATTATCCAGATGTTCAGCAGTGTCGTGACTTGTGACCAGGATGACATCTTGAAACACGACAGTTCTAGGAACGGACTTCAGTAAATTCTCCATATTCCTCTGAAATATGGCGACAGCCGAACGAATTCCAAAAGGACACCTGTTGTAGACAAACAGTCCTTTATGGGTGTTGATGCAGGTGAGTTTCTTTGAAGTGTCGACAAGCTCCTAGATCAGATAGGCCGACGTCAGATCCAGTTTCATGAACGACTTTCCACCAGCTAGCGTGGCGAACAGGTCATCATCTCTCGGTAACGGATACAGATCCTGTTTCGAAAATCGGATAATCATAACCTTGTCGTCGCCACAAATCCTGACAGTGCCATCACTCTTCAATACAGGAACAATAGGACTAGCCCACTCGTTAAACTCGACCGGTGATATGATCCCTTCACGCTGGAGACTGTCAAGCTCAATTTCAACCTTCTCCCTCATCATGTACGGAACAGACCGAGCTTTGTGATAGACTGGCCTTGCATTGGAGTCCAGGTGAATCTGCACCTTGGAGCCCGTAAAATTACTAATGCCCGGTTCAAACAAAGAAGGAAACATTTTCAATACTTGAGCACATGAAGTATCATCCACCGAGGACAACATCTTGACATCATTCCAGTTCAGCTTGATTTTCTCGAGCCAATTCCTGCCAAACAGCGTTGGACCATTACCTGGGATGATCCATAATGGTAGCTCATGAACCACACCGTCATATGACACCTCGATTGCTGCACGGCCGAGCACCGTTATGAGTTCCTTAGTGTAAGTACGCAACCTTTCATTGACTAGACTCAGCTTCGGTTTCACAGCCTTAGTGCCCCACAGCTTGTCGAATGTCCTCTGGCTCATTATCGATTGGCTTGCACCTATTGATACAGGCATGCCATTCAACTTCACATTAATGACTATCGCTGGCTCTTATGAATACAGTCCAATCACTTCTTCCTCGGGTTGCGTATCCGGGCCATCACTGAACTGGTCCTCATCAACCACATAGTGCGTCGCACCATGCTTGCTCCGTTGTGGACACAGCCTGTGAAGATGCCCCACTTTCGAACATCCATTGCATGAGTATTGTCTAAATCGACAGTGATGAAGCCAATGATTGCCCCCACAACGCCAACAGGGTGAAATCTGGATTGAACCAGTTGGCGGGCTCTGAGCAGTAGCAGGTTTCATGTAAGCAGCTCTGCCAGAAGATGACGCCATCTTGTTTACAGTACTTACCGTGGAACTCCGACTCGTCGATGATATCTGCCTCAAATTATCATCCATCCCCTGCATGTCTGGGCAGTCGCGATGGCCTTTTTCAAATCCAGTGTCTCTGCAGCCAACAGCTTCCTGAGGATCACATCATGGCTGATGCCTATCACGAAGACATCACACAGCCTGTCTTCCAGCATGTTCCCGAACTTACACAGATCAGCAAGACGTCGCAGGTCGGTGACAAATCCCAACACGTCCTGGCCCTCAGCACGAATATGCTTGTAGAAACGGTTGGCTTCAAATGGTTACCCACCAAAGCACATTATTCCTCGTACCCTTTTTCCGCCGGATGTACTGGCGAGAGAAGATTCTTCATGAGGCCATAAAGTTTTGGACCACAAACGGTGAGGAGAACTGCCCTGTGCTTAACTGTGTAGGCCTCTGCCTCCATGCCGTTGTCCACAAAATACTGATCCAGGCGGTCAACAAAATCCCCCCAATCCTCACCCTCCACGAATCTCTCCAGGATTCCAACAGTGGCATTGTGCATGCGAAAGTTCTTAAATTACCTCGTCGCCAATTGTAATGACTCAAGAGTCTGGTTACTGTAAACTCACTCAGATGCAACCTGTTCCATCTTTATTCCAGCCCAAGAGTGCCAGCATGACAAAGACACCCATCTTATAGACAGGTGACCAAGCACACATGCCACATGCGTACAACCTGATGACCTCCAACCATCCTCTGGTGTCTGGTGACCCCCAAGCATTAATACATTCCACAATGGAGACAGCCCCTTTCTGCCCGGGCTCTATGTGATCAAATAATTCATGAGCGATATGAGCAAACTAAACCACAACTCCCCATTCACCAACAGTCCCATACTCTTTTCCTTTCTTTGATCACTGACCATCACATCGTCCTCTTTCCGACAACACAAAAATAAAAACCACCAGAAAATGCACATTCCAATCCAAATTTATAAATTCAATCATGACATAATGCATACAAAAATAAACTAATCATCCTTGTGCATTCCATTATTGCTTGTCTTCCTCTCCTAGAGCTCCTATGAGGTGCTTCCCCAGTGGCTGCAACATGGCTGGTGGAAGGCTGCTCACCTCCAACTGCGGACACTGCATATGGCCTTGGAGGACGACCTCGAGCAGCTCTGGGCCAAGAAGGCCTGGCTTCAGACTGCACCATTCTGGCCTGGGCTGCAGCAATTTGGGCTGACTGGCCAACAGGCAACAGCAAGGGCTCTGGTGGAGAGGCAGGGGTGGGGGCAGGAATGCTGAGTGACTACAACTCTCCCAGAGTGACGCCTAAGCAATCCTAGAAATCTGTTGGAGAACAGATTGATGGGCTGTTGTGATGCCCTGGAAGCCCCTTTGAACAATGGCTTCCAGAGCCATGATGGCAGCAATCTTAGCTTCCACTACAGAATGCAGATATTTGGTGGAAGCTGTTTGTGCTGCAATGCAAGCTGCGATATCACCATCAGACACTGCACCAAGGTGGGTTCCACAGGTGTGCTGATGAAGGTGACCACCTGGAAAGGTTGGACTCCAAACTCTGCACGAAGCCCTGTGCCCGGTTAGTTCTGGATTCCTCCATGCTCCTTGACATTGAGTGCAGGCATTCTGACAATTTCAACAACTTGTATTTATATAGCACCTTTAATGTCGCAAAATGTCCCAAGGAGCTTCACAGGAAAGTTATCAAATAAAATTTGACATTGAGTCACATAAGGGGATATTAGGGAAGATATTCATGCGCGTGGGTTTTAAGGAGCATTTTAAAGGAGGAGAGAGGTAGAGAGGCAGAGCGGTCTATGGAGGGAATTCCAGAGCTCCCCAGTACACCATGCATTTGTATATGTACACCCATTCATTTATGGGATGTGGGCGTCGCTGGCAAGGCCAGCATTTATTGCCCATCCCTAATTGCCCTTGAGCAGATGGTGGTGGTGAGCCGCTTTCTTGAACCGCTGTAATCCATGTGGTGAAGGAACTCCCACAGTGCTGTTAGGGAGGGAGTGGAGTTCCCATGCGTCTGCTACCCTTGTCCTTCTTGGTGGTAGAGGTTGCGGGTTTGGGAGATGCTGTCAAAGAAGTCTTGTCAAGTTGTTGAAGTGCATCTTGTAGATGGTAAACAATGCAGCCATGGTGCGCCGGTGATGGAGGGAGTGAATGTTTAAGGTGGTGGCTGAGATGTCAATCAAGCAGCCTGCTTTGTCCTGGAAGGGGAGCGGCGAGCGGGTGAGGGGAGCGGCAAGCGGGTGAGGGAGAGGGGAGTGGGTGGGGGAGGCGCAGGTGATGGGGAGATGAATGAGTGGGGTAGAGGAGTAGATGAGGGGGAGGGGAGTGAGTAGGGTAGGGGATTAAGTGATGGGGTAGTTAGCAGGTGGAAGTGGGTGGGAAACAAGTGGGTGAGGGAGAGGTGAACAGGTGATGGTGGTAGTTAGTGGGTGGGAGGGGGTGAGAAGAGCGGGTGAAAGGAGCGGTTGGGAAGGGGAGCGGGTGAGAGGGTAGTTAGCGGGTGGGAGTGGGTGGGAAACGAGTGGGTGAGGGCGAGCTGAGCGGGTGAGGGGGAGGGGAGTGGGTGACAGGTGAAGGGAGTG
The DNA here is from genome assembly GCF_044704955.1 of Pristiophorus japonicus. Classification (NCBI taxonomy): domain Eukaryota; kingdom Metazoa; phylum Chordata; class Chondrichthyes; family Pristiophoridae; genus Pristiophorus; species Pristiophorus japonicus. Next base: position 178,369,876 of record NC_091979.1, on the reverse strand, counting down.
GGTGAGGGAGGTGAGCGGGTAAAAGGAGGTGAACGGGTGAGGGAAGGTGAGTGTGAGGGGGTGAGGGGAGCGGGTGAGGAAGGCGAGCAGGTGATGGTTGGGAGGGGGAGGGTGAGGGTGAGGGGAGGGGAGCGGGTGAGGGAGACAAGTGAGTGGGGGAGGCGAGCAGGTGAGGGAAAGTGAGCGGGTGGGGGGAGACGAGTAGGGTGGGGTGGGGGGGTGGTGAGCAGGAGAGGGCAGTGCGCGGGCTTGCAGCGGTGTTTGGGGCTGTTCTGGAGCGGGGAAGAGCTGTGCTGCTATTCTATGGAGAAATTGGAAACTGAATTGAAAGGATTTGAAGATGAAGTGATGTAAGAGGGCAGCAAAAACACAGTCCAGAACTTTTACAGTGAAACGGAGGTTGAAGATGGCATGGCTATTGGAGCGGGTAGACGGGTCAAGGGTACGCTTTTAAAGGAGCAGAGTCATGAGGGAAGTTTGATCGTGGGGAAAACAATGCCTGAGGTGTGGGAGCAATTCACAGTGTTGACAAGCACTGGACCAAGTAAGGACAGTTGAGTCATCAGGGTCTGATTCAGGAGGCATTCGAGAGAGCAGCTGATGTGTGTCATGGAAGAGATGAATGTGGTGAAGTCTAGGGACGATGTCATAGAACGTTATGAGATCAGAGCTGGGCTGAGAAGTGAGAGACTCATTGGAAATGCCCTCGTCAATGACCAGAGACCTCAAAGATGACAACGGCACATGTAATGGCAAAGCTGAGAGCATAGCCGTGGGTGTGGGTGGAAGATTTGATGTGCAGAGTGAGGAGAGATTCATCTAGTTATAGCATCACAGGTAACATGTCAGGTAAACAAGAGCTGCTGCAGTAACACTTAGCATTGTGTAACAATCCAAGAGAACAGCATGGAGTTCTCTCCTTAACAACATCATTATCTGGAACTCGATCAATTGGTTAACCGTCAATTATTTAATAAAAGATAATGGCCCTGAAATTCCGGCCTCCCCAGGTCCGTACAGAATGTGTACGAACCCGGGAAGGCATCGCAAAAGCTGGTTTTCGGCGTGCAATACACATGCGCTGAAAACCGGCTTTTCCGATCTGCCAAGTTTCTGGCTTGACAGATGGCTGCATCTCGGGAGCGAGGATATTCCCATGACAGAGATTGGGCTATTTTCCCATCTCTTGCCCTGCGAATATCCTTAAAACTTTTGCACCTGGTAAAAGCTGGCACATAGCCTACTTTTACCAGCGTAAGAGTTTAAAAACATATCAAAAACATATTAAAATAAAATTTAAAAATATATATTTATGTTAAAAACCCTGCCCACTCAGGTAATTTTATTTTAAACTATAATTAAAACTTTTTATAAAATCGGAAAATATATATTTCTTTCAAAAACATTTCTAGCAACTTTAATTTCTATAATGTATTTATGCGAGGTGTTTTTTAAAAATGTTTTATGTAGTGTTTGGGTGTTTGGGGGTGTTTCTCTTTCATAGTAATAGAAGTTTCGGACTTACGAAAATACGTTACCGTGATTGGGTGTCCAGGCCCATGTGACTCCTACAGACGTCCCAACAGGAACGTGCTCCGTTGTGCAAGAAGAGGAGGCCTCGAGTCTGGGATCTCTGGTGAGTGTTCGACCAAAAGGTTTTTCTTCTATTTTTAGTCGAATGCCCGAGGAAAGAAAAAACACGGGATTTCAAGGCCATTGGAGGACACTTTGGCTGTGGGAGATTTTACCGCTAATATCCTGAGCAATTTTTTCAAGACTTTGTAAAGTTCAAGCAATCAAATTTATGACACCATCACAGCAACGATCAATAGGATCTTGAAAGGTTGGCACAAGTTTCATGTATATATTATCTAACAAGTCCTTTTATTTTTCTTGAGCATGATATCAAATCCATTTTGAATTTTACTGCCAGTTCTAGGGCTTAGAGCTATTTTGTTCTTAGATTCTGGAGTATAATCAACCAAACAGTTCTATAGGAAAGTAACATCTCCAGAGCTTCCATTTACCTCTGTCCTTAACAAAAGTGTACACCAAGTTAGCTAAGACACAATGGTCTGGGAATTGGATCGCGTCCCTCAGTACTGAATTGATGTAGCAGCCCAGATTATGGCTCAAGTTCTGGAGTGGAGCTTGAACATGCAACACTGCCAAGAAACAGGGAAGAGGAACAATGGGTGAAGACATCATCGCCAGTCTACTGCCCTGGATTTTCTGTAGTGTCTGTGAATTGCTGTAATGTTTGTGGCAAAGGGGTTCAAAGATCTCATCGGGTTTTGCTACAAGGATAGTGCTGGATGTATGGTGGAAATCCAAGTGAGTAAGGCATGAGGTCCAAGTCAGATCCCGGGACGCCAGGTCTGGGAGTTCTAAGATGCACTAGATTGAAGTTGCATGAGACCAGTTCATGTTGGGAGGAAAGGGACTGGATTAAATGGCAAGTAAAGTAGAAAATACTATAATTGGACACGGGCAAACACAAAGCTGAGTAGTGGTGACTGGGGAGGGAGGGAGCGAGCTTGTTTCAGGGTTGAGATTATGGCAGATTATAATAGATATGAAAGCTACTTCAGAAACATTGCGGTGAGTGTCCTAACCATGCGCTGTCTTAAAATGTCCTGAACTACCTTTATGCTACACTCCCACTCAAGAGGGTTAACTATAAGATTCATATCAGGATGGTAAACTATGAGATCACCAATGCATCTCATCCATATAATGTACCAAGCTAAATTCTGAGCATAGAGAGTAATCTCCTTATCCTGACCTCATCCACCACCTTAAACATTCACTCCCTCCACCACCGGCGACCATGGCTGCAGTGGGTACCATCTACAAGATGCACTACGGCAACTTGTCAAGGCTTCTTCAAAAGTACCTCTCAAACACAGTACCTCTACCACCTACATTACAACAGTGACTACACTCCAACAGTACTTCACTGGCTGTAAAGCGTTTAGAGACGTCCGGTGGTCGTGAAAGGCGGTATATAAATCCAAGTCTTTCTTTCCTTTCTTTAGATGGACAAGGGCATTAGGTGCATGGGAACACCATCACCTCCAAGCTCCCCTTCAAGTCACACACCATCCTGACTTGGAAATATATCGCCTTTCGTTGCTGGCTCAAACTCCTGGAACTCCCTCCCTAACACCACTATGAGAGTACCTTTACCACAGAGACTGCAGTGGTTCAAAAAGGCAGCTCACAAAAAGGCTTCTCAAGGGCAATTAAGGATGGGAAATAAATGCTGGCCTTGCCAGCGACGTCCACATCCCAGGAACTAATGAAGAAATCATATCAATCAAGTTCCACTGGACAAAGGGAAAAGGAACAAACCCCCTTCTGTTTGTCTCTGTAACATTTCCAAGATGTTATCTGTCCACATGCATACTAGCTTGCTTTGCACTACCATCTTGAAGTATTCCAGAGGTAACCATTATTACCCTCAGCTCTAATCGATGTGAATGGCTCTCTCCACTAGTCCTGAGTCCAATTCTCACTTTCACTACACTTCACAGTAAATATATAGGGTGAGCTGAAGTAGGACAGGATGAGGCTCATGTGAAGCAAGAAAACAGCATGGACCAATTGGGCCAAGTGGCTAGTTTCTGTGCTGTACATTTTATGTAATTCTACGCAATAAAGGACTTCTCGATTCTGATTGATTACTGTCTATGTATCAGATCTGGGTCTACCGTTATTTTAACCTCTAAATATGTTGGGAATTTTAATTGTTACCGTAAGGGCAATTTAAGCTTGACACATCTTCATTGTCCTGGAGGTTTAATAGTGGCTGGTTGCTTCTCTCAGAAGATCGAGTTGAATGGGATAGGTAAATCGTCAAAGGACCAAATTGTAGAATGAGTGAAGGGTTTAGGCTTGTTTCCTTATGTTACTTTAACTTTAAGGAAACTTCATTCAGGTCTGAAGAAAGATTTTATTGCAGTGAGTTTTTTTTTAATTGTTTGAACAATTTTCTACTGTATTCAGTTAATTTCTCAAAGGCAAAATCCCAGAGTTTTAGAAACATAGAAACATAGAAATTAGGTGCAGGAGTAGGCCATTCGGCCCTTCGAGCCTGCACCGCCATTCAATATCATGGCTGATCATTCAACCTCAGTACCCCTTTCCTGCTTTCTCTCCATACCCCTTGATTCCTTTAGCCATAAGAGCCATATCTAACTCCCTTTTGAATATATCTAACAAACTGGCCTCAACAACTTTCTGCGGAAGAGAATTCCACAGGTTAACAACTCTGAGTGAAGAAGTTTCTCCTCATCTCAGTCCTAAATGGCTTACCCCTTATCCTTAGACTGTGACCCCTGGTTCTGGACTTCCCCAACATTGGGAACATTCTTCCTGCTCTAACCTGTCCAATCACGTCAGAATTTTATATGTTTCTATTAGATCCCCTCTCATTATTCTAAACTCCAGTGAATACAAGCCCAGTCGATCCAATCTCTCCTCATATGTCAGTCCTGCCATCCTGGGAATCAGTCTGGTGAACCTTCGCTGCACTCCCTCAATAGCAAGAACGCCCTTCCTCAGATTAGGAGACCAAAACTGAACACAATATTCCAGGTGTGGCCTCACCAAGGCCCTGTACAACTGCAGTAAGACCTCCCTGCTCCTATACTCAAATCTTCTAGCTATGAAGGCCAACATGCATGCCAACTTTCAATCTTTTGCTCGTGTACGCTGCCAAAATCTGTTATAAAAACACATTAGTTCTGTAACAACTTATGAGCTGTTTGCTGAGGGGCTATTAAAACGTCACTAAGTATCAGAAAGACCCAATTAATCAATGGATTTGGAGACATTCATGTGTAAGAACACAATCGCAGTTTCAAAGAGAGAAATATTGCTAGGATTCTTGGAAGCTCCATAATATTATTCTTGTCATTAACCAAGAAAAATGAATAATTCTTTAAGATCTGAAAAACATCATCAATCTTTCTTACTGCATAGAATTTCACACTTTTAATGTGAAATTTAAGTCCACATTTACCAAAGTTGTTTGGGTCCGACTAAAGTATTGAGATTAGTGAAGGTCAAGTAGGTCAACTGGTCTTGATCTGCCAGTAGTGTTAGCTCAATCAAACGTTCTCTAGACCTCTTAACTGCACTGACAGCTGGAGCCACTGTGACGGAGTGCTGGCTATGCCCACAGGGTTAGTTGGCACTGACTGCTGCAGAGGAGCGCAAGAGGAAACAGCTGATCTACTTGTGCCAAGTAGCACTTTTATTTTTCATTTTTATCGTGAAGGGGCTAAATGATTCTGTTCACGTGGGAGAGGCACACACCAAATCGAATTTTAGAGTTTGGGTGAAGAGGTGCTTTACAGCAGAGACCGATGGGATGTCCAGCTATGGCTTCGGAGACGTGGATTGTGATATGTACGGAAAGGTGTTTGAGAAACATTACATGAAGAAGGCGGCACCAGGTGTAACGGCTGCAGAGGCAGCGGGCAAGGGTCATAGGTATCATTGCTGCACACCATGGAGAGGGCCAGGGAGATGGCCACAGAGGGGAGGCAAGAGAGGTGCCACATGAAGGCCCTCAGCAAGGGTGTCCACGAAGGAGGAGAGTGAGGTACGTGGACCCCCCCACACCAGATACTGGGCCAGCAGGCCAGGAGGCAGCCTGCAGCGGAGCCAGATGCTGGGCAGCAGCACCCTGCAGAGGTGGAGGAGGCACAAGACCAGCAGGGATAAGCCAAAGAGCCACATCGCAGAGCAAGACAGCTGCACAGACATGGAGGGGTGACAGGCCATATCGAGAATAGGTCTTCCGCTAGCAATTCGCATACACTGAAAGATCATCAGTGCCTGCGCAGACCAAGATTCCGAAAAGACGTTGTCACTGAGCTCTGTAATCTCCTGCAGGCAGAATTGGAGCCACAGACATGGGTGAAGACAACCCTGAGTGTGGCATCCAAGGTCACGATCACCATCAACTTTTATGCGACTAGGTCCTTCCACGCTGCCACTGCGGACATGTGCAACATCTCACAGTTTGCAGTCTTCACATCGATACGGGAAGTCACAGCTCTTGTACAATGAGAGTCTGACCAAGACCATCATCGAACACACTATTGGCATTCTCAAACAGAGGTTCCGTTGCCTGGACCGCTCAGGGGGTGTGCTGCAGTACTCGCCTGAGCGTGTCTCCATATTCGTGGTGGTGTGCTGCATTCTACACAACCTGGGAAGTACAAAGCTGTGTGGTTCACATAACTCAATGCCCAGTTGATCCTGCACCTGGCCATGTCCATGGGCCAACCTGTGAGCCCTCTCACACATCATTCCCGGACAGTAAAATGAGACCTGATCACAAATTCCAAACACAAAATAAAGATTTATTAGAACCCTAAAAATGGGTTTCCAAAACATTCACATAATTAATTATCATCCTTATGCAACTCCTTATTACCCCTCTTACGCAGACCTATCCTTACACTACACCGCAGTGTCTCCCCTTTGGCTGCCTCAAGGCTTTGGGAAGGCTGCTGCGTGTCTATGGAGGAAGCTACAGATGTCTTTCTCGGAAGCTCTCTGTTATATATGTGGACTTGTATTTACTCTGTACAGCCACCAGAGGGCTCATCCCCTGGAGTCCCAAGGGATCCCATAATCCCTTGGGAGCACAGTTATTTAAGGAGGCTTCACAGGTTGGAGAGGCACTCTGGAGACCTGCAATAAAAGAATAAGGTCATACTTTACTTTGAGCTCAGTGTTCAGTCTGACTCTTTCTCCATACACAACAACTGTCGACGAGATACAGATAGCAAACCCAAAGATGCAGAGAACAGTGGGCATCCTGGAGAAATTTTCGGAGGGAGATAATTGGGAAACGTTTGTGGAGCGACTCGACCAATACTTCGTGGCCAAGGAGCGAGATGGGGAAGAGAGTGCTGCCAAACAAAGGGTGATCCTCCTCACCGACTGTGGGGCACCAATGTATGGCCTCATGAAGAATCTGCTCACTCCAGCGAAACCCACGGAGAAATCATACAAAGATTTGTGCACACTGGTCCGGGAGCATTTGAACCCGAAGGAGAGCATTCTGATGGTGAGGTACCGGTTCTACACCTACAAAAGGTCTGAAAGCCAGGAAGTGGCGAGTTATGTCGCCGAGCTAAGACACCTTGCAGGACATTGCAAATGTGAAGGACATTTGGAGCACATGCTCAGAGACTTTTTCGTACTTTGCATTGGCCACGAAACCATGCTTCACAAACTTTTGACTGTAGAGACCCCAAACTTGAGTAAGGCCATAGCGATAGCCCAGGCGTTCATTGCCACCAGTGACAATACAAAGCAAATATCTCAGCACACAAGTGCTGCTCCAAGTACTGTGAACAAAGTGATGTTGTTTTCGAATCGTAACGTACAGGGCAGATCACACATACCTGCAGCTGCACGTCCGCAGATGACTCAGAGTCCACCATCAACGGTGATGAATGCAAGGCCATTAACAGTTTGTTGGCGCTGCAGGGGTGATCATCCTTTCCATTCATGCCGATTCAAAGAGTACGTTTGCAAAGGCTGTGGAACAATGGGACACCACCAAGAGTGTGCTGGCGAGTTGTAAAGCCTGTTAAACCTGCAAACCACCATGTTGCAGAGGAGGCCAGATCCACGGAGGATCATGACGAACCAGAGCCTTAGATAGAGGAGGCAGAGGTACATGGGGTGCACATATTCACCATGAATTGTCCCCCGATAATGCTGAATGTTGAACTAAATGGACTCCCGGTGTCAATGGAGCTGAACACCGGCGCAAGCCAGTCCATCATGGGCAAAAAGACTTTCGAAAGGTTGTGGTGCAACAAGGCCTCAAGGCAAGTCTTAACTCCAGTTCGCATGAAACTAAGAAGTTAAACTAAACAACTGATTCCTGTAATCGGCAGTGCTACCGTAAGGACTCCTACGATGGCGCGGTGCACAAGCTACCACTCTGGGTGGTACCAGGCGATGGTCCCACACTGCTCAGCAGGAGCTGGCTGGGAAAGATACGCTGGAATTGGGACGACATCCGAATGCTATCGCCTGCTGACGACACTTCGTGTGCCCAGGTCTTAAACAAATTTCCTTCGCTGTTCGAACCAGGCATCGGGAAATTCCAAGGAGCAAAAGTGCAGATCCACCTAATTCCAGAGGCGCGACCCATCCATCACAAGGCGAGAGCAGTACCATACATGAGAGAAAGGGTAGAGATCGAGCTAGACCGGCTGCAAAGAGAGGGCATCATTTCACCGATCGAGTTCAGCAAGTGGGCCAGTCCGATTGTCCCAGTCCTCAAGGGAGACGGCATCGTCAGAGTCTGTGGCAATTACAAAGTAACCATCAATTGTTTCTCCCTGCAGGACCAATACTCACTACCAAAGGCCGATGAACTCTTTGCAATGCTGGCGGGAGAAAAGGCGTTCACGAAGCTGGATCTGACTTCAGCCGACATGAAGCAGTAACTGGAGGTATCATCGAAGGCCCTCACCTGCATTAACATGCACACAGGTCTTTTTGTTGATAACAGATGCCCGTTTGGAATCCGATCAGCGGCGGCGATATTCCAGAGAAACATGGAAAGTTTACTGAAGTCGGTCCCGCACACCGTGGTCTTCCAGGACAACATATTGGTCACAGGTCGGAACACAGTCGAGCAGCTGTAGAACCTGGAGGAGGTTCTTAGTCGACTCAACCGCGTGGGGCTCAGGTTCAAATGCTCAAAGTGCGTTTTCCTGGCACCTGAAGTGGAGTTCTTGGGAAGGAGTATTGAGGCAGATGGTATCAGGCCCACCAACGTAAAGATGGAGGCAATCAAGAACGCACCAAGGCCACAGAACGTGATGGAGCTGTGGTCGTTTCTGGGATTCTTGAACTACTTTGGTAACTTCTTACCGGGTCTCAGCACACTGCTAGGACCACTACATGTCTTATTGCGAAAAGGGGGCAAATGGGTTTGGGGCAAAAGCCAAGAAAATGCCTTTGTAGAAGCGAGAAAATTGTTATGCTCAAACAAATTGCTTGTGTTGTATGATCCATGTAAGCGTTTGGTAGTCGCATGTGATACATCGTCATATGGCATCAGGTGTGTCTTGTAACAAGCTAATGATTTTAGGAAACTGCAACCAGTTGCTTATGCATCCAGGAGTCTGTCTAAAGGCTGAGAGAGCCTGCAGCATGATTAAAAAAGAAGCGTTAGCTTGTGTCTATGGGGTAAAAAAAATGCATCAATACCTGTTTGGACTAAAATTCGAATTGGAAACTGACCATAAACCACTTATATCCCTGTTTTCCGGGAGTAAAGGGATAAATATCAACACATCGGCCCGCATCCAGAAATGGGTGCTAACATTGTCCACATATAACTACGCCTTCCACCACAGGCCAGGCACAGAAAACTGCGCCTATGCTCTCAGTAGGCTGCCATTGCTCATCACGGCGGTGGAAATGGTGCAGCCTGCAGATCTAGCCATGGTTATGGAAGCATTTGAGAGTGAGCAATCACCCGTCACTACTGGGCAGATCAAAACCTGGACAAGCCAGGACACCTTATTATCTCCAGTCAAAAGCTATGTGCTTCACGGATGCTGGTTGTGTCCCAGTGGAAATGCAGGAAGAGATAAAGCCGTTCCAGCGGCGCAAAGATGAAATGTCTATTCAGGCAGACTGCCTTCTGTGGGGCAATCGAGTAGTGGTCCCCAAGAAGGGCAGAGACACCTTCATTAATGACCTCCACAGTAATGATGAAAGCAATAGCCAGATCCCACGTGTGGTGGCCCAGTATCGATGCGGACTTAGAGTGCTGCATTCACAGATGTAACACATGCTCGCAGTTAAGCAATGTACACAAGGAGGCACCGCTAAGTTTATGGTCTTGGCCCTCCAAAATGTGGTCTAGGGTACACGTCGACTATGCAGGCCCGTTCTTGGGTAAAATGTTCCTTGTGGTTGTCGACGCGTACTCCAAATGGATTGAATGTGAGATAATGTCGGCTAGCATGTCCACTGCCACTACTAAAAGCCTGTGGGCCATGATTGCCACTCACGGCTTATCCGATGTTCTGGTGAGCAACAACGGGCCATGCTTTACCAGTGCTGAGTTCAAAGAATTCATGACCCGTAACAGGATCAAACATGTCACATCTGCCCCGTTTAAACCAGTGTCCAATGGTCAGGCAGAGAGAGCAGTGCAAACCATCAAGCAGGGCTTGAAGAGGGTAACTGAAGGCTCACTGCAGACTCGCCTATCCCGAGTCCTGCTTAGCTACCGCACGAGACACCACTCACTCACTGGTATTCCACCTCCTGAATTGCTCATGAAAAGAGCACTTAAGACAAGGCTCTCGTTAGTTCACCCTGATCTACATGAACAGGTAGAGAGCAGGCGGCTGCAACAAAGTGCATACAATGATAGCGCAAATGTGTCACGCGAGATTGAAATCAATTATCCTGTATTTGTATTAAATTATGGACAAGGTCCCAAGTGGCTTCCCGGCATTATTATGGCCAAAAAGGAGAGCAGGGTGTTTCGGGTCAAACTTTCAAATGGACTCATTCACCGGAAACACTTGGACCAAATCAAACTCAGATTCACAGACTATCCTGAGCAACCCACCTTGGACCCTACCTTTTTTGATCCCCCAATATACACATCAGTGGCAACCGGCACCACAGTTGACCACGAAGCAGAACCCATCATCCACAGCAGCCCTGCAGGGTCCAACACACCAGGCAGCCCAGCAAGGCCAGCTGCACAGCAGCCCAGCGAGGCCCAACAAATGATTCAACAACACCAGCTTTCACACCGAGACGATCAACCAGGGCAAGAAGGGCTCCAGATCGATTCACATTGTAAATAGTTACACTATTGACTTTGGCGGGGTGGGGGGGGCCGCGGGGAGTGTTGTTACATATGTATACTTGTATTTACTCTGTACAGCCACCAGAGGGCTCATCCGCTGGGGTCCCAAGGGATCCCATAATCCCTTTGGAGCACAGGTATTTAAGGAGGCTTCACAGGTTGGAGAGGCACTCTGGAGACCTGCAATAAAAGAATAGGGTCACACTTTACTTTGAGTTCACAGTGTTCGTCTGACTCTTTCTCCATACACAACACCCTCAAGCAGCTCTGGCCCTGGAAGGCCCGGAAGAAGACTGGGCCGCATCCTCCTGTGCGCCTTCATTCGGAAGTGGCTGGGGCGAAGCCATGTTTAACAGTAATTGCAGAGTGGCAGGTCTCGGCTCAGTGCTGCTGTGAACTGGAGAGCCCACATCAATCTCCTGGTCCGAGGAGCCAGCGCCACACCCCAGGGCTGCACCCCACCTCCCCCACCAAGCTGCTGGAGCACAGATCGGCAGAGTGGGGTGGGACCGCTGGGGCCCCGGGTGACCGTGGTGGACCCAACCACATTGCAGCAGTCAGATCTCGCGTAGCCTTCAGCTGAGACTGCATGACTGCAGCCATACTCTGGAAGCCATCAGAGATGACAGCAGTCAGGCGCTCTGTGCCCTGTTGCCCAGAGTGCATGAGAGCATTCTGAGCTTCCAGGGCCAAAGAAGCACAGCCACACTCGTTCCCTCAAACCTGTGCTGCAATGGCAGCTGTCACCTCCACCAAGAGATGCGTCATCGCAGCTGGATCTGTACGCTCATTCTGGGATTCCACCATCATCTGCACACTTGCAATGATGGGCTCCATGATGTGTGCAGAGTCGTCCACAATGCGGGAGGCGGACTCCTCCATGCTCCTCACCACTTGCGACAGCCTCTCGGGCACCCCTCGCATTGCCTCCAGGAGCTCCGATTGCATGGCCTCCACCATTTGTTCATAAGCCTCCAACATCGACGGGCTCATCTGAGTCCTCCTTAGCAGGACTCAGCTGTGCACTCGCCCCCCGGAGAGATGGTACCCAAGGTTACCTTGGCCCTACTCGATGCTGCAGCCCACTAGCCTGCCGGTACTTCACCCAGTGCGGACCCCTCTCCTAAATCTATGTTACCTGACCGTAGACTCCCATTATCTGAGCTGGTGCATGGGACTGTAGGAAGCAGTGGTGCACTGTTGCTGGCAGAGCTCTCCCCCTCTCCATCTCCCTCATCCGAAGTGCCGCCAAGATCATCGAGGGTGTCAAGTGTCTCCTCCTGACTGTGGCTACCAGTCGAGTCAAGGGTGTCTGTGTCGCTTATGATAACACTGGGAGAGATCATCTGGAATCATAAAAGGGAGAAGGTGTGCCATGAGAGTGAGGAGCTGCATTGCACCCTGCAGCAAGTAGCTTGCACAGAAGCATAAACAATAGCCAAGTAGGCCAATGAACTGTGAGGGAGAGATGGCATTGCACAAAGGCCTTCACTTACCCATCGCCCCCAGAGCAGCCACAGGGAGACCATGTGCGTGTCCACCAGCCGCTGTACCTTCTGCTCAAGATCTGAGAGTGGCACATTTTGGGATTCACCCCCACCAGTGGCTTGTTGGTCGGCACGGTTGTGCACCACCTTGGGTTGGTAAGTGAAAGTTTCAAGAGGCTTCGGCAATGAGTGCAAGTCTGGGTCGATTACATGCAGCTGTGAATATCAGATGCAAGGCATCCTCCATTGTGAGTGTGCACACATACAGGCCTAGCAATCAACAGGCACTTCAGCTACTAAGTGTTGGTGAGAAACAAGTTAAGGTGAAGGAGAGTGTGGCAGATATAATGTGAGGAGTTCGGGGAACATGTACTCACTTTCATCAATTGAATAAGGTCGGTTAGCCTCTTCCTGCATGGCTGGGGTCCGCTGGTGAATGGAGGTCCCCGAATCCTCCTCTGCTATCTGCCTGCAGGCTTCAGTGAAGATGCTTCAAGTTGGTCTCCCACCACTTTCATGGAAGAGTGGCCGCGTCTACACCTTCAATTAGAGTCTCGAGTTCTGTGTCGCTGAAGCACCTTGCCCTCCTCAAATCTCCCCTTGCAGGCATCTCCTCGGATGCAGGTCAGAACGAACTCAAGACACAGCTTCAAAACCTGCCCTTTAAGGAGGCCAGGGAGCAGCTGCATCGTTAGCATGATCGTCAGCATCAAATGTCTAGGAGCCGAACTTCACAGTGCAAACACCACTCCGCAGCCAGGCCACTGAAAGCAACCATTACCACCAGGCATTACCACTCCGCTCCGTTTTGGGCTCAAAAAATCAGAATTTCCCTCTTAATACCACCCCCTCCATATCGGCAGTAAGGGACGCACAAATGCGGTGCGTATGCCCTATTTTGGGCGGGGGCAATTTCGGCCCCCTCTCATGCATGGACCTCACTGATGACCAATGTCTCCGGAGACTTCGATTCTGGAAGGACATCGACACGGAGCTGCGCAATCTCCTGCAGCCAGACCTGCAGCCTCAAACAAGGTTGAGGACAGCTCTGACCATCGCATCCAAGGTGACCATAGCACTCAATTTCTATGCAACTAGATCTTTCCAAGCTGCTACAGCAGAAATCTTGAACATTTCGCCATTCGCCACACAAGGTTCCATTCATCAAGTGACAGAAGCTCTCTATAAGAGAAGGAGGGACTACATATCCTTCCTGATGAGCAGGGAGAAGCAGTTGGAGCAGCAGACCAGATTCGTGAGGATTGCCGGCTTCCCCAGGGTTCAGGGCACCATAGACTGCACTCACATCGCATTGAGGGCGCCACAGAACAATCCCGAGGTGTTCCGTAACCGCAAGGGATTCCACTCCCTCAACGTCCAGCTGGTGTACGACCACCACCGCAAAATCGTGGCAGTTGATGCCCGGTATCCTGGCAGCAGCCACGATGCTTTCATCCTGCGCCAGACCGATGTGCCCGGCATGTTTGCTGTTCCAAACTAAGATTGCGGCTAGCTCCTTGGAGACAAGGGCTACCCACTGTGCACTTGGCTGCTGACTCCCCTTCACAACCCCAGGACTGATACGCAGCAAACTTAGAGTGACTCTCATTCAGCCACCAGGTGCTTAATTGAGCAATGCATCGGGATCCTTAAACAGAGGTACCGATGCCTGGATCGCTCTGCTGGAGTGTTGCAGTACTCGCCTAAGTGGGTCTCCCTATTCGTGGTCATCTACTGCATGCTTCACAACCTGGCAATCATGAGGGCACAACCATTGGAGGACGAGCCGCCAGTACCACCTGAGGAGGAGGGGTAGGGGAACGATGCGCAGGAGGAGGAGGCACAGGAGGAGGAGCAGTATGCGGGCCGGGGCCATGCAGGAGGCGGCGTCGCCATCCAAACCCTGCAAGGGAAGTGCTAAACCATCTCATTGTTGCTCATTTCCAATGAGTTCATGGCCAAATCCTCCTTCATCTATGTATCTCCATGGCCGTCCCAATAAGCCCTTTCACACGTTGTTGCCCACAGTGAAATGAGAGACCTGCACAGATATTGAAACACAAAATAAAGATATATTACACAAGTAACAATGATGCAAAAAAACATACACATAATCATTTATCACCCTTGTGCATTTCCTTCTAACACCTCTTACACATACCTATTCTGGAACTATTCCGCAATGTCTCCCCTGTGGCTGCATCATGGCTCTGGGAAGGCTGCTGTGTTTCAGGTTTCAGGTGCAGAACATAAGAACATAAGCGCATTTGGAAAGCAGTGACAGGATCGGTCCAAGTCAGCATGGATTTATGAAAGGAAAATCATGCTTGACAAATCTTCTGGAATTTTTTGAGGATGTAACTAGTCGAGTGGACAAGGCAGAACCGGTGGATATGGTGTATTTGGACTTTCAAAAGGCTTTTGACAAGGTCCCACACTAGAGATTGGTGTGCAAAATCAAAGCACATGGTATTGGGGGTAATGTACTGACGTGGATAGAGAACTGGTTGGCAGACAAGAAGCAGAGAGTCGGGATTAACGGGTCCTTTTCAGAATGGCAGGCAGTGACGAGTGGAGTGCCGCAGGGCTCAGTGCTGGGACCCCAGCTCTTTACTATATACATTAATGATTTAGATGAAGGAATTGAGTATAGTATCTCCAGGTTTGCAGATGACACTAAACTGGGTGGTGGTGTGAGCGGTGAGGGGGACGCTAGGAGGCTGCAGGGTGACTTGGACAGGTTAGGTGAGTGAGCAAATGCATGGCAGATGCAGTATAATGTGGATAAATGTGAGGTTATCCACTTTGGGGGCAAAAATGCGAAGACAGAATCTTATCTGAATGGCGGCAGATAAGGAAAAGGGGAGGTGCAACGAGACCTGGGTGTCATGGTTCATCAGTCATTGAAAGTTGGCATACAGGTACAGCATGCGGTGAAGGCGGCAAATGGTATGTTGGCCTTCATAGCTAGGGGATTTGAGTATAGGAGCAGGGAGGTCTTACTGCAGTTGTAGAGGGCCTTGGTGAGGCCTCACCTGGAAGGACATTCTTTCTACTGAGGGAGTGCAGCAAAGGTTCACCAGACTGATTCCTGTGATGGCAGGACTGACATATGAGGAGGGTCTCGATCAACTGGGCCTTTATACATTGGAGTTTGGAAGGATGAGTGGGGATCTCATAGAAACATAAGATTCTGATGGGACGGGACAGGTTAGATGCGGGTAGAATGTTCCCGATGTTGGAGAAGTCCAGAACCAGGGAACACAGTCTTAGGATAAGGGGTAGGCCATTTAGGACTGAGATGAGGAGAAACCTCTTCACTCAGAGTTGTTAACCTATGAAATTCCCTGCCGCAGAGAGTTGTTAATGCCAGTTCATTGGATATATTCAAGAGGGAGTTAGATATGGCCCTTACGGCTAAAGGGATCAAGGGGTATGGAGAGAAAGCAGGAAAGGGGTACTGAGGGAATGATCAGCCATGATCTTATTGAATGGTGGTACAGGCTCGAAGTGCCGAATGGCCTACTCCTGCATCTATTTTCTCTGTTTCTATTTTCTATGTTTCGTTACATCCTCAAAGAACTCCAGCAAATTTGTCAAACATGACTTCACCTTCATAAATCTATGCTGACTCTGCCTGACCGAATTTTGCTTTTCCAAATGTCCTGCTCATGCTTCTTTAATAATGGACGGCAACATTTTCCCAACCACAGATGTTAGGCTAACTGGTCTATAGTTTCCTGCTTTTTGTCTGCCTCCTTTTTTAAATAGGGGCATTACATTTGCAGTTTTCCAATCTGCTGGGACCTCCCCAGAATCCAGGAAATTTTGGTAAATTACAACCAATGCATCCACTATCCCTGCTGCTACTTCTCTTAAGACCCTCGGATGCAAGCCATCAGGTCCAGGGGATTTATCTGCCTTTAGTCCCATTATCTTACTGAGTACCACCTCCTTAGTGATTGTGATAAGTTCCTCCCCCCCTATAGCCCCTTGACTATCCACTGTTGGGATATTGTCAGTGTCCTCTACCGTAAAGACTGATACAAAATATTTGTTCAGAGTTTCTGTCATCTCCATGTTCCCCATTACTAATTCCCTGGTCACGTCCTCTAAGGGACCAACGTTTTTACTTGAGCCACCCTTTTCCTTTTTATATACCTATAGAAACTCTTGCTATCTGTTTTTATATTTTGTGCTAGTTTACTTTCATAATCTATCTTTCCTGTCTTAATCATTTTTTTTAGTCATTCTTTGCTGGCTTTTAAAAGCTTCCCAGTCTTCTGTCCTCCCACTAGTTTTGGCCACTTTTTATGCCCTTGTTTTTAATTGGAAACCGTCCTTTATTTCTTTCGTCAGCCATGGAAGGCTATCTTTTCTCTTACACCCTTTCCTCTTCACTGGAATATATTTTGAGAGTTGTGAAAAATCTTCTTCAATGTACACCACTGTTCATCAACCGTCCTACACTTTAATTTATTTTCCCAGTCCACTCTGCCCTCATACCTTCATAGTCTCCTTTATTTAAGCTTAGTACGCTGGTTAGAGATCCAACTTTCTTACCCTCCATCTGGATTTGAAATTCAACCAGGCTATGATCACTCATTCTGAGGGGATCCTTTACTAGGAGATTGTTCATTAATCCTACCTCGCTACACAGGACCAGATCTAAGATAACCTTCCCCCGGTTGGTTCCGTTACATACTGCTCAAGGAACCCGTCCTTTACACATTCTATGAACTCCTCCTCAAGGCTAGCCTGAACAATTTGATTTGTCCTATCAATATGGAGGTTAAAATCACCCATGATTATTGCTGTTCCCTTTTTACAAGCCCCCACTATTTCCTGGTTTATGCTCCGACCAACAGAGTTGCTACTGTTAGGGGGCCTATAGACTACACCCACCAGTGACATTTTCCCCTTATTGTTCCTTATCTCCACCCAAACTGTTTCAACACCCTTATCATTTGCAGTGATTCCATCCTTTATCAATAGAGCTACCGCATTCCTTTTCCTTTCTGTCTGTCTTTCCGGATTGTCAAGTACCCCTGAATATTTAATTCCCAGTACTGGTCACCTTGCAACCACGTCTCTGTAATGGCTATCAGATCATACCCATTTGTCTCAATTTGTGCCGTCAACTCATCTATTTTGTTACAAATGCTATGTGCATTTAGACAAGGAACCTTTAAGTTTGTTTTTTTACCCTTTTTTTCTGCTTGTTTCCTCGCTCCTTCAAACTCACTTTCTTTATTTTTGCTTTCTAATTCCAGCTTTACTCCCCTCCCTACTGAATCTATTATCAGGTTCCCATTCCCTACCAAGCTAGTTTAAACCCTGCCCAACAGCACTAGCAACCCCCCGCCCCCGTGAGGATATTGGTCCCGGCTCTGTTGCGGTGCAACCCATCCGGCTTGTACAGGTCCCACCTCCCCCAGAAGCGGTCCCAATGCCTCAGAAAACTAAAGCCCTCCCGCCTGCACCATCTCGCTAGCCACGTATTCATCTGCTCTATCCTCCTATTTCTCTACTCACTAGCTCATGGCACTGGGAGTAATCTGGAGATTACTATCTTTGAGATCCTGCTTTTTAATCTCTCTCCTAGCTCCCTAAACTCTGCCTGCAGGACATCATCCCTCTTCCTACCTATGTCATTGGTACCGATGTGGACCACAATCTCTGGCTCTTCACCCTCTCCCCCCAGAATGCCCTGCAGCTGCTCAGTGACAACCTTGACCCTGGCACCAGGGAGGCAACATACCATCCTGGAGTCACGTCTGCGGCCATAGAAACGCCTGTCTGCTCCCCTGACTATTGAGTCCCCTACCATTATAGCTCTTCCATTCTTCTTCCTCCCTCCCTGTGCAACTGAGCCACCCGTGGTGCTGGGGACTTAGCTCTAGCTGCACTCCCCACCGGTACTTAGAACAGTATAGTAGTATAGTATTAGGCAGTCCCTCAAATCGAGGATGACCCGCTTCCACACCAAAAAGGGTGAGTTCACAGGTGTTTCAATGAGGGAACTGACATTCTAGGTCCCGAACTACATTTTGAACGGTGGAAGATGCCTGTGCATGGATTCTTTAAACGTGGGGTGGCCGTTACACACCAGCCACCACACGGGCTTGACAGAGCTAGGTCTTGATCCAGTGGCAAGGGTTAACCAAGACGACTGGGGATCAAGCTCTGCTACACGGACCTAGGACACACACACGCTTCCGTAGATCGCATTGTGGGCTGGTCCTTACTGCCCCTGGGACCTTGCCTCTCCTGGGCCCCGATCACAACGCTCCTGGGCCCCAATCCTCATTGCTCCTCCACCTCGATCAAAAATGGAGCAGTCAGAAACAGGACATCAATTAGTCTCCTCTTATCTTAGAGACATCAAATATCAACACTGTTATTTGAAATATCAAAATATTAAATTCCCGGCTAGTTGAAGGGTTATTAACATCAGCAGAAACAAACGGCAACTAACAGAATGAACACAGTTCATTAGGATGTGAATAACCGCAGCAATAACAGCAGAATCCAAACCCTGCAGTCACTTGTGAACTCGCTGGTGTCTCAGCAGTTTTGGTGGCTGAGTGAATCCCTTCCCACACACTGAGCAGGTGAACGATCTCTCTCTAGTGTGAACTCGCTGGTGTGTCAGCAGTTTGGGTGTCTGAGCAAAACCCTTCCCACACACTGAGCAGGTGATCGGTCTCTCCCCAGTATGAACTCGCTGGTGTGTCAGCAGGTTGGGTGTCTGAGCAAAACCCTTCCCACACACTGAGCAGGTGATCGGTCTCTCCCCAATATGAACTCGCTGGTGTGTCAGCAGGTTGGGTGTCTGAGCAAAACCCATCCCACACACTGAGCAGGTGATCGGTCTCTCCCCAGTATGAACTCGCTGGTGTGTCAGCAGGTTGGGTGTCTGAGCAAAACTCATCCCACACACTGAGCAGGTGATCAGTCTCTCCCCAGTATGAATTCGCGGTGCATCAGCAGGTTGGATGAGGCCGTTGGTGCAGCTGGAGACACCTCCTGCACACATGATCGCCCCAGCTGCGCGAAGCACCTGGAACTTCCCATATGCCACAGGATGTGCAATCCATGGGACTGAGCTGCCCTGCCATTCCTCTAGTTACACTTGCAACTATCGAGTAGAACTAAATTCTAAACCTTAGCACAAGACACCCAGCTGCTACTCAGCAAACAGCCGATTTAATTAACTAGCTCTCCTTAGATAATAAAGATCACATATCCTACCTACAATAATAACAAAGGTTTCCTACTGAAAAGAAAAATAAAAATACTCACCAATCCACCAGCCAATCACCTACCCGCTTGGCTGTGACATCATACTTCGATTTTTATTTTTTTTTACATTTTGTACCTACGCCAGCTGGCTCCTCCCACTCCCACAGCTCCTCCGACTCTCGGGCCCTTTTACCTGGGCCTGGCTCCTCCCACTCCCGCTGCTGTGGCTCCTCCGACTCTCGGGCCCTTTTACCTGGGCCTGGCTCCTCCCACTCCCATGGCTCCTCCGACTCTCGGGCCCTTTTACCTGGGCCTGGCTCCTCCCACACCCACGGCTCCTCCGACTCTCGGGCCCTTTTACCTGGGCCTGGCTCCTCCCACTCCCGCTGCTGTGGCTCCTCTGATTCTCGGGCCCTTTTATCTGAGCCTGGCTCCTCCCACTCCCGCTGCTGTGGCTCCTCTGATTCTCGGACCCTTTTATCTGAGCCTGGCTCCTCCAGATGTCCTTCTAGGTTGCCCTCGACCAGCTCTGGCCATGGAAGGGCTGACTGCAGACTGGGCAGCATCCTCTTCAGTGCGTTCAGTCAGGATTGGCTGGGGCGATTCCATGCTTGGCAGCAATGGCGGAGTGGCAGGTCTCGGCTCAGGACTGCTGTGATCCTGAGAGACCACATCAGGATCCTGGTCCAAGGAGCCTGCGCCACTCCCCCGGGACAGCACCGAACCATCCCCACCAATCTGCTGGAGCACAGGTCGTTGGGATGGCGTGACACCGGAAGGTCCCCGTGGACTGTAGTGGACACAGCCGTGATTGAAACAGTCAGATCTCACGTGACTTTCAGCTGAGACTGCATGAGAGCAGACACAGTCTCGATGCTACCAGTGATGACAGCAGTAAGACGCTCCGTGGCCTGTAGCTGAGAGTGCATGAGAGCATTCTGCGCTTCCAGGGCAGCGGCCATTCTCTCCAATACAGCACTGAGATGTTGGTTCCCTTGCGCCTGTGCTGTAATGGCAGCTGCCACATCGCCCACGACATGCCTCATCACATCTGGATTCACACAGTCACTCTGGAAGTCCACCATCATTTGCACACTGGCAATGATGGGCTCCATGGTGTGCACAGAGCTGTTCACAATGCAGAAGGCGGATTCCTCCACACTCCTAACCACTTGCGACAAGCTCTCGGGCAATCATGCCGTTGCCCCCAACATTTGGGAATGCAAGGCCTCCACCTTTCTTTCATAAGCCCCAACATCGAGGGGCTCGTTGGAGCCCTCTGCAGCAGAACACGCGTGCGGACTCACCCTGGCTTTGGCTCTCAGTGGCATCAAGGGTGTCATCCTGGGCTTTCGCTCACACTCGGGGTCTCATCTGCAATCATAAATGGCACAAGGGATCCCGTGAGGGTGAGGTAGGGCATTGCAGCATGCAGCCTGCAACAATCGTATACAAAGACATGGTAGACGCTGGCACTTTCAGGGAGAGATGGCATTAAAGAAAGGCCTTCACTTACCGATGCTGCCCCCAGCGGGCCCACTAGCCTCTGCACCCTTTCTTCAAGATGAGTGAGCTGTTGCATATCTGGCTCGCCCCCACCAGTCCTCTGTTGCTCTATACGGTTGTGAGATACCTTCACCTGTAAATCAAATAAGGCTTGTTGAGTAGCAGTGTCATGAGGCCGCGGCAATGAATGCACAAGTGTGGGGCCATTACATGCAGGTGTAACTCTGACATGAAAGGGAGCCTCCATTGCGGGAACGCACACACACATATATATTACAGGCCGCAGCAAACAAATGGTGCTTCAGTAACGATTGGAAATAAGAGAAGGTGAAGGAGAGGCTCACAGGCGGAAATTGAGGAGGTGGGGGAACATGTACTCACTGTCATCAGGTGAATTATGTCGTTGAGCCTTTTGCGGCTTTGGGTCGTGGTGCGGTCATGAATGGAGGTCCCCAAGACCTCCACAGTGATCTCTCTCCAGGCATTAAGGAACACAGCGCGAGTCGGTCTGCCTGTGTCAGGGTAAAGAACGCACCTCCTTCCCTCCATAGCCTCAATGAAGGTGCCCAGTTCCGCATCAGAAAATCTGCTGGCCCTCCTTGCTCCTCCTGGATTCGCCATGCCTTCGCATCAAACTGAGTCAGTGCTCAGGGCCTAGTTGCAAATCCTGCCCTTTAAAAAGGCCAGGGAGCAGCTGGCCCATTAGCAGTAAAATCGGCGCCAGCTGAATTTTGCAGCCCAGTCGGTCACTCCGCACACATACTGCTGCAAACTGCTGATTCCCACCACCAATACCGTTCCGCTTCTTTTTTCCAGCAAAAATGCTGAATTTCCCTCTAATGGCCGTTGCATCCATTACAGCAGTAATGAACGACAAAAAGCAGTAGATGCGCTTCGTTTCGCTCCGACCTGTTCGATCTGTATATTCCTTGTAATGCAGGGTGGGGGTTGGTTATTACTCACGAGCTGCATCCTACGTGAATGGTGCCCGACTGAGCTCTCCTTAGCTCCATCCTGTGCGATTCCTCCCCCGATAATGGTATAGAGTGGTATGCCTAAACGAAAAGACATGCCTGCTCCTGAGGACTCCGCACTATGAGTTCGGGTGGAAGGAGGGCAAAATTCTTCTGGTGGGCTGACCCTTTAAGTGCCAGGGCTTTGTAGAGAACAATGCAAAAGAAAACACATTCTGAAAGAATTTTGAAGCGGCAGCAATCACTGCATAAAGTTTCCAGACTCTTCAAACTCACTGGGGCCGAAATTGCCCACTGCCGGAAACGCGGTGCATCTATCCTGTTTCAGGTGTTTTCACTGCCGCAATGGATGGGGTGGCCTCTTGATCAAAATTACGCTCTTTGGCTTTTTTTTTCCGAGGGGCCCGGAAGTCAGTCATAATGGTGGCGGACATGTGGCAGAGAGCGGAAGTTCGCACACCAGAGGGTCGGATGTGGGGGGTGGGTGGTCTGTCCACCGCTGTCACTCATCAGCGTAGCGCTGATGACATCATCACGCTGACACGTCACCACGTCTCTCCCCTTCATTTAAAGGGGAGGGCCACTGCGAACTCTGCATTTATTTTAGTTAGGTCCAGTGGGCCATCAGGGAGGGTTTTGGCTGGGTCAGCGGCCTGGCACCCAAGAGAGGGTGCCAGGATGCCAGTTGGCGGCCCAGCCAAACCCGGGGCGATAATTGTTGGCCCAACCTGGCAGTCGGCTGACAAGCCAAAATAAGATGGTGGACACGGCAGTGCGCCTTCCCCTTTAATTGCGGCCACACCACCATTTTACAAACAGTGCAAGGGCAGGACAAGCTGCCGGTGGCACCGAGTGCCGGCAGCAACATTCTCTCTGCGGAATTTCCCGTTTAGGGGGAGAACATCGGCAGTGCATACTCTAATGATGCACTCAGGACGGATCGGCAGCAGCGCGGTGGAAGTGGGGGGAGCGGATCACCGCCGGGATACCGCAGGAGGGCAATTTTCAAAATGGCGTCCATACCACAAAAAATCGCTGCCTATTCCACTCTGCAGTATGGCCGCTGATTACAGGCGGTAACAGGCCTTATGGAAAGGGGCAATTTCAGCCCCACAGTCTAACTTACCCAGAGTACATTAGCAGGATTAAACCGGGAAACTTGCAGCCGAACTGGGTCTCAGTCTGACATATATAAATGAAGCCAGTGTGGACTCGGCAGACAGAAGGCGGGAAGTCTTAAAAAGTGCGAGGAAACTCAGGGGAGGCATTTTAAAGGTGCAGAAGTGGTGGAACAGATTCCACCCAGGCATCCTTCCTTAAAAAAAAACATACTTCACTGTTTACACAACATGACTGCAACGTAAACTGCAAGAAAACTCTCCCCTTTTCATCATCATC
This sequence comes from Pristiophorus japonicus, assembly GCF_044704955.1. Lineage (NCBI taxonomy): Eukaryota > Metazoa > Chordata > Chondrichthyes > Pristiophoridae > Pristiophorus > Pristiophorus japonicus. The sequence goes on along the minus strand of NC_091979.1, from coordinate 178,346,381 downwards.
CTAGGCAGTCCCTCGAAATCGAGGAAGACTGGTTTCCATTCTAAAAATGAGTTCTCAGGTGACTGTACATCCAATACGGGAATTACAGTCTCTGTCACAGGTGGGACAGACAGTGGTTGAGGGAAAGAGTGGATGGGACTGGTTTGCCACATGCTCCTTCCGCTGTCTGCGCTGGTTTTCTGCATGCTCTCGGCGACGAGACTCGAGGTGCTCAGCGCCCGCCCAGATGCTCTTCCTCCACTTAGGACGGTCTTTGGTCTGGGTCTCCCAGGTGTCAGTGGGGATGTTGCATTTTATCAGGGAGGCTTTGAGGGTGTCTTTTTAACATTTCCGCTGCCCACCTTTGGCTCGTTTGCCCTGAAGAGATTCAGAGAAGAGCACTTGCATTGGGAGTCTCGTGTCTGGGATACGAACTATGTGGCCTGCCCAGCGGAGCTGATCAAGTGTGGTCAGTGCTTCGATGCTGGGGATGTTGGACTGGTCGAGGATGCTAATTGTCATGTATGTAACCAGCATACTATTGTAACCCTTATACAATTGTAACCCTCATGTAACCACTACATACTGTACATACTTACTAGAAATGCACACCTTGACCACAGGGGGTGTACTTGTGGGAGACACTCCTTACCTGGAGATTCAGGTATATAAGGGGAGGTCCCTCGCAGGGCCAGCACTCCTTGGTCCAGGTAATAAAGGTGAAGGTCACAGAGTGACTGTGTCTGCAGTACGTGCCTCGTGTGATTATGTTTAAGAGTTAAGGACTCAACACCTGGCGACGGGAAACGGGAATCACTGAACCCAGAGGATGGCCACCAGTAGCTCAGAGGAATGTTACTGTGTGGGTGAAGACTGGGACGATTTTGTGGAGAGACTCCAGCAGACCTTTGTCACAAAGGACTGGCTGGGAGAGGATGCGGCTGACAAGCGGAGTGCGCATCTACTAACAAGCTGCGGGACAAAAACGTACGCGCTGATGAAGGACCTGCTCGCACCCCACAAACCGGACGATAAACCAAAAGACGTCTTTTGAAGAGCTCAGCCAGCTGATCAGCGAACACTTAAAACCTGCGAGTAGCATACACATGGCCCGTTACCGGTTCTACACACACCGACGTTGGGAAGGGCAAAACATCTCGGACTTCGTGGCAGGCTTGCGGCGCTTGGCCAGCCTCTGTAAGTTCTCAGACGCCTGCAGTGGGGAGATGTTAAGGGATTTTTTTCATTGAGGCCATTAGCCATGCCGGGATCTTCAGGAAGCTCATAGAGACCAAGGACTTAACTCTAGAAGGGGCAGCATTGATAGCTCAAACTTTCATAGCCGGGGAAGAAGAGACCAAGAGAATTTACGCGTGTAGTCCTGGGTCCAACGTGGCGACGGACCAAGGAATTAACGTGATAAACACGGCTCAAGATCTTGCAGTCAGGTAAAGGCATTTTGAAACTGCAGCAGTCAGACAAAGGCATTTTGTAACTGCCCAAGCTGAAACCGACTCTAAGGTGGGCCCCCGACAGGGACAATGATGATGTGAATTGCCGCTCCCCTCTCCATTGTCCATTAACACCCACCATCAGAGTGTTTAGAAACAACCAAGGGAACAATCGGAGAGGAATGCCTGCTAACAGTCCTTTTGTGAACAACGATCTCAGCCAATGCTGGAGATGCGGGGGCAGACATTATGTGAAAAGCTGCAAATTTCAGCAGTTCGTCTGTAGGAATTGTAATGTCAGAGGACATTTGGCTAGAGTTTGCAAACAGCCGGTAGCGAGGCTAATCTATGAAACAGAGGAATCAGGCGAGGGGCTTGCAGTGCAGGACAATGCCTGGGGTAAAGCCATGGATGCTGAAGTTCAGCGGGTTCATGTGGCTGATGTCTACAGCTCATACACCAAAACGCCACCCATGATGATGAAAGTTTTATTGAATGGCATCCCAGTGCATATGGAGCTGGACACGGGAGCTAGCCAGTCCCTCATGAGTGCACAACAATTTGAGAAACTATGGCAACACAGAGCAAGCAGGACCAAACTGGAACTAATAAATACGCAGCTTCGAATGTACACCCAAGAGATCATTCCAGTGCTAGGCAGTGCAAACGTGGTGGTAACACACAATGGGTCACAGAACTGGCTGCCACTCTGGATTGTTCCGGGAAATGGTCCCGCGCTTTTGGGAAGGAGTTGGCTAGCTGGTATGAACTGGAAATGGGGGGATGTGCACGCCATTTCATCTGTGGAGCGAAGCTCATGCTCACAGGTACTACAAAAATTCGGGTCACTGTTTCAACCCGGTGTCGGAACGTTCAAGGGCACAAAAGTAATTATACGCATCACCCCGGACGCCAGCCCAGTGCACCACAAAGCCAGAACGGTGCCGTACGTGATGCGTGAGAAAATAGAGAGTGAACTGGACAGGCTGCTCAGAGAGGGCATAATTTCGCCCGTTGAATTCAGTGACTGGGCAAGTCCCATTGTTCCTGTCCTTAAAACGGACGGCTCGGTTAGGATCTGTGGTGACTACAAAGCCACCATCAACAGGGTGTCCCTGCAAGACCAACACCTGCTCCCGAGGGTGGAGGACCTTTTTGCCACGTTGGCAGGTGGCAAGCTAAATTGGACCTCACTTCGGCCTACATGACTCAGGAACTAGCTGAAGAATCCAAGCTTCTGACCACCATCACGACGCACAAGGGTTTATTCATCTACAACAGGTGTCCTTTTGGATTCCGTTCGGCGACCGCCATCTTTCAGAGAAACAAGGAAAGCTTGCTGAAATCCATTCGCGGCACAATCATATTCCAGGATGACATCCTAATAACGGGTCGAGACACCGAGGAACACCTCCACAACCTGGAGGAGGTGCTACGCCGACTGGACCGGGTAGGCCTGCGGCTGAAGAAGGCTAAGTGTGTATTTTTGGCCCCAGAGGTTGAGTTTTTGGGCAGGAGGGTTGCCGCAGACGGGATCCGGCCTACCGAATCCAAAACGGAGGCGATCCGTCGTGCGCCTTGGCCCGGCAACACGTTGCGTTCTTTCCTGGGACTTTTGAACTATTTTGGGAACTTCCTGCCGAACTTAAGCACATTGTTGGAGCCGTTACACGTTCTCCTGCGTAAGGTTTGCGAATGGTTTTGGGGTGACTGCCAAGAACGGGCTTTCAACAGGGTACGGAACCTGCTTTGTTCTAACAAACTGTTAACGTTGTATGACCCCTGTAAAAAACTAGTTTTAACATGCGATGCATCATCATATGGAGTTGGATGTGTGTTGCAGCAGGGTAATGGAGACGGACAACTCCAACCGGTGGCTTATGCCTCCAGGTCGCTCTCCCAGGCAGAGCGTGGGTACGGCATGGTCGAAAAGGAAGCACTCGCTTGCGTTTATGGTGTGAAAAAAATGCACCATACCTTTTCAGCAAACCGTTCGAGTTAGAAACGGGCCACAAGCCATTAACTTCTCTGTTGTCCGACAGCAGGGCGGCCAATGCAAATGCGTCAGCTCGCATACAGCGATGGGCTCTTACACTGGCTGCGTATGACTACACCATACGGCACCGGCCAGGCACCGAAAACTGCGTTGACACGCTCAGCAGGCTTCCCCTTGCCACCACCGAGGGGGCGGCAGAGCAAAGCGCTGAGATGGTCATGGCCGTTGAGGCTTTTAACACCGCAGGCTCCCCCATCACAGCCCGCCAGATCAAACTCTGGACCAACAGGGACCCCATCCTATCCATGATAAAGAAATGTGTCCTGACGGGGCATTGGGCGCCCACGCAATGAGGAGGTCAGACCGTTTCAGATGCCCCAGAAGGGGAGGGAAGCATTGATCAGGGAACTCCACAGCGAGCAACTTGGCATCGTGTTAATGAAGGCCATTGCCCGGTCACATGTATGGTGGCCGGGGATTGACTCAGACCTGGAACACTGGGTTCGCAGGTGCACTACGTGTGCTCAGCTGGGCAATGCCCCCAGGGAGGCCCCGCTCAGCCCGTGGCCCTGGCCACCAAGCCTTGGTCACGCATTCACGTGATGCATACTCGAAATGGATCGAGTGCACGACATCCATCACCGTGGAGAGCCTGCGCACGGTTTTCACGACCCACGGCTTACCGGACATTCTGGTCAGCGACAATGGCCCGTGTTTCACCAGCCATAAATTCCAGGAGTTTATGTCGGGTAATGGCATCAAACATGTCCGGACGCCGTCGTTCAAGCCGGCTTCCAATGGCCAGGCAGAACGTGCGGTCCAAGTCATAAAGCAAGGCATGCTCCGCATCCAAGGACCCTCTTTGCAGTATCGCCTATCGCGCCTCCTGCTAGCCTATAGGTCCCGGCCACACTCGCTCACGGGAGTTCCGCCGGAACTCCTCATGAAATGTACGCTCAAAACGCGGCTGACCCTCATCCACCCAACCCTGGCAGACATTGTTGAGGGCAAGCGCCAGTCCCAAACCGAGTGCCACGATCGTAACTCAAGGGAGAGGTGTACAGAAATGGATAATCCGGTATTTGTACTTAACCATGCATTGGGACCCAAGTGGCTGGAGGGCACCGTAATTGGTAAAGAGGGAAACAGGGTCATAGTGGTCAGACTCAATAATGGGCAGATATGCTACAAACACTTGGACCAAGTAAAGAAAAGGTTCAGCATAGACACCGATGAACATGAAGAAGAGCATGAGATGCCAACCACACCACTGCCAGTGGACAAGCAACAAGGACAAACACCAGCATGCACAGTCCCTGCGGCCAACCCGGACAGGCCGGAATCACCTCAGCCACCAGAGCCTCAACTGCGGCGCTCCACGATAGAGCATCGACCACCTGATAGACTTAACCTTTGAGTCAAAAAGACGTGAGGGGGGAGGTGATGTCATGTATGTAACCAGCATACTACTGTAACCCTTATACAATTGTAACCCTCCTGTAACCACTACACACTGTACATACTTACTAGAAATGCACACCTTGACCACAGAGGCTGTACTTGTGGGAGACACTCCTTACCTGGAGATTCAGGTATATAAGGGGAGGTCCCTCGCCAGCACTGCTTGGTCCAGGTAATAAAGGTGAAGGTCACAGAGTGACTGTGCATGCAGTACGTGTCTCGTGTGATGATGTTTAAGAGTTAAGGATTCAACACTAATATTGGTGTGTCTGTCCTCCCAGGGGATTTGTAGGATCTTGCGGAGACATCGCTGGTGGTATTTCTCCAGTGACTTGAGGTGTCTCTGAGCCATACAGGAGGGCGGTATTACTACAGGCTTATAGACCATGAGCTTGGTGGCAGTTTTGAGGGCTTGGTCTTCAAACACTCTTTTCCTCAGGCAGCTGAAGGCTGCACTGGGGCACTGGAGACGGTGTTAGATCTCGTCGTCAATGACTGCTCTTCTTTATAGAAACATAGATACATAGAAACATAGAAAATAGGTGCAGGAGTAGGCCATTCGGCCCTTCGAGCCTGCACCGCCATTCAATAAGATCATGGCTGATTATTCCCTCAGTACCCCTTTCCTGCTTTCTCTCCATACCCCTGATCCCTTTAGCCGTAAGGGCCATATGTAACTCCCTCTTGAATATATCCAACGAACTGGCATCAACAACTCTCTGCGGTAGAGAATTCCACAGGTTAACAACGCTCTGAGTGAAGACGTTTCTCCTCATCTCAATCCTAAATAGCTTACCCCTTATCCTTGGATTGTGTCCCCTGGTTCGGGAACATTTTTCTGCATCTAACCTGTCCAGTCCCATCAGAATCTTATACGTGTCTATGAGATCCCCTCTCATCCTTCTAAACTCCAGTGAATAAAGGCCCAGTTGATCCAGTCTCTCCTCATATGACAGTCCAGCCATCCCTGGAATTAGTCTGGTGAACCTTTGCTGCACTCCCTCAATAGCAAGAACGTCTTTCCTCAGATTCAGAGACCAAAACTGAACACAATATTCCAGGTGAGGCCTCACTAAGGTCCTGTACAACTGCAGGAAGACCTCACTACTCCTATACTCAAATCCCCTAGCTATGAAGGCCAACATTCCATTTGCCTTCTTCACCGCCTGTTGTACCTGCGTGCCAATCTTCAATAACTGATGAATCATGACACCCAGGTCTCGTTGCACCTCCCCTTTTCCTAATCTCCCGCCATTCAGATAACATTCTGCCTTTGTGTTTTTGCTCCCAAAATGGATAACCTCACATTTATCCACATTATACTGCATCTGCCATGCATTTGCCCACTCACCTAACCTCTCCAAGTCACCCTGCAGCCTCTTAGCGTCCTCCTCACAGCTCACACCGGCACCCAGTTTCGTGTCATCTGCAAACTTGGAGATGTTACACTCAATTCCTTCATCCAAATCATTAATGTCTTTTGTAAAGAGCTGGGGTCCCAGCACTGAGCCCTGCGGCACTCCACTAGTCACTGCCTGCCATTCTGAAAAGGACCCGTTTATCCCGACTCTCTGCTTCCTGTCTGCCAACCAGTTCTCTATCCACGTCAGTACATTACCCCCAATATCATGCGCTTTGACTTTGCACACCAATCTCTTGTGCGGGACCTTGTCAAAAGCCTTTTGAAAGTCCAAATACACCACATCCACTGTTTCTCCCATGTCCACTCTGCTAGTTACATCCTCAAAAAATTCGTCAAGCATGATTGCCCTTTCATAAATCCATGCTGACTTGGACTGATCCTGTCACTGCTTTCCAAATGCAGTGCTATTTCATCCTTAATGATTGATTCAAACATTTTTCCCACTACTGATGTCAGGCTAACCGGTCTATAATTACCCGTTTTCTCTCTCCCTCCTTTTTTAAAAAGTGGTGTTACATTAGCTACCCTCCAGTCCATAGGAACTGATCCAAAGTCAATAGACTGTTAGAAAATGATCACCAATGTATCCACTATTTCTAGCGCCACTTCCTTAAGTACTCTGGGATGCAGACTATCAGGCCCCGGGGAATTATCAGCCTTCAATCCCATCAATTTCCCTAACACAATTTCCCGCCTAATAAGGATATCCCTCAGTTCCTCCTTCTCACTAGACCCTCTGTCCCCTCGTACATTCGGAAGATTATTCGTGTCTTCCTTCGTGAAGACAGAACCAAAGTATTTGTTCAATTGGTCTGCCATTATAAATTCACCTGAATCCGACTGCAAGGGACCTACATTTGTCTTCACTAAACATTTTCTCTTCACATATTTATAGAAGCTTTTGCAGTCAGTTTTTATGTTCCCTGCAAGCTTCCTCTCGTACACTATTTTCCCCCTCTTAATTAAACCATTAGTCCTCCTCTGTTGAATTCTAAATTTCTCCCAGTCCTCAGGTTTGTTATTTTTTTCTAGCCAATTTATATGCCTCTTCCTTGGTTTTAACACTGTCCTTAATTTCTCTTGTTAGCCACGGTTGAGCCACCTTCCCCGTTTTGTTTTTACTCCAGACCGGGATGTACAGTTGCTGAAGTTCATCCATGTGATCTTTAAATGTTTGCCATTGCTTATCCACCGTCAACCCTTTAAGTATCCTTGGCCAATCTATTCTAGCCAATTCACGCCTCATACCGTCGAAGTTCCTTAAGTTCATGACCCTAGTCTCCGAATTAACTGTGTCACTCTCCATCTTAATAAAGAATTCTACCATATTATGGTCACTTTTCCACAAGGAGCCTCGCACAATAAGATTGCTAATTAATCCCTTCTCATTACACATTACCCAGTCTAGGATGGCCAGCTCTCTAGTTGGTTCCTCGACATATTAGTCCAGAAAATCATCCCGAATACACTCCAGGAAATCCTTCTCCACCGCATTGCTACCGGTTTGGTTAGCCCAATCAATATGTAGATTTTAAAGTCGCCCATGATACCTTTATTGCACGCATCCCTTATTTCTTGTTTGATGCTGTCCCCAACCTCACTATTATTATTTGGTGGTCTGTACACAACTCCCACTAGCGTTTTCTGCTCTTTGGTATTCCGCAGCTCCACCCATACAGATTCCACATCATCCACACTAATGTCCTCCTTAGTATTGCATTAATTTCCTCTTTAACCAGCAACGCCACCCCGCCTCCTTTTCCTCTCTGTCTATCCTTCCTAAATGTTGAATACCCCTGGATGTTGAGTTCCCAGCCTTGGTCACCCTGGAACCATGTCTCAGTGATGCCAATTACATCATATCCGTTAACTGCTGTCTGCAGTTAATTCGTCCACCTTATTCCAACTACTCCTCGCATTGAGGCACCGAGCCTTCAGGCTTGTCTTTTTAACACACTTTGCCCCTTTAGAATTTTGCTGTAATGTGGCCCTTTTTGTTTTTTGCCTTGGGTTTCTCTGCCCTCCACTTTTACTATTTTCCTTTCTATCTTTTGCTTCTGCCTCCATTTTATTTCCCTCTGTCTCCCTGCATAGGTTCCCATTCCCCTGCCATGTTAGTTTAACTCCTCCCCGACAGCACTAGCAAACACTCCCCCTAGGACATTGGTTCCGGTCCTGCCCAGGTGCAGACCGTCCGGTTTGTACTGGTCCCACCTCCCCCAGAACCGTTTCCAATGTCCCAGGAATTTGAATCCTCCCTTTTGCACCACTCCTCAAACCACGTATTCATCTGAGCTATCCTGCAAGTCCTACTCTGACTAGAATGTGGCACTGGTAGCAATCCTGAGATTACTACTTTTGAGGTCCTACTTTTTAAACTTAGCTCCTAGCTCCCTAAATTCGTCTCGTAGGACCTCATCCCGTTTTTTACCTATATCGTTGGTACCTATGTGCACCACAACAACTGGCTGTTCACCCTCCCTTTTCAGAATGTCCTGCACCCGCTCTGAGACATCCTTGACCCTTGCACCAGGGAGGCAACATACCATACTGGAGTCTCGGTTGCGGCCGCAGAAACGCCTATCTATTCCCCTTACAATCGAATCCCCTATCACTATAGCTCTTCCAGCCCTTTTTTTCCTGCCCTCCTGTGCAGCAGAGCCACTCACGGTGCTGTGAACTTGGCTGCTGCTGTCCTCCCCTGATGAGTCATCCCCCTCAACAGTACCCAATGCGGTGTATCTGTTTTGCAGGGGGATGACCGCAGGGGACCCCTGCACTACCTTCCTTCCTCTGCTCTTCCTGTTGGTCACCCATTTACTATCTGGCTGTGTACCCTTTACCTACGGTGAGACCAACTCGCTAAATGTGCTATTCACATCATTCTCAGCATCTTGCATGCTCCAGAGTGAATCCACCCGCAGCTCCAGTGCCGTAATGCGATCCATCAGGAGCTGGAGGTGGATACACTTCCCGCACATGTAGTCGTCAGGGACATCGGAAGCGTCCCTGACTTCCCACATAGTACAGGAGGAGCATAACACATGTCCGAGCTGCCCTGCCATGACTTAACCCTTAGATTAACTTAAATTGGCAACAACAATGCTAAAGGTTACTTACTGATATAGAAAAGAATAAGAAAAACTACTCACCAATCACCAGCCAATCACTTACCCCCTTGGCTGTGACGTCACCATTCGAATTCTTTCTACTTCTTTTTTGCCTCCCTGCTGCAGCTGCCCTGGCTGGCCTCCTCGACCTCCCGCTGGTGCCTCCTGACTGATCGGCCTCTTGTAGGCCTCGCGACTCTGCTGCTCCGCCTCTCCGATGCCTCCTCGACCTCCCGCTGGCGCCTCCTGACTGATGGGCCTCTTGTTGGCCTCCCAACTCTGCTGCTCTGCCTCTCCGACGTCTCCTCAACCTCCTGCTGGCGCCTCCCGACTGATGGGCCTCTTGTAGGCCTCCCAACTCTGCTGCTCTGCCTCTCCGACGTCTCCTCAACCTCCTGCTGGCGCCTCCCGACTGATGGGCCTCTTGTAGGCCTCCCAACTCTGCTGCTCTGCCTCTCCGACGTCTCCTCAACCTCCCGCTGGCGCCTCCCGACTGATGGGCCTCTTGTGGGCCTCCCAACTCTGCTGCTCCGCTTCCTCGGCCTCCCGCTGGTGCCTCCCAACTGATGGGCCTCTTGTAGGCCTCGTGACTCTGCTGCTCTGCCTCTCCGACGCCTCCTTGACCTCCTGCTGGCACCTCCCGACTGATGGGAGGCTCCCGAGATATAGGAAGTGGTCCACGTTATCCAGGGCCGTGCCGTCGATCTTGATGATTGGGGGACAGTGCTGTGCGGCAGGGTCAGGCTGGTGGAGGACCTGTGTCTTGCTGATGTTTAGCGCAAGCCTATGCTTTCTAACATCTCAGGAGTGTAGGAGTTCTGAGTAGAGAGCTTGCTTTGGGAGTCTTGTGTCCCGCCCAACGGAGCTGGTCGCGTGTGGTCAGTGCTTCAATGCTGGGGATGTTTGCCTGATTGGGAACGTTGGTGCGTCTATCCTCCCAGGGGATTTGCAAGTTCTTGCGGAGACATCGTTGGTCGCATTTCTCCAGCAATTTGACATATCTGCTGTATATGGTCCACATCTCTGAGCCATACATGAGGGTGGGTATCACTACAGCCCTGTAGACCATAAGCTTGGTACCAGATTTGAGGGCCTGATCCTCGAACACTCTTCCTCAGGTGAATAAAGGCTGCGCTGGTGCACTGGAGGTGGTGTTGGACCTCGTCATGGATGTCTGTCCTTGCTGATAGTAGGCTCCCGAGGTATGGAAAGTGGTTCACATTATCCAAGGCTGCGCTATGAATTTTAATGACCGGGGGGCAGTGCTGTGTGATGGGGTCAGGTTGGTGGTGAAGTTTGTCTTAGAGATGTTTAGTGTAAGACCCATGCTTTCGTACGCCTCAGTGAAGATGTTGACGATGGCTTGGAGTTCAGCCTCTAAATGTGCGCAGACGCAAGTATAGTTTGACGACAGAGGATGGCACAGTCTTGGATCTAGCCTGGAGGCAACAAAGGTTGAACAGTTTCCCACTGGTTCTATAGTTTAGTTCCACTCCAGCGGGGAGCTTGTTGAGTGTGAGGTGGAGCATTGCAGCGAGGAAGACCGAGAAGATGGTTGGCGCAATGACGCAGCCCTGCTTGACCTCTGTCCGGATGTGGATTGGGTCTGTGGTGGATCCGTTGGTCAGGATCACGGCTCGCATGTCATCGTGGAACAGATAGAGGATGGTGACAAATTTCTGAGGGCAGCCGAAACGGAGGAGGACGCTCCATAGTCCCTCACGGTTAACAGTGTCAAAAGCCTTTGTGAGGTCGAGAAGGCCATGTACAAGGGTTGGTGCTGTTCCCTGCATTTTTCTTGCAGTTGTTGCGCAGTGAAGATCGTGTCCGTTGTACCCCATGGCGGACGGAAGCTGCACTGTGACTCTGATAGGAACTCTTCAGCCAAAGGGAGAAGACCGTTGAGGAGGATTCTAGCGATGACTTTCCCAGTGGCCAACAACAGGGAGATTCCTCTGTAATTGCCGCAGTCGGACTTATCCCATTTTTGAAAGATGGTCACGATTACGGCATCTCTGAGATCTTCAGTCATGCACTCCTCCTTCCAGATAAGATAGATGAGGTCATGCATTCGAGCCAATAGTGCCTCTCCGCCATACTTTAGTGCCTCAGCTGGGATTCCATCTGCTCCTGATGCCTTGTTGTTTTTGAGCTGACGGATGGCCTTTTCTACCTGTGCAGAGCTGGGGTTTTGCTGAGATAGTGGCAGGTACCATGTTGCGGGATGTAGTCGAGGACACTCATGTCAAAGGCAGAGTCTCGATTAAGGAGATCTTCGAAGTGCTCCTTCCAGCGGGCCCTGGCTGCCTCAGTGTCCTAGATGAGTGTCTCCCCATTCTTGGCCAGCAGTGGGGTGAGGCCTTGGTTGCTTGGGCTGTAGGTGGACTTGACTGCGATAAAGAATCCTCGCACGTCATGGCTGTCGGCCAGCTACTGAATCTCCTGTGCTTTCTCCGTGCACCATTTATTCTACACGTCGCGTGTTTTTTGTTGGACCTCAGCCTTCAGCCGTCTGTAAAGCTGCTTTGCTGCTCCCGAGTTGGGTTGTTGCTTTAAGTTCAGAAATGCCCTGCGCTTAAGGTTTATTAGCTCCTGGATCTCCTGGTCATTCTCATCAAACCAGTCCTAGTGTTTCCTGTTTGAGTGATCGAGCATCTCTTCACAGGCACTGTTATGGTGGCTGGAAGGCAGACCAAGTGCTGTGGGCATTCTGCGTCTCGGGGTCATCGAGGAACACCAGGTTGGCAGCGAAGTGCTGGCTGTATAGGGCTCTCTTAGCTGGGTCTTTGAGTGTCCAGTGTTGATTTTTCTGCGGCATTGCTTCTGTTGCTGTCGTCGCTTTGGGGCTATATTAATGTTGGTGATGGAACGGATTAGTCATCGGCTCCTGTCATGGCACGGTGATGTTTACGTCCTTGCGATCCCTTGCTCGAACGATGACATAATTGAGCAGATGCCAGTGTTTCGAGCGAGGGTGTTGCCACGAAGCCTTGTACTTGTCCCTCTGGCGGAGCAAGGTGTTGGTGATGACAAGGTCATGTTCTACGCATTTTGTCAGGAGCAGGGTACCACTGGAGTTGGTTTTCCCTATTCCCTCTCTGCCGATCACGCCTCCCCAGAGGTCCGTGTCCTTACCGACTCTGGCATTGAAGTTGCCGAGGAAGACTAGTTTGTCGTCCGTAGGGACAGGGATTGTTTGAGGTTGAAGTAGAATGCCTCATTGGCCTCATCTGTTGCATCGAGTGTTGGAACGTATGCACTGATAACTATGGCGCACTGGTTCCGGGAGTCATGAGGCGTTAGCTAATCCAGCAGTGGGAGTCTCTGAGGCGGACAACTAGTTCGTTCTTCATGGTGAAACCAACTCCAGGGAGGAGGCATACTTCCTCTGGTTTGCCTTTCCAGAAGAAGGTATAACCTTTACCTTGTTCTTTGAGCTTGCCTTCCCCTGCCCGCTGGGTTTCGCTTAGGGCAACGATGTCGACATCGAAGGGTCTAAGTTCCCAGGCAACGACGGCATTGCAGCATTCCGGTCTGTCGCTGTTGGAGTTGTCCATGAGGGTCCTGACGTTCCAGGTCCCGAACTTCATTTTGAAGGGTGGAAGATGCCTGTGCGTGAGTTCTTTTAACGTGGGGTGGCCGTTGCACATCGGCTACCACACGGGCTTAGCTGAGCACAGTCTTGGTCCAGTGGCAAGGGGATCCGAGACGACTGGAGACCAGGTTCTCCTGTATGGGCCTAATTACCTACAGTGAGGGTGAGCTGTAAGCTCGGCACTGAGCAATGCCTTCAGGAGAGGGGTGGGAGTCTGAGGTGTGATGAGGGGAGGGGATGAGAGACACTAGGGCCCAGCTCCATTTTAGCTTCTCGAAGGGTCGTGGGAGAAGTCAGAGTGGCCGCCGCCATTACCCGCGCCACATGCCCGACATGTGCTCCAGGCTCGCGCTGCCTCCGTTGTCAGAGAGTCGGTTATTTATAAATCTCCCTCAGCTGCTCCAGACTCGCGCCTTTTATACCTCGGCTGACTTACATCTAAAACAAGCTGCCTGCGCATAGACAACTTGTCTCTCAGAACAATTGTGGTTGTTCTTGTGTATTAGGTACCTCCAGTTACAAAGTTGAAAGAGCTCTTAAAGATACAGCTAACCAAACCCTATTTTTGATTCACATTCTAAAATTCGTATCAAAATGAAATAGAAAGTTTCCACAGTAAAACATGACCTCGCATCTTTCATCGCAGAGAGATGCAGCCACATGGGTTGACATGATGCCCAATCCTTGCTATTCCATAAGAACATAAGAATTATGAGCAGGAGTAGGCCATACAGCCCCTCAAGCCTGCTCCATCATTCAATATCTTGGCTGATCTTCGACCACAGCTTCCCTAAAGTCCAAAAATCTATCTTTCTCAGCCTTGAATATACTCAATGACTGAGCACCCACAGCACTTTGGGGCAGAAAATTCCAAAGATTCACCACCCTTTCAGTGAAGAAATTCCTCCCCATCTCAGTCTTAAATATCCAAGACTTCCTTACTATTGTATTCCACTGCCTTGCAATAAAGGCCAACATGCCATTTGCCTTCCTAATTGCTTGCTGTACTTGCATGCTAACGCTCTGTGTTTCCTGTACGAGGGCACCTAAATCTCTCTGAACACCAACATTTAATAGTTCCTCAACATTTAAAATATATTATTTTTTTCTATTCTTCCTACCAAAGTGAATAACCTCACACTTCCCGACATTATACTCCATCTGCCACCTTATTGCCCATTCACCTAATCTGTCCATATCCCTTTGCAGGCTCTTTGTGTCCTCCTCACACTTTCCCTTTGTGTCCTCCTCACACTAGCTTTGTATCATCAAACTTGGATACATTACACTCCGTCACTTCATCTGTCATTAATATAGACTGTAAATAGCTGAGGCCCCAGCACTGATCCTTGTGGCACCTCACTAGTTATAGCTTACCAACTGGAAAATAACTCGTTTATCCCTACCCTCTGTTTTCTGTCCTTTAACCAATCCTCTATCCATGCTAATATATTATCCCCAATACCATGAGCCCTTATCTTGCGAAGCAACCTTTTATGTGGCACCTTCTCGAATGCGTTTTGGAAATCCAAATATACTACATCCACTGGTTCCCCTTTATCTACCCTGCTAGTTACATCCTCAAAAAACAAGAATAAATTTGTCAAACATCATGTTGACTCTGCCTAATTATGATTTTCTATTAATTCTAATAATCCAGTAGAAGTCGTAGAGGTGCAGTTTCATTGTCTACCAAATCCCTTTATAAATTGCAAAACCACTGCAGTAGACCAACAGGGTCAATGGCATATCTCTTGACCCATGCTTGTTAAAACCAACAAGACTATAATTGGAGCAAATTCACCAATACTGAAGAGTATAAGTAAGAACTATCACTTGCAATCACTGGCTTTAGATTATTTACAGACGTCCTCATTAGTTTCAATGGATTTTTATATGTCTATTGCGTTAAATTTATCTATCAAGTTGTTAGTGGTGGTCTTGAAGTGACATGTTTATATATATTGTGAGGATAGTTTTTTTTTAAACTAGTATTCTGCAAATTTGAGATTACAATAGAAGAAGCTGGAGATACATAGCAGACCCCTCACTATCTGAAAGAGAAATGCTATGCTTCCTACACACACCTTACAAATATAGCCCAGCTTGACAAGCTCTGGGAAAACGACATGCTTAATATACACATGAAAATTACATTGAATTTTATAGCACAGAAACAAGCCATAGACCATTCAGCCCAACCGGTCTATGTCAGTGTCAATGCTCCATACAAGGCTCCTCCCACCTTACATCATCTAACCCTCTCAACATTACCTATTCCTTTATGTAGTATATCTTATGTACTTATCTAGCTTCTCCTTAAATGCATCTATGCTAATCGACTCAACTGCTCTTTGTGGACTTCCTCACCACTCTTTATTGGTAAAGAAATTTCTCCTGAATTCTTTATTGGATTTATTAGTGACTATCTTATATTTATGGCATCCAGTTTTGGACTCCCCCACAAGTAAAAACATCTTCTCTATGTAAATATCATCATAACCTAATAGATAGGCTGCACATGTTCCCCTGCTCCCATGTTACATAAAGCACCAGGACCTGTACCGCAACACCAATCAATTCTGGTCTGAAGCTAACTAAACAAATTATGTTAACTCCTCTACAAAACTAAGATCCTTCAGGTCTGCAGAAACAAATGGGTGGGATTGTGGTGTATAGTAAAAGGAGATCATTTGAAAAATGAAGACAAACTTACCGGGAAGGTCTTTTCTCTTATTTATTCATTAAACATCCTGCACTCAAACAAAGGAACATAACAAATAAAGCACAAACTGAGGAGCTGGAGGACACCCCTGTGAATGAACCATAACAACAGCTCTCATGACACAAAAGCCAAAACATATTGTACACTGCTGTTATTAAATCTAGAATCTAATACGTAGTGAGTGAATGAACATTGCATATGCTATTAATTAAATCCTAATTGAGATGTTCCAAGGAATCAACTGTGGAACTGGGGGAATGATCCATAATCATGACCTGGGCTCCTTTCCTGTTTAGTCACCATCTTGCCTTGGATCCTTGCAGCATAGGAAATCTTTAACTGAAGAAAAACAAAGCATGCAATGGCCCAGATCTTTGGGCTTCACCCAACACAGCACAGGAAGGCCATCTACAACATTGGCATGACATTTCAGAGGACATTTTCCAACTTTGCACATTTGGCTGAAAGCTTCAATCACCAGGAGTGCATAATGTGCAAAGTTAAAGCACATGGGATTGGGGGTAGTGTGCTGACATGGATTGAGAACTGGTTGTCAGACAGGAAGCAAAGAGTAGGAGTAAATGGGTACTTTTCAGAATGGCAGGCAGTGACTAGTGGGGTACCGCAAGGTTCTGTGCTGGGGCCTCAGCTGTTTACATTGTACATTAATGATTTAGACGAGGGGATTAAATGTAGTATCTCCAAATTTGCGGATGACACTAAGTTGGGTGGCAGTGTGAGCTGCGAGGAGGATGCTATGAGGCTGCAGAGCGACTTGGATTGGTTAGGTGAGTGGGCAAATGCATGGCAGATGAAGTATAATGTGGATAAATGTGAGGTTATCCACTTTGGTGGTAAAAACAGAGAGACAGACTATTATCTGAATGGTGACAGATTAGGAAAAGGAGAGGTGCAACGAGACTTGGGTTTCATGGTACATCAGTCATTGAAGGTTGGCATGCAGGTACAGCAGGCGGTTAAGAAAGCAAATGGCATGTTGGCCTTCATAGCGAGGGGATTTGAGTACAGGGGCAGGGAGATGTTGCTACAGTTGTACATGGCCTTGGTGAGGCCACACCTGGAGTATTGTGTACAGTTTTGGTCTCCTAACTTGAGGAAGGATATTCTTGCTATTGAGGGAGTGCAGCGAAGGTTCACCAGACTGATTCCCAGGATGGTGGGACTGACCTATCAAGAAAGATTGGATCAACTGGGCTTGTATTCACTGGAGTTCAGAAGAATGAGAGGGGACCTCATAGAAACGTTTAAAATTCTGACGGGTTTAGACAGGTTAGGTGCAGGAAGAATGTTCCCAATGTTGGGGAAGTCCAGAACCAGGGGTCACAGTCTAAGGATAAGGGGTAAGCCATTTAGGACCGAGATGAGGAGAAACTTCTTCACCCAGAGAGTGGTGAACCTGTGGAATTCTCTACCACAGAAAGTAATTGAGGCCAATTCACTAAATATATTCAAAAGGGAGTTAGATGAAGTCCTTACTACTAGGGGGATCAAGGGGTATGGCGAGAAAGCAGGAAGAGGGTACTGAAGTTGCATGTTCAGCCATGAACTCATTGAATGGCGGTGCAGGCTAGAAGGGCCGAATGGCCTACTTCTGCACCTATTTTTCTATGTTTCTATGTTTCTATAACAGAAATTTGGTCACCTGCTGTGTACAATTTTCTGACTTGATAAAATTAATGGTCAAAAATACATTCGCACCATGCACCTGAATTTCCGATACATGCTACTGGTGGAGGGAAGACTCCCTGCCAGCAGTTCAAAGTAAGAAAATTACTCTTTCCATCTGTGTAGTCAGTGTATAGATTCCCCAGAGCCTGGTAACCTAGGCTGCAGTATGTGGAGCATGTGAAATGAAGAAAATCTGATTAATGTTGAGGATGAAGAGCCTCCATCAGTGATAACCAATCGATAGATTCTGACGAATTGACCAAGATTCAAAGAAATAGGTAGTTATCACTTGGAAGCAAATGTTCACTTCAATCATCTCCAACGGCAACACCACCTGGTCACTGGGTTAACTACAATCACAGCAAAGCAATACTTCCAGTAGCGTATCAACTCCAGATGTCAGTTCATTTAGAACTGGACCCCCGTCAAAAACATCAGAACAAAAACAACCTGTCCAAAGTCTGTTTTAGAGCCTTTGTGTCCACCTCTGGAGGATTTGTAATGCATCTCCTCCCCCCCCCCCCCCCAACCCCCCCCTCCCCCCTGCCTCCCCCCCCAGGACTACAACAAGATGGCATTCCAGTTTGGAAACATCTGGTCTTTAAAAATGTTGTGTCGGATTCCCTCACTGAGAAAGAACCTCACAGAGTGGATGAAACATTACATGTTGTGAGGAGCTCCATGCTATTGATTAAATAGCAAATTCATTCAATTGCAATGGTTTAATCTGTTTAACTTGCTCTCATCTATCATTATCTATGTTGCATGGAGCATTATACAATATATATATACATATTAGAGATCCCATGGTGCTATTCAAAGAAGACCAGGGAGCTCTGCCGCAGTCCTAAACAACATCCCTCTTTCAACCACCACCGCCACCAAACAGATCATGTTTTCGGATCTTCCTGTATTTTGTTTTCATAACAATAGTCACTGTACTTAAAAGTTTGTTTATGAAGATTTTTCTGAGAGAAATGAAGAGAGAAAACAACAAGTAATTAAATCCAACAAGAAGTTGTGCTCTCTCAGCGCTCATAATTAAAAGTACGGAAACACTCATATTTTTAAGCAAATGACTTTAAAGAGGTCTGGAAGCCCTCCAGTTCTGCCCCCCCAGGCTCTTGTTAATTTCTCCTCTCTCTTTGATGTATTTGATGCAATGTGGGGAAAGGGTTGCCAAGAGAGGCTTTCCAGGATAAATAACCCACGCAGCAATTCTTTTTTAGGCCAAACGAGGCTGTGGAATTTACACTACATTTGCTTATTGATGTATGTACAGGCTTCCCCTGCCGTTAATCTCCAGATGTGTAATTATATGACTCCCTGCAACTGCCAAAGCCTATAATACCATATTACCCCCTGAGGGGCAATGAAGGAGTATTTCTCCATTCACCCACTTAACATAGCTCCCGTAGGCATTTAACACCACTGCCATAGTTTCCGTTATTCTCTATAAATAGAAAGTAAGTTGTAATGATTATTTTTTTAAAAAGGAATGGGCTTAGTAGATAAATCAATTTTAAATGTTTACTTGATTTTACCTGGTTCAGTCCAGGTGCTGAGCAGTTCAGAGTCCTGCATAGGATTGACAGTTTCTATTATAGGTGTTGTGACTTGAAAAGCCTGAAGCTGTACTAGGACAAGAAACAAAACATGGTCACAGCTTGAAGGAGTCCCAACTCAGAGTGGCAATCCCTAATTCTGAAGATGGAGAACCAGCTCCGAATGTAGGGTCACAATACGGATATCCAGATCTATCTGCAAAGATGAAGATGTCTTTGTGTACATGTCCGTACTAGGAAATGATGCATTTTTAAGCACTAACCAGCTGGAACAGGTTGCCTGGAAAAGTAGTTGAGGGCAGCAAACAGTTGGATGCTCTGATGGGTAGATGGTAGGGTTGGTATTCCAGAAATGGTGAAAACAAATGGGTCAAAGGGTCTCCTTCAGTTGAACCTACCATGGTCATGTGTTCAACTATAGTATAGGCCAGATGCAGAGTGAAGCTCCCTCTACACCAATGGTTCTCAACCTGGGGTCCACGGACAGGGTCTGTAGAGACTTTCCAGGGGATGCGTGAAATAATGTGAAAGTGCTTATCGACCAGGTCTATTGAATAGAAACGCAGCGTATGTCTGTTGTAAACGTTCCTTGCAGGAACAGAGCATGCGAACTGAAGCTATAAACCCCATTGGTAAGCTAATAGCAATGGATGATAGGTTACTGACACATGGATCCGTATGTCATAAGACAATGTCGATAGAAGATCGATTCCCGTAAATCCTCAATTGCTGCAACAAAAACATTGCAAAGATTCTGCAGATCTGGGTGCATCTGCGGAAGAACAAACAAACCATTTTGAGTACGGGTGCTTCCTTAGCCAGTTTATACCCGTAAAGTCTCTTCTATTCTCTCCACAGATGCTGCCTGACAGGCTAAATGTTTCTAATTGCAGATTACCAGCATCTAAAGTATTTTGCTTTTTGTTCACTTAATTTGCTGCAACAGGCAAGATTTGCTTTTGTGTTTCTTTTATCATCTGGTCTCATTATACACATTGATAGTGAGTGAATAAATTACTTTATACTATAGGTGCAGCACCCCGAATCCGAAACCCTCGGGACCGAGGCCGTTCCGGATTTTGCATTTTTCCGGATTTTGGTACGTCTTTCTGACGTCACGAATCCGGAAACACCCGAGCCCAGGTTGGGGTTTTTCCGGATTTCGGAATGTCAGAAAGGGGGAGAGGGGGGTTGCTCGCCGATGAGTTGTTCGATTGTTCGGACGGGGCCTCGCTGCCGTGAATGAGTTTCTTGTCTGTCCCGAGGTAGGTGGGTTCGGGCAGCCGAGGTGGGAGGGAGGGAGGGAGGGAGGGAGGGAGGGAGGGGAGCCGGGGCGAAGTCGGGTCGGGTGAAGTCGGGCCACGCTAGGTCGGACAGGGCTAGGTTGGGGCGGGCTGAGGTCGGGCCGCGCGAAGTCGTGGCGATGTCGGGGCGGGCGAAGCCGGTTCGCCGAGGCGGGGGGAGTCCAGATATCGGAACATTTTCCGGTTTCCGGACGACCCCGCCATGGATCGGCCCGGTGTCCAGATTCCGGAACATTCTGGATTCTGGAACTCTGGATTTTGGAGGTCGAACCTGTATTCATATTTGATTATGTACCAGTTATAGTGCAGGCTTAGAATCCAACAAGTGTCAAATGTGCAGCTTCTATCTTTTTTGTTATTCATTCATAGGATGTGGGCTTCACTGGCAAGGCCAACATTTATTGCCCATCCCTAATTGCCCTTGAGAAGGTGGTGGTGAGCCGCCTTCTTAAACGCTGCAGTCCATGTGGTGAAGGTACTCACACAGTGCTGTTAGGGAGGGAGTTCCAGGATTTTGACCCAGCAATGATGAAGGAACAGTGTTCTATTTCCAAGTGTAGGGTATTCGTTTTACACGCTACCTTGATTCGTAGACCTCGGGAATTACAGGAAAGGACACGTGTGACACAAAATTTAGGCTTAACCCAATTGTCAGTTTTATTACACAAAAACTAACTAAAGACTATAGAACAAGATTTCTGAGAGAATTGACTGAAGACATACAATCACCCGTCCAGTTAGTTGTTGTAACCGTAGATTGTAGGTTTGTGGTCGTTGGTTCCGTGACCGGTTGTTCCTCTTCGATGTTTCCTCTTCGAGTCGTTCTCTTCTCTTCCATTTCTTCCGTGTTCATTCTGTTATGGCGGAACATGGTCGTGAGCAGTCACTTCCATGGTACAGCTTATAGGCTACCCGTCCTCATATTTGAACCCACATACTGGCCGGTCGAAAGGATTTTAGAGACAGCTTTTAATCTGCTCACAATCAGCTCGGTTGCATTGACTGTTTTTGGAGATTTCAAGATCACACAGGATTCAAAACCCTGCGTCCAATTCATACCCGACCCGTAATCCTGCTTCTGTCGTTTAAAAACAATCGCCACACCTCCCCTGCACTTGTGGCTAGATCCAACCACACAGACATAAATCCCTTGCTCCACCACTTCTCCCAACACAATTTTGCCTCCTTTGTTCCTGGGGTCCGCCTGTTTGAGCTATTACCCAATTTCTCCCATTCTGTGGATGCATTCATTTTTCCCCTGTCTGTTTTCTGTAACCACCACCATCCTCCCTTTACATTCCAGACAAACTCGTTTACCCTCTCTCACCCATACCTTTCTGGTCATGATGTTTACCCTTGGACAAGACACTGATACCTCCCCAAGTTTACCCTTGGTTTGTCTGAAGTACTTGGTCGAATTTGACTCTAACCACCCTGGCCAACTCCCAGTGTGTGCATAGGCGTTTGTGCCCTTGTTGCTCCGTATCGATCCCCCTTGAGTTACGGTGGGGCCCGTTCCTCCCATATACCCGAATGTAAGGAATGTCTCAGTGTCTCCCCGATCTCCCCATCCTTTAATAATCAGGGCTATCCACAGGTCTATCCACAACGTCCGCCTCATCTCGTATCCCTGGCTCGATTCACTGCTATAAAGACAAAGTGAAAGAAATACTTTTGCTCTGTGAGGGGCCTCCCCCTCACAAGTCCTTCTTCAGTTATTCATATATGTACATTTTCCTTTTTTAAGATCACTGCTTTCCTCTTTTATCCCGATGCTTGGGCTTTCAGAGGCTCATGGGTGGAGATGGAGGACGTCCAGGGCACCCTAGGTCGCAGTACCCAACCACTACGCCTTACTGCTCCGTACCTTACATCATCATCATCCCACAGCATTGGTGGAAGGCTTACGTTGATCAAACTCATCACAGTTCCTTGGGCCTTGGCCCGCTTTTTACTTTTCTCTCCGGGGTTGTACAGCTTACATTGGTTTATATGAAACCACTTTATTCATTTTGGCAGCTGGATTGCATAGACTATAGGGCTTGCCTTGTATACGATGCTATATGGTCCTTTGTACAACGGTTCAAATGCCCCTATTCTGGCATAATTCCTAACCATTACCTGATCCCCTACCTTCCATTCCTGTGTAACCCAGGGTTCCAGCAGCAGTTTATTCTGCTGTCTGCCCATATTGTGAGCTGCTTCCCAATGCAGCTCCTTCAGAGTATCAGACAGATCTCTGACAAACCTGTCCTGTGCGACCTCTTTAAGCTGCTTTTTGGTCAGGACTGGTGCTAGGATATGGGTCTGGGTCCTCATAAGTCTCCCTGTCATCAGCGCATGTGGGGAGTGTCGCATACTCTTCGAGTGACTGGCTCAGTGGCTCATCAGTATTAGGGGTAGGATCTCATCTCACTTCTTCGGGGTAACTCCTATCTCCTTCCTAAGCCTCTCTTTTAAGGTCCGGTTTGTCCTTTCTACTGGACCTGACGATTGGAGGTTATACGTCATGTGCCATTTCTCCTGTATCCCTAACAGCTTTAGGATGGCCTGCATTACCACTCCGGTTTAAGTGACTCCCTTGATCTGATTCCACTATCAGGGGCAGTCCCCATAGAGAAAATACTTCTCGCACCAGAATCTTTGCTGTGACTACTGCGGTGGCTGCCCTACAAGGCAAAGCTTCTACCCACTTCGTGAAAAGATCTGCAAACACCAGGCAATATTTAGTGCCTCTGCCTGAGGTGGCAGTGGCCCTAAGAAATCTATCTGTATAGACTGCCATGGCCCCTCTACTCTCCTTGTGTGTCCCAAAGAAGCCTTCCTCCGGTGGGGGTCTGGATTGTTTGCGGCACATAACCTACAATTCTAGTAATAATCCCTTACATTGCTTCTAAGCCCGGGCCACCATCCCACGGCCTCTACTTTATTCCACGTTGTTTCTGGCCCTGGATATCCAGCTCCTGGACCCCCATGAACTAGCTGCAAGAATTCTTCCCTGCACTGCCCGGACACGATCCAACTGTCTCCTTTAAATAGCATCCCCTGTTTTACTGCTATGTGTGCAGCTCCCAAAGGTCCCGCTACAGACTTCCCGTCTATCTTGTCTCTAATTGCTGCTCTAAGGTCTGCATCTCGTAGCTGAGCCTGTTTTAAATCAGGCGACAATGGTACTTCTTTGGGTCCCTTTCTGCCTGTTACAGCCATAATCGGTCCACAGTGATATGGGTCCCAAACTGTCCCTTCTCCCGCCCCTGTTTTGGCCAGTGTGTCAGCTTTTTCATTCCCTTTCCACTTGGGCTCTGACTTAGAGTGTGCTTTGACCTTTTGGATGTAGTAATCCTTCTGGTCTCTACCCGTGACGTCCAAAATGACTTTTAACAAAGGAGCCATCACCAACAGTTTTCCGTCTGAGGACTTAAACTCTCGCCTAGTCCATATTGCTAAATACTCTGTACAGGAGTTGCACATGAACATGGAGTCCGAACATATCATATAAGGGTTTGGGAATACACTGGGGTGTGTGACCACATACGCTATAGCTACCACTTCGGCCTGCTGTGCACAAAGTGTTGGGGAGTTTTATGGCTTTTTCTATCCCTGCCTCAGGATTGTAAATCCCACAGCCTGTTTTTCTCTCTCCGTTTGTCATTGAACTAGACCCATCTATATAGATGTCCCTGCCTGTCGGTTGTTCCCCAGCTCGGAATCCCACATCTACATCCCACACGCCACCATTGAACACACGTGAGCTGCACCCGGATAAACCAGGTTCGGGGCTAACTTTGGTTCTCCTAGCCTTTCTACCTTCAGGTCTAACTGAGTAAGCAACAGTGTCCAACGGGCAATCCTGTTACTGCTCACTGTCCCATCTTTCATTCTACCATCCAGTAACATTTGTGTCGGGGTGTGACAATAGAGTCACTGTAGCTAACCCTGTGAGCAATCGAAAATGCTTTGCTGCCCAAAAAGTTGCTAACAGATGTCGCTCGCAATTCGAAAAGCTCTTCTCTAGGTCTGTGAGAACCCGGGAGGCTTAGGCCACCGGTCTCAGCTTGCTGAGTCGCTCCTGGAGTAACACTGCACTCAAACTGTCCCCAGTCGCTGCTACCTCCAGACTGAAGTCCTGGTCCTCATTTATTGCTCCCAATGCTGGTGCTGTCTGTGACACCTCCTTTAACCAGATGAAAGTTTCCTGACAACTTTCACTTCATTCCCACTCTACTCCTTTCCTAAGAAACCTCAACAAAGGAGCTGCCAGGGCTGCATATCCTTCGATAAATTCCCTGCAGTAACCCGTTATTCCCAGGAACCATCTTACTCCAGACACGTCCTTAGGAATGGGTAATTCCTGGACTGCCTTTCTCTTAGCTCCATCTATTGCTCTCTCTCCTGCTCTAATGGTCAAACCTAGAAACTGCACCCCCTTTTGGCCTACTTGAGCTTTCTTGGGATTTACCTTAAAACCTGCTTCTTTCAACAACTGCAGTAATTCACTCAATAATGGTCCGTGATCCTCCGCACTTTCAGAGAATAACAACAGGTCGTCCACATATTGGACCAACCGATCTGGCTGACTAAAACTATTTAGTGCCTCGGCCATACTCTGGTGGAAGATCGAGGGACTATAGTGAAACCCTTGTGGAAGACATGTCCACGTATATTGCTGATCTTTAAAGGTAAAGGCAAATTTATACTGGTCCTCCTGTCTCAGGGGACTGGACCAAAACCCGTTTGAAATGTCCAGCACGGTAAAAGTTGTTGCGGCCGCGGGGATACTCCCGCTCAAATCCACTACCACTGCTACCGTGGGTGCACAGGCTGGAATATTTTTGTTCAGGACTCGGTAATCTACCGTGGCCCTCCATGAGTTATCAGGTTTCTTTACTGGCCATAGGGGTGAGTTTACGTGCGTGGCTATGGTCCTCAACTCAGAATGATCCACCAGGAAATTTATCCCTTTCTGCTTTCCGGGAAAAATTATATTGTTTCTGGGGCCATGTCATCAGATCCCCGTTTATCTTCACCTCTACCCCAGTTACTTTCCCACAATCATGCTTGTTCATTGAAAATGCATCCATATTCTCCCATACATACCCTTGATACCTGGACAGAATGTTATCGACTAATCTTTCTAAGTCATAACTCCCTTTTGGCTTCATCGGGCAGGTGCTGCCTTTGTCTGTACTGACCCTGGGAATCACTACTGTTGTATATGAAACATAGAAACATAGAAAATAGGTGCAGGAATAGGCCATTCGGCCCTTCGAGCCTGCACCACCATTCAATAAGATCATGGCTGATCATTCATCTCAGTACCCCTTTCCTGCTTTCTCTCCATACCCCTTGATCGCTTTAGCTGTAAGGGCCATATCTAACTCCCTCTTGAATATATCCAATGAACTGGCATCAACGACTCTCTGCGGTAGAGAATTCCATAGATTAACAACTCTCTGAGTGAAGAAGTTTATGAATAAAGAGTCTGACTGGATACTGTGAGCTCAAAGTAAAGTGTGACCTTAGTCTTTTATTGCAGGTCTCCAGAGTGCCTCTCCAGCCTGTGAGGTCTCCTTAAGTACCTGTGCTCCCAAGCGATTGTGAAATCCCTTGGGACTCCAGGGGATGAGCTCTCTGGGGGCTGTACAAGGTATATACAAGTTTACATACATAACAACTACGATCTCACCCATCCTATCTGTATCAAATGCCCCTCCATAGACAATTGTTCTTCATATCCACTGTGGCGTGGTGTGCCAACATGTAGTCGGCCCCGAGAATTCCCGAATCGGGCTGTTCCCACTTCATTAAAATGCATTCCCACTTCGTTCTGTTAGGTCCTAACTCTATGGTTAAGGGTTTCGACACTGCCTCAGCCTGCTCATTACCCATAAAACCCGCCAATGTAAATGGGACTCCGCTCGATCAGGGGGAAGTGGTCGGATTCGGTGAGTGGACAATCGTGCTCGAGGCTCCTGTATCTACAAGGCACCTTCGCCTACCTACTTCCACCTTCACATCCACACATGTCCTGCCCCACTCATCACAGATGAGCGGACACAGGTATTCTGGGCTGGGCGCAACGTCAAAGTGGAGGCGCCGATGCCTTGGGTCCCTTTTCTCCCACTGCAGCGTCCAGCTTTCCTCCACCGTGCCCATAACCTGCTGTAATACAGCCACTAAAACCTGTACTGGGTCATCGGCTACCTTCCTTTGGCTTTTTTCTGCCTCAGGCTCCTCGTAACCTGGCTTCCCTCCTCTCAAGAGTCTACAATCCTTGCTCCAGTGTCCTAACTTCCCACAGTTAAAACACCCTCTGGATCAACCCGCATTACCTCGCTCTTGTCTCCATTCTCTCTTTGTCCTAACCTCTCATGCACCTTCCCTTTTAGTTTCTCATCTTCTCCTTGTCTGGACTTAAATGCTACAGTTAATCATCTCAATACCCCTGCCTCAGTATTCTGGAGATCGTCTGGGTCAAACATGCTTCGACCTTTGCTCTGAGCCGTGGCAAACTGTTAGCCATTATGGTTCACAGCCAATGGTTTCTGGGTTCCCCTGTTATGTCTGCCCATATCAGATTTCCTCCAATGGCCCTTAAATAAGTAGGCCACAGTCTGTCTGCAAACGTATCGGGTGATTCGTTTACTTGCTACCCACATTGTTCGCATTGCCAGACACGAGACTCCCAAAGCAAGTGCTCTACTCGGAGCTCCTTCACGGCAAACGAGCCAAAGGTGGGCAGCGGAAATGCTACAAGGACACCCTCAAAGCCTCCCTGATAAAGTGCGACATCCCCAACCACACCTGGGAATCCCTGGCCCAAGACCGCCTTAAGTGGAGGAAGTGCATCCGAGAGGGTGCTGAGCAGCTCGAGTCTCAATGCCGGGAGCATGCAGAAATCAAGCGCAGGCAGCGGAAAGAGCGTGCGGCAAACCAGTCCCACCCACCCCTTCCCTCAACGACTATCTGTCCCACCTGTAACAGAGTCTGTGGCTCTCATATTGGACTGTTCAACCACCAAAGAACTCACTTCAGGAGTGGAAGCAAGTCTTCCTCGATTCTGAGGGACTGCCTATGATGATGACCTAGTCTGTTCTACTTGCCAGAATGGACTACCTTGACTGTACCCGACCGCTGCCAAGATTTCCTCCTTTAAGCCCTGTGTGGTTCCTCCACCTAACTTGGTGGCTGTTTGCAAACTCTGATATAGCTTCCCTTCCAGGGAGAGCAGTGTTAACTTCACTTTCTCCTCCTCGCTGCAGTTATTGATACCCCCTATCTGCTCTGTATTGGCAAAATGACTGGAGGCATCTCCTCCTTGCTTTAATTTTTCCATACCGGTCAACATCTCCTGCAGCTGAAGCGGCGTGTATGGGATCATGTAGTCACTCTGTAATGGTGCCGGACCACCATCTGGTGGGGGTGGGCTGAATTTCTGCTGCCTCAAGGGACACATCGGGTTCAGGGGTCCCGGTACCTCAGGAGCCGGCCGATGCTCGCTATACTCAGGCCCATCGTCTGACTTTTTCCCTTCTGGATCCCAAACTCCTCGCCTCCTCCTGGTGCCATGAGACAAATCATCCCTTTGGCCCCGTCTCACTCTGCCGTTAACTGGCGGATCTTTTCTTTACAAGGTCCGTGATCTGCTCTCGTAACCCTGTTTCTGCGCTACCTGGTATTCTATCTTTAATTTTCTTAGCTGTTCTTCTGCCTCTTTGGCTCTCTCTAAGTGCCTTTCACTTTGTTCGATGTATGTCTGCTGCTGCCTTTTGCACTCGGTCACCTGGCACTGCACATATTCTAGGTGATTACGCATCATTTCTTCCTTAACACCTTGGTCCTGCTTTTCTTTCTCTAAACTGCTTATCTCACCTTTTAATTTCTTACTCTCCTCCTCCAGTTGTGTCTGCTTCTGCAGGCACATGAGCCAAATCGCCTTCTCTTTTGATCCTTTGTGGTTACGACTGACTGTCCACTCTGCCGCTTTTTCCTGTGGCTCCCCAGAGTGTAGCATTTCTCGTGCCCATGCCTCTGCAATGTACATGGACTTCCTACGACTGCACTTAGACGTGGGCTCTACCGCGTTTTGCTGCGGTGAGTTCATTTCCAGTGTCTCTGGCTAAGAAATTTTCCCTGACTACCTTGGATTCCCCTGAGACCACCTCGCATTGACCTGCAGTAACTGTTACTCAGGCTTCTCTCTGTGGCTATCCCAGTCGACCCGAGATTACTCCAACCTGTCCGAGACTGTTTCTCTCCTCTGGCTGCCCTGGCTGCCCTTGAGATTACTCCTGGCCTCCCTGAGATCCCTTCGCAGACTACCCGCGACTACTTCTGGCTTTTCTCTGTGACTACCCCAATCAACCGAGATTACTCCAGTCTATCTGAGACTGTTTCTCTTCTCTGGTTCCCTGGCCGTCCGTGAGATTATCTCTGGCCTCCCTGAGACCCCTTCGCAGACTACCCGCGATTACTTCTCCCGGGGCTACCCTAGTCAGCCAGAGCTCTTTGGCTACGCTAGTCGCCCTTGAGAGTACTTTGATCTCCCTGAGACCCCTTCGCAAACTACCTGCGATTTTCTCGGTGGCTACTCTAGTCAACCTGGGATTACTCCAGCCTACTCAAGACTGTTTCCTTCCTTCTCTGGTTGCCCTAGCCGCCCTTGAGATTTCTTTCTTTCTACGACTACCTTAGCCGACCTGAGACTTAACCAAGCCTCCCTCGGGTTTCTTGGCCTTGATTTGTGTCCGTGATCCTATTCCAAACTCCGAAGTCCTGCCGCGGTCGCCATTTTCTGTAGGGTTTTACACTCTACCTTGATTTGTAGATCTCGGGAATTATAGGAAAGGACTACACATGACGCAAAATTTAGGCTTAACCCAATTGTCAGTTTTATTATGCAAAAATGAACTAAAAACTACAGAACATCTGTGGTAGGGAAAATGTTGGAGTCCATTATTAAAGAAGCAGTAGCAGGACATTTGGAAAAGCAAAATTCGATCAGACAGAGTCAGCATGGATTTATGAAGGGGAAGTCATGTTGACAAATTTGCTGGAATTCTTTGAGGATGTAATGAACAGGGTGGATAAAGGGGAACCAGTGGATGTGGTGTATTTTGACTTTCAGAAGGCATTTGACAAGGTGCCACATAAAAAGTTACTGCACAAGTTAAAAGTTCACGGGGTTGGGGGTAATATATTAGCATGGATAGAGGATTGGCTAACGAACAGACAACAGAGAGTCAGGATAAATGGTTCATTCTCTGGTTGGCAACCAGTAACTAGTGGAGTGCCGCAGGGATCAGTGCTGGGACCTCAACTATTTACAATCTATATAAACGACTTGGAAGAAGGGACTGAGTGTAACATAGCCAAGTTTGCTGACAATACAAAGATGGGAGGAAAAGCAATGTATGAGGAGGACACAAAAAATCTGCAAAAGGACATAGACAGGCTAAGTGAGTGGGCAAAAATTTGGCAGATGGAATATAATGTTAGAAAGTGTGAGGTCATGCACTTTGGCAGAAAAAAAATCAAAGAGCAAGTTATTATTTAAATGGAGAAAGATTGCAAAGTGCTGCAGTACAGCAGGACCTGGGGGTACTTCTGCATGAAACACAAAAGGATAGTATGCAGGTACAGCAAGTGATCAGGAAGGCCATTGGAATCTTGGGCTTTATTGCAAAGGGGATGGAGTATAAAAGCAGGGAAGTCTTGCTACGCAGGGTGTTGGTGAGGCTACACCTGGAATACTGCGTGCAGTTTTGGTTTCCATATTTACAAAAGGATATACTTGCTTTGATGGCAGTTCAGAGAAGGTTCACAAGGTTGATTCCGGAGATGAGGGGTTTGAAATGAGTAAAGGTTGAGTAGGTTGTGCCTCTACTCATTGGAATTCAAAAGAATGAGGGGTGATCTTATCAAAACGTATAAGATTATGAGGGGGCTTGACAAGGTGGATGCAGAGAGGATGTTTCCACTGATAGGGGAGACTAGAATTAGGGGGCATAATCTTAGAATAAGGGGCCACCCATTTAAAACTGAGATGAGGAGGAATTTCTTCTCTCAGAGGGTTGTTAATCTGTGGAATTCACTACCTCAGAGCTATGGAAGCTGGGACATTGAATAAATTTTGTAGATGGTACACACTGCAGCCGCGGTGAGCCAGTGATGGAGGGAGCGAATGTTTAAGGTGGTGGATGGGATGCCAATCCAGCGGGCTACTTTGTCCTAGATGGTGTCGAGCTTCTTGAGTGTTGTTGGAGCCGCACTCATCCAGGCAAATGGAGAGTATTCCATCACACTCCTAACTTGTGCCTTGTAGATGGTGGAGAGGCTTTGCGGAGTCAGAAGTTGAGTCACTGGCTGTAGAATACCCAGTCTCTGACCTGCTCTTGTTGTCACAGTATTTATGTGGCTGGTCCAGTTAAGTTTCTGGTCAATGGTGACCCCAAGATCACCATTGGTGGGGGATTTGGTTGAATGTCAAGGGGAGGTGGTTAGACTTTCGATTGTTGAAGATAGTCATTGCCTGGCATTTGTGTGGCACGAATGTTACTTGCCACATTCAGCCCAAGCGTGAATGTTGTCCAGGTCTTGCTCCAGGTGGGCATGGACTGCTTCGCTATCTGAGGAATTGCGAATGGAACTGAACACTCATTAGCGAACATCCCCATTTCTGACCTGAAGATAGAGGGAAGGTCACTGATGAAGCAGCTGAAGTTATTTGGGTCTAGGACACTGCCCTGAGAAACTCCTGTAGCGATGTTCTGGGCTGCAATGATTTGTCTCCATCAACCACAATCATCTTCATTTGTGCTAGATATGACTCCAGCCAGTGGAGAGTTTTCCCCCTGATTACCATTGACTTCAATTTTACGAGGGCTCCTTGATGCCACACTTGGTCAAATGCTGCATTGATGTCAAGGGCAGTCACTTTCACCTCACCTCTAGAATTCAGGTCTTTTCTTCATGTTTGGACCAAGGCTGCAATGAGGTCTGGAACCAAGTGGTCCTGGCAGAATCCAAACTGAACATCGATGAGCAGGTTATTAGGGAATAAGTGGCACTTAATAGCACTGTCGACGACACCTTCCATCACTTTGTTGATGATTGAAAGTAGACTGATGGGGCGGCAATTGGCCGTATTGGATTGTCCTGCTTTTTGTGGATAGGACATACATGGCAATTTTTCGCTTTCTTGGGTAGATGCCAGTATTGTAGTTGTACTGGAACAGCTTGGTTAGAGGCGCAGATAGTTCTGGAGCACAAGTCTTCAGCGCTATAGCCGAGATGTTATCGGGCTCATAGCCTTTGCTGTATCCAGTGTGCTCAGGCATTTCTTGATATCACGTGGAGTAAATCAAATTGGCCGAAGACTGGCTTCTGTGATGGTGGCGACGTCAGGTGGAGGCCGAGTTGGATCGTCCACTCAGCACTTCTAGCTGAAGATGGTTGCAAACGCTTCAGCCTTGTCTTTGTGTAAGATGTGGAGTTCCTGTCCATGATTTTTGGTAGTGGCTTTTTGTCAACGTTGTTAATTGCTATGTCAACATTTTTCATTCATTTTGTCGTGGTAATTGTCAAGGTGTAGTTGCAGGCTCTTGTCAGTAGGTGGCTCTATGGCATGAGTTTCTGAAGCCTCTCCCCTTTATTGCCATCTTGTGTAATATAAAAGAAAACTTGTATTCAATGCGGTAGGCAACTTACTGATAATATATATTTGTGCATGAGAATTGATTGAAAAATAATTGGTGACCCTACAACAGCCACTGAAGCAAAAAAGAGGGAAAGATGCACATTAAACAATGTTAATTGTCAATAGAGTTACTGACCATGGGTTGGCTGAAATTCCAAATTGCCTGCCATTAGGTGAGTGTCTTGCAGATCGAAAGAGGTAAAACCTAGGAAGGAAGCAGGCCTGGAGCAGCGCTGAGATCGGCATGAAGATTGTCAGTTAGACCTGCTGTTACTTGGGCTGAGGGTGGGTCAATTTAGATGGGGGGGTCCGTGATTACTAATCCATTTGAAAAGGAATCCTTCAACCAAAAGAGTTTGAGAAGCACTGCTCTACACTACCCCATCAAGCACAACCGTGTTAGTTTAAGCATAGGTCAGATGTAGAGTAAAGCTCTCCTACGCTCCCCCATTAAGTGTTGCCAGTGTGGGTTAGATACAGGATAAAATTCCTTATGCTTTGTGCCAATAAACCCAACCCCAGAAGAACACCCATTACTACCTGCACTGTTGACATGTGTATTAAACAGAAAGGCATAGAATGGGAGAAAACATATATAAAATAATGTTCCACCAGTTAAAAATAGTGGGGTTAAAAAAGCTCAATGTTTTATCTTTTGCAAGCTCAACCATATCACAGGGAATTTATCACTTGAAATACATAGCTTAAGCATTTTTCTAATATATATTTAGTGAATATGCAGTGTAGTGACAGAGTATATCACAAAATTCCTTCGTGTCACAAAGATTTGCATTCATATTGTTCCTTTCATATCCTCAGAATGTCTCAAAATGATTTACCCGAGTTACTTTACCCGAGTTACAGCCCGAGTTACTTTAGAAGTATAGTCACAGTTGTTTTGTGGGTAAATGGTCAGCTACTTTGCACACACAAGGTCTCAGAAATGACAAACGAGATCCATTATCAGTTATTTATTTTTGCTGGGTTCATTGAGGGAGAAAAGTTGACCAGGAGAACTCCTTTCTCTTCATCGAATAGTGATCTTTGATGTCCCACTGGCCAGGCAGATTGAACCTCAGTTTAAGTCCCATCTGAATGATGGCACTTCCTGCAATGCAGCACTTCTTCAGTATAGCAATGAACTATCATTTTGGATTATGTGGTTATTGGGTCGCTGGCAAGTGGCGTTACCATGGCTCATAAGATCATTTGTTCTGTTTTCCTCCTTTCCATCCAATTATATTCTCCATTCAGCTGAAACACAACATATCCCTGAAAACAAACTCTTTCAAATCAAAAATGGACCTACACACAACTTGCTCTTCTCCTCTGATAGGTGATTTGCTGCCTGCATGGATACTAACATTTGTTTCATGTGTAAGGAAAGACTTAGAAGAATTTGCAATGATAGAGAATGCAAAAAAAATTATTAAAATATTTTACCTTCTGGTGCCTTTGTTTCAAGCTTGATTCTTTTTTAATAAACATGTAATCTCCCATAATACCCCACTTTATATAAAATAACCCACTTATACGATTTACAACTTCCCTTTGTTCTTTACTTTCCACTTTGAAAGCTGCAAGGTCCAGCTGAGCCCACTTGCTGAGAGAGCAATAACAGTTAAGGGGACTTCCTGCCATAAGGGAACCAGCAATGCCAAAACAGCCATCTGCAGGTACATCATTATTTCCCCAAATGATGCCAGCTAAGAAACAAATAAAGTTTTTAGATTACATGATAAAAGTCAGCAATGTGTTCAAAGAAATCACCACAACAGATTCACTTGTTGTATTCATCTGGGTGGAACCTAAAAGAGATTTTTAACCTTTTCACCTGCACAAATTTCAATCTAAGTTCCCCTTCCCCCACTCCCTTTATGCCTCCATGCCTCTCTCAAAGTGCTTCTATAGTTCCAAGAGTGCCATCAGCCTTCTGGTTCCTCACACAATCTGGGCTGATACTCCAGTGCAATGCTGAGGGAGTGCTGTGCTGTCGGAAGTGCCGTCTTTCGGATAAGACGTTGAACCGAAGTCTGCTCGCTCAGGTGGATGTAAAAGTTCCCATGGTACTATTTAAAAGAAGAGCAATGGAGCTACCTCCGGTCCTGGCTAATATTTATCCCTCAATTAACATAACAAAAACAGATTATCTTGTCATTATCACATTGCTGTTTGGGCAGCTTGCTGTGTGCAAATTGATTGGCATGTTTCCTACATTACAACAGTGACTGCACTTCAAAAGTACTTCATTGGCTGTAAAAGCACTTTGGAACATCCTGAGGTCATGAGAGGTGCTATATAAATGCAAGTCTTTCTTTTCTTTCTCTTTTTTTCTTCTTATGTGACCTCAGATAGCGAGTGTCCCTTCACCTTAGAGAACAACATGACCAATGTTCCCTTTAGGCTACGCGGCTGTGCAGCGCTCTGCAGCTCCCGTGCAGCCAGCTCACTGGCTTTTAAATGCAAAAACTGCGCATACTCGGATTTTTGAATGGGCCACGCCGCCTGTTAAAGGGATCCGCAGCCCAAAGAAATTAGAGGGATCGTTGACCACAATCTAATTAGTGTAGCATAGTGGTTATGTTACTGGACTAGTAATCCAGAGGCCTGGACTCAGGATCCAGAAATGTGAGTTAAAAGCCCACTGTAGCAGCTGGGGAATGTAAATTCAGTTAATTAAATAAAATCTGGAATAAAAAGCTAGTATCAGTAATGGTGACCATGAAACAATCAGATTGTTGTAAAAACCCACCTGGTTCACCAATGTTCTTTGGGGAAGGACATCTGCTGTCCTTACCTGCTCTGGTTTATATGTGATTCCCAACCCACAGCAATGTGGTTGATTCTTAACTGGCCTCTGAAATGGCAGCTCACCACTACCTTCCCAAGGGCAATAAATGCCGGCCTTGCCAGTGACGTACACATCCCATGAACACATTTTTTAAAAAGCCCCTTTCCTTTTCATTGGATACCAATTAAGAGCAGTAACTCAGCTACTGCTCTTTCCCTCCCCTAGTCCTCAGGCAATTGTCTTAGCCCCCATTGTCACCCTGCCAGAGATTAGCAACTATGAGTTGGAAAGAATACAAGCCAATCATTTCTGTTGCTGAGTATTTGCAGTCCTTTCTCATTGCTTGCTCAATTAAAGTGTTACTTAGAACGAGAGGGCTTAAACCACTGAAATGACCAAGAGTAATGTGTTGGGGCAGAGAATGCTGAGATGTAGCTTGGTGGAGCCCAATCCTCGCATGGTGACTTCCAGACCTCAGTTATGCTCCTCTGGAGTGCACTGAGCAGGGACTCCTCACAGGGAGGGAGAGAGAGAAGAAAAGATGGAGCTGAAGGGTAAGAAATAGTCACTCAACCTATCAAAGCTCATTTCTTATTCCAAACATTTATCACTGTTTGAGTAAAGAAATTCTTCCTAATATTGGTTTTAAGTTTCCTTTTCACTAATTTAATGTTCTTTGGGCCCATTTCAGCTTAACTGACCAGTTATCTCGTTGCTATTTGTGGGACAGGTGGGGCAAACATTGGTTGAAGGAAAGGGTGGGTGGGAAGCCTGGGTTGACGCATGCTCCTTCTACTGTCCACACTTGCTTTCTACTTGTTCTTGGCGATGTGACTCGAGGTGCGCTGCACCCGCCCAGATGCTTTTCCTCCACTTTGGGCGGTCGAGGGCCAGGGATTCCCAGGAGTCGGTGGGGATGTTGCACTTTATTAAGGAGGCTTTGAGGGTGTCCTTAAAGCATTTCCTCTGCCCACCTGGGGATCGTTTGCCCTGTCGCAGCTCCACGTAGAGCGCTTGCTCTGGGAGTCTCGTGTTGGGCATGCGGACAATGTGGCCCGCGCAGCGAAGCTGATCGAGCAACTCCGAGAGACTGCCTATGATGATGATGGGGATGATTTGTTGGACATTGTTGGCGTAGAATGGGTTCTACATTTGCTTACATAACAACAGTCACTACATTCCAAAAGTAATTAATGAGGAGATAAGATGTTTCACACATGGAAGTATTTCTTTTATTTCCCCAGCTTAATTAAAATACAAATATTGCCAACTCTGGTTGAACGTATTCATGGAGGCTTCATCACATGACCGCCCGCCTCCAGCAGCCTCGCCCACACACTCCCACCACTGGTCACCCAATACGTCCATCTCGTGGGGCCCCGCCTTCCCATGTTAATTGGGAAGTGAACAGATTCTTCATTACCTGATTGGATGATTATTGACTGTCAGTCAAACAAACAGCCTTTTTTCCTCATCTCACAATATTTTTATAACTAGCAAACAAAAGTGTTCAAAGAAAATCATTTTTTTTAAATGCTCCGATGAATTTTCTCCTTGGTTTCTCACAGCAGTGCCCTGGAGATTAATCCTTAATTACTGGAGACTCCAGGACAACCCTTGAGGGTTGCCAACCATATTTCAGACCCTAAATGTAGCTGAACAAGATGGCCGTCTTAACCCCAGTGTATGTTCCACATCCTGGGATCAATGGTGTCGGTTTCTGTCTATAGATACAGCAATTCTTGGATGACTTCTTCCCAACGCAGATACTCCAGGCTGTATAAATGCTACCCCAGTCCCCCCAGGCAACACTCTCTGATCACGACCAAGTATATACAGGCGTAAACCTGTCCGTATCCTTGTATAAAATATACGAGTTCAAATACAGCCCCAGTCGATGGAACAACGATCTCCACTCTCGGCTGGTGAGAAGAGTCCTATATGAAATGAGTTTGGTTCACTGTCAACTTATTCCTGGTAGGCACAGGGCAAGACCATAAGAAGGTCCATAACTTGAAGCCAATTGATAATCTGACATAGAAAGGTCATAAGGATGGTTGGTGAATGATAAAGTTCATAGTGGGGCTGCTCTTCAGAGATTAAGGCTAAAGCAGAGTAGAGGGTGCTTTCCTCTATCTTGTACTATACCACTTCTGGTAGTACTTGATGCAGACATTGGCTGCCCTATGTGGAAAAAAGTGAGATCTCTTGCTTTAAACAGCACAAAAATTCAAGAATAACTAATAAAAAATTTGGGGGTTTCGGAGCGGGGGGGGGGGGGGGAATAATATGGCTGGCAAAAGTACTTGGAAATGTTTGTCCTTTTAAGGGGTAAGGGTTTTCATAAAAATCCATTTGGCAAGTCTTTTACGTGGGGCAGAGAAAAGACCCAGAGAAACCTTGTGTCACTATGGCGTGACACATTTCAGCAGAGTATAGTTACTTTGTTAAGTGTCAGTTTACTAACAAAAGGCTCCTTGCAAACACTTTCTCATGAAGCCAAGGTCCCTTTAAGTCAGCTGCCTACAGGGGACTGCAGGTTTCAGCAGTTGTACAATCACACACATTCTTCCTTACTCAGTACCAGTTTATATTGGGTTTTAATGATCACAAGAGACAGATTGCCTGGATATATTTCCTGTGCACATTAAGTACTATTAAATCGTTACTTTACCACCGCGCAAACCCTTTGCTTGTTCCACGGTGTGTATCCTGTTTCTATAGCGTCACCTGCTGGGATTTTGTGAGCACCACATCAACAAAAACTCAAATCAAAAATAACAAAGCATTGCTTCACACACAGTATGCAATGAGGAAAGGCTCCTCAATCTGCCTAATGCATTCCCTGCACAGGACATGTGTGAGCCCCCCTATCCAACCTGATCAATTGGTTAAAGGATCCAACCAATCACTGGCAAGGCTCCAATAACATAAGATTTCTGGAAATGTCTCCTTAATAAAACAAAAAACTGGGCTTTAGTAATATAGTGGAACAGGATTAGGTCATTCAGCTCCATCATTCAAGTAGATCATGGCTGATGTGTACCTCAATATCACTTATCCATCTCTGCTCCATCTCCCTTGATATGTTTACTTAACAAAAATCTATGGGCTAAAATTCGATTGACATCAAAAACGGGTGCGGGGATTGTGATGCAGGATCAATCTGCACCTGTTCAAAGTAACGCAGACGGTTCGCAAACTTCATGCTCCCTGCTAATTAGAATGATTGTGGCGTATAGCCCAGCAATGAATGCATTGTTGAGTGTCTGCATACTCAACAGGAGGCCAAAGTTCGTGCAAGGCTAGTACAAATTAAAGCTAGCCTGCATTTCTTAAAGCCAGCCTGCATCTCTTAAAGGGGAGGTGCATTCTGGCTGCAGCAGGTGATTCGACTTGCTGGGGAACAGAGTCTGAGCAGGAAGAACTACAATGGCACAATAGGGAAGAGAACATTCTCCAAGGCCTTGGTGCAGGAGGTGGACAGGAGGAGAGAGGTCCTGTTTCCACAGGGTGCCAGGAGGCCCTCCATGCAAATGAGGAAAGGCAATGGGAGCAGATAGTCGTCATAGTCAATGCAAGCAGTCTCGCCCCGAGGATCTGGATGCAGTGCTGCAAAAAATTAAATGACATCACACATGTGGTCAAGGTCAGCGAATTTACCTTCAAATGCCATATCCTACAATCTGCACCACTAGCCTCACACACTGTTCAATGCGCCACACCCGTACTACTCACCTACCAACAATCTCTGTCAATCAGGACTCATACCTAACATTCCTAGCTGCACCTCACCCTCACACACTTAGCACTACTGCAAGCTTCACAGCTTGCACACACTGCCAGCTATTCAACCGTGACTGGTACATCACCCAAACACATTGCACCACATTTACTGTCACACTTCCCACTCTCTTGCAGGACAAGGTAAAGCACAACGGGAGACAGCAGAGACTACCTGCGGGGAGACAGGTGTGCCTGCATCCCCTTACCCTAATGGAGGAGACAGCGCTGGAGGTTATTGGTCCAGCCATTGCTGAGCCCGTGGCCAGCGGCATGGGCAAAACGCTGCAAGATGATGGTATCCTCATACCTAATCCTCCTTCTTACATCCCACTTCATCCTCATCCCACAATCTCTTCTGATTTATAAGCTGCAGATAGTGTAAGCATGCACTTCTGGCTTTTCCTCCCTTCACGCAGCACTACCCTACCTTTGTGCCTTTCTCCTTTCTGAAAGCCAAGCACTCCAACCTGGAGGAGCAGGAACTGCAAGAGGAAGAAGGCAGTGATGCTGAAGACACACCACCGTCACTTGATTTCACAGTCGAAGCCACCAGCTCGGATACTAACACTGCACGTCATTTAGAGGGTAGCTTAGAGAAGGGATCTGCACGTGGTGAAATACCGGGCACAAGTGGCCTGCAGCCAGGGCAGGGAGCAAGGGTAGCATAGGTGTCAGTTCACCGGAGGGCAAGGTAGCACACGAGTTCCACCGCAGAGGACTCAGATGAGCACTTCAATGGGACAGCCTACAGAAGTACGCTGATGGGTATGAGCAATGAAATATTTGGTGCATTGGCAGGCCTGCCAGAAAGCCTGAGTGCAATGTCAAGTAGCATGGAGGAGTCTGGCACAACGTTGCACAGGGCTTTGGGCAGAGCTTGGAGCCCATCCTTTACAGCATGGTGTAAGAAATTGTGAATTGGAAGAAATAACTTGAGACCAAGATGTCTCTTCAGACTGGTGTTAGAATTGAAGGATTCATTCCATGGTAAAATAGCTAAAGTGACTTGAACAGCATGAACATAAATAACTGAAAACAGGCAGCTCCAAATATCAGAGGCATGTCTGCCTCCAACCTTGGGAGGATAAATGTGAAGAGTGGGTTTCATCCAAGAGTTGAGACAAAGCTTAAATGATCCTGCCAATATCCTACACCAGGCCCACCCTTAAAAAGAGAATAAAAGAAAGACCCATAAGGCATTTCAGGGCAGACGGTGAAGATAAGAACTGTTTGTACCACCAGCCGTCTGTCAGATCGGGACTAATAATAGCTATTTGTCATGGTCATATGTCTACTAAGTCTATCCTGATTGTGTGTTGTGTTTGACTATATTTGAACTATCAGTCCCTTAATAAATTATCTTATAACTCCTAAGACCCTTTGGGTATCTGTGATCCTGAATCTTAAGTGGAAGGGGTGGGCAGATCCATTCACGCACTTGTGGATCCAACCATGATGCAGCCTCTAATGGCTGATGTCTTAGCTAACATTGTAGCACAAGCAGGAGCCACCCAACATCTGAGTACAGTGGAACCTCGGACTGCAGTCATGTTAGCTCAACTTGTTGCCACACAAGTGCAGACTGCTGCCATCATGGCTGCAGTTACCAATGTTGAAAGGAGCTTGCAGATGTCATGACAGTCCAGGAATTGTCCTTCAACAGATTACTAGAATGGCTGAGACACCGTCCCGGGGGAATGGCAGTAGCTCCATGGAGGACGAACCTGATGACAGCATTCGTACTCCCACCACGGCGACTCCACCAGTGCCCTTGTTGTTGCCTGTCAGCCAGCCAGTCCAGACTGCTGCCGCCAATGCCAAGATGGTGAAGTCCGAAGCTGGGCCTACTTGGCCCAGAGCTGCTCGAGGTCATCCTGCAAGGCCATCTGTAGTCTCCTCCACTGAAAGTCGGCAGCCTTCCACCAGCCATGCTGCAGCCACTGGGGTAGGCAAAGGCACATGGAACATAGGCACTAATGGAATGCACAACCATGATTAGTTGACTTTTGTATGAAATATTGGAAAGGTTTGATTTATAAATTTAGTTTGGAATGTGTTATGTATTTAACCCTTTGTAACTTGCATTAGACCTGACCACCAGAGGGCCCACCTGTTGGAGTCCCAAGGGATCCCAGCATCCCTTGGGAGCACAGTATATAAGCAGGCCACCCACGAGGTACCTGCACTCTGGAACCATAATAAAGGAGCTAAGGTCACACTTGCTCATTACACACAGTACTCAGTCTCACCATTTATTATGAGTGTAACAATTGGCGAAGAGGTAATGAACAACCGCGCGAAAATGCAAAGAACAGTCGGCATCCTGGAGAAGTTCTCAGAAGGGGATGATTGGGAGGCCTTCGTGGAGACACTCGACCAATACTTTGTGGCAAACGAGCTGAAAGGGGACAAGAATGTCACCAAACGAAAGGTGATCCTCCTAACTGTCTGTGGGACACAACCTATGGCCTCATGAAGAATCTCCTGGCCCCGGCAAAACCAACAGAGAAATCCTACGAAGAATTGTGTACGCTGGTCCGGGAGCACCTAAATCCTAAAGAAAGCGTTTTGATGGCAAGGTATCAGTTCTACACGTGTCAACGATTGGAGGGCCAGGAAGTGGCGAGCTACGTCGCCGAACTAAGGCGCCTCGAAGGACATTGTGAGTTTGAGGGATTCCTCGAACAACTGCTCAGAGACTTTTTTGTACTGGGCATCAGACATGAGACAATCCTTCGCAAACTGTTGACTGTAGAAACTCCGAATCTGAGTAAAGCCATAACGATAGCCCAGGCATTTATGTACACCAGTAACAACACCAAGCAGATTTCACAGAACAAAGAAGTTTCGGCCAGTACTGTGCATAAAGTAATGTCAGTTTTGAGCAGAAATGTACATGGCAGAACGTACATGCCGACTGCTGTGGCCTGACCTCAATTGACCCAGAGTCTGCCATCATCTGTTAATGCGAGGCAGTTAAGTTGGCGCTGCGGAGGTGATCATCGGCCCCATCAATGTCGCTTCAAGCACTATGCGTACAATGGTTGCAGAACAATGGGACACCTCCAGCGAATGTGCAGACAAGCTGCAAACCCTGCAAACCACCACGTTGCAGAGGAAGATCGATCCACAGTGGATCAGACTGAATTGGAAACTCGTACGGAGGAGACAGAAGTGTACGGGGTACACACGTTCACGACGAAATGCCCAGCAATAATGTTGAAAGTGGAACTCAACAGCATTCCAGTGTCTATGGAGCTGAACACGAGGGCAAGCCAATCCATA
Organism: Pristiophorus japonicus; assembly: GCF_044704955.1. Taxonomy (NCBI): domain Eukaryota; kingdom Metazoa; phylum Chordata; class Chondrichthyes; family Pristiophoridae; genus Pristiophorus; species Pristiophorus japonicus. The sequence continues at coordinate 178,304,523 of NC_091979.1, read as the reverse complement.
ATGAGTAAAAAGGCCTTCGACAGGCTGTGGGGAAAGAAGGCACACAGGCCCAAGCTCAGCCCTATTCACACTAAACTAAGGACTACACAAAGGAACTAATCCCTGTAATTGGCAGTGCAGAAGTCAAAGTCTCCTATGATGGAGCAGTACACAAACTCCCGCTGTGGATTGTGTCAGGGGATGGCCCCACGTTGCTTGGCAGAAGCTGGCTGGGGAAAATCCGCTGGAACTGGAACGACATCCGAGCGCTTTCGTCCGTCGACGACGCCTCATGTACCCAAGTTCTAAGCAAGTTCCCGTTGCTATTCGAGCCAGGCATTGGAAGCTTCTCGGGGGCAAAAGTGCAGATCCATTTGATTCCCAGTACACGACCCATCCACCACAAGGTTCGGGCGGTACCGTACATGATGCATGAAAAAGTGTAAATTGAAGCTGCAACGTGAAGGCATCATCGCGCAGGTGGAATTCAACAACTGGACCAGTCCGATTGTCCCAGACTCAAGGAGGACGGTACGATTAGAATTTGTGGGAACTATAAAGTAACAATTAAATGTTTTTCGCTGCAGGACCAGTACCCACTACCCAAGGCAGACGACCTATTCGTGGCCCTGGCTAGAGGGAAGATGTTCACCAAGCTGGACCTGACCTCAGCCTACATAATGCAGGAGCTTGTGGAGTCTTCGAAAGGCCTCACCTGCATCAACACGCACGAAGGTCTGTTTAGCTACAACCGATGCCCGTTTGAGATTCAGTCGGCCGCGGCAATCTTCCAGCGGAACATGGAAAGCCTGCTAAAATCGGTTCCTTACACAGTGGTTTTCCAGGATGACATATTGGTTACAGGTTGGGACACCATGGAACACTTGAAGAATCTGGAGGAGGTTCTTAGTCGGTTGGATCGCGTGGGGCTCAGGTTGAAACGCTCAAAGTATGTTTTCCTGGCACAGGACGTCGAATTCTTAGGAAGGAGAATTGCAGCAGACGGCATCAGACCCACCGACGTGAAGTCGGAGGCCATCAACAACGCGCCGCGACCATAGAACGTGACGGAGCTGCGGTTGTTCCTGTGACTCCTTAACTATTTTGGTTATTTCCTACCTGGGTTAAGCACCTTGCTAGAACCCTTCCATGCGCTACTGCGCAAGGGAGACAACGGGGTATGGGGGAATTCACAAGAGGCTGCCTTTAAGAAAGCCAGAAATGTATTGTGTTCTAACAAAATGCTTGTCCTGTGTAATCCATGAAAACGATTAGTGTTAGCTTGCGATGTGTCATCATACGGGGTCAGGTGTGTGTTACAACAGGCTAATGATTCGGGGATTTTGCAACCGGTTGCGTATGCATCCAGGAGTTTGTCCGAAAGGGCCTACAGCATAGTTGAAAAAGAGGCTCTGGCTTACGTTTACGGGATAAAAAAAATGCAACCAGTACTTATTGGGCCTCAAGTTCGAGCTTGAAACTGACCACAAGCCACTCATATCGCTGTTCTCTGAGAGCAAAGGGATTAATACCAATGCCTCTGCCCGCATCCAAAGATGGGTGCTCACTCTGTCGGCATACAACTATGTAATCCGCCACAGACCAGGCACAGAGAACTGCGCAGATGCTCTCAGTTGGCTACCATTGCCCACCACCGGGATGGAAATGGCACAGCTAGCGGACTTGCTCTTTGAGAATGAGAAGTCCCCCATTATGGCCCACAGATTAGGACCTGGACCAGCCAAGATCCTTTACTGTCCTTGGTAAAAAACTGTGTCCTCCATGGGAGCTGGTCCAGTGTCCCAGTGGAGATGCAGGAAGCGATTAAGCCGTTCCACAGACACAAAGATGAGTTGTCCCTGCAGGCGGACTGTCTTTTGTGGGGCAATCACGTGGTCTTGCCCAAGAAAGGCAGAGAAACATTTATTTGCGAACTGCACAACACCCACCCAGACATCGTAATGATGAAAGCCATAGCCAGATCTCACGTGTGGTGGCCTGGCATCGATTCAGATTTAGAGTCATGCGTGCACCAGTGCAATACCTGCTCTCAGTTGAGCAACGCATCCAGAGAGGTACCGCTAAGCTTGTGGTCGTGTCCATCCAAACCGTGGTCGAGGATCCATGTAGATTATGCGGGCCCATTCCTAGGCAAAATGTTTTTGGTTGTCGTGGATGCTTACTCAAAAAATGGATTGAATGTACAATAATATCTGTAAGCACATCCATGGCCACCATTGAAAGCCTACGAGACATGTTTGCCATGCACGGCTTGCCTGATGTCTAGTCAGCGACAATGGGCCATACTTCACCAGTGCTGAATTCAAGGAATTCATGACTCACAATGGGATCAAACATGTCAGATCTGCGCCGCGTAAGCCTGCATCCAATGGCCAGGCAGAACGTGCAGTTCAGACCATCAAGCAAAGCTTGAAACGTGTGTGGGAAGGCTTCCTGCAGACCCGGTTGTCCCGAGTGCTGCTCAGCTACCGCACCAGACCCCACTCATTCACTGGGATTCCCCCAGTTGAGCTGCTCATGAAAGGGGTGCTTAAAACAAGGCTCTCTAGTGTCCACCCTGATCTCCATGATCACGTGGAGGGCAAACAGCATCAACAAAGTATGTACCATGACCGCGCAAATTTGTCACCCGATATTGAGATCAATGATCCTGTGTTTGAGATCAATGATCCGGTGCTCAATTATGGACATGGTCCCAATGGCTCGTTGGCATGGTCACAGCCAAAAAGGGGAGTAGGGTGTAACAGATCAAATTGACCAATGGACAAACGCACAGAAAACATTTGGACTAAATCAAATTGCGGTTCACCAACAGCTACGAACAACCTGAAGAGGAGACCACCAACTTTGACCTTCCAACACACACACAAGTGACAACTGACATCACAGTTGACCACGAAACCGAACTCATCATCCCCAGCAGCCCGGCAAGGCCGGCTGCCCAACAGCCCAGTGAAGAACTGACGAACCACACAAACCAGCATTTGTACCGAGACAATCGACAAGGGAGCGCAAAGCCCAGGATCGTCTCACCTTGTAAATAAGTGTATTGTTGACTTCATGGGGGAGTGATGTTATGTATTTAACCCTTTGTAACTTGCATTACATCTGACCACCAGAGGGCCTACCTGTTGGAGTCCCAAGGGATCCCAGCATCCCTTGGGAGCACAGTATATAAGCAGGCCACCCACGAGGTACCTGCATTCTGGAACCTTAATAAAGGAACTAAGGTGACACTTGCTCATTACACACAGTACTCAGTCTCACCATTTATTATGAGTGTAACAGAGTGCTTGTTTTGCGATGGCTTTTATTTCAGCATTGTGCCTAAAAGGACGCTGTGATGATCATTAAGAGAGGGAAGGTAAGCTGTGGGACTGCTGGTGAATGGGGAATTCGGGTTGCGTTCACTGGTACTGCAGTCGGGTGAGTTTATCGCGGACAAGCCGACAGAAAGCTGTGTTAGTCATTTCTGCCTTCATCTCCGTGTCCTCCTGCTGCCTCTCTAGCAGCTTGTCCTGCTCTGTGTCGCCTTTGCTCATTCTCTGTGTCATGCTGCAAACCAAGGGACAGACAAACTACTGCAACTGGTCTGAGCAGAAGCCTTGCAAGTCAATACCAAGTCCTTCAACAAATACCACACCACTCTTTGTAGACTTTAGACAACTTCAAATAACTGCAGAAACCACCATACATGGCTACAAACTCAGCAACAGCCAGTAGAAATCTATCAGCAACTAATCTGTAAATAGTTAATGAACCCTTTAAATATTGCTGGTGGGAGTCCTTCCTGCTGCTGAATGCAAGTTCAGCTGTGGAAAGTTAAGATAGGGGGTTAGCTCCAGTGTTGAGGTTGAAAATGGCAGCGCAGGCAACAAATCAGTGATGCATGCTGATTGACGTCACGATCTGCCCACTCTGCATACTTCCGCGCATGCTCCCAAAATGGCATCCAGCACAACCCATACCAGATGTGTACGTGCATTCCTCAGATGCAATTTTGATCACACAACGGCACCCATGGCGCCAAAAAACCAGGCACTATGGAGCCATTTTCTAGCCCATATCTCTCTCTGTCTTGAAAGCTTCAATTGACCCAGCATCCACAACCTTTTGGGAAGAAAGTTCCAGATTTCTGTTACATTTTGTGTGAGGAAGTGCTTCCTGATTTGTCTCCTAAACAGCCTAGCTCTAACGTTATGGGTATGTCCTCATATTCTTGATTCCCCCCCAGAGAAAATAATTTCTCTCTATCTATCCTATAGAATTCTTGTAACATTTTAAACACCTTGATCAGATCATCACTCAATCTATTATACTCCAAGGGATACAAGCCAGGTTTATGCAACCGGTCTTCATAATTGAATCCTCTTGGCCCTGGTATCATTCTGGTGAATCTGCACTGCACCCCCTCCAAGACTAACATACCCTTCCTGAGATGCGGTGCCCAAAACTGAAGGCAGTACTCCAGGTGGGGTCTGACCAAGGCTCTATACAACTGAAGCATCACTTCCTCCAACTTCCTCTATTAGCCTTTTCGATTTCTTTTTGTACCTGTCTACTGGCTTTTAATGATTTGTATGCTTGGATTCACAAATCTCGCTGCTCCTCTACAGTTCCTAATATCTTACTATTTAAAACATACTCCAATTTATCTTTCTTAGGTCCAAAGTAGATGACTTCACACTTGCCTACATTGAACTCCATCTGCCATAGCCTTACCCATTCACTTAATCTATCAATGTCACTTTGCAACTTCCTGCTCCTATCTGCACTACTTACTGTCCCTCCTAGCTTAAGTGTCTATTTCTTCATCCAAGTTGTTAATAAATATGGTGAAATGCTGACCTCAAAAAATTCAACTAGATTAGTCAGACATGACCTACCCTTAACAAAGCCATGTTGGCTGTCTCTGATCAGCTCATATTTATTCAAGTGCTTAGTTATACATTCCTTATTGGCATAAAAACACAAAAGGAAAAGTGGCCCAACCATGGCTAACAAAATAAATTAAGGATAGTATTAGATCCAAAGGGGAGTTATACAAAGTTGCCAGAAAAAGTAGCAGTTTAGAATTCAGCAAAAAAGAACCAAGAGATTGATTAAGAGGGGAAAAATAGAGTATGAGAGTAAACTTGCAAGGAACATAAAAAATGACTGCAAAAGTTTCTACAAGTACGTAAAAAGAAAAAAATTAGTGAAGACAAATTTACAGACAGAAACGGGATAATTTGTAATAGGGAACAAGGAAATGGCAGAACAATTAAATAAATACTTCAGTTCTGCCTTCACAGAAGAGGACACAAATAACGTCCCAGAAATGCTTTGGAACCAAGGGTCTAGTGAGCAAGAGGAATTAAAGGAAATGATTATTAGTAAGAAAATACTGCTGGAGAAACTAATGGGACTGAAGGCCGATAAATCCCCAGGACCTGATGATCTACATCCCAGAGTACTAAAAGAGGTAGCCATGGAAATAATAGAAGCATTGGTTGTCATCTTCCAAAATTCTATAGATTATGGAGCAGTTCCTGCAAATTGGAGGGTGGCAAATGTAACCCCACTATTTAAAAAAGGAGGGAGAGAGAAAACAGGGAACTGCAGACCGATTAGCCTGACATCAGTAGTGGGGAAAATGCTAGAGTCGATTATAAAGGATTTGATAACGGCACACTTAAATAATATCAATGGGATTAAACAAAGTCAACATGGATTTATGAAAGGAAAATCATGTTTGACAAACCTACTGGAGTTTTTTGAGGATGTAACTGATAGAATAGATAATGGAGAACCAGTTGATATCGTGTGTTTGGATTTTCAGAAGACCTTTGATAAAGTCCCACATAAGAGGTTAGTGTGCAAAATTAAAGCACATAGGATTGGGGGTAGTGTATTAGCATGGATTGAAAGTTGGTTAACTGACAGGAAACAGAGTAGGAATGAGCGGGTCTTTTTCAGGGTGGCAGGCAGTGACTAGTGAGATACCACAGGGATCAGTGCTTGGGCCCCAGCTATTCACAATATATATAAATGATTTGGATGAGAGAACCAAATGTAATATTTCCAAGTTTGCTAACGACGCAAAACTAGGTGGGATTGTGAGTTGTGAGGAGGATGCAAAGATGCTACAAGGCGATTTAGATAGGTTGAGTGAGCGGGCAAACACATGGCAGATGCAGTAAAACGTGGATAAATGTGAAGTTATCCACTTTGCTGGTAAAAACATAAGGACAAAGTATTATTTAAATGGTGATGGCTTAGGAAGTGTCGATGTACAAATGGACCTGGGTGTCCTTGTACACCAGTCATTGAAAGCAAATATGCAGGTGCAGCAATCAGTTAGGTAGGCAAATGGTATGTTGGCCTTCATTGCAAGAGGATTTGAGTACAGGAGCAAGGATGTCTTATTACAGTTATACAGGGCCTTGGTGAGACCACACCTGGAGTATTGTGTGCAGTTTTGGTCTCCTTACCTAAGAAAGGATATACTTGCCATAGAGGGAGTGCAGCGACGGTTCACCAGACTGATTCCTGGGATGGCAGAGGAGAGATTGGGTCAACTCGGCCTGCATTCACTAGAGTTTAGAAGAATGAGAGAGGATCTCATTGAAACGTATAAAATTCTGACTGGCTTAGATAGACTGGATGTGGGGAAGATGTTTCTCCTGGCTGGAAAGTCTAGAACAAGGGGTCACAGTCTCAGGATACAGGATAGGAAATTTAGGATTGAGCTGAGGAGAAATTTTTTCACTCAGAGAGTGGTGAACCTGTGGAATTCTCTACCACAGAAGGCTGTGGAGGCCAAGTCACTGAATATATTTGAGAAGGAGATAGTTAGATTTCTAGAAACAAAAGACATCAAGGGGTATGTGGAAAAAGCGGGAATATGGTGATCATATTGAATGGCGGTGCAGACTCGAAGGGCCAAATGGCCTACTACTGCTCCTATTTTCTATGTTTCTATGAGCCTAACAATATAACTTAACTATCCAACTTAAATCAATGGCATTTCACAGATGACAATGACATTCTCGGCAGCTGAGGAACTGATGTGTTCCTTAGTGAATTTGATTACCTATATCTATTGTTATCCATTATTGTTCTTAATGAGGTTTATCCAGTCCTTTTGTTTTTAGAGAAAAAGAGGGCATCTAGTGGTGCGACATTAATGTAAGTAATCACACGTGAGATGCTCATACGGGAGCAAAGACATTCAATGTGCATTACCTCACGTTTGGCCACGTGGTAAAGATGAATTAACAGAAAAATATCAATGCTAGAACTCCGAAGTAAAAACAGAAAAGTAGAACAGGTAAATCAGCATCTGAAGGAGAAACAAAGGTTAATATTTGCAGTGTGCCCCTTCATTAGAACTCCACACATCACTTTCACAAAACAGCCTCAGATCATCAACAAAAAGAAGCACTGGAATGCCCAAATCATCTACATTTCTTCAATTAATGTCAGGCCTTAAAACAAACAGAAATACAGTAAAGGAATTTGCCTGATGGGTTCCCCAGATGTTACAATGCTTAATATACCACATTATGGCTGCCCTATTGAAGTTAAGAACCTCAAAACAATAATTACTGACATAACCAGAGTCACTGGACTTCTGAAAAAATTCACTGAATGTAAGCACTTTGAACTGTGAAAGGCCCCAATATAAATGGGAGTATTATTTAGACCACCATCCCACACCTTTCTGTTGATTAACAATGAAAGCACAGATGGTGAGCGGAAAAGCATCGAAAAAGGGGATGTGACTTCTTTCCCATGCTTTTAGATGCTATCAGTTTTCACTGGGAGCACTTATGCCTCTTAAGACTAACCATTAACTTAAAAAAAATGATGTCCCTGCCATCTTTGAAAAAAACAGAAAGGTTTATAATCAGTTCCCTGGTGAAAAATACAAAATGAAAGGTTATTAAAACAAAGGATGCAGTAACCCCATTTCAATTTCATGCGACGAATAGAGGCCAATTTCAAGCAGCATCGACAAAGGCAGCATTCTCTCTCCGCTGGAGGTGGTGCATGGCACAGAGAAACTGAGGGAATGTATGAAAAGAAAATACTGAGAAAGAGATAGAGAGAAGTGAGAGAAAGAAAGAGGAAAATAGAAAAGGGAGAGGAAATGAGATAAAGGAAAGAGAGATTACGCCAAATAAAAATATTAATTTCACTTCATTAAAATTCATTTGAAAATGAGTGTCCGTATATATAAATACTTTTTTCTTAGTATTACCAAAGACAAATTGTTTAATATTTCAGGTCAACAACTTACAATGCATCTTGTATTGCAGGACTTATTTGACTGTAAGATATTTTCAATATATTGCCAGTGTGTGACTCAGGAGTCAAATGCAAGAGAGTCATCAAATCACTGCAAGCAGGGACAAGATTGAAAAGTGCCATCAATACTATAAGGCATTACCATCAATGCTGTCCCTGTAAGCACAATCAACAATGACCGAGCAATGCTATCTTAAATATCCTGAAGCACACTGTCGACTTTTTCAAAACTGTTGCCTGAGCACGAGAGCAAATCCTGAGTAACAGCCCAAACTATAACCGTCATCTCTGCAGCATTAAAAAAAGGTCAGTGTCTGTGTAAATATTTCTTGAATGACATATCCTAAGTCATCTCACCACAGGGATCTATATTCATTAGCAGCTGCATGAGCCATGTTTAATACCGATAAATAAGATCTGTCTATCCACAAAACAGCTAAAGCATAAATAGCAACTGTTACTAAGGCAGAAACCAATAAAGCTCAGTAGAATGTTGGGATAGTAACGCAATATGTAATGTTCCATAATAGATATCATCATTGACCTCTGGGATAATCGTACATTTTCTTACATACTTGGCAAAGTATAGGAGTACTGGGTTAAAGCCATAACATTGTGCTTCACAATCTTCCTAATCCAAATACAGATGAACTAGAACTCTTACAAGGGTTTTTTTCCCCTGTATTTTCTATTTTTTATCAAGGTGATGATGTTGGAACTTGGGGGAAAATGTCATTTTTCACGCTCAGCATGAGCATAAAGCATAGGTTAAAGGCAGAATAAAAGCCCCTCTACACTGCCAACTTCAAAACAGCATGCCTTACTGCATGAATGTAACATTTCTTTTTCCCACAACAACAATCTTAGAACCTGTGAACCAACTAATGAAATGCCAGTCTATGAAAAACTGTGGAGTTTTGTGCTGTTGGCCTGTACCATCCAGTTCCATCTTGCTTGTGCTTTCTAAAAAAAAAAGCTCAGTTTACATTCCCAGAGGACAAATCTACATTTCACGTTGCATAAACATTTTTATCCAACAACCACGCCCAACAGAAAAGGTCCAAGCACGTGAGGACATCAGGCCCAGTTGTGGGATAAATATTGTATGCATCATCCATCATCATCATAGGCAGTCCCTCGGAATCAAGGAAAACTTGTTTCCACTCTTAAAATGAGTCCTTAGGTGGCTGAACAGTCAAATACAAGGACCACAGTCCCTGTCACCGATGGGACAGATAGTTGTTGAGGGAAAGGGTGGGTGGAATAGATTTGCCGCACGCTCTTTCCGCTGCCTGCGCTTGATTTCTGCATGCTCTCGGCGATGAGACGCGAGGTGCTCAGCGCCCTCCCGGATCCACTTCCTCCACTTAGGGCGATCTTTGGCCAGGGACTCCCAGTAATACCCTCCTGTATGGCTCAGAGACATGGACCATGTACAATAGACACCTCAAGTCGCTGGAGAAATACCACCAACGATGTCTCCGCAAGATCCTACAAATCCCCTGGGAGGACAGACGCACCAACATTAGCATCCTCGACCAGGCCAACATCCCCAGCATTGAAGCATTGACCACACTTGATCAGCTCCGCTGGGCAGACCACATAGTTCGCATGCCAGACACGATACTCCCAAACAAGCGCTCTACTCCTTCATGACAAATATTGTATGCAATGGGACCCTGACATGTTCTACATTTGTCCCAAGGTTTGCTGGGGATGTAATTAAGTTCAATGAATGGAAGGAACAGGAAGAACTTTTGAAATGTTCCAGTGATAGAATCATAGAAATTTACAGCACGGAAGGAGGCCATTTCAGCCTATCATGTCCGTGCCAGCTGACAAAGAGCTATCCAGCCTAATCCTACTTTCCAGCTCTTGGTCCGTAGCTTTGTAGGTTATGACACTTCAAGTGCACATCCAAGTACTTTTTAAATGTGGTGAGGGTTTCTGCCTCTACCACCCTTTCAGGCAGTGAGTTCCCAACCCCCACCAACTTCTGGATGGAAAAATGGCCCTCAAATCCTCTCTAAACCTCCAACAATTACTTTAAATCTATGCCCCCTGGTTGTTGACCCCTCTGCTAAAGGAAATAGGTCCTTCTTATCCACTCTGTCTAGGCCCCTCATAATTTCATACACTTTAATCAAGTCTTCCTTCAGCCTCCTCTGTTCCAAAGAAAACAAACTTAGTCTATCCAATCATAGCTAAAATTCTCCAGTCCAGGCAACATCCTCCTCTGTACCCTCTCTAATGCAATTACATCGTTCCTGTAATGTGGTGACCAGAACTGCATGCAGTACTCTAGCTGTGGCCTAACTAGTGTTTTATACAGTTCAGGCATAACCTCCATGCCTATGATGTGATCACTTCTGTGCATAGTGAAATGCCACTGTTATGAAATTGTAATGAACTTTGGTCATAGACAACTCGGGTTCTTTCGTCCTGCAAAATGCAGTTTCACAAATAATTGGAAGATTGTCATTCTTATCCATGAAGAGCATAGTTAGAGCAACTGATTTGTCACAGTGTGGGACAACAACAACTTGCATTTACATAGCGCTTTTAATGTAATAAAATGTTTCAAGGCGTTTCACAGGAGTATTATCAAACAAAATTTGACACCGAGCCACATAAGGAGATATTAAGGTAGATAGAGGTAGGTTTTAAGGAGCGCCTTAAAGGAGATCTGGTAATGTCTACACTTAGCAAGTGAGGCACATTTAGATTCCTAGAGTAAATAAATGGCAGAGGCAGCGGAAATGCCAGTTTCCGATTACGGCAACAAGCCACTTGCCGAAAACGTCACTTTTCTCCCTGGGTTTCCTTAACCTTAGCCATAACCTTACTTAATTTGTTTCAATTAGTTCTACATTTCGGCTACTGATAGAATCTTGTACCAATGCATATTTATAAATTGGTGTACAATCCCATTATGAGATCATTTACTGCCTATATAATAGCTTATTTAAGTAATGGGTCTGACATTAAATAATAAACATGAGGAGGGGGTTCTCAGTGGAAGCCGATACAGGAGGGATAATTAAAGAGAAAACCGTTCCAACACACAGCTACAAGCAACTACTTATAGACTAGCATCAGCACAGGTACGAGAAGAGGTGGCCCACATGTTTCTGCAGGTGGGGGAGGGTGCGATTGGGAAGAGGGGTGGTTAATGGTACACACTGTGAGGGTTCTACAAGGAATGAAAAAAAATATCTGAAATAAAAAGCTTTAAGCGCCCCCAATGCACAATAGAAAAAGAGTACAGCCATGGAGATGCATGGTTCCATTCCTGGCCTGGGTGGAGTTTCCTGACCTCAGCTAATGCTGCAACTGGGACCCTACAATCGACCTTAGTGCTCGGAGGCTAGAAAATCAGCCAGTATTCCTGTTCCTGATCATTATCTAGTGACTCATCCCCCCTGCCCATCTAATGAAAAATGCACATGAGGATGTCAGCTGAGAAGGAGATTATTACACTTGGCCGTGAAGCACTGCTGGCAAACACATGATGAATCATAACCAGGTCAAGGCATTGAAAGGCTGCCAAAGCTTGTGAAACTCCACCACAATAAAAGAAAATTTGAACAAAAATTGTTTTGAAAAGAATCTAAAGCTTCATGAATGTTTGAATGTTTGGGGTACGGTAGAATAGCGGTTATGTTACTGGACTAGTAATCCAGAGGCCTGGAGTAATAATCCGGAGACGTGAGTTCAAATCTCACCAGGGCAGCTAGAGAATTTAAATTCAGTTAATTTTTTAAAAATCTGAAATTTAAAAACATGGTACAGGTTGAGCGTCCGAAATCCGGAGTTCCAAAATTCGGAATATTCCGTAATCCGGACACCGGGCCGATCCGTGGCCCAGAAACCGGAAAATGTTCCGAAATCCAGACTCCTCCACCTTGGCAGCCCAACCTCACCGCGACTTCGCCCTGGCCCTCAGTGGCCCAACCTCGCCCTGGCCCAACCTTGTCCCAGCCCGACTTTGCCCTGGCCCTCGGCGGCCCAACCTCGCCCTGGCCCTCAGCGGCCCAACCTCGCCCCGGCCCGACCTCATCCCGGCCCTCGGCGGCCCGACCTCGCCCCGGCCCAACTTCGCCGCGACTTCGCCCGCCCCGACTTCAACGCGACTTCGTCCGCCCCGACTTCTCCCCAGCCCTCGGTGGCCCGACCTCACCCCGGCCCAACTTCGCCGCGACTTCGCCCGCCCCGACTTCAACGCGACTTCGTCCGCCCCGACTTCGCCCCAGCCCTCGGCGGCCCGACCTCGCCCCGGCCCAACTTCGCCGCGACTTCGCCCGCCCCGACTTCAACGCGACTTCGTCCGCCCCGACTTCGCCCCGGCCCTCGGCGGCCCGACCTCGCCCCCGCCCCAACTTCACCCGCCCCGACTTCAACGCGACTTCGTCCGCCCCGACTTCGCCCCAGCCCTCGGCGGCCCGACCTCGCCCCGGCCCAACTTCGCCCCGACTTCACCCGCCCCGACTTCACCCGCCCCGACTTCACCCGCCCTGACTTCGCCCGGCCCGACCTCGCCCCGGCTCTCGGCAGCCTGACCTCACCTCCCCCACCCCCCGATCCCACCTACCTCGGCCCAGGCAAAGATATTCCAAAATCCAGAAATTCCTGGAATCCGAAATGGCCTCGGTCCCGAGGTTTCTGGATTTCGGACGCTCAACCTGTATCAGAAATGGTGACCACGAAACTACCGGATTGTCATAAAAACACATCTGGTTCATTAATGTCCTTTAGGCAAGGAAATCTGCCGTCCTTACTCAGTCTGGCCTATATGTAACTTCAGACCCACAGCAATGTGGTTGACTGTTAACTGCCCTCTGAAATGGTCTAGCAAATCAAACCGCTACGACAAAGTCAGCACTATGGGAGTAACATCACCACATGGATTACAGCGGTTCAAGAAGGCGCTCACCACCTCCTTCTCAAGAGCATTTAGGGATTGGCAATAAATGCTGGCCTTGCCAATGATGCCCACATCCTGTAAACAAATAAATAAAAACAATCACAAATAAAAAATACTAAGAGGCCAATTTTCATTGATAGAAACAGGATTAGGTCATTCAGCCCCTCGAGCCTGTTCCGCCATTCAATTAGATCATGGCTGATCTGAACCTCAACTCCATTTACCCACCTTTAATCCATACCCCTTGACATCCTTATCCAACAAAAGTCTATCTCAATCTTGAACCTTTCAATTGACCCAGCATTCTCAGGCTTTTGATTTAGTTCTCGAGTTTTACTAACCTTTCCATGAAAAAATGCATTCTGATTTCACTTTTAAATGGCCGAGCTCACTTGTTCTGAAGCCCCCCACCAGAGGAAATAGTTTCTCTGTATCTACCATTGAATCCCTTTATCATTTTAAATACCTCATTTATGTCACCCTTCAACCATCTAAATTCAAGGGAATACAAACCAAGAGAGAAAAATTCGGTTGGGGTGTTAACTTTTTTAATTTTGGAAATTTAGCACCAGGTGCAAAGGAGTCTGAACTTTTTCTAAATTGGGCTTTAGCGCCCCAGGAAGGAAGGGGCAGTAAATCAAGTGCTAATAACCTAAGCGGGGCACTGCAGGGTACGATACCACCAGGGCGCTGCTGAATTTCAGGCGACTTGCATTCAGCAATCATCCTTCAATCCTTCACACTGGCTCATTCCAGCTCTTAAAGGGAAGGTTCTGCCAAGCTGCAGATGCTCATTTTCACCATTCCTGCAACAGAATGGGACCTGAGACCAACTGAAAGACCTCATGACTATGGCTGATCCCAATCCAGATCGAAGGGAGAGAGCTCATCACTTCAATGATGCCTGTGTCTGTGCACACTGCACAAACCACCACTTCCCCATCACTCACCCACCTAACATCTGCAACTACTCAAACTCACATTCTCATCTCACGCCTTGCCTACATTCACAGCTATTCAATGATGGCAGGCATATCTCCCAGATGCATAGCTGGACTCTGACTCAGACACATTCCTTTCTTTTGCAGGCCAAGATGGCACACTAGAGGGAATAGCAAAGGACAGGCGGGGGTGAACCTCAGCTCCAGCAGCTCTCAGACCTGGAGGAGCGAGTGCTGTGACTCGTTGGCAGCAGGTGGTGGGTGCCATGGCCATCAGCGATGTCAACCCGGCTGGGGGCAACAACGGTATCTTCATCCCCTCTCCTTCTCTCATCCCACTTCCCCCTAACACCAGAAGGAGCTATCACTTTCCAGCTCCTGATACAGTCTGCATTCGCTGCTCCATTCCTGTGCCCCTGCCCTCACTTTAACGCGAGTCTTGTGGCTTTATGCTTTCAGATAATCAGCCAGCAAATGACCAACCTGTCCCTGAGCCACCCCCATGAGAGTGAAATAGGAGAAAAGGAGGAGGACCCAAGCACAGCGTCACTGCATCTCTCACCCGCAGGCACCAGCAGAAAGCCGATTGAGTGCCTGCCTCCTCTGTCGCTGCTACTACTATTCCTGTTCCTCCTCCTGCTTATCCTCCTTCTCATCCTCCTCCTCCTACTCCTGCTCCTCCTCATCTTCGTCCTCCTCCTCCTGAGGTGGTGGGGCTATGCTTGGTGTCAAGGGCTGTGCCCTCATGATGGCCAAGTTGTGAGAATACAACAGATGATGACGAAAAGGGACATCTGCTCAGCTGAGTACTGGAGGACTCCTCCCGAGTGGTCAAGGCAACAAAACCGTTGCTTGAGCACTCCAATGGTCTGCTCAATGATGTTCCTGGTGACAGCATGGCTCTCATTAAATGAGTGTTGGGGTTGCAGAGGGGAGCCAGATGGAGAGCGGTTAGCCTTTGTCTCTGATCATAAGAACATAACAACTTAAGAATTAGGAGCAGGAGTAGATAATTCGGTCCCTCGAGCCTGCTCCACCATTCAATATAATGGCTGATCTTCTACTTCAACTCCACTTTTCTGCACTGTCCCCATATCCCTTGATTCCCTTAATATCCAAAAATCTATTTATCTATGTTTTGAATATACTCAAAGATTGAACCTCCAAAGCCCTCTGGGGTAGAGAATTCCAAAGATTCACAACCTCTGAGTGAAGAAATTTCTCCTCATCTCAGTGCTAAATGGCTGACCTCTTATTCTGAGACTGTGACCCTTGGTTCTAGACTCCCAAACCAGAGGAAACATCCTCCCTATATCTACCCTGTCAAGCCCTGAAAGAATGTTGTTTGTTTCAATGAGATCACCTCTCATTCTTCTAAACTCTAGAGAATATAGGCCTAGTCTACTCAATGTCTCCTCATAGGACAATCCCCCCAGCCCAGGAATCAGTCTGGTGAATCTTCGTTGCACTCCCGCTATGGCAAGTATATCCTTCCTTACGGAAGTGAGCCAAAATTGTACACAATACTCCAGGTGTGGTCTCACCAGGGCCCTATATAATTGCAATGAGATGTTGTTACTCTTATACTCAAATCCTCTTATAATAAAGGCCATTTGCTTTCTTAATTGCTTGCTGTAACTGCAAGTTAACTTTCAGTGATTTGTGTACAAGGACACCCAGGTCCCTCTGAACACCAACATTTGCCAATCTCTCACCATTTAAAAAAATACTCTGCTTTTCTATTTTTCCGACCAAAGTGGATAGAAACATAGAAACATAGACAATAGGTGCAGGAGTAGGCCATTCGGCCCTTCAAGCTTGCACCACCATCCAATAAGATCATGGCTGATCATTCACCTCAATACCCCTTTCCTGCTTTCTCTCCATACCCCTTGATCCCTTTAGCCGTAAGGGCCATATCTAACTCCGTCTTCAATATATCCAACGAACTGGCATCAACAACTCTCTGTGGTAGAGAATTCCACAGGTTAACAACTCTCTGAGTGAAGAAGTTTCTCCTCATCTCAGTCCTAATTGGCTTACCCCTTATCCTTAGACTGTGTCCCCTGGTACTGGACTTTCCCAACATTGGGAACATTCTTCCTGCATCTAACCTGTCCAGTCCCGTCAGAATTTTATACGTTTCTATGAGATCTCCACTCATCCTTCTAAACTCCAGTGAATACAGGCCCAGTTAATCCAGTCTCTCCTCATATGTCAGTCCTGCCATCCCGGGAATCAGTCTGGTGAACCTTCGCTGCACTCCCTCAATAGCAAGAACATCCTTCCTCAGATTAGGAGACCAAAACTGAACACAATATTCCAGGTGAGGCCTCACCAAGGCTCTGTACAACTGCAGTAAGACCTCCCTGCTCCTATACTCAAATCCCCTAGCTATGAAGGCCAACATGCCATTTGCCTTCTTCACCGCCTGCTATACTTGCATGCCAACTTTCAATGACTGATGTACCATGACACCCAGGTCTCATTGCACCTCCCCTTTTCCTAATCTGCTGCGATTCAGATAATATTCTGCCTTCGTGTTTTTGCTACCAAAGTGGATAACCACACATTTATCTACATTATACTGCATCTGCCATGCATTTGCCCACTCACCTAACCTGTCCAAGTCAGCCTGCAGCCTCTTAGCATCCTCCTCACAGCTCACACTGCCACCCAGCTTGGTGTCATCTGCAAACTTGAAGATATTACACTCAATTCCTTCATCTAAATCATTGATGTATATTGTAAATAGCTGGAGTCTCAGCACTGAGCCCTGCGGCACCCCACTAGTCACTGCCTGCCATTCTGAAAAGGACCCATTTATCCCGACTCTCTGCTTCCTATCTGCCAACCAGTTCTCTATCCACATCAGTACATTACCCCCAATACCACGTGCTTTAATTTTGCACACCAATCTCTTGTGTGGGACCTTGTCAAAAGCCTTTAAAAGTCCAAATACACCACATCCACTGGTTCTCCCTTGTCCACTCTACTAGTTACATCCTCAAAAAATTCTAGAAGATTTGTTAAGCATGATTTCCCTTTCATAAATCCATGCTGGCTTGGACCGATCCTGTCACAGCTTTCCAAATGTGTTGCTATTTCATCTTTAATAATTGATTCCAACATTTTCCCCACGACTGATGTCAGGCTGACCAGTCTATAATTCTCTGTTTTCTCTCTCCCTCCTTTCTTAAAAAGTGGTTTTACATTAGCTACCCTCCAGTCAATAGGAACTGATCCAGAGTCAATAGACTGTTGGAAAATGATCACCAATGCAACTGTTTCTAGGGCCACCTCCTTAAGTACTCTGGGATGCAGACTATCAGGCCCCGGGGATTTATCGGCCTTCAATCCCATCAATTTCCCTAACACAATTTCCCGACAAATAAGGATTTCCTTCAGTTCCTCCTTTTCACTAGACCCTCGGTCCCCTAGTATTTCCAGAACTTCACATTTGTCCACATTATATTCCATTTGCCATGTTCTTGCCCATTCACTTAGCCTGTCTATATCCCCTTGAAGCATCTTAGCATCCTCCTCACAACTTACATTTCCACCTAGCTTTGAGAGCAGCCAGCCGCGAGCTTGATGTGGTGGCTGAAAGAGAGCTGGCACACCTGTCTGGCATAGGATGAATGCATCGTGGCTGTTGCCAGGATAGCGGGCATTGACAGTGAGGATTTGGAATACCTCAGGATTGTTATGCAGTGCCCGCAAGGTGAGGTGGGTGCGGAAGTCCACTATGTTGTCAAAGCTACATACACACTGGTGCTGCTTCTCTCTAGTCATGGAGAAAGGAATGTATTCCCTCCGTCTTCTGTAGAGAGCATCTGTGACCTACTGGACGCAGCAATGGATGGCACACTGGGAGATGTTGGAGATGTCTCTGTAGTGTATGAATAAAGAGTCTGACTAGATACTGTGAGCACAAAGTAAAGTGTGACCTTAGTCTTTTATTGCAGGTCTCCAGAGTACCTCTCCAGCCTGTGAGGCCTCCTTAAGTACCTGTACTCCCAAGGGATTGTGGGATACCTTGGGACTCCAGGTGATGAGCCCACTGGTGGCTACACAAGGCATTTACAGGTTTACATATATAACAACACTCCCCCTCAAAGTCAACAGTGTAGCTATTTACAATGTTGTGAGTCGATCTGGGGCCTTTCTTTCCCTGGTTGATCGCTTCGGTGCAAATGCTGATTTTGGTGAATCGTTTGTTGGGCCCTCGCTGGGCTGCTGTGCAGTTAGCTTTGCTGGGCTGCCTGGTGTGGTGAGTCCTGCTGGGCTGCTGCGGGTGATGGGTTCTGTTTTGTGTCAGTTGCCACTGGTGTGTGTGTTGGGGGGTCAAAGAAGGTAGGGTCCAATGCGGGTTGCTCAGGATAGTCCATGAATCTGAGTTTGATTTGGTCCAAGTGTTTCCGGTAGATGAGTCCATTTGAAAGTTTGACCCAAAACATCCTACTTCCCTCTTTGGCCACAATAGTGCCGGGAAGCCACTTGGGACCTTGTCCATAGTTCAACACAAATACAGAATCATTGATTTCAATTTCGCATGACACATTTGCGCTATCATGGTATGCACTTTGTTGAAGCCATCTGCTCTCTACCTGCTCATGTAGATCAGGGTGGACTAACGAGAGCCTTGTCTTAAGTCCCCTTTTCATGAGCAGTTCAGCGGCTGGAATCCCAGTGAGCGAGTGGGGTCTCGTGCGGTAACTAAGCAGGACTTGGGATAGACGAGTCTGCAGTGAGCTTTCACTTACCCTCCTCAAGCTCTGCTTGATGGTTTGCACTGCTCTCTCTGCCTGACCATTGGACGCTGGTTTGAACGGGGCAGATGTAACATGTTTGAACTCGGCACTGGTGAAACATGACCCGTTGTCGCTCACAAGGACATGCGTGCCAAACATGGCCCACAGGCTTCCAGTGGTGGCAGCGGACATGCTTGCCAACATTATCTCACATTCAATCCATTTGGAGTACGCATCGACAACCACTAGGAACATTTTACCCAAAAACGGGCCTGCATAGTCGACATGGACACTGGACCACGGTTTGGAGGGCCAATACCATAAACTTAGTGGCGCCTCCCTGGGTGCATTGCTTAACTGCGAGCATGTATTAAATTTGTGCACGCAGGACACTAAGTCCGCATCGATACCGGGCCACCACACGTGGGATCTGGTTATCGCTTTCATCATGACAATGACTGGTGAGTATTGTGGAGATCACTGATGAAAGTATCCCTGTCCTTCTTGGGGACCACGACCCGATTATCCCATAGGAGGCAGTCTGCCTGTATAGACATTTCATCTTTGCGCCGCTGGTACGGCTTTATCTCTTCCTGCATTTCCAATGGGATACTGGACCAGCTCCCGTGAAGCACACAATTTTTAACTAAGTTCAGTAAGGGGTCCTGGCTCGTCCAGGTTCTAATCAGTCAGGCTGTGACGGATGATTGCTCACTCTCGAATGCTTCCATTACCATGACTAAATCAGTGGGCTGTGCCATTTCCACCCCTGTGGTGGGCAATGGCAGCCAACTGAGAGCATCGGCACAGTTTTCTGTGCCTGGCCTGTGGCGGATGGCGTAGTTGTATGCGAACAACATGAGTGCCCAGCTCTGGATGTGGGCCGATCCATTCGCATTTCTGCCCTTACTTTCGGAAAAGAGGGTATCAGTGGCTTATGGACAGTTTCCAATTCAAATTTGAGCCCCAACAGATATTGATGCATTTTCTTTACCCCATAAACTCACGCTAACGCTTCTTTTTGAATCATGCTGTAGGCTCTCTCAGCCTTAGACAGGCTTCTGGATGCATAAGCAACCGGTTGCAATTTCCCAGATTCGTTAGCTTGTTGCAATACACACCCGACACCGTATGACGACGCATCACATGCTAGTACCAAACACTTACATGAATCATACAACACAAGCAATTTGTTTGAGCATAACAATTTTCTCGCTTTTACAAAGGCATTTTCTTGGCTTTTACCCCATACCCATTCGTCTCCTTTACACAGTGAGGTGTGCAGTGGTTCTAGCAGTGTGCTGAGACCCAGTAAGACGTTACCAAAGTAGTTCAGGAGTCCTAGAAACGACCACAGCTCCGTCATGTTCTGTGGTCTCGGTGCGTGCTTGATTGCCTCCGTCTTCGAATCGGTGTGCCTGATGCCGTCCGCTGCGATCCTTCTCCCCAGGAACTCCACTTCAGGCGCCAGGAAAACATATTTTGAGCATTTTAACCTGAGCCCCACGCGGTTGAGTCGACTAAGAACCTCCTCCAGGTTCTGAAGATGCTCGACTGTGTCCTAACCTGTAACCAAGATGTCGTCCTGGAAGACCACTGTGCGCGGGATTGACTTCAGTAAACTTTCCATGTTTCTCTGGAATATCGCTGCGGCTGATCGAATCCCAAATGGGCATCTGTTGTAAATGAAGACACCTTTGTGCATGTTGATGCAGGTGAGGCTCTTCAATGATTCCTCCAGCTCCTGCAGCATGTAGGTCGAGGTAAAGTCCAGCTTCGTGAACGTCTTTCCTCTCGCCAGCGTCGCAAAAAGGTCGTCTGCCTTTGGTAGTGGGTATTGATCCTGCAGGGAGAAATGATTGATAGTTACTTTGTACTCAGCACAGATTCTGAGGGTGCCGTTTCCCTTGAGAACTGGAACAATCGGACTGGTCCACTCGTTGAATTCGATCGGCGAAATTATGCCCTCTCGTTGCAGCTGTCCAGCTCAAGCTCCACCCTCTCTCTCATCATGTACGGTACTGCTCTCGCCTTGTGATGGATGGGTCGCGCCCCCGGAATTAAGTGAATCTGCAATTTTGCTCCTTGGAACTTCCCGATGCCTGGTTCGAACAGCGAGGGGAACTTGTTTAAGACCTGGGCACATGAAGTGTCGTCAACGGACGAGAGCGCTCGGACGTCGTCCCAGTTCCAGCGTATCTTTCCCAGCCAGCTCCTGCCGAGTAGCATGGGACCATCGCCCGGTACCACCCAGAGTGGTAGCTTGTGCACCTTTTCAGTAGCACTGCCAATTACGGGAATCAGTTCCTTTGTGTAAGTTCGCAGTTTCGTGTGAATGGGAATCAGGACTGGCCTTGAGGCCTTGCTGTACCACAATTTATCGAAAATCTTTTTGCTCATTATGGACTGGCTCACGCCCGTGTCCAGCTCCATTGACACCGGGAGTCCATTTAATTCAACCTTCAGCATTATCGGGTGACACTTTGTGGTATACCTCTGCCTCCTCGGTCTGAGGCTCTGGTTCGTTGTGATCCGCCGTGGATCTGTCCTCCTCTGCAACATGGTGATTTGTTGGATTAGCAGGGTTTGCAGCTCACCTGCACATACCTCGGAGGTGTCCCATTGTTCCACAGCCATTGCAAACGTACCCTTTGAAGCGGCATGAATGGAAGCGATGATCACCCCCGCAGTACCAACAAGGTGTTAATGGCCTTGCATTCATCACCCATGATGGTGGACTCTGAGACATCTGCGGACATGCAGCTGTAAGCATGTGGGGCCTGCCCTGTATGTTGCGATTTGAATACAACATCACTTTGTTCACAGTAATTGTAGCAGCACTCGTGTGCTGAGAGATTTGCTTGGTATTGTCACTGGTGGCAATGAACGCCTGGGCTATCGCTATGGCTTTACTCAAGGTTGGCTTTACAGTCAAAAGTTTGCGAAGTATCACTTCATGGCCAATGCCAAGTACAAAGAAGTCCCTGAGCATGTGCTCCAAATGTCCTTCAAATTCGCAATGACCTGCAAGGCGTCTTAGCTCGGTGACATAGCTCGCCACTTCCTGGCCTTCAGACATTTAGTCGGTGTAGAACCGGTACCTCGCCATCAGAACGCTTTCCTTCAGGTTCAGATGCTCCCAGACCAGTATGCACAAATCATTGTACGATTTCTCTGTGGGTTTCGCTGGAGCAAGTAGATTTTTCATGAGGCCATACGTTGGTGCCCCGTAAACGGTGAGGAGAATCGCCCTTCGTTTGGCTGCATTCGCTTCTCCTTCCAGCTCATTGGCCACGAAGTATTGGTCAAGTCGCTCCACAAAATTTTCCCAATCATCTCCCTCCAAAAATTTCTCCAGGATGCCCACAGTTCTCTGCATCGTTGGATTCGTTATCTGTCTCTCATCGTCGATTGTGGGATCCCTTGGGACTCCAGGGGATGAGCCCTCTGGTGGCTACACAAGGTATTTACAGGTTTACATATATAACAGTCTCCTGTTGCACATTTGAAGGATCCACTGGCGTAGAAATTGAGCTTGTTGGTGACTTTGATTGCCACTGAGAGAGCCATCCTCACCCTGGTCTCAGGCTCAAGGTCTGGTTGCAGGAAGTGGCAGAGCTCTGTGACCACATCCTTGCTGAAGTATACTGCTGAACACACAGTTCCTCAGTGAAATTGATGTAGGAGAACTGCTGCCGGAATACCCTGGGAGAGTAAGGCCTACTGTTGTGAGCGCTGTTGGCCCTCCTCCCTCAGGCCAGCATTTATTGCCCATCTCTAATTGCTCTTGAGAAGGTGGTAGTAAGTCGTCTTCGTCAGTCGACTGCTGCAGTCCTTGTGACGAAGGTACTCCCACAGTGCTGTTAGAGAGGGAGTTCCAGGATTTTCACCCAGCCACGATGAAGGAACGGCGATATATTTCCAAGTCTGGATGATGTGTAACTTGGAGGGGATCTTGCAAGTGATGGTGCTCCCATGCGCCTGCTGCCCTTGTATGTCTGGGTGGTAAAGGTCACGGGTTTGGGAGTTGCTGCCGAAGATGCCTTGGTAAGTTGCTGCAGTATTTTATAGATGGTACACACTGCAGCCACAGTGCTCCAGTGGTGGAGGAAGTGAATGTTTAAGGTGGTGGATTGGGTGCCAATCAAGAAGGCTGCTGTGTCCTAATGGTGTTAAGTTTCTTGAGTGTTGTTGGAGCTGCACTCTTCCAGGCAAGTGGAGATTATTCCACCACACTCCTGATTTGTGCCTTGTAGATGGTGGAAAGGCTTTGGGAGTCAAGATGTGAGACACTCGCTGCTGAAAACCCAGCCTCTGATCCGCTCATGTTGCCACAGTATTTATGTGGCTGGTCCAGTTAAGTTCTTGGTCAATGGTGACACCCAGGATGTTGATAGGGGGGATTTGGCGATGGTAATGCTGTTAAATATCAACAGGAGGTGGTTAGACACTCACTTGTTGGAGATGGCCATTGCCTGGCACTTGTGTGGTGTGAATATTACTTGCCACATACCAGCCCAGGCCTGAATGTCATCCAGGTCTTGTTGCCTGCAGGAATGGACTGCTTCATTTTCTGAGGAGTTGCGAATGGAATTAAACACTGAACAATGTATGTAATCTGTCCTCATAATGTAATCCTTTAAGCCCTGGTATATGTTTGGTGAACCTGTACTGAACCCCTTCCGAGGCCAATATATCTTTCCTGAGATTTGGTGCCCAAAGCTCCAGATGGAGCCTGACCAAGGCTCTGTACAACTGAAGCATCACTTCATCACTTTGAAATCCACCCCCTTTGAGATAAAGACCAACATTCCATTAGCCTATTCGTCTGTAAATTGCATTGCATTTCAACGGGAGATGCACGGTAATGTTTAGCTAGTATAATACGGGGAAGGTTGACTCTCAGGATCGGGAATTTTTCTTACCTTGTTTGACACTCAAGAGTGTGGAGTTTCAACAGGGGGGACTGAAGGGTGCAACATTCACGAGAACCCCCCCCCCCCCCATGTTTGGGCTCATTCAAAAGGAAATTTAATTTGGGACTATATACCGGAAAGTTTGAAATCCTAAAGTGCTTATGGAAGAAACTATGAACTTTAATTGAATTTTGGACTTTTACAAGACAAATTCAAGTCTGTGGGTGGGCCTAAGGAACTAAAGAAGCCCACTTGATTATTGGAACTGTCTGGGTGTGGGGACTAAGTTAAATTGTATGGAGGAATGGACATTCAAAAACCCTTCTCCACAAGAGACATTTACATTACAACAATAACTCAGAGATGGCCAGCCATCAAACCAAACTGAGAAAAGCCATCTCTAACATAAATAAGAACAAAAGGGCTCACTACAGCCTGTATGTGAATAACCAAGCACAAAAGGACATTGCAATTACCAAGCTAATATTTCCATCAGGAAACAGTTTTAGAAATGTAACCCACTCTAGACATATTAACATTTAACGAGCCCGCCAAAATATTACAAAGAAAAGTCAAGCCCGCCAAATTTAAACAAAGAATCCTGGACTGATTTGGCGCGAAGATTAGAACAACTCCATCCGTATAACTGGCCCCCTGTTTTAACAGAGGTTAGGTTGCTACTACCTCAGGAGATACTGTATGCCATATTGTTCGTGCTGTACTACGACTATGCCATCAAGAAGGGAGAGAGACCAACACGACAGTTGAAAACTAACTTCTCCAGCCTCGATGTCCTGAAGTCCTGAAGGAAGGAAGAACATCACCATTGCAGCAGAAACCGGCCACAACCAACGTGGTACCAACAAAAAACCACCGCGATCGACCAAACTCGAAACAAAACTCCAATGGAAGGAAACCGAAGAATCGAAAGTTTCCACTCTACAATCTAAGGCCTGACTACCAACAGGTGAAAACATTACCTAAAGAGACTTTGAACCTATTTCTAATGAAGGAAACCAGGTACTTACCCCATTGATCCAAAATGCGCCTTACCGCATCAGCGGACTTAACCCAACTGAAGATTGCGCAGTAAGAAGTCTTCTCCGATGTTCGGGGTATGGCAAGCAGCACCTACAGAATTCAACTAACCCCGAAATCGTGAACTACCGCTAACTGACCAGAAAGGATTGGTGAGCATAGTCCCTGCCTGCCCTGGAGTCTAACCTAGCTAGGATTAGGTATTGGGAGGTGGGAGGTGTAATTATTACTGTAACCCCCTTTGAATGTGTAGTATATTGTTCTTTATTGGAGTGATTATAAGTTTTGACATTGTATTTTCTTGTCTGTAATAAAGTCAAAGTTCTTTTGCATCAAACAAGTTGTCCTTTGCACTTCATCACACCCCCAAATAAATCCAGAGTCGAGAACCCAAGGCAGTGGGTGCGATTCGAACTGCTCAAGTAGGTCAGAGGCAAACCTGGCCCCCGGGACCACCCCTTACAGTCCCCCAGTACTTCCGAAAGGTTATTTGTGTCTTTCTTCGTGAAGACAGAACCAAAGTATTTGTTCAACTGGTCTGACATTTCTTTGTTCCCCATTATAAATTCACCTGATTCTGACTGCAAGGGATTTACATTTGTCTTCACTAATCTTTTTCTCTTCACATATCTATAGAAGCTTTTGCAATCAGTTTTTATGTTCCCAGCAAGCTTCCTCTCATACTCTTCCCCCTCCTAATTAAACCCTTTGTCCTCCTCTGCTGAATTCTAAATTTCTCCGCAGTCCTCAGGTTTGCTGCTTTTTCTGGCCAATTTATATGCCTCTTCCTTGGATTTAATACTATCCTTAATTTCCCTTGTTAGCCACGGTTGAGCAACTTTCCCCATTTTATTTTTACTCCAGACAGGGATGTACAGTTGTTGAAGTTCATCCATGTGATCTTTAAATGTTTGCCATTGCCTATCCACCGTCAACCCTTTAAGTATAACTCGCCAGTCTATTCTAGCCAATTCACGTCTCATACCATCGAAGTTATCTTTCCTTAAGTTCAGGACCCTAGTCTCTGAATTAACTGTGTCACTCTCCATCTTAATAAAGAATTCTACCATATTATGGTCACTCTTCCCCAAGGTGCCTCGCACAACAAGATTGCTAAATAGTCCTTTCTTATTACACATAACCGGCCTAGGTTGGCCAGCCCTCTAGTTGGTTCCTCAACATATTGGTTCAGAAAACCATTCCTAATACACTGCGGGAAATCTTCATCAACATTATTGCTACCAGTTTGGTTAGCCCAATCTATATGTAGATTAAAGTCACCCATGATAACTGTTGTACCTTTATTGCACGCATCCCTAATTTCTTGTTTGATGCTATCCCCAACCTCACTAATACTGTTTGGTGGTCTGTACACAACTCCCACTAGCGTTTTCTGCCCTTTGGTATTCTACAGCTCCACCCATACAGATTCCACATCATCCAAGCTAATGTCCTTCCTTACTATTGCGTTAATGTCCTCTTTAACCAGCAATGCTACCCCACCTCCTTTTCCTTTCTGTCTATCCTTCCTGAATGTTGAATACCCCTGGATGTTGAGTTCCCAGCCTTGGTCTCCCTGGAGCCATGTCTCCGTGATGCCAATTATATCATATTCATTAATTGCTGCCTGTGCAGTTAATTCGTCCACCTTATTACGAATACTCCTTGCGTTGATGCACAGAGTCTTCAGGCTTGTCTTTTTAACATACTTTGCCCTTTTAGAATTTTGCTGCAATGTGGCCCTTTTTGATTTTTGCCTTGGGTTTCTCTGCCCTCCACTTTTACTTTTCTTCTTTCTATCTTTTGCTTCTGCCCCCATTCTACTTCCCTCTGTCTCCCTGCATAGGTTCCCATGCCCCTCCCCAACAGCACTAGCAAACACTCCCCCCAGGACATTGGTTCCGGTCTTGCCCAGGTGTAGACCGTCCGGTTTGCACTGGTACCACCTCCCCCAGAACTGGTTCCAATGTCCCAGGAATTTGAATCCCTCCCTTCTGCACCACTCCTCAAGCCATGTATTCATCTGAGCTATGCTGCGATTCCCACTCTGCTTAGCTCATGGAACTGGTAGCAATCCTGAGATTACTACCTTTGAGGTCCTACTTTTTAATTTAGCTCCTCGCTCCCTAAATTCAGCTTGTAGGACCTCATCCCGTTTTTTACCTATATCGTTGGTACCTATATGCACCACAACAACTGGCTGTTCATCCTCCCCCTTCAAAATATCCTACAACCATTCCGAGACATCCTTGACCCTTGCACCAGGGAGGCAACATACCATCCTGGAGTCTCGATTGCAGCCGCAGAAACGTCTATCTATTCCCCTTACAGTAGAATCCCCTACCACTACAGCTCTCCCACTCTTTTTCCTGCCCTCCTGTGCAGCAGAGCCACCCACAGTGCCATGGACTTGGCTGCTGCTGCCCTGCCCTCATGCGACATCCCCTCCAACAGTACCCAAAGAGGTTTATCTGTTTTGGAGGGGGTTGACTGCAGGGGACCTCTGCACTACCTTCCTTCCACTGCTCTTCCTGTTGATCATCCATTCCCTATTTGTCTGTGTAACCTTTACCTGCGGTGTGATCAACTCACTAAACGTGCTATTCACGGCATCCTCAGCATCGCACATGCTCAAGAGTGAATCCACCCACAGCTCCAGTGCCACAATGCGGTCTGTCAGGATCTGCAGCAGGATACACTTCCCGCACATGTAGTCATCAGGGACACTGGAAGCGTCCTTGAGTTCCCATATAGCGCAGAAAGAGCATGTCACATGTCCGAGCTCTCTTGCCATGACTTAACCCTTAGATTAACTTGATTTGGCAACAACAATGATAAAGGTTACCTACTGATAGGGACAAGAAAAATAAAAACTACTCACTAATCACCAGCCAATCACTTACCCCCTTGGCTGTGACGTCACCTTTCGATTTCTTTCTACTTCTTTATTTACCTTCTGCCCCTGCTGCAGCTGCACCGGCTGGCCTCCGACAATACTCGGACCTTTATAGGCCACTCGCCTCCCGAACTCTCGCTCCTGTGGCTGCCTCCGATGACACTCGGGCCATTATAGGTCGCTCGCCTCCCGAACTCTCGCTCCCGTGGCTGCCTCCGACAATACTCGGACCTTTATAGGCCGCTCGCCTCCCGAACACTGCTATGCCCGCGATGCTGAATTCATCACTGTGCGCAGCACCCCGGAACAAAAATTGTCTCTAGTCTCCTGGTTTTGCGCCTGGCGCTGACAACGACAGTTTCAGCAGTCGGGATTCAGTTGGATTTTGGCTGGAGGAGCGCTATTTAAAAGCACCAGCATCTGGTTTACTTTTAGTCGGCCAATAATGTTTCCTTCTTAGTTTCACATAGGCAGACAGATGGTTTGAGCAATTTGCAGTTGAAGAAGTGTTCTGCATCAAGATTCGTGACTTTCATGAAGGCTTTGCTGGTACTGGACCTCACCCTCCAGCGTCACCATCAGAAGCAACTGAAACACAGAGAAAGACTATGAGCCTCAGACCAGGGTGAGGACAGCTCTCTCAGTGGCAGTCAACATCACCATCACACACAATTTCTTTGCCAGTGGGTCCTTCTAGTGTGCAACAGGAGATATCGCCAACATCTCCCAGTTTGCCATCCATTGCTGCATCCGCGAGGTCATAGATGCTCTCTGCAGGAGGAGGGACTACATTTCCTTCCCCATCATCAGACAAAAGCTGCACGAGCATGTGGCCTTACCAGAATAGTGGGCTTCCCCATGGTGCAGGGCGCCATTGACTGTGCCCACGTCACTTTGCGGGCACTGCATAACAATTTTGAGGTATTCCATAACCGTAAAGGCCATCACAATGTGTAGTTGGTGTGCACATGCTAAATCCTCACCGTCAATGCCCGCTATCCTGGCAGCAGCCAAGATGCATTCATCCAGCGCCAGACCGGTTCTCTTCCAATCACCACATCAAGCTCGAAGCTGGCTGTTCAGAGACAGTTTCCATCTGGCGCAGGACCCCCATCCACAAACCCTACACTCATGCCCAGCACTCATATAAGGAGAGCCATGCTGCCACCAGGAACATCATTGAGCAGATCATCGGAGTGCTCAAGCAACGGTTCTGCTGCCTTGACCACTCGGGAGGAGTCCTCTAGTACTCGGCTGAGTGGGTGTCCTTTTTTGTCATCATCTGCTTCATGCTGCACAACTTGGCCATCGTGAGGGTGCAGCCATTGCCACCAGGCATAGTTCCACCACCTCAGGAAGAGGAGGAGGAGGAGGATGAGAGGGGGATGTGGAGGAGCAGGAGGAGGAGGAGGATGAGGAGGAGGAATAGGAGCAGCGATGAAGGAGGCAGGCACTCAATCGGCCTTCTGCAAGGGCAGTCCATGACCGCTTCATCAGACTTCAGTTCCAATGAATCCCAGTCCACTTCCCAGTTGCTCAGCACATCTCCATCATTACATCAATTTCTCATTCCTTACCAGAGCCCCAAAACTGAAATAAGAGGCAGCACCAAATATGCAACATTCCAATTTACCCAAAACATTAAACACATATATAAACAACAATTAAATTTACTACTTACCCTAGTGCAAAACCTCTTAACACTTCCTTTACCTAATCTATTGCTGCTACATAGTGTTTCCCCAGTGGCTGCTGCAGGGCTGATGGAAGGCTACTGAGTGTCAGGGCCAGAGACTACAGATGGCCTTGCAGGACGCCTCGACCAGCTCTGGGCCTGGATGGCCCGGCTGTAGACTGCACCACTTCAGGCTGGACAGCGGCAGTATGGGCTAGCTGGATGACAGGCAGTGACAAGTGCAGTGGCGGAGTAGCTGTGGTGGGATCAGGAATGCAATCATTCTGAGAGAGGACAGCAGGTTCCTGTTCCACTGACCCACTGCCATTCCCCCAGGCAGCACCTCAGCATCCCTACCAATCTGCTGGAGCACAGATTGGTGGCTTGCTATGACACCATTGCCGAGAGGCCATTTCACCTATCATTTCCAAGTGCATGGCCGTCATCCTTTTTGTGAAGGCCTCCCCATCGAGGACCTCATCTGAGTTGTGTGCAGCAGAACTTGCGCGCGAACTCTCCCTCCGAGGAGCTGGTTCCCAAGCTATTCTTTCTCCCTGGCCTTGCTGCAGCCCACTCCTCCCCGGTGCATCACCCAGTACAAATCCCTTTGCGAAGGTTGCTTCTAACAATCGCGTAGTGTCAGTGTCTGAGGTGGTGCCTGTGGGCGAGAGATGCAGTGAAGCGGTGCTTTGCTCCTCCTCTTCTTCTCCTTTGTCTCTCTCACTGGTGGGCTCAGGAACAGGTTGGTCATCTGGTTGATGATTATCTGAAAGCATAAAGGCACAAGACTTGCGTTAAGGTGAGGGCAGTCGGGGGGGGGAAGAACTGGAGTAAGAAATGCAAACAGTATCAGGAGCTGGAAAGTGATAAAGACTTCTGGTGTGAAGGGGAAGTGGAGTGAGAGAAGGAGAGGATGAAGATAGCGTTGTTGCCCCAGCAAGGTCGACGTCGCCGATGGCCATGGCGCCCACCACCTGCTGCCCAATGAGCCACAGCACTCACTCCTCCAGGTCTGAGAGCTCCTTCAGTTGAGATTCACCTCCGCCTGTCCTCTGCTGCACCCTCCTATTGTGTACCATCTTGGCCTGCAAAAGAAAGGAATGTGTGTGAGTCAGAGTCCAGCTATGAGTCTGGGAGATATGCCTTCCATTGTTGAATAGTTTTGAATGTAGGTCAGGCGTGAGATGAGGATGTGAGTTTGCGTAGTTGGAGAAGTTCGGTGGGTGAGTGGTGGGGGAAGTGGTGGTTTGTGCAGTGTGCACAGAATGAGGTTCAAATGCTGGGATATAGGACCTGTTGCAGCATGTACTCACCGTGACCATCCGACTGAGGTCGTTGAATTTTTTACAACACTGTGTCAGGCTGCATTCACGACACTACTGGCCGGGACCTCCTAGGCCACTTCCCTCCACATTGCCCTGAAGATCTGGGGCAAAGGCTTCCTTCCACTGGCCGGGAACAGCGCTTCCCCCTTTTGCTCCACTGCCGCCACCAATGCGACATCAGTGAACCGACAAGTTCTTCTTTGGATTTGGATTGGGTGCAGCCATAGCCATGAGGTGTTTCACACTCTCAGGTCGACTTCAGTTCCAGGAATGATGAAAACGAGCAGCTGCACATTGATACAACCTCCCCTTTAAGAGCTGGAATGAGCCAGTGTGAAGGAGTGAAGGATGATTGCTGAATGCAAGTCACCTGAAATTCGGTAGCTGGCAATGAAGTTATTAGCGCTTGATTTACCTCCCCCCCTTCCTTCCTGGGGTGCTAAAGACCAATTTCGAAGAACTTCACAATACTTTGCGCCTGGCGCTACATTTTCAAACTTTTAAAAGTAGCGCTCGCAAATGAACTTCTCCCCCTAAAGGTTTAAATGTTTCCATTTTTAAGTTCTCATTTAGATTATCACTTCTAACAAATAATGTTTAGCTTCTGTAGTCACCACTTACTCCTTTTTGTCCTAAGGATTGTAGTTAGAGCAGCTCGCTGCCCATCCCACTCCAACTCTCCCCAACCTCTACACCCTTCAGCTGTTCCTCGTGTAGGAATCATCAATGCGAAGACATTGCGAATTATTAAAAAAATAATGATTTTATAAAAGAAGTAGGTAGGCCAGCTCAGCAGATGGCTGTTGGGACATGCTGATGACACAGGAGAAATTCCAGCCACATCAGATAAGAACTAAACAGAAAGCTAAGGTCATTACGAGGTAAGAACATAAAAACAGGCCTTCAAGTAGGCATAACTAAACTGATAAAGAAGGTTGCAAGGAGCCGTAAAATAAACAACTGTCTATGGAAGGAAAAGGCATTTAGAACACAAATAAGGAAGAAGATGACCTCATGAGGATAGTAGGAGCTGTCATAGGTACTCACACTCCTATAATTAAACAATGGAATAGGTAAAAATGATTGACGCGAGTATCCATCAGCCCATCGAAATAAGAAAATAAGAACATAAAAAATAGGAGCAGGAGTAGGCCATACGGCCCCTCGAGCCTGCTCCACCATTTAATGCGATCATGGTTGATCCGATCATGGACACTGGTCCACTTCTCTGCCCGCTCCCCATAACCCCTTGTTCCCTTATCTGTTAAGAAACTGTCTATCTCTGTCTTAAATTTATTCAATGTCCTGGCTTCCACAGCTCTCTCAGGCAACGAATTCCACAGATTTACAACCCTCTGAGAGAAGAAATTCCTCCTTATCTCAGTTTTAAATGGGCGGCCCCTTATTCTAAGATTATGCCCTCTAGTTCTAGTCTCCCCTATCAGTGGAAACATCCTCTCTGCATCCACCTTGTCAAGCACCCTCATAATCTTATACGTTTCGATAAGATCACCTCTCATTCTTCTGAATTCCAATGAGTAGAGCCCCAACCTACTCAACTTTTCCTCATAAGTCAATCCCCTCATCTCCGGAATCAACCTAGTGAACCTTCTCTGAACTGTCTCCAAAGCAAGTATATCCTTTCGTAAATATGGAAACCAAAACTGTATGAAGTATTCCAGGTGTGGCCTCACCAATAGCCTGTATACTATAGCAAGACTTCTCTGCTTTTATACTCCATCCCCTTTGCAATAAAGGCCAAGATTCCATTGGCCTTGCTGATCACTTGCTGTACCTGCATACTAACTTTTTGTGTTTCATGCAATCTTTCTCCATTTAAATAATAACTTGCTCTTTGATTTTTGCTGCCAAAGTGTATGACCTCACACTTTGCAACATTATACTCCATCTGCCAAATTCTTGTCCGCTCACTTAGCCTGTCTATGCCCTTTTGCAGATTTTTTGTGACCTCCTCACACATTGCTTTTCCTCCCATTTTTGTATCATCAGCAAACTTGGCTACATTACACTCGGTCCTTTCTTCCAAGTCATTAATATATATTGTAAATATTTGATCCCTGCGGCACTCCACTAGTTATTGATTGCCAACCAGAGAATGAACCATTTATCCCGACTCTCTGTTTTCTGTTAGTTAGCCAATCCTCTATCCATGCTAATATATTACCCCCAACCAGCTGAAATTTTATCTTGTGCAGCAACCTTTTATGTGGCACCTTGTCAATGCCCTCTGGAAGTCCAAATACACCACATCCACTGGTTCCCCTTCATCCACCCTGTTCATTACCTCCTCAAAGAATTCCAGCAAATTTGTCAAACATGACTTCCCTTTCATAAATCTTTGCTGACTCTGCCTGACTGAATTATGCTTTTCCAAATGTCCTGCTACTGCTTCTTTAATAATGGCCTCCAACATTTTCCCAACCACCGATGTTAGGCTAACTGGTCTATAGTTTCCTGCTTTTTATATGCCTCCTTTTTTAAATAGGGATGTTACATTTGCAGTTTTCCAATCCAGGAAATTTTGGTAAATTACAACCAATGCATCCACTATCCCTGCCGCTATGTAAACGGGCAACCGAAAGAGAGAAACAGGCAGATAGGGGAAGAGTTTCCCTGGGGTGGATACATGCTAGCTTCAGCTTAACACCTTGGTCAAGCTCAATCTCTGAGATAGATCCATGCTGGTTTCGGTCTAACACATCCGGCAGTTCGGGAAATGACCAGACAGAAGAGACTGCTGCTGCAGGCTGCAGGGATCCAATCCGAGATCACCATTCTGCCTCAACGTCCGTCCGTCCGTTCCGGGCCCATAGATTGTTCTCATCTGTCACGAGTTTTATGTTTTTATGTTTACTATATCTATCTTAATCACATGTTGTATCTGATTATGCTTATAACTGCCGCTCCTTAATAAAATGCCTTATAATTTGTAAGACTCATTGGTTAATCTGTATGTGACCTGTTGTTATGATCAGAATAAATCCACAGGACTATATCGCAAGCTCAAACTGTTGTGACCTTGGTCTCTTTATTTCTGACTCTAGAGTGAGGAAGCAGCATGGTGAGTCATCTTTTATACCTGCTTGCCCCAGGGTGCACAGGTGACCCTTAGGTGTGTCCCCTGGTGGTAAGTCTTACATTTGGTTAAGGTCTACATACATACATAACATCACTCCCCCCCCAAAGTCTTATTGTGCAAGTTATTTGCAATTTGAGGCGATCTGGCGCCCCGCACCCCTGGGTCGATCACCTGGGTTGAAGTCTTGACATGGTGGGTTCGTCCTTGTGGTTGATGGCAAAGTTGATTGTGTTGGTGGGTCGTTGGGGGCCAGGTCCTTACAGTGTGGTTCCTGGTTATCTATCATTTGCAGTTTGGTCTCGTCCCACTGCTTTACTCGTTAGCCTGGTACATGGTTTCACAATCAAACACTCCGTTTTCATAACATACACCCCTTGGCCAATGCGGTGCTAGCGGCCCGACTGGGGCCCTGAACATGGTCTACATCACTTATTCTGATGTCGCGTGGAGGGGCCGTGCACTTATGGTACATTCTCTGCTGATGACATACGGAAGGCTCAGTTCTGAGTGATTCAGTCTGGTGATTGCATAACATCCAGGATAGCCGGGTCTGTGGGGAGTCTACTGTGGCACACGTGGTGCTAGGTTTAGTGATTTGGGCACTGATCCTGAGGTCTGGCAAGCCCAGGATGGCCGCAATGGCCTTGAGACTTTCGGTAGTGGTGGGAGGCATCATGGTCCCCGTGGATATTGGGCCGTAGTATAGGGGCCCCGGACTACCGACTGCGTGTAGCTGCCCTGCCTTGCTTTGCAACATTGGGATGGGTCTATCGTCTTTTTGGCGGATAGATTGCCACATCCCGTCTAACAGTTCACATTTGGCAGACGGTAACATAGGATCCTGGCTGGTCCAGGTCCTAAGCTGGGGAGCCGTTAAGGTTGACCCCTCACTTTCTAGCACTTCCATGACCGCACGTGGGTCTGCAGGCTGC
Organism: Pristiophorus japonicus; assembly: GCF_044704955.1. Classification (NCBI taxonomy): domain Eukaryota; kingdom Metazoa; phylum Chordata; class Chondrichthyes; family Pristiophoridae; genus Pristiophorus; species Pristiophorus japonicus. Next base: position 178,269,730 of record NC_091979.1, on the reverse strand, counting down.
GCCATTTCCATCCCGGAGGTGGACAACGGTGGCCAACTGAGAGCATGGGTGCTGCTCTCTGTGCCTGGCCCGTGGCGGATCATGTTACAGTGCACAGACAGTGTTGGACATTCTCGAAACAATGCATCGATAATGGTGCCTTTGCTCTCCCAAGCTTATGGGATGAGCAGCTTGTCTGACTCAAGCACATATTGGGACACTCTTTGGTACGTCTCTTTAGTCCCATGAACACAGGCTGCTGCTTTGTTTAACTTATTAGATACATGTTAAATCGTTTGGGGTTCGCCCGCTACTTTGGCTTGCTGTACAACACACCCGACCCCGTGTGATAACACATCACTTGTTACAAGTATTTTGTTAGATACATATACGACTGGTTGGTGTTCGCCCGCTACTTTGGCTTGTTGTAAGGGACCCCCAACCCCATACAATGGTACATCATTGGCCACAAAAGACCACTCACACTGATTACATGGTGCATACAATTTATTTGAGCGTACTGGGTTCCTGGCCTTCACCGCGGCTACCCCTTTACCTTTGCCCCGAACCCAGGCGTCTTCCTTGCTGGGCGACAAATTCCTCCATTCCGTTGCGGCGACCTTCCGTGGTCTGGACGCTCTCTCATCCCGTGGTCTGGACGCTCTCTCGTCCCGTGGCCTGGACACACTCTGGTCCCATGGTCTGGACGCATCTTCATCCCGTGGTCGGGACGCCTTCTCGCCCTGTGGTCCCGCGGTCTGGACGCACCTTCGTCCCGTGGTCTGGACGCCCTCTCGTCCATGTCCGTGATGCCGACTGCCGTGATCTTCCTCACCAGGTATTTTGCCTTTGGCGTCGGAGAAGATGCATTCGGATCATTTCGGCTGGAGTCCCACTCCACATGGTCAACCTGGAGCCTCTTCCATCGTCGCGAAGGGGTTGTCGACTTTGGGTGGTGGGTACCGCGCCTGTACCACTGCTCGATTGAACTTTACCTCCTCGTGATCGTAATGAGCGGCCTGTGCCTCGGGGATCTATAAATGGATCTGCACTTTGATGCCTGGTTCAGCTGGAAGAGGGGGTTTGCTCGGCCTTTGGGAAAGGGAGGCATCATTCGCCGGAGAGAGTGCGCAGAGGTCTTTCCAGTTCCATCGAATCTTCCCCATCCACCTCCTGCCAAGCAGCGTTGGCCCATCACCTGAAACAATCCACAATGGTAAATCATGCACCGCTCACTCATGGGATACTCTTATGTGCGCACTACCAATAACTGGTATCAGTTCCTTGGTGTAAGTGCGAAGCTTTGCCTGAATCGGGATCAGCTTGGGTCGCTGTGCTTCATCGCTCCACAGCCTCTCGAAAGCCTTCTGGCTCATGATTGATAGACTCGCCCCCGTGTCTAGTTCCATGGAGACTGGAGTGCCGTTAAGTTCAACTTTTAACATTATCGGAGGGCTTTTGGTGGTGAAGGTGTGTATCCCATATACTTCCTCTTCATCCTCAGGTTCAATTGCCTCTTCTGCTCGTTCATCGTGATTCCTGCTGGATCGGTCGTGCTCTCCTGACTCTGCCACGTGGTGAGTCAGAGATCGTTTGCACATTCGCTGGAGGTGCCCCATTGTCCCACAGCCCTTGCACACATAGGGCTTGAATTGACATTGATAAGCTCTATGGCTGCCCTCGCAGCACCAACATGGTGCTAATGGATACACATTCATGTCCCACGGTGGACTCTGAGTCACTCTAGGCCTAGGTCTGGCCTCTGCATCCGTGTGGGCCCTGCCTTGTGCCATTCTGCCTGCAAACATTATTTTGTGCATGGTGCTCGCCTGTGAGCTTTGATTTTGTGAAGATATCTGTTTCGTGTTATCGCTCGTGGATATGAAGGCTTGGGCTATCGAGCTGGCCTTGCTCAGATCTAGGGATTCGGCAGACAGCAATTTGCGAAGGATGAACTCGTGGCCAATTCCAAGCACGAAAATGTCCCGCAACATTTCCCCCAAGGATCCTGCAACGTCGCACTGACCCGCAAGGCGTCTTAGGTCGGCGACAAAACTTGCCACATTCTGGCCCTCAGAGTGATGGTGCGTGCAAAATGGTACCTGGCCATCAAGATACTCTCCTTTGGCTTGAGATGTTCCTTAGCCAGCGTACACAGCTCTGCGTAAGATTTGTACGCTATTTTGACCGGTGCCAGCAAGTTTTTTAGGAGGCCCTATACCGATGACCCACATGCGGTGAGGGGAATCGCCCTGCACTTGGCCTCCATCTCAGCCTTGTCCAATTCGTTAGCCACAAAGTACTGGTCGAGGCGCCCAACGAAGGCTTCCCAATCATCACCCTCAAGAAATCTCTCAAGAATACCAACGGCAGCCATTACCATGTGAAAGTTCGTGACCCGTTACTCGTCAATTTGTTATGTTCAGAATAAATCCACAGGACTATATCGCAAGCTCAAACTGTTGTGACCTTGGTCTCGTTATTTCAGACTCTAGAGTGAGAAAGCATCATGGTGAATCACCTTTTATACCTGCTTGTCCCAGGGTGCACAGGTGACCCTTAGGTCTCCCACAGGTGTGCCCCCTGGTGGCAAGTCTTACATTTGGGTAAGGTCTACATACATACATAACACCTGTGATCCGAATCTTACACTCAACCTACACAGACAGACAGAGATTTTCATGACCTCAAGATGTTCCAAAGCACTTTACAGCCAATTTAAGTATCGTCAATGTTGTAATGTTTAGACTGCACCTTAAGTACTGATTTCAGTGTCAGGGGTCTAAGATTTTTTTTGTTCATAGGATGTGGATGTCATTTGCAAGGCCGGCATTTATTGCCCATCCCGAATTGCTCTTCAGAAGATCGTGATGAGCCACCTTCTTGAATTGCAGAGGGCAGTTAAGATTCAACCACATTGCTGTAGGGCCAGACTGGGTAAGGACAGCAGATTTCCCTCCCGAAAGGACATGAGTGAACCAGATGTTTTTTTTTACAACAATCTGGTGGCTTCATGGTCACCATTACTGACACAGGTTGTACCTCTCCAGTTCGGGACTCTTTGGTCTGGCAACATCTCTGGTCCGGCATCATTCCCGGTGGAGGGTCGCGATAGTGCAGGAGTCCCCTGTGGTCATCCCCCTGCAAAACAGATACACTGCTTTGAGTACTGTTGGGGAGGATGACTCATCAGGGGAGGGCAGCAGCAGCCAAGTTCATGGCACCGTAGGTGGCTCTGCTGCAAAGGAGGGCAGGAAAAAGAGTGGGAGCGCGATAGTGATAGGGGATTCGATGGTGAGGGGAATAGATAGGCGTTTCTGCGGATGCAACCGAGACTCCAGGATGGTATGTTGCCTCCCTGGTGCAAGGGTCAAGGATGTCTCGGAGCGGGTGCAGGACATTCTGAAATGGGAGGGAGAACAGCCAGTTGTCGTGGTGCACATTGGTACCAACGACATAGGTAAAAAAAGGGATGAGGTCCTACGAAAAGAATTTAAGGAGCTAGGAGCTAAATTAAAAAGTAGGACCTCAAAAGTAGTAATCTCGGGATTGCTACCAGTGCCACGTGCTAGTCAGAGTAGGAATCGCACTATAGCGCAGATGAATACATGGCTTGAGCAGTGGTGCAGCAGGGAGGGATTCAAATTCTTGGGGCATTGGAACCGGTTCTGGGGGAGGTGGGACCAGTACAAACCGGACGGTCTGCACCTGGGCAGGTCCGGAACCAATGTCCTAGGGGGAGTGTTTGCTAGTGCTGTTGGGGAGGAGTTAAACTAACATTGCAGGGGGATGGGAACCTATACAGGGAGACAGAGGGAGACAAAAAGGAGGCAAAAGCAAAAGACAGAAAGGAGATGAGGAAAAGTGGAGGGCAGAGAAACCCAAGGCAAAGAACAAAAAGGGCCACTGTACAGCAAAATTCTAAAAGGACAAAGGGTGTTAAAAAAGCAAGCCTGAAGGCTTTGTGTCTTAATGCAAGGAGTATCCGCAATAAGGTGGATGAATTAATTGTGCAAATAGATGTTAACAAATATGATGTGATTGGGATTACGGAGACGTGGCTCCAGGATGATCAGGGCTGGGAACTCAACATCCAGGGGTATTCAACATTCAGGAAGGATAGAATAAAAGGAAAAGGAGGTGGGGTAGCATTGCTGGTTAAAGAGGAGATTAATGCAATAGTTAGGAAAGACATTAGCTTGGATGATGTGGAATCTATATGGGTAGAGCTGCAGAACACTAAAGGGCAAAAATCGTTAGTGGGAGTTGTGTACAGACCTCCAAACAGTAGTAGTGATGTTGGGGAGGGCATCAAACAGGAAATTAGGAGTGCATGCAATAAAGGTGCAGCAGTTATAATGGGTGACTTTAATATGCACATAGATTGGGCTAGCCAAACTGGAAGCAATACGTTGGAGGAGGATTTCCTGGAATGCATAAGGGATGGTTTTCTAGACCAATATGTCGAGGAACCAACTAGGGGGGAGGCCATCTTAGACTGGGTGTTGTGTAATGAGAGAGGATTAATTAGCAATCTCATTGTGCGAGGCCCCTTGGGGAAGAGTGACCATAATATGGTGGAATTCTGCATTAGGATGGAGAATGAAACAGTTAATTCAGAGACCATGGTCCAGAACTTAAAGAAGGGTAACTTTGAAGGTATGAGGCATGAATTGGCTAAGATAGATTGGCTAATGATACTTAAGGGGTTGACTGTGGATGGGCAATGGCAGACATTTAGAGAACGCATGGATGAATTACAACAATTGTACATTCCTGTCTGGCGTAAAAATAAAAAAGGGAAGGTGGCTCAACCGTGGCTATCTAGGGAAATCAGGGATAGTATTCAAGGAAGTGGCATACAAATTGGCCAGAAATAGCAGCGAACCTGGGGACTGGGAGAAATTTAGAACTCAGCAGAGGAGGACAAAGGGTTTGATTAGGGTAGGGAAAATGGAGTACGAGAAGAAGCTTGCAGGGAACATTAAGGCGGATTGCAAAAGTTTCTATAGGTATGTAAAGAGAAAGAGGTTAGTAAAGACAAACGTAGGTCCCCTGCAGTCAGAATCAGGGGAAGTCATAACGGGGAACAAAGAAATGGCAGACCAATTGAACAAGTACTTTGGTTCAGTATTCACTAAGGAGGACACAAACAACCTTCCGGATATAAAAGTGGTCAGAGGGTCTATTAAGGAGGAGGAACTGAGGGAAATCTTTATTAGTCGGGAAATTGTGTTGGGGAAATTGATGGGATTGAAGGCCGATAAATCCCCAGGGCCTGATGGACTGCATCCCAGAGTACTTAAGGAGGTGGCCTTGGAAATAGCGGATGCATTGACAATCATTTTCCAACATTCCATTGACTCTGGATCAGTTCCTATCGAGTGGAGGGTAGCCAATGTAACCCCACTTTTTAAAAAAGGAGGGAGAGAGAAAGCAGGGAATTATAGACCGGTCAGCCTGACCTCAGTAGTGGGTAAAATGATGGAATCAATTATTAAGGATGTCATAGCAGCGCATTTGGAAAATGGTGACATGATAGGTCCAAGTCAGCATGGATTTGTAAAAGGGAGATCATGCTTGACAAATCTTCTGGAATTTTTTGAGGATGTTTCCAATAAAGTGGACAAAGGAGTACCAGTTGATGTGGTATATTTGGACTTTCAGAAGGCTTTCGACAAGGTCCCACACAGGAGATTAATGTGCAAAGTTAAAGCACATGGGATTGGGGCTAGTGTGCTGACGTGGATTGAGAACTGGTTGTCAGACAGGAAGCAAAGAGTAGGAGTAAATGGGTACTTTTCGGAATGGCAGGCAGTGACTAGTGGGGTACCGCAGGGTTCTGTGCTGGGGCCCCAGCTGTTTACATTGTACATTAATGATTTAGACAAGGGGATTAAATGTAGTATCTCCAAATTTGCGGATGACACTAAGTTGGGTGGCAGTGTGAGCTGCGAGGAGGATGCTATGAGGCTACAGAGTGACTTGGATAGGTTAGGTGAGTGGGCAAATGCGTGGCAGATGAAGTATAATGTGGATAAATGTGAGGTTATCCACTTTGGTGGTAAAAACAGAGAGACAGACTATTATCTGAATGGTGACAGATTAGGAAAAGGGAAGGTGCAACGAGACCTGGGTGTCATGGTACATCAGTCATTGAAGGTTGGCATGCAGGTACAGCAGGCGGTTAAGAAAGCAAATGGCATGTTGGCCTTCATAGCGAGGGGATTTGAGTACAGGGGCAGGGAGGTGTTGCTACAGTTGTACAGGGCCTTGGTGAGGCCACACCTGGAGTATTGTGTACAGTTTTGGTCTCCTAACTTGAGGAAGGACATACTTGCTGTTGAGGGAGTGCAGCGAAGATTCACCAGACTGATTCCCGGGATGGTGGGACTGACCTATCAAGAAAGACTGAATCAACTGGGCTTGTATTCACTGGAGTTCAGAAGAGTGAGAGGGGACCTCATAGAAACGTTTAAAATTCTGACGGGTTTGGACAGGTTGGATGCAGGAAGAATGTTCCCAATGTTGGGGAAGTCCAGAACCAGGGGTCACAGTCTAAGGATAAGGGGTAAGCCATTTAGGACCGAGATAAGGAGAAACTTCTTCACCCAGAGAGTGGCGAACCTGTGGAATTCTCTACCACAGGAAGTAGTTGAGGCCAATTCACTAAATATATTCAAAAGGGAGTTAGATGAAGTCCTTACTACTCGGGGGATCAAGGGGTATGGCGTGAAAGCAGGAAGTGGGTACTGAAGTTTCATGTTCAGCCATGAACTCGTTGAATGGCGGTGCAGGCTAGAAGGGCTGAATGGCCTGCTCCTGCACCTATTTTCTATGTTTCTATGTTTCTATGCGACCTGCACTGTGTCCTGGGGCTGACTGCTCCTCTTCTCCCTGCTGCCTCCGGTGTTCCCTCCTTGGTCGGGTCGGCGCGGAGAGGGAGCGAAGGGCGTGGCGGCTGACTGAGGCACCAAAGCTGGGCAAGAGAAATGCTGCGCAGTAGGCTCCTGCGCAGCACATGTGCAGAACGCAGCCGGGTCGTTGTCAGCGGTACCCGGTAAGTCTAAGGTACTGCTGACAATGCTAGGGTTGGCATGACCTCCTGTGGTCCGGAAAATTCTCTGGTCCGGCACCGGTCAGGTCCCAAGAGTGCCGGACTGGAGAGGTACAACTGTACTAACTTTTTATTCCAGAATTATTTAATTAACCAAATATAAATTCCCCAGCTACCGTGGTGCGATTTTAACACCCATCTCCGGATCATTAGTCCAGGCCTCTGGATTACTAGTCCAGTAACATAATCATTATGCTACCGTACCTCTGAGGAAAAACTGAAAAACCCTGGGATTTTCAGCCTGGAAAGAAGATGCCGAGAGGTGACCTTGTAGAGGTATGGAAGATTGCTAAGGGACTGGAAAAAGTAAGCCCAGAATATTATTTTAAATTAAACTGCAGGAGAACCAGGAGGTCACAGGTTCAAACAAGCAAAAGATCATTTTAGAACTGATATTTGGAAATTCTTCTTCATACAAAGAATGAACAATGTGTGGAATAAACTTACAGATAGAGCAGTGGAGGCAAAAACCCAGTAATCATTTAAGAAACAGTTGGATGCTCAATGGGAGGAGGGGGAATTTAGGATATGTCTGGATGGATGAATGAAGATGAGCCAAATGAACTCCCTCATCCTTAATTATTTTACGATCAGAAAACATTTCTATGTATTAAACTGCACTCCAAAATGCTGGAAAGGGCACTAATTAAAGTGTCAAAAAACACAATCAGAACTTCCTGAGGGCACATCCTTAAAAAATAAATCCTGTACATAATGTAGCACATTTCTAGAATTAACACTATGCCACTGATTGGACCATAGTCTCCCTTCCCCCCAAGCTTGTGTTGCAGTTGGATGTGAAAATACAACAATAAGGACTGACTCTGAATTCAACACATGTCCCAAAGGCAGTGCCACCTGCTGTTACAGTAATAGCTTTCAGGTTAAGCAGCTGCTTTGATATTTTTCTTTCCTACAGATAATTCAATACTGTAACCACCTCCCAACCATTAGGCAATTATTTAACTGTTATTAGCTGCAGTTACTCATATCCTCAGTCAACAGTGCAACCAATTTCAGACACAATGAAAAGCAGGAGTGCATTTTAATAAATACTAGTGTTTTGGATGCGAACCCCAAGTATTTTTGGTTTTATGGGCAGAATTCCACTTTGGGTGGGTGAAATCATTGAGCTCCTGTTTTGCTGATTTTGTACGTCAAGTGGCTGGAATTCTCCGACAGCACTGTAATGTCTTACACAATGAGTATCGGGAAGTTCTGCTTGAATGATACATCAACCGTTTGTCAGCCTGCTAGTCATTTACTGCTAAAGCAGCAGTAATGTTCCTAAATATCCTAATATAGACTGGGAAAATAACAGTATCAAGGGCAAACAGGGGAAGAAATACAACAAATGTGTACAAAAGGACTTACCTGATCAGTGTCTTTCCAACCCAACGAGGAAGAAAGCAGTGATAGATCAGGTTCTGGGGAATGAAATGAGGCAAGTGGTGCATGTTTCAGTGGGGGAGCATTTGGAAAACAGTGATCACAATATCATTAGGTTTCGAGTAGCTATAGAAAGTGTTATGTATGGAGAAAGAGTCAGACTGAACACTGTGAGCTCAAAGTAAATTGAGACCTTAGTCTTTTATTACAGGTCTCAGAGTGCCTCTCCAACCTGTGAGGCCTCCTTAAATAACTGTGCTCCCAAAGGATTGTGGGATCACTTGGGACTCCAGGGGCTGAGCCCTCTGGTGGCTGTACAGAGTAAATACAAGTTTACATATATGACAACACTCCCCCCGCAAAATCAATAGTGTAACCATTTACAATGTGAGTCGATCTGGGTCCCTTCTTGCCCTGGTTGATCATCTCGGTGTGAAAGCTGATATTGTTGGATCATTTGTTGGGCCCTCGCTGGGCTGCTGTGCAGCTGGCCTTGCTGGGCTGCCTGGTGTGTTGGGCCCTCCAGGGCTGCTGTGGACGATGGGTTCTGCTGAGTGGTCAACCATGGTGCCGGTTGCCACTGGTGTGTCTGTTGGGGGATCAAAGAAGGTAGGGTCCAAGGTGGGTTGCTCAGGATAGTTGGTGAATCTGAATTTGATTTAGTCCAAGTGTTTCCGGTGAATGAGTCCATTTGAAAGTTTGATCCGAAACGACAGTACCAGGAAGCCACTTGGGACCTTGTTCATAATTTAATACAAATACAGGATCATTGATTTCAATCTCGCGTGACACATTTGCGCTATCGTGGTAGGCACTTTGTTGAAGCTGCCAGCTCTCTGCCTGTTCATGTAGATCCGGGTGAGCTAACGAGAGCCTTGTCTTAAGTGCTCTGTTCATGAGCAGTTTAGCAGGTGGGATCCCAGTGAATGAGTGGGGTCTCGCGCGGTAGCTAAACAGGACTCGGGATAGGTGAGTCTGCAGTGAGCCTTCAGTTACCCGCTTCAAGCCTTGCTTGATGGTTTGCACTGCTCTCTCTGCCTGACCATTGGACATTGGTTTAAACGGGGCAGATGTGACATGTTTGACCCTATTAAGGGTCATGAATTCTTTGAACTCAATACTGGTAAAACATGGCCCGTTGTCGCTCACCAGGACATTGGGTAGGCCGTGTGTGGCAAACATGGCCCGCAGGATTTCAGTGGGGGCAGCGGACGTGCTAGCCAACATTATCTCACATTCAATCCACTTGGAGTATGCGTCTACAGCCACAAGGAACATTTTACCCAAGAACGGGCCTGCATAGTCGACGTGTACTCTAGACCACGGTTGGAGGGCCAAGACCATAAACTTAGCGGCGCCTCCCTGGGTACATTGCTTAACTGCGAGCATGTATTACATCTGTGAACGCAGGGCTACCACACGTGGGATCTGGCTATCGCTTTCATCATTACGATGCCTGGGTGGGTTCTGTGGAGGTCATTGATGAAGGTGTCTCTGCTCTTCTTGGGAACCACTACACGATTGCCCCACAGAAGGCAGTCTGCCTGTATAGACATTTCACCTTTGCGCCACTGGAATGGCTTTATCTCTTCCTGCATTTCCACTGGAACACTGGACCAGCTCACGTGAAGCACACAGCTTTTGACTAGAGATAATAAGGGGTCCTGGCTTGTCCATGTTTTGATCTGCCGGGCAGTGACGGGTGATTGCTCACTCTCAAATACTTCCATAACCATGGCTGGATCTGCGGACTGCGCCATTTCCACCACCGTGGTGGGCAATGGCAGCCTACTGAGAGCATTGGCGCAGTTTTCTGTGCCTGGCCTGTGACGGATGGCGTAGTTGTATGCGGACAACGTGAGTGCCCATCTCTGGTTGCGGGCCGATGTGTTGGTATTTATCCCTTTACTCTCGGAAAACAGGGATATGAGTGGCTTATGGTTAGTTTCCAATTCGAATTTTAGCTCAAAAAGGTATTGATGCATTTTCTTTACCCCATAGACACACGCTAATGCTTCTTTCTCAATCATGCTGTAGGCTCCCTCAGCCTTAGAGAGACTCCTGGATGCATAAGCAACTGGTTGCAGTTTCCCGAAATCATTAGCTTGTTGCAATACACACCCGACGCCATATGACGACGCATCACATGCTGGTACCAAACACTTATATGGATCATACAACACAAGAAATTTGTTTGAGCATAACAATTTTCTCGCTTTTACAAAGGCATTTTCTTGTCTTTTGCCCCAAACCCATTCATCCCCTTTTCGTAGTAAGACATGCAGTGGTTCTAACAGTGTGCTGAGACCCGGTAAGAAGTTACCAAAGTAGTCCAGGCGTCCCAGAAACGACCGCAGCTCCGTCACGTTCTGTGGCCTCGGTGCATTCTCGATTGCCTCCGTCTTCGCGTTGGTGGGCCTGATGCCGTCAGCTGCAAACCTCCTTCCCAAGAACTCCACTTCAGGCACCAGGAAAACGCACTTCGAATATTTTAACCTGAGCTCCATGCGGTTGAGTCGACTAAGTACCTCCTCCAGGTTCTGCAGATGCTCAACTGTGTTGCGACCTGTGACCAAGATGTCATCTGGAAGACCACAGTGTGCGGGATTGACTTCAGTAAGCTTTCCATGTTTCTCTGGAATATCGCCGCCGCTGATCGAATTCCAAACGGGCATCTGTTATAAATAAAAAGACCTTTGTGCGTTTTGATGCAGGTGAGGCCCTTCGATGATTCCTGCAGTTCCTGTGTCATGTAGGCTGAAGTCAGATCCAGCTTCGTGAACGTCTTTCCTCCCACCAGCGTTGCAAAGAGGTCGTTGGCCTTTGGTAGTGGGTATTGGACCTGCAGGGAGAAACGATTGATAGTTACTTTCTAATGGCCACAGATTCTGACAGTGCCGTCTCCCTTGAGGACAGGAACGATTGGGCTAGCCCACTCGTTGAACTCGATCGGTGAAATGATGGCCTCTCTTTGTAGCCGGTCTAGCTCGATCTCTACCTTTCTCTCATCATGTACAGAACTGCTCTCGCCTTGTGATGGATGGGTCGTGCCCCCGGAATTAGGTGGATCTGCACTTTTGCTCCTTGGAATTTCCCGATGACTGGTTCAAACAGCGAAGGAAATTTGCTTAAGACCTGGGCACACGAAGTGTCGTCAGCGGGCGATAGCACTCGGACGTCGTCCCAGTTCCAGCGTATCTTTCTAAGCCAGCTCCTGCTGAGCAGCCTGGGACCATCACCCGGTACCACCCAGAGTGGTAGCTTGTGCACCGCTCCATCATAGAAGACTTCTACAGTAGCACTGCCGATTACGGGAATCAGTTCTTTCATGTAAGTTCTTAGTTTCGTACGAATTGGAGATATGACTGACCTTGAGGCCTTGTTGCACCACAATCTTTCAAAAGTCTTTTTGCTGATGATGGACTGGCTCGCGCCCGTGTCCAGCTCCATTGAAACCGGGAGTTCATTTAGTTCAACATTCAGCATTATCGGGAGACAATTCGTGGTGAATATGTGCACCCCATGTACCTCTGCCTCCTCGGTCTGATGCTCTGGTTCGTCGTGATCCTCCGTGGATCTGTCCTCCTCTGCAACATGGTGGTTTGCAGGTTTAAGAGGATTAGCAACTCGCCTGCACATACGCTGGAGGTGTCCCATTGTTCCACAGTCCTTGCAAACAAACCCTTTGAATCGGCATGAATGGAAACGATGATCACCCCCGCAGCGTCAACAAGGTGTTAATGCCCTTGCATTCATCACCCTTGATGGTGGACTCTGAGACCTCTGCGAACATGCAGTTGCAGGCATGTGTGACCTGCCCTGTACGTTGCGATTCGAAAACAACATCACTTTGTTCACAGTACTTGTAGCAGCACTTGTATGCTGAGAGATTTGCTTCGTATTGTCACTGGTGGCAATGAACGCCTGGGCTATCGCTATGGCCTTACTCAAGGTTGGGGTCTCTACAGTCAAAAGTTTGCGAAGTATGGTTTCGTGACCAATGCCAAGCACGAAAAGGTCTCTGAGCATGTGCTCCAAATGTCCTTCAAATTCGCAATGTCCTGCAAGGCGTCTTAGCTCGGCGACATAACTCGCCACTTCCTGGCCTTCAGGCCTTTTGTAGGTGTAGAACCGGTACCTCGCCATCAGAACGCTTTCCTTCGGGTTCAAATGCTCTCAGACCAGTGTGCACAATTCATCGTACGATTTCTCCGTGGGTTTCGCTGGAATGAGCAGATTCTTCAAGAAGCCAGACGTTGGTGCCCCACAGACGGTCAGGAAGATCGCCCTTCATTTGGCAGCGTTCTCTTCCCCATCTAACTCGTTGGCCACGACGTATTGGTCGAGTCGCTCCACAAAAGTTTCCCAATCATCTCCCTCCAAGAATTTCTCCAGGATGTCCACTGTTCTTTGCACCTTTGGGTTCGCTATCTGTGTCTCGTCACCAGTTTTTACGTATGGAGAAAGAGTCAGACTGAACACTGTGAGCTCAAAGTAAAGTGTGACCTTAGTTTTTTATTGCAGGTCTCCAGGGTGCCTCTCTAACTGTGAGGCCGCCTTAAATACCTGTGCTCCCAAGGGATTATGGGAACCTTTGGGACTCCAGGGGATGAGCCCTCTGGTGTCTGTACAGAGTAAATACAAGTTTACATATATAACAGAAAGGACAAGGAGCAATCAAGGGTGAAACTTCTTAACTGGAGGAGAGCTAACTTCAATGTCTTCAAAAAGGATCTGGCTCAGGTAGATTGCAATCAAAGATTGGCAGGAAAAACAGTAAATGAGCAATGGGAGCCTATCAAATAATTGGATAAATACTTGACCTGATCCTGGTTCTGTTCTCTGCTGGCATCTATGCAAGCGCACTTAGCAGTAAGGTTCACTGGAAAGCAATGAACAACATAAATCCTGGCTGATACTTCCCCCTCCTTGACTCACTTTTGCTGAGGCTAATCAAAGCATCCCAACCGCCACCCCTGGTGATATCAGCTACCTCAGCATAAACCAGGGATAGAATTTTACACCTTCCCAGCCTGCATGGCTCAGCATCACTCCTGCAGATGCATTTACCCAGTTAAATCACCATGGTAGCTCCCCAAGATGTCTTCAGAAGTATGGTGGTGCAGCTTATTGGTGTCACTGGGATCACTGACAAACTGTTCTCCTTAGTTTCAGCTATGCTGTCAGGGGCAGGATGGCAACATGGAGGCCATGCATGTTCCCTAGAGGCTGGGAGGGACAAATTGGAGAGAAGTGCCCATAGGGTAATCCTTTGCTTCTCTTGTTGGCTGGTTTCAGAGCAACATTTGGTAAGTCCTGCGACCAACCTACCCTGACAGCCACAGATGGGGTAGAAAGGAAAAATACCTTTAAAAGATAGAGAGGCATATTGGAGAATTGTGGGGGAACGGCTGCTCAGAAGTGTGCAAGTGGGATGCAGGCTGATGTGCCTCCTGATTTTCTCTTTTCCATAGGAACCACCGACTACGAGACAACTCAAGGCAAGAACTCATCGCTCTAGAACTGCAGTCCTAAGCCAATGAATTGGAGCAAAGACACCAATGCGTCACCTCAGGCTTTCAAACCCCAACTCACGAACCAACCCATCACCTTTCCTTCAGGCTGCATATTAATATTCACAAGTCACAGAGGATCTCAAAAAATGGTGATCGAACTTGTATCACCATAGTTACAGTGAATGTCCAATCTCTATGATGTAAATAACGTGCATCTACTAACTAGTTATGTACAGACTATGACCCATATTATTAATTACAAGATCACCAGATGAAATATAGATGAGGGAGCCCATATAAGCTAATCAATCCAAAATTTAATAAAAAACTCACTATTTTCCCATCACATTATTTAAATGGAACTTGGATGAGTCTAAGTCGTTCGCATTCACTGCACTACCAATAGATCATTCCATGTGTAAAATCCTGTCCCTGCAGTACAGATTCACACGAGGCACATACTGAAGTCAATGTCACTCAGGACCTGCACCTTTATTACACAGCTCTCGAATGCCACACTTGCCTGAGACCTATTCTTATATACCTGTCTGGGACAGGTATCCAGTGTCTCCTGCAAGTGCACCCCTGGTGATAAGGTAAGTTTATATAAGGTACGGTTATAGGTCATCTCTAGTTACAGTCATGTATCGCATGGTAAACATAAAAACATAGAAACATAGAAAATAGGTGCAGGAGTAGGCCATTCGGCCATTCGAGCCTGCACCGCCATTCAATGAGTTTATGGCTAAACATGCAACCTCAGTACCCCATTCCTGCTTTCTCGCCATACCCCTTGATCCCCCTAGTAGTAAGGACTTCATCTAACTCCTTTTTGAATATATTTAGTGAATTAGTTTAAACAACTTTCTGTGGTAGAGAATTCCACAGGTTCACCACTCTCTGGGTGAAGAAGTTTCTCCTCATCTCAGTCCTAAATGGATTACCCCTTATCCTTAGACTGTGACCCCTGGTTCTGGACTTCCCCAACATTGGGAACATTCTTCCTGCATCTAACCTGTCTAAACCCGTCAGAATTTTAAACGTTTCAATGAGATCCCCTCTCATTCTTCTGAACTCCAGTGAATACAAGCCCAGTTGATCCAGTCTTTCTTGATATGTCAGTCCCGCCATCCCGAGAATCAGTCTGGTGAACCTTCGCTGCACTCCCTCAATAGCAAGAATGTCCTTCCTCAAGTTAGGAGACCAAAACTGTACACAATACTCCAGGTGTGGCCTCACCAAGGCCCTGTACAACTGTAGCAATATCTCCCTGCCCCTGTACTCAAATCCCCTCGCTATGAAGGCCAACATGCCATTTGCTTTCTTAACCGCCTGCTGCACCTGCATGCCAACCTTCAATGACTGATGTACCATGACATCCAGGTCTCGTTGCACCTCCACTTTTCCTAATCTGTCACCATTCAGATAATAGTCTGTCTCTCTGTTTTTACCACCAAAGTGGATAACCTCACATTTATCCACATTATACTTCATCTGCCATGCATTTGCCCACTCACCTAACCTATCCAAGTCATTCTGCAGCCTCATAGCATCCTCCTCACAGCTCACACTGCCACCCAACTTAGTGTCATCCGCAAATTTGGAGATACTACATTTAATCCCCTCGTCCAAATCATTAATGTACAATGTAAACAGCTGGGGCCCCAGCACAGAACCTTGCGGTACCCCACTAGTCACTGCCTGCCATTCTGAAAAGTACCTATTTACTCCTACTCTTTGCTTCCTGTCTGACAACCAGTTCTCAATCCATGTCAGCACACTAGCCCCAATCCCATGTGCTTTAACTTTGCACATTAATCTCTTGTGTGGGACCTTGTCGAAAGCCTTCTGAAAGTCCAAATATACCACATCAACTGGTTCTCCCTTGTCCACTCTACTGGAAACATCCTCAAAAAATTCCAGAAGATTTGTCAAGTATGATTTCCCTGTCACAAATCCATGCTGACTTGGACCTATCATCCAAATGCGCTGCTATGACATCCTTAATAATTGATTCCATCATTTTACCCACTACTGATGTCAGGCTGACTGGTCTATAATTCCCTGTTTTCTCTCCCCCTCCTTTTTTAAAAAGTGGGGTTACATTGGCTACCCTCCACTCGATGGGAACTGATCCAGAGTCTATGGAATGTTGGAAAATGACTGTCAATGCATCCGCTATTTCCAAGGCCACCTCCTTAAGTACTCTGGGATGCAGTCCATCAGGCCCTGGGGATTTATCGGCCTTCAATCACATCAATTTCCCCAACACAATTTCCCAACTAATAAGGATTTCCCTCAGTTCCTCCTTCTTACTAGACTCTCTGACCCCTTTTATATCCGGAAGGTTGTTTGTGTTCTCCTTATTGAATACCGAACCAAAGTACTTGTTCAATTGGTCTGCCATTTCTTTGTTCCACATTATGACTTCCCCTGATTCTGACTGCAGGGGACCTACGTTTGTCTTTACTAACCTTTTTCTCTTTACATATCTATAGAAACGTTTGCAGTCCGTCTTAATGTTCCCTGCAAGCTTCCTCTCATACTCTATTTTTCCTGCCCTAATCAAACCCTTTGTCCTCCTCTGCTAAGTTCTAAATTTCTCCCAGTCTCCAGGTTCACTGCTATTTCTGGCCAATTTGTATGCCACTTCCTTGGCTTTAATACTATCCCTGATTTCCCTTGATAGCCACGGTTGAGCCATCTTCCCTTTTTTATTTTTACGCCAGACAGGGATGTACAATTGTTGTAGTTCATCCATGCGGTCTCTAAATGTCTGCCATTGCCCATCCACTGTCCACCCCTTAAGTATAATTCGCCAATCTATTCTAGCCAATTCACACCTCATACCTTCAAAAGTTTCCCTTCTTTAAGTTCTGGACCATGGTCTCTGAATTAACTATTTCATTCTCCATCCTAATGTAGAATTCCACCGTATTATGGTCACTCTGCCCCAAGGGGCCTCGCACAACGAGATTACTAATTAATCCTCTCTCATTACACAGCACCCAGTCTAAGATGGCCTCCCCCCTAGTTGGCTCCTCGACATATTGGTCGAGAAAACCATCCCTTATGCACTCCAGGAAATCCTCCTCCACCATATTGCTTCCAGTTTGGTTAGCCCAATCTATATGCATATTAAAGTCACCCATGATAACTGCTGCACCTTTATTGCATGCACTCTAATTTCCTCTTTGATGCCCTCCCCAACATCACTACTGCTGTTTGGAGGTCTGTACACAACTCCTACTAACATTTTTTGCCCTTTGGTGTTCTGCAGCTCTACCCATATAGATTCCACATCATCCAAGCTAATGTCCTTCCTAACTATTGCATTAATCTCCTCTATAACCAGCAATGCTACCCCACCTCCTTTTCCTTTTATTCTATCCTTCCTGAATGTTGAATACCCATGGATGTTGAGTTCCCAGCCCTGATCTTCCTGGAGCCACGTCTCCGTAATCCCAATCACATCATATCTGTTAACATCTATTTGCACAGTTAATTCATCCAGCTTATTACGGATACTCCTTGCATTAAGACACAAAGTCTTCAGGCTTGTTTTTTTAACACCCTTTGTCCTTTTAGAATTATGATGTAGTGTGGCCTTTTTTGTTTCTTGCCTTTGTTTACTCGGCCTTCCACTATTGCTTTTTACCTTTCTACCATCTGTTTCTGACTCTGATACAGTTATGTACAGTAGTGTGAGATACATGACATCACCTTCCCCCAAGGTCTTATTGTCGTTATAGGTTCAGTCTCTCAGGTGGTCTACGCTCTCGCGTGGAGCATCTGAGTTGTGGTTCAGTTGTTTGCCTTGGTGTCTGTTTTTCTTTGGGTGTGGTTGCTGGTATCTCGCCTGGGCTGTCTGTTTCGATTGGTGTGATTGTTGTTGACTCGCCTGGGCTTCTGTTGGGATTGTCCTTTCCTCAGCTTTTTCCCATGTCTGTCCACCAGGTGTGGTGCGAGTTCCACATTGTAGTCTGCCTCTGGTTCCGCAGTGTTGTTGATAAATCTGCTTTTGACTTGGTCTACATGCCTCCGGCAGGTTTTGCCATTGTCCATTTGTACTACAAGTAGCCTGTTTCCTTCCTTGCCCGTTACTATCCCTGCAAGCCATTTGGGACCCCTGCCATAGTTTAGTACAAACACTTTGTCCCCTATCTCATTCCATCTCCCCCTCGAATTTCTGTCATGGTACTCAGTCAGCTTACGGCGCTTTGCCTCAACGATTTCGTGCATGTCTGGGAGGATTAATGAGAGCCTTGTTTTTAAGGTCCATTTCATCAACAGTTGCGCGGGGGGATCCCAGTCAGTGAGTGCGGACGAAACCTGTATGCCAGCAGCAGTCGCGACAGGCGACCCTGCAGTGTGAGACCTTGGATTTTAAGCATGCCTTGTTTAATGATTTGCACTGCTCTCTCCGCCTGGCCGTTGGAGGCCGGCTTGAACGGTGCCGTCTTGACGTGATTTATTGCCGTGGTCAATTATAAAGTCTTGGAATTCTGCGCTGGTGAAGCACGGACTATTGTCACTGACCAATATGTCAGGGATTCAATGCATTGCAAACATGGTTGCGAGGCTCTCCACAGTGGTGGAGGTTGTGCTCGAGTTTAAAATGGTGCATTCGATCCACTTTGAAAATGCATCTACAACTACGAGGAACATTTTGCCCATGAAGGGGCCCGCATAGTCTACGTGCACCCGCGACCACGGTTTGATGGGCCAGGGGCTCAGGGGGGCCTCCCTGGGGGCATTACTGAGTTGGGCACAAATGGTGCACCGTCGGATACAGAGCTCCAAGTCCGTGTCAATGCCAGGCCACCAGACGTGGGATCCGGCTATGGCCTTCATGAGAACGATCCCCGGGTGCTCGCAGTGGAGCTCCCGGACAAATGCCTCTCTGCCTCGCAGAGGCATAACTACTCGGCTGCCCCACATCAGGCAGTCTGCTTGAAGCGACAGCTCATGCATGCGCCTATGGAAAGGTTTGATCTCCTCGGGGCAGGCATCGTGAGCCTCTGCAAAGTCACCGGTTAGGTCACATCTTTTTACTAGGGATAACGTGGGGTCGCTGGTCGTCCAGGCTCTGATTTGGCGAGCCGTCATGGGCGAACCCGTGGACTCAAAAGCATTGATTGCCATGACTATCTCACAGTCCTGTTCGTCAGACCCTTCCGTGGTCACCAGGGGTAGCCTGCTGAGCGCGTCGGCACAGTTGTCTGTGCCTGGTCTGTGCCTTATGGTGTAATCGTAAGACGCCAGCATGAGTGCCCACCATTGAATGCGCGCCGAGGCGTTGTCGTTTATTGCCTTGCTTTTGGATAATAGGGATGTGAGAGGCTTGTGGTTGGTTTCTAACGTGAACTTGGCCCCGAAAAGGTATTGGTGCATCTTTTTGACACCGTACTCGCACGCGAGCGCCTCCTTCTCCACCATACCGCATCCGCGCTCCGCCCGCGAAAGTGATCTGGAGGCATAAGCTATGGGTTGTAATTTACCCGCACTATTGGCATGTTGTAAAACGTACCCGACTCCGTACGCTGACGCATCACATGTAAGAACTAGCTTTTTACCTGGATCAAAGAAAGCCAAAACACTGAAAAGCCAAAGTTGGAACACAGAAGGTTGCGTGCCTTATTGAAGGCGCGTTCCTGGGCATCCCCCCAAAACCAATCACACCCCTTTCTGAGTTGCACATGGAGAGGCTCCAGCAGCGTGCTTAAGTTCTGCATAAAGTTCCCAAGGTAATTGAGTAGCCCGAGAAAGGCGCGCAGTTCCGAGATATTCCAGGGCATGGGTGCCAGGCGAATTGCTTCTGTTTTGGACTCTGTTGGGCGGATTCCATCAGCGGCAATCCTTCGGCCCAAAAATTCAAACTCGGGCGCGAGAAACAGGCACTTGGATTTCTTAACTCTTAGGCCTACCTGATCCAACCGCTTTAGTACTTCCTCCAAATTACAGAGATGGGAGTCGGTGTCCCTGCCCGTGATGAGTATGTCGTCTTGAAACACAACCGTCCCCGGGATGGACTTGAGCAGACTCTCCATGTTGCGCTGGAATATGGCAGCTGCCGATCTGATGCTGAATGGGCATCGATTGTACATGAAAAGGCCTCGATATGTGTTGATGGTGGTGAGTAGCTTGGACTCATCGGTCAATTCTTGCGTCATATATGCAGATGTGAGATCTAGTTTTGAGAAAGGTTTTCCTTCAGCCAATGTGGCAAATAAGTCCTCCGCTCTGGGCAGCGGGTATTGGTCCTGTAGGGAGACTCTGTTCATTGTAGATTTGTAGTCCCCACAGATTCGTACGGATCCATCAGGCTTCATGACTGGGACAATGGGACTTGCCCAGTCGCTAAATTCCACGGGTGGGATAATGCCTTCCCGCAGAAGTCTGTCCAGTTCATGTTCAATCTTTTCCCTCATCATATAGGGCACAGCTCTAGCCTTGTGATGGACCGGTCTAGCATCCTGTGTGATGTAGATTTTGACTTTAGCCCCTTTGAAGGTGCCCACACCTGGCTGAAAGAGATGTTCAAATCGACTTAGAACTGTTGAGCAGGAGGTCCGTTCCTCTGACGACATGGCATGAACATCATCCCATTTCCAGTTTAGTTTTGCCAGCCAGCTTCTCCCCAGCAGTGCTGGGAGATCCCTGGGGACAATCCACAGGGGAAGTTGGTTCACTGTCCCTTTGTGTGTGACTGAGAGCATGGCGCTGCCGAGGACTGGGACGATTTCTTTGGTATAGGTCCTTAGTTTGGTGTCGATCCTTGTGAGTTTTGGTCTGTCTCTTTTGTGCGGCCACAGCTGTTCAAATTGTTGAGCGCTCATGAGAGATTGACTCACTCCCGTATCCAGCTCCATGTTGACGGGTATCCCGTTGAGTCGGACCCTCATCATTGTTGGAGGCGTCTTGTTGTAGGAGCAGTGGCCATTGTTCGTGTTGACCCGCTGTACATCAGTGTCCCGGGTACTGTCCCCACCATCTTCTGGTCCGCTTTCCGACCCTTCCGATTCGTATACCAGCCGAGCTGCCGTTTTTCTACACGTACTGGCCAGATGCCCTGTATAGTCGCAGTTTCTGCAAACAGTATACTGAAATCGACACCCCCTTGATGAGTGCCTTCCGCCTCATCTCCAGCACAGACCGCTTCCATTGTTTCCAAAGAATGAGCTGCATCTGGCTGATCTCTCTTGAGCTTCTCTCAGTTTGTAGTTGATTGCTCGCATTGTGGGTTGATGAGGTGTGAACGGCCGTTCATGTGCCCTTGATGGCTTCTGGCGCCACTGCCTGCTGTTGAGGGCCTGCTCTCCTGCCTTTGTCTGTGTGTGGGGGTAGCAGCTTGTTTCACGCTGTGAACCTCTTGTTCCGATGTTTTGTCAGTTGTCGTACCCGAATGTAGATCAACCTCGTTTCTTCTTCTCCTGCCAAGAATGTCTGTGCAACCAGTGCTGCTGCCTCTAGGGTCAAGTTCTTGGTTTCGATGAACTTTCGGAATATGCCTGCGTGGCCTATTCCTTCAATAAAAAAGTCTCTCAGTACTTCTCTCCTTAGTTCATTGGCGAACTCACATAAACTAGCCAACCTCCGAAATTCCGCCACGAAGTCGGGTATGCTCTGGCCCACACAGCGTCTGTAGTTGTAGAACCTGTGCCTGGCCATGTGTAAGCTGCTCGCTGGCTTCAGGTGGTCTCTTACCAGTGCGCTCAACTCCTCAAACGACTTGCTTGCCGGTTTCTTGGGTGACAGCAGGTCCTTCATTAAAGCGTATATTTTCGAGCCACAGCTGGTCAGGAGATGGGCTCTTCTCTTGTCTGCCTTGTCGTCGCCTAACCAGTCTTTGGTTACAAAGCTTTGCTGGAGTCTTTCTATAAAGTCCTCCCAATTATCTCCAGCATTGTATTTTTCATCTGAGCCGTTGTTCTGTGGATTCTGTAATCCCGTAACTCGTCGCCACTGTAAAGTCCTGTTCCTGCAGTACAGATTCACACGAGGCACATACTGAAGTCAAGGTCACTCTGGACCTGCACCTTTATTACACAGCTCTCGAATGCCACACTTGCCTGAGACCTGTCCTTATAGACCTGTTGGGACAGGTATCCAGTGTCTCCTGCAAGTGCACCCCTGGTGGTAAGGTAAGCTTGTGGTTACAGGTCATCTCTAGTTACAGTCATGTATAGCATGGTAAGATACAGTTATGTACAGTAGTGTGAGATACATGACACCATGTGTTGCTCCTGAATCCAATCCTAAATTATGGGCTGGATTTTTGGCTCGCTAGCACCTCTGTTGGCGGCAAAGGGTGTTTCTAGGCATTACAGCCGGTATCCATCTTTTACTGCCCGACCGGCAAATTCAGCTCCTAGTTTGCGGCGGCACAAAAATGTACCACCCCACACATTAGTTTCACTGAGATCATGAGGTCAATCGTCATGCAAAGTTGTGCTAGCACTCCAGATGCAAAATTTGACCTTAACGCCTCATTAAACGCTTGTCCCAGGAATCGTCTGAAAGACCAGGCATTCCCAGGGTGCAGCTGGCCTTGCTGGGCTGCCTGGTGTGGTGAGTCCTGCTGGGATGCTGCGGGTGATGGGTTCTGCTTCGTGGCCAACTGCGGGATCAGTTGCCACTGGTGTGTATGTTGGGGGGTCAAAGAAGGTAGGGTCCAAAGTTGGTTGCTCAGGATAGTCCGTGAATCTGAGTTTGTGGTGAATGATTCCATTTGAAAGTTTGACCCGAAACATACTACTCCTCTCTTTGGCCACAATAGTGCCAGTAAGCCACTTGGGACCTTGTCCATAATTCAATACAAATACAGGATAATTGATTTCAATTTCACGTGACACATTAGCGCTATCATGATATGTACTTTGTTGAAGCCGCCTGCTCTCTACCTGTTCATGTAGATCAGGGTGAACTAATGAGAGCCTTGTCTTAAGTGCCCTTTTCATGAGCAGTTCAGCAGGTGGAATCCCAGTGAGCGAGTGGGGTCTCGTGCGGTAGCTAAGCAGGACTCGGGATAGGCGAGTCTGCAGTGAGCCTTCAGTTACCCTCTTCAAGCCCTGCTTGATAGTTTGCAATGCTCTCTCTGCCTGACCATTGGTTGCTGGTTTGAACGGGGCAGATGTAACATGTTTGATCCCGTTACGGGTCATGAACTCTTTGAACTCGGCACTGGTAAAACATGGCCCGTTGTCGCTCACAAGGACATCAGGCAGTCCATGCGTGGCAAACATGGCCCACAGATTTTCAGTGCTGGCAGCGAACGTGCTTGCTGACATCATCTTACATTCAATCCATTTGGATTACGCATCTACAACCACAAGGAACATTTTACCCAAAACCGGGCCTGCAGAGTTGACATGGACCCTGGACCAAGGGTTGGAGGGCCAAGACAAACTTAGTGGCGCCTCCCTGGGTACATTGCTTAACTGCGAGCATGTATTACATCTGTGCACACAGGAGTCTAAGTCCGCATCGATACCGGGCCACCACACGTGGGATCTGGTTATCGCTTTCATCATTACGATGCCTGGGTGGGTACAGTGGAGGTCACTGATGAAGGTGTCTCTGCCCTTCTTAGGGACCATTACCTGATTGCCCCACAGAAGGCAGTCTGCTCGTATAGACATTTCATCTTTGCGCCGCTGGTACGGCTTTATCTCTTCCTGCATTTCCACTGGGACACTGGATCAGCTCCAGTGAAGCACACAATTTTTTACTAGGGACTGTAAGGGGTCCTGGCTCATCCAGGTTCTAATCAGTCGGGCTGTGACAGGCGATTGCTTACTCTCAAAAGCTTCCATAACCATGACTAAATCTGCGGGCTGCGCCATTTCCACCCCCGCGATGGGCACAATGGCAGCCTACTGAGAGCATCGGCACAGTTTTCTGTGCCTGGCCTGTGCTGGATGGCATAGTTGTATGCGGACAACGTGAGCGCCCATCTCTGGATACGGGTCGATGCATTCGTATTTATCCCTTGCTCTCGGAAAATAGGAATATTAGTGGCTTATGGTCCGTTTCCAATTCAAATTTTTGCCCAAACAGATATTGATGTATTTTTTTTACCCCAGAGACACACGCGAACACTTCTTTCTCAATCATGCTGTCGGCTCTCTCATCTTAGACAGACTTCTGGATGCATAAGCAACCGGTTGCAATTTCCCAGATTCATTAGTTTGTTGCAATACACACTCGACACCATATGACGACGCAAGGAAGAGGCATATAAATTGGCTAGAAAAAGTAACAAACTTGAGGACTGGGAGAAATTTAGAAATTAACAGAGGAGGACTAAGGGTTTAATTAAGAGGGGGAAAATAGAGTATGAGAGGAAGCTTGCAGGGAACATAAAAAGTGACTGCAAAAGCTTCTATAAATATGTGAAGAGAAAAAGATTAGTGAAGACAAACGTAGGTCCCTTGCAGTCGGATTTAGGTGAATTTATAATGGGGAACAAAGAAATGGCAGACCAATTGAACAAATACTTTGATTCTGTCTTCACGAAGGAAGACACAAATAACCTTCCGAATGTACGAGGGGACAGTGGGTCTGGTGAGAAGGAGGAACTGAAGGATATCCTTATTAGGCGGGAAATTGTGTTAGGGAAATTGATGGGATTGAGGGCCGATAAATTCCCTGGGCCTGATAGTCTGCATTCCAGAGTACTTAAGGAAGTGGCCCTCGAAATAATGGATGCATTGGTGATCATTTTCCAACAGTCTATTGACTCTGGATCAGTTCCTATGGACTGGAGGGTAGCTAATGTAACACCACTTTTTTAAAAAGGAGGGAGAGAGAAAACGGGTAATTATAGACCGGTTAGCCTGACATCAGTAGTGGGAAAAATGTTTGAATCAATCATTAAGGATGAAATAGCAATGCATTTGGAAAGCAGTGACAGGATCGGTCCAAGTCAGCATGGATTTATGAAAGGGAAATCATGCTTGACGAATTTTTTGAGGATGTAACTAGCAGAGTGGACAAGGGAGAACCAGTGGATGTGGTGTATTTGGACTTTCAAAAGGCTTTTGACAAGGTCCTGCACAAGAGATTGGTGTGCAAAGTCAAAGCGCATGGTATTGGGGGTAATGTACTGACGTGGCTAGAGAACTGGTTGGCAGACAGGAAGCAGAGAGTTGGGATAAACGGGTCCTTTTCAAAATGGCAGGCAGTGACTAGTGGAGTGCCGCAGAGCTCAGTGCTGGGACCCCAGCTCTTTACAAAAGACATTAATGATTTGGATGAAGGAATTGAGTGTAATATCTCCAAGTTTGCAGATGACACTAAACTGGGTGGCAGTGTGAGCTGTGAGGGGGATGCAAAGAGGCTGCAGGGTGACTTGGACAGGTTAGGTGAGTGGGCAAATACATGGCAGATGCAGTATAATGTGGATAAATGTGAGGTTATCCATTTTGGGGGCAAAAACACGAAGGCAGAATATTATCTGAATGGCGGCAGATTAGGAAAAGGGGAGGTTCAACGAGATCTGGCTGTCATGGTTCATCAGTCACTGAAAGTTGGCATGCAGGTACAGCAGGTGGTGAAGAAGTCAAATGGAATGTTGGCCTTCATAGCTAGAGGATTTGAGTATAGGAGTAGTGAGGTCTTACTGCTGTTGTACAGGACCTTAGTGAGGCCTCACCTGGAATATTGTGTTCAGTTTTGGTCTCCTAATCTGAGGAAGGAAGTTCTTGCTATTGAGGGAGTGCAGCGAAGGTTCACCAGACTGATTCCCGGGATGGCTGGACTGTCATATGAGGAGAGACTGGATCAACTGGGCCTTTATTCACTGGAGTTTAGAAGAATGCGACGGGATCTCATAGAAACATATAAGATTCTGATGGGACTGGACAGGTTAGATGCGGGAAGAATGTTCCCGATGTTGGGGAAATCCAGAACCAGGGGACATAGTCTTAGGATAAGGGGTAGGCCATTTAGGACTGAGATGAGGAGAAACCTCTTCACTCAGAGAGTTGCTAACCTGTGGAATTCCCTCCCGCAGAGAGTTGTTGATGCCAGTTCATTGGATATATTCAAGAGGGAGTTAGATATGGCCCGTATGGCTAAGGGGATCAAGGGGTATGAAGAGAAAGCAGGAAAGGGGTACTGAGGGAATGATCAGCCATGATCTTATTGAATGGTGGTGCAGGCTCGAAGGGCCGAATGGCCTACTCCTGCACCTATTTTCTATGTTTCTATGTTTCTATCACATGCTAGTACCAAACACTTACATGGATCATACAACACAAGCAACTTGTTTGAGCATAACAATTTTATAGCTTTTACAAAGGCATTTTCTTGGCTTTTGCCCCAAACCCATTCATCTCCTTTACTCAGTAAGGCATGCAGTGGTTCTAACAGTGTGCTGAGACCCGGTAAGAAGTTACCAAAGTAGTTCAGGAGTCCTAGAAACGACCGCAGCTCTGTCATGTTCTGTGGCCTCGGTGTGTTCACGATTGCCTCCATCTTCCAATCGGTGGGCCTGATGCCGTTCGCCACGATTCGTCTCCCCAGGAACTCCACTTCAGGCGCCAGGAAAACGCACTTCGAGCATTTCAACCTGAGCCCCACGCAGTTGAGTCGACTAAGAACCTCCTCCAGTTCTGCAGATCCCACTCCTTGAATTCGATCGGCGAAATGATGCCCTCTCATTGCAGCCGATCCAGCTCGATCTCTACCCTTTCTCTCATCATGTAAGGTACCGCTCTCGCCTTGTGATGGATGGGTCATGCCCCCGGAATTAGGTGGATCTGCACTTTTGCTCCTTGGAACTTCTCAATGCCTGGTTCGAACAGCGAAGCTAACTTGTTTAAGACTTGGGCACACGAAGTGTCGTCAGCAGACGAGAGCACTCGGACGTCGTCCCAGTTCCAATGTATCTTTCCCAGCCAGTTCCTGCCGAGCAGCGTGGGACCATCGCCCGGTATCACCTAGAGTGGTAGCTTGTGCACCGCTCCGTCGTTGGAGACCTTTACAGTAGCACTGCCGATTACGGGAATCAGTTCCTTCGTTTTGTGCGAATGGGAGTCAAGACTGGCCTTGAGGCCTTGCTGCACCACAATTTTTCGAAAGTCTTTTTGCTCATAATGGACTGGCTCGCGCCCGTGTCCAGTTCCATTGACACCGGGAGTCCATTTACTTCAACCGTCAGCATTATCGGGGGACACTTTGTGGGTAAATGTGTGCACCCCATATACCTCTGCCTCCTCGGTCTGAGGCTCTGGTTCGTTGTGATCCGCCGTGAGTCTGTTCTCCTCTGCAACATGGTGGTTTGCAGGATTAACAGGGTTTCCAGCTCGCCTGCACATATGTTGGAGGTGTGCCATTGTTCCACAGCCCTTGCAAACGTACCCTTTGAAGTGGCATGAATGGAAACAATGATCACCCCCGCAGCGCCAACAAGGTGTTAATGGCCTTGCATTCATCACCCTTGATGGTGGACTCTGAGACATCTGCGGATGTGCAGCTGCTTGCGATTTGAAAACTACATCACTTTGTTCACAGTACTTATAGCAGCACTCGTGTGCTGAGAAATTTGCTTAGTATTGTCACTGGTGGCAATAAACGCCTGGGCTATCGCTATGGCCTTACTCAAGGTTGGGGTCTCTACAGTCAAAAGTTTGCGAAGTATGGTTTCGTGGCCAATGCCAAGTATGAAAAAGTCTCTGAGCATGTGCTCCAAATGTCCTTCAAATTCACAATGTCCTGCAAGGCGTCTTAGCTCGGCGACATAACTCGCCACTTCCTGGCCTTCAGACCTTTGGTAGGTGTAGAACCAGTACCTCGCCATCAGAATGCTTTCCTTCGGGTTCAGATGCTCCCGGACCAGTGTGCACAAATCATCGTATGATTTCTCTGTGGGTTTCGCTGGAGTAAGCAGATTTTTCATGAGGCCATATGTTGGTGTCCTGCAAATGGTGAGGAGAATCTCACTTCGTTTGGCAGTGTTCGCTTCTCCTTCCAGCGCATTGGCTACGAAGTATTGGTCGAGTCGCTCCACGAAGGTTTCCCAATCATCTCCCTCTAAGAATTTCTCCAGAATGCCCATTGTTCTCTGCATCGTGGGTTCATCATCCGTATCTCGTCGCCAGTTGTTATATATGAATAATGAGTCTGACTGGATACTGTGAGCTCAAAGTAAAGTGTGACCTTAGTCTTTTATTGAAGGTCTCCAGAGTGTTTCTCCAGCCTGTGAGGCCTCCTTAAGTACCTGTGCTCCCAAGGGATTGTGGGATCCCCTGGGACTCCAGGGGATGAGCCCTCCGGTGGCTGTACAAGTTATATACAAGTTTACATACATAACAGGTTGCGTACAGCACACTGCGTGAAGCTCCAACTTGAAAACGGCAGATTTATCTGCTATACAGTGTCCTTACAAAGTCAATGAGATAATTTAATGGGGCCATTACATGTTCGCTAGAGTATCATGCTGCATGCTATTGCCAGGCGGCATCAAGCTAGAAGAAGGGCTCTTGGCCATGTCGGCCACGGATGAGGAGCGGCCGAAGATGTCTCGGGAGGAGGCCTTATCCCCCATGCATTTACAGGCACCAACGCTCCTACCTCCAGCTCCCTGAGGAGTAGTGTGTGAGAAGGCTGTGCTTCCAAAAGCAAGTGCTGACAGAGTTATGCCATCTTATTCAGGCAGACCTACAGCCTTCCAGCGCCAACAGGACTGCGTTGCCCATCGCAGAGAAGGTGACTGTGGCACTGGCACTCTATGCCCCTGGCTCCTTCCAGGTAGCAGAAGGGGACATATGCAGCATCTCTCAATACTCTACACATCGCTGCATTCGGCACTTTACAAAGGCTCTACACCCACAGAATGGGCTTCATAAAGTTCCCAATGAGCAGGGATATCCAGAATGAGCGGTCTTATTTGCCGCATGCTCCTTCCGCTGCCTGCGCCTGATCTCTTCACGCTCGCGGAGTTGAGATTTGAAGAGCTCAACATGCACTTCCTCCACCAAGGGCGGTTTTCGGCCAGGGACTCCCAGGTGTTAGTGGTGATGTCACTCTTTACCAGGGAGGCTTTGAGGATGTCGTTGTAATGTTTCTGCTGCCCACCTTTGGCTCATTTGCCGTGAAGGAGCTAAACATAGAGCAATTGCTTAGGGAGTCTCATGTCTGGCATGCGAACTATGTGGCCTGCCCAGAGAAGTTGATTGAGTGTGGTCAATGCTTCAATGCTGGGGATGTTAGCCTGGGCGAGGACACTGACGTTGGAGCACCTGTCCTCCCAGGGGATGTGCAGAATCTTGCGGAGACATCGTTGGTGATATATCTCCAGCGACTTGAGGTATCTTCTGTACATCGTCCATGCCTCTGATCCATACAGGAGGGTGGGTATTACTACAACGCTGTAGACCATGAGCTTGGTGGTAGATTTGAGGGCCTGGTCTTCGAACACTCTTTTCCTCAGGTGGCCGAAGGCTGCACTGGTCCACTGGAGGTGATATTGAATCTCCGCATCAATGTCTGCCTTTATTGATAAGAGGCTCCCGAGGTATGGGAAGTGGTCCACGTTGTCGAGGGCCGTGCCTTGAATCTTGATTACTGGAGGGCAGTGCTGTGCGGCGAGGACAGGCTAGGGGAGGACCTTTGTCTTATGAATGTTAAGCATAAGGCCCATACTTTCATATGCTTCAGTGAATACATCGACTATATCCTGGAGTTCAGCCTCAGAATGTGCACAGACACAGGCGTCGTCCGCGTACTGCAGCTCAATGACAGAGGTTGGGGTGATCTTGGACCTAACTTGGAGGTGGCGAAGGTTAAACAGCTTCCCACTGGTTCTGTAGTTCAGTTCCACTCCAGCGGGGAGCTTGTTAACTTTGAGGTGGAGCATGGCAGCAAGGAAGGTTGAGAAGGGGGTTGGAGCGATGACGCAGCCCTGTTTGACCCCAGTCCGGATGTGGATTGGGTCTGTAATGGAACCGCTGGTAAGGATCACGGCCTGCATGTCATCGTGGAGCAGGCGATAGATGTTGACAAACTTTTGGGGGCATCCGAAATGGAGGAGAACGCTCCATAAGCCGTCATGGTTGACAGTGTCAAAGGCCTTTGTAAGATGGAAAAAGGCCATGTATAAGGGTTGGCGCTGTTCCATGCATTTTTTCTGCAGCTGTTGGGCTGCAAAGATCATGTCCGTTATGCCCCGTGGGAGACGAAATCCGCACTGTGATTCCGGGAGGAGCTTCTTGGCCACAAGGAGAAGATGATTGAGGAAAACTCTAGCGACAACCTTCCCAGTGGCTGATAGCAGGGAGACTCCCCTGTAGTTGTCGCAGTAGGACTAGTCCCCCTTTTTAAAGATGGTCACCATCACTGCATCTCTGAAATCTCCTGGCATGCTATCCTCCCTCCAAATGAGAGAGATGAGGTCATGTATCCGCGCCAACAGCGCCTCTCCGCCATACTTTAGCACCTCAGCAGGAATTCCATCCGCACCCGTAGCCTTGTTATTCTTGAGCTGTTTTATGGCTTTGCCAACCTCGTGCAGCGTTGTTGTTTCACTGAGGTGGTGGCAGGTCGCATGCTACGGGAAGGAGCTGAGAACACTCGAGTCAAAGGCAGAGTCTCGATTGAGGAGATCTTCAAAGTGTTCCTTCCATCGGGCCCTGACAGCCTCGGTGTCCTTGATGAGTGTTTCCCCGTTCTTGGCCAGGAGTAGGGTGGGGCCTTGGGAGTTTGGACCGTAGGTGGCCTTGACTGCAATGAAGAATCCTCGCATATCATGGTTGTCGGCCACTTGTTGTATCTCCTGTGCTTTCTCCATCCACCACCTGTTCTTCAGGTCCCGGGTTTTTTGTTGGACCTCAAACTTGAGCCGTCTGTAACGATGCTTTGCAGCTCCCGAGTTGGGTTGTTGCTTGAGGCTCAGAAATGCTCTGCGCTTAAGATCTATTAGTTCTTGGATCTCCTGATCATTTTCATGAAACCATTCCTGGTGTTTTCTGGTTCAGTAACCAAGTGTCTCTTCACAGACACTGGTTATAGAGGCCTGGAGGGCAGACCAAGCGCTGTGGGCATTCAGCATCTCAGGGTCATCAAGGCACGCCAGGTTAGCTGTGAGGCACTGGCTGTATAGGGCTCTCTTAGCTGGGTCTTTAAGTGCTCCAGCATTAACTTTTTTATGGCACTGCTTCTGCTGTCTGCTCTGCTTTGGGGCTATGTTTATATCGATGATGGATCGGATTAGGCGATGGTCCATCCAGCTGTCGTCAGCTCCTGTCATGGCGCGGGTGATGCGTGCATCCTTGCGATCCCTGGCTCGGACGATGACATAGTCGAGCAGGTGCCAATGTTTGGAGCGAGGGTGCTGCCACAATGCCTTGTATTTGTCCCTCTGGCAGAACAGGGTGTTGGTAATGAAGAGTTCATGTTCTAGACATTTTGGCAGGAGTAGGGTACCGCTGGAGTTGGCGTTCCCTACCCCCTCTCTGCCAATCATGCCTCCCAGAGGGCTGTGTCTTTGCCGACCCTGGCATTAAAATCACCCAGGATGATCAATTTGTCGCCCGTGGGGACGCGGGACAGGGATGTCTTGAGGTTGGAATGAAAACCCTCTTTAGCCTCATCCATTGCATCGAGTGTTGGGGCGTACGCACTGATGACTGTGGCGCATTGGTTCCGGGATAGGGTAAGACGAAGAGTCATGAGGCGTTTGTTAATCCCGCAGGGGGAGTCTTTGAGGCGGTCGACCAGTTCATTTTGACGGCAAAACTGACTCCATGAAGGCGGCACTCTTCCTCTGGTTTTCCTTTCCAGAAAAAGATGTAACCTCCACCATGTTCCTTGAACTGGCCTTCCTCTGCCCGCCGGGTCTCGCTTAGGGCGGCGATGTCAATTTCAAAACGTCTATATTCCCGGGCAACTATGGCGGTGCGGCATTCCGGCCTGTCACTATTGGAATTGTCCCTGAGGGTCCTGACATTCCAGGTCCCAAACTTCATGTTAGCGAAGTGGAAGCTGCCTGTGCGTGAGTTCTTTTAACGTGGGGTGACCATTGCACACCGGCAACCACATGGGCTTAGCTGAGCAAGGTCTTGGTTCAGTGGCAAGGAGGTCCAAGACGACTGGAGACCAGGCAATGCTGTATAAGCCTAATTGCCTATGGAGTGGTGTTGGCCGCAAGCTCGGCACCGAGTAGCGCCATTAATGGTAGATGGCCCGAGGTTGGGTGGGGGGGGCAGGTATTGGGAAGGTCAGCTGTCCACTGGGGTTCTGAGCGATGTTTTGGAAAGTTTCTTCCAAGGTTAAGAATTTCCCCAAAGGCTTCCAAGTTGTTTTAAAAGTTTAAGAGTTTAAAAGTATTTCCGAATTATTTTTTAAAAAGTTACACCGGTTGATTGAAGGTTTAATAAATAGATAAAATTGATAAAATTGATTTAAAAAGTCTAAAATGTAAATCAAGTTGTTTAAAATGTTAGAAAAAAAGAAAAAGAAAGTTCTCAAAGTTGATTAAAAATTTTTAAGTTTTCCCTAATTGTTTAAGAAGTTTAAAAGTTGATTCAGTGCCGGCCCCGGAGTCCCTTCGGCCGGTTTGATGCCGGCCCCGGAGTCCCTTCGGCTGGTTCAGTGCCGGCCCTGGGCAGAATGTTTCATAGTCGCCGCAGGAGGTCCAGCCGGGAGGCCCAAGTCGCAAGACTGCAGTACAGGGCAGGACACAGGGGCTGGATTCACCACCACACCTGCTCTCTCCCCTGCTCCCGAGCTGGGTCTGTCCCCGCTCCTAGGCTGGGTTTGGAATAGTACAGAGGATCACTGTACTCCCAATCATTTCATGCAGGATCATGTCACATTCAGTAGCCATCTAACAGGATTGAGTCCTGCGTTGCTCTGTTACGCTGCTGCTGGTCCTGTTGGTGCTGCTGCTGTTGGTCCGCCATCAGAGTATCCCAGGGCGAAAGGATCCCGCGCCGGCCCGCTTCTATCCCGAGCCAAAGGGACCCCACACCGGCCCGCTTCTATCGATGAGACCTAGTCCGGGAGCAGAGGCAGCCTTGAATACTCCCCTCAACAGGTCCCTGCATTCATTGTGGTGTGCTGCATGTTACACAACTTGGCCATCATGAGGGGCTAGGCATTGCCAGTGGGGATTGCAGGATCACCTCAGGAGGAGGAGTACGACGAGGAGGAGCCTGGCGAGCCACCAATTGGACAGCCACCCCATCCATGGAGGAGGCAGAGTGGAGATGCTGCCGGAGCAAGAACCGCACATCGCCAGTTCATAATGAACCAGTTTGCTTGAAAGGAGGAAGTTGAGGGATGCATCTCACACGCTATGTGTCACCATAAAGGCACATCTACAGTGAACTTTGGAATGATACACACGACACCAACGGCAAAGGGTCAAAGTGACATTTTTACAACAAAAAAGTAACACACAATCCCCCCGCACCACCACCCCCACAGCCCCCAAAACCAAATGATTCACAAAACAGCGTACTGCTGCAAGTAACTCAATAACAAGAGCATTAATGAAAAACAACTATTTACATGCGTACTCAGAAAACATCAAGGCATCTGCACAAGCTTGTCCCACCCCTTAATGGGACTTGCCCTGAGATTTACACCTCCCGCTTCCCTTCTGCCCCCTCCCATGCCTGCGGCTCCTCCTCAATGAGGCCTCATTGCCTACAGTAAGTCTGCTTGAGGGCTGCTGCATTAGTGGGCCAGACAGTGCAGACAGCCTAGGACGATGCCCTGGACCAGCTCTGGGCCAAGAAGGCCCACCTACGGATTGCTGAGCCTCAGCATCGGAGGAAGGAGTGTCTGACGGCTCAAGTGTGGATGGCATAAGATGCATGGTGGGAGAGTCACTGGTGGGAGCCGGAATGCTGTCATCCTGAGGAAGGACAGGACCTTCCATTTCCTGGGAACCACTGACACTCAAGACAGGACTAGGTCTCTGCACTTGGAGCACGATCTGTCACCACAACTTGCTGGCCTGCTTCAGCACCGTCACTTCCCTGTTGGATGGGGGGGAAACAGAGAGGATGGCAGAGAGTGACCACATGACATCACCAAGCTGGAGTGTAGCTTGTGCCTGCGATGCGATCACTGCTGCGGTGTTATCCATGGCACGCACCACACACTCTGGTATGCTACTGTCGCTACTGGAGGGCACCAGCCTCTGTGAGTGGGCAAGGATGAGCTCGCTGGAGTCTTCAGCTGCATGGACAATGTGCAAGGCAGCCTCCTCAACATGCACAGCAGGTTTGTCAATGCTCTGGTGGATCCGACCCAATGCCCCCATGAGCTCGCGGTGCACTTCGTGTTTGTCATGTATGTATGCTTGGGGTTTACTAGCCACCAGGTGGCGCCACTGTCGGAGGACATTGGGTTGTGCGCACGTGTGCGCGGCCCAGGTATAAAAGGCCAGCCATCCTGTAATGTGGGCCCAAATTTGGCCCTAATAAAGTAGAGCCAGGTTTGTACCTGTTCGGAGTTTACAGTATTCAGTCTATCGAGTTATTGCATACACAACATTTGGCGACGAGGTAACAAGAACCTACGTATGCAAAAATGAGCACAATTGGAATTCTGGAGTGATTCGTGGTGGGAGAAGATTGGGCAGACTTTGTTGCCCGCTTGAACCAGTACTTCATGGCCAACAAAATGGAGAAAGAGGCAGATGTAGTTCGGTGTTGGGCGGTCCTCCTCACGGTTTGCGGTCCGAAAATCTATGGACTCATAAAGAATCTCCTCTCGTCCTTAAGTCCAACGGACAAGGACTATGAAATATTGTGCGCTCTGGTATGTGACCATCACAAACCAGATGAAGGCATCATCATCTCAAGATATCGATTCTATACGCACGTTAATTCTGAGAGCCAGGATGTATCAGAATTCTTGCCGACCTAAGACGTCTAGCTGGACTTTGTAAGTTCGAAACTGCATTGGCAGACATGCTGCAGGACTTCTTTGTAATCAGCGTCAATCACGAAGTGATCCTGCATAAGCAGGATTACCTTGTGGTTGATGCCGATTAAAAAGTGGTTGATGCCGATTAAAAGGTCGTGGAGATGCTGGATTTGAGCAAGGCCATCACGATTGCCCAATCATGCATGACGACGAACAAAAGCTTAAAGCAGATATCATTGAAAAATCAGAACTCGGCAAGTACTGTAAACAAGATGGTATCGTCGTTTGGCAGAGCTGCATATGGCAGGGCCTACCCGACTGCGTACGCGAAACCTGTGGCTGCTCAAAGTCTGCCAACAGGAATGAATCCGATATCACGTGTTGACGTTGTGGGGGAAATCATCGGCATCATCAGTGTCGGTTTAAACAATATATTTCTTAAGCCTTTTCGAGAGTGGGGCATCTCCAGCGCATATGTCTGCAACTGAGCAAGTGTGCTGTGACACAATACGTGGAGGATGATGACCAGCCTAGCGCAGATCTGGATATGAAATCCGAGATACCAGAGGAGGAAATGTATGGACTGTATTCATTCCTAAAAAAGAGCCAACCGATAATGATTAATGTGAAATTTAATGGTGTGCCGGTATCGATGGAATTGGACACGGGTGCGAGTCAATCAATAATGAGCCAGAGGACATTCGACAGGCTGTGGGATACTAAGGCTATGAGGCATAAGCTGAGTCCAGTTAATGCCAAGTTGCGTACGTACACAAAAGCACTCATAACAGTGATTGGCAGAGCAGTAATCAAGGTGTCGTATGATGGTGCAGTTCACGATTTACCGTTATGGATTTTTCCAGGCAATAGTCCAAAGCTGTTCAGCAGGAACTGGTTAGAAAAAATCAAATGGAACTGGAAAGAGATCAAAGCGTTGTCGTCAGAGGAGGATACTCCATGTGCTCAAGGGCTGAGCAAGTTCCCCTCGCTGTTTGAACCAGGCATCGGCAAATTCATGGGAGCCAAGATGCAGATCCATGTGGATTTGGATGCAAGACCCATCCATCATAAAGCTCGGGCAGTTCCTTACATGATGAGGGAGAAGGTCGAAATCGAACTGGACAGACTCCAGCGTGAAGGGATCATGTCACTGATCGAATTTAACGAATGGGACAGCCCCATTGTTCCAGTGTTTAAAAGTGATGGTATTGTCAGGATTTGTGGGGACTACAAGGTTTCGATCAACCGAGTTTCGAAACAGGATCAATACCCGTTACCGAAGGCTGATGACCTCTTTGCAACGCTAGCCGGCGGGGGGAGGTCGTTCACAAAACTGGATCTGACGTCAGCCTATATGACATAGGAGCTGGTCGACACATCGAAGAAACTTTCGTGCATCAACACTCATAAACATGGAAACATAGAAACATAGAAAATAGATACAGGAGTAGGGCATTGGGCCCTTCGAGCCTGCACCACCATTCAATAAGATCATGGCTGATCATTCACTTCAGTACCCCTTTCCTGCTTTCTCTCCATACCCCTTGATCCCCTTAGCCGTAAGGGCCATATCTAACTCCCTCTTGAATATATCCAATGAACTGACATCAACAACTCTCTGCGGCAGGGAATTCCACAGGTTTACAACTATCTGAGTGAAGAAGTTTCTCCTCATCTCAGTCCTAAATGGCCTACCCCTTATCCTTAGACTATGTCCCCTGGTTCTGGACTTTCCCAACATCGGGAACATTCTTCCTGCATCTAACCTGTCCGGCACATCAGAATTGTATGTTTCTATGAGATTCCCTCTCATCCTTCTAAACTCCAGTGAATACAGGCTCAGCCGATCCAGTCTCTCCTCATATGTCAGTCTTGCCATCCCAGAAATCAGTCTGGTGAACCTTCACTGCACTCCCTCAATAGCAAGAACGTCCTTCCTCAGATTAGGAGACCAAAACTGAACACAATATTCCAGGTGAGGCCTCACTAAGGCCCTGTACAACTGCAGTAAGACCTCCCTGCTCCTATACTCAAATCCCCTAGTTATGAAGGCCAACATACCATTTGACTTCTTCACCGCCTGCTGTACCTGCATGCCAACCTTCAATGACTGATGAACCATGACACTCAGGTCTTGTTGCACATCCCCTTTTCCTAATCTGCCATCATTCAGATAATATTCTGCCTTCGTGTTTTTTGCCACCAAAGTGGATAACCTCACATTTATCCACATTATACTGCATCTGCCATGCATTTGCCCACTCACCTAACCTGTCCAAGTCACCCTGCAGCCTCTTAGCATCCTCCTCACAGCTCACACCACCACCCAGCTTAGTGTCATCTACAAACTTGGAGATGTTACACTCAACTCCTTCATCTAAATCATTAATGTATATTGTAAATAGCTGGGGTCCCAGTACTGAGCCCTGCGGCACCCAACTAGTCAGTGCCTGTCAATCTAAAAAGGACCCGTTTATTTCGACTCTCTGCTTCCTGTCTGCCAACCAGTTCTCTATCCACGTCAGTACATTACCCCCAATACTATGTGCTTTCATTTTGCACAGTAATCTCTTGTGTGGAACCTTGTCAAAAGCCTTTTGAAAGTCCAAATACACCACATCCACTGGTTCTCCCTTGACCACTCTACAAGTTACATCCTCAAAAAATTCTAGAAGATTTGTCAAGCATAATTTCCCTTTCATAAATCCATGCTGACTTGGACCCATCCTGTCACTGCTTTCCAAATGCGCTGCTATTTGATCTTTAATAATTGATTTCAACATTTTCCCACTACTGATGTCAGGCTAACCGGTCGATAATTACTCATTTTCTATCTCCCTCCTTTCTTAAAAAATGGTATTACATTAGCTACCCTCCAGTCCATAGGAACTGATCCAGAGTCGATAGACTTTTGGAAAATGATCACCAATGTATCCACTATTTCTAGGGCCACTTCCTTCAGTACTCTGGGATGCAGACTATCAGGCCCTGGGGATTTATCGGTCTTGAATCCCATCAATTTCCCGAACACAATTTCCCACCTAATAAGGATTTCCTTCAGTTCCTCCTTCTCACTGGACCCTCGGTCCCCTAGTATTTCCGGAAGGTTATTTGTGTCTTCCTTCAAGAAGCCAGAACCAAAGTATTTGTTTAACTGGTCCGCCATTTCTTTGTTCCCCATTATAAATTCACCTGAATCTGATTGCAAGGGACCTACATTTGTCTTCACTAATCTTTTTCTCTTCACATATCTATAGAAGCTTTTGCAGTCAGTTTTTATGTTCCCAGCAAGCTTCCTCTCATACTCTATTTTCCCCCTCCTAATTAAACCCTTTGTCCTCCTCTGCTGAATTATAAAATTCTCCCAGTCCTCAGATTTGCTGCTTTTACTGGCCAATTTATATGCCTCTTTCTTGGATTTAAAATTATCCTTAATTTCCCTTATTAGCCACGGTTGAGCCACCTTCCCCATTTTATTTGTACTCCAGACAGGGATGTACAATTGTTGAAGTTCATCCATGTGATCTATAAATGTTTGCCATTGCCTATCCACCATCAACCCTTTAAGTATCATTCGCCAGTCTATTCTAACCAATTCACGTTTCATACCATTGAAGTCATCTTTCCTTAAGTTCAGGACCCTAGTCTCTGAATTAACTG
This sequence comes from Pristiophorus japonicus, assembly GCF_044704955.1. Lineage (NCBI taxonomy): Eukaryota > Metazoa > Chordata > Chondrichthyes > Pristiophoridae > Pristiophorus > Pristiophorus japonicus. The sequence goes on along the minus strand of NC_091979.1, from coordinate 178,231,186 downwards.
TGTCACTCTCCATCTTAATAAAGAATTCTACCATATTATGGTCACTCTTCCCCAAGGGGCCCCGCACAACAAGATTGCTAATTAGTCCTTTCTCATTACACATCACCCAGTCTAGGATGGCCAGCCCTCTAGTTGGTTCCTCGACATATTGGTCTAGAAAACCATCCCTAATACACTCCAGGAAATCCTCCTCCACCGTATTGCTAACAGGTTGGTTAGCCCAATCTATATGTAGATTAAAGTCGCCCATGATAACTGCTATACCTTTATTGCACGCATTCCTAATTTCCTGTTTGATGCTGTCCCCAACCTCACTACTACTGTTTGGTGGTCTGTACACAACTCCCACTAGCGTTTTCTGCCCTTTGGTATTCCGTAGCTCCACCCATACAGATTCCACATCATCCAAGCTAATAGCCTTCCTTACTATTGCATTAATTTCCTCTTTAACCAGCAACGCCACCCCACCTCCTTTTCCTTTCTGTCTATCCTTTCGGAATGTTGAATACCCTTGGATGTTGAGTTCCCAGCCTTGGTCACCCTGGAGCCATGTCTCCGTGATGCCAATTACATCATATCTGTTAACAGCTATCTGCGCAGTTAATTCATCCACCTTATTATGAATACTCCTCGCATTGAGGCACAGAGTCTTCAGGCTTGTCCTTTCAGCACCCTTTGCCCCTTTAGAATTTTGTGGTAATTTGACCCTTTTTGCTTTTTGCCTTGGGTTTCTCTGCCCTCCACTTTTACTTTTCTTCTTTCTATCTTTTACTTCTGCCCCCATTTTACTTGGCTCTGTCTCCCTGCATAGGTTCCCATCCGCCCACCATATTAGTTTAACCCCTCCCCAACAGCACTAGCAAACACTCCCCCCAGGACATTGGTTCCGGTCTTGCCCAGGTGTACTGGAGCGTGTACTGAAGTCCGTCCCCAGAACCGTCATGTTCCAAGATTACCTACTGTTCACAGGTCATGACTCCGCTGAACATCTGAACAACCTGGAAGAGGTTCTGCATCGTCTGGGACTCAGACTGAAATGCTCAAAGTGCATCTTCATGGTACCGGAAGTCAATTTCCTGGGAGGAAAATTGTTGCCGACGGTATCAGGCCTATGAACTCGAAAACCAAGGCCATCAGAAATGCACCCAAGCCTCAGAATGTGACAGAGCTGCAGTCGTTCCTTGGTCTACTCAACTACTTTGGTCATTTCTTACCTAGATTGAGCACCTTATTAAAGCCACAGCACATGCTGCTCAGAAAAGGCGACAACTGGGTTTGGAGTGCGTCTCAAGATCGAGCTTTTGAGAAAGCTTCGAATCTGCTTTGCTCTAACAAACTGCTGGTACATTATGATCCGTGTAAGCGTCTAGTATTGGTCTGTGATGCTTCGTCATATGGAGTTGGTTGGGTGCTCCACAAGCTAATGAGTTGGGCAAATTACAACCTGTTACATATGCTTCAAAAAGTTTGTCAAAAGCGGAATGAGCCTACAGCATGGTAGGGAATGAAGCACTAGTCTGTGTGTATGGGGTAAAAAAGATGCATCAGTATCTGTTTGGTCTTCGGTTTGAACTGGAAACAGATCACAAGCCACTCATTTCATTGTTTTTGGAAAACAAAGGTATCAATACCAATGCATCGTCCCGCATCCAGAGATAGGCGCTGGCATTATCTGCCTATGATTATGTCATTCGCCATAGACCTGGCACTGAGAATTGTGCCGATGCATTGAGCTGTCCGCCGTTGCCCACACTGGAGGTGGAAACGCCACAACCGGCAGATCTACTGTTAGTCATGGATGCTTTTGAAAGTGAAGGAACCCCTGTCATGGCCCAACAAGTTAAGACCTGGATCAGCCAGGACCCGATATTATCGGTTGTGAAACATTATATCCTTAGTGGTGATTGGTCTGCCATACTCAAGCAAATGTGTGAGGAGACCAAACCTTACTTCCGTCGCAAAGACGGCCTATCCATTCAATCAGATTGTATGCTGTGGGGTAATCGTGTTGTTATGCCCAAGAAAGGCAGAGAGAAATTTGTGCATGATCTACATAGTCATGATGAAAGCCATTGCCAGGTCTCATGTATCAAGGCCTGGAATTGATTCTGATCTGGAATCATGTGTGTATCAGTGCAACACTTGCACGCAGCTTTGTAAAGCACTAACGGAATCGTCGCTGAGTCTGTGGTCATGGCCATCTAAACCATGGTCGAGGGATCCACATCGACTTTGCAGTTCCCTTCCTGAGAAAGATGTTCTTAGTTGTGGTGGATGTTTATTCCAAATGGATAGAGTATACAATCATGTCATCCAGCACATCCACAGCTACCATTGAGAGCATTCGTGTCATGTTTGCTACGCATGGTCTGCCTGACATCGTTGTAAGCGACAACGGATCTTGCTCCACCAGTATGGAGTTTCAAGAGTTCATGAAACTCAATGGTATCAAACATGTGAGGTCAACACCATTCAAACCCGCATCCAATGGACATGCAGAGCGTGCGATCCAAACCATCAAGCAGAGTATAAAACGTTTAACTCAAGGTTCACTGCAAACTCACTTGTCACGCATATTGCTTAGTTACAGGACAAGATCCCATATGCTTACCGGGGTCTCCCCTGCTGAACTATTGATGAAGAGAGGTCTGAAGACCAAGCTCTCTCTTGTCCACCCTGACTTGAATAATCGTGTCGAATACAGACGTTAAGTCAGCAAGGGTATCATGATCGCGCTACTGTGTCATGCGACATTTCTATCAACGATCCTGTGTACGTACTGAATTATGGTCAAGGTCCCAATGGATCTCCGGTACTGTTACGGCCAAGGAGGGTCACAGAGTGTTTATCGTTAAGCTCAAAAATGGGCAGACATGCAGGAAACATGTTGATCGGATAAATTGCGGCACACGGATGAACCGGAACAGTCTGAGGAAAACACAATCAGTGACCGACCAACCTACCCTCAGTCATCAGAGGACTCCGCTGTCATCAATCAATCTGCATTTTCAATCCCTGACATGGTCAGTGCCACTCCCATCAGATCGGCTACCCAGCCCCCAGTCATAACAGACTCAGAACGCTCCCCCAAGGCTGGAGTTGACCTGAGACGTTCAACTCGGGAGCAGAAAGCCTCGGACCGTCTCAATTTGTAAAAAGACCATTACTAACATCTTAAAGGGGGTTATTGTCATGTATGTATGCTTGGGTTTATTAGCCACCAGATGGCGCCACTGTCGGAGGTCATTGGGTTGTGCGCACATGTGAGCGGCCCAGGTATAAAAGGTCAGCCATCTTGTACTATAATCATTTTGGTCCCTAATAAAGTAGAGCCAGGTTTGTACCTGTTCGGAGTTTACAGCATTCAGTCTATTGAGATATTGCATACACAACAGTATTCTTCCTGGACATTGCCACTAAGTCCAGGTCCACATCTGCTTGTTCTTCAGCAGGACTACTGTGTCGATTCACCCTCTGGGGATCTGGCCTCCGAGCTTCCCCTCCTGCTCGGTGTTTCTGTAGGCCACTGGGGCCAGGAGCCTCAGAGTCCTCAAACCCCAGAAATCGCCTTCGTCCCCAGATGTAGTGTCGGCAGATGGTGTGACTGTTGGGCTGTGAAGTTCAGGCAAAACACTTTCATCTCCTCCCTTATCATCTCCCCCGTGGCCAGATGTAGATGGCTCTTGAGAAGGCTGGTGCACTGCGGCTGGTCATCTGCAAGCAGAAAAGAGCAGACATGTGGTTAGCAGCAGGGGAGGGGGCAGGGTGATAACAGGAAGGTGGTATTGGGCATGTATATGTAAAGGGGCTAGGCCACTTCATGTTAGGGGTAAATGAAGTCACATCAGTTGCATGTTCCATTTACATATCCTCACTACCTGAAGGGGGCTTGGCATCGCCCCCGCCACTGTGCGAACTTGCGCGTCCATGAGGGCCGACACTCGCTGCTCCACTTCTGTGAGGTCCAACAGTTCCGGCTGTCCGCCCCTGGTATGACGTTGCTCCTGTCTATTATGGGAAAGGCTGGTCTGCAATAAGAGCAAGAAGAAGGATTCAGTGAGGGTCCACCTCCTGTTGTGCCACATGTGCCTTCCATAGTTCAATAATTGCCACTGTGTGGATTTGCAAATGTTTTCACTTCAATCTGTGCAGCTAGTGACTGAGGTTTTTCAAAGATTGTGAGGAGGTGAGAGACAGGTAGCATAGCGACTCAGGGCGATGTTTATAAAATGCATATCAGCAGTGGGAGTGGAGTGCGAGCAGGCTTGACAGTGATTAGGGTACAAGAGGGTAGGTGCATCCTGAATGCAGAGGCAATGGTTGGAGAAGTGAGCCTTCAGCTTTCTGCTGCATTCTACAACCGACACCATGGCCTGCAACACATTGAGAAAGGGCAGCTCCATCAAAGACTTAACATTGTGTGAGACATTGATCTTGCAAGCATGGCAGGCCTAAATGTGAAGGGTACTCACCCTGATGACCCTCGTGAAGTCGTTGAACTTCTTGCGGCATTGTGTGTCAGTTCTGGCCACTGTGTCTGCCGCTGAGACATCTTGTGCTATATCCCAGCAGATTCTCTTAAATATACTGGGCTACAGCCTGCTTCCACCAACCAGATGGAGTGCAGACCATCTCCTTTCGACAGCCTGCACTAAGACGTCAGCAGCCTCTGTAGAGAATCATCTGGCACGCTGCCTGTCCTCTTGCTGCACCATCTCTCTCAAAGTCTCTGAAGTGGGCCGGCTCATCTGCGCATGCATGCAGGAAACCACCGCGCCCTAAAGTATCAACAGCGCACGTGAAAATTGAAAGGCATCAGCGCATGCACAAAATGACGAACTTTTTTAACGCTGCGATTTTTGGCTGGGGTGCAAAAACTTCCTTGTGTAACACCTGATTTTGTGCCCCCGATCATGGAACCTCATTTTTTGGCGAAATTTGCAGACGAGGGCCGCAAACTTTTTCCGGGCGGTATCAGGACCGCCCAGCCGCCATTACCGCCCCGAAATCAGCAAAGCTGAAAATCCAGCACGTTATTTTCATCAATTTTATCCTCTGCCCTTTTGTTACACTTGTAGCCCATGTTCTCGTAGATTACCTTGTCTATTCCATTTAATAGCTCATACACAGCTATAAGGTCCCCCTCAGTCATTGGTGTTTTTTGAAGCTGGATTCGGTCCATCTGCACAGAGACTTTTCAATTGTATGATTTCTCTTTTGCACTCACTTCCCTGGGAGCCTTGTCTTCAGTTGCCTGTTCAGAAACTCTAAACAGGTCACAAGGTTATATACACATTCACTAAATAGCTCAGCCCCTTTAGAATAGGAAATAAATTGAAAAGCAAAATATCAAAGGCAGCTTATCCAAAACCTGTATCACTGACAACAGTTTCGAAACTTAACCTAATTGACTCAAGTTCCCGTCCTTCTATTAAACAATGACTTGTTTTTATATAGTGCCTTTAACGTAGTAAAATACCCAAAGGTGTTTCACAGAAATGTTATCACACAAAATTTTAAACCACGCTAACTAAAAAGAACATAAGAACATCAGAATTTGGAGCAGGAGTAGGTCATTCGGCTCCTCGAACCTGTTCCACCATTCAGTAAGATCATGGCTGATCTATTACCTCAACTCTACTTTCCTACACTATCCCCATAATCACTTGATATCCAAAAATCTATTGATCTCTGTCTTGAATATACTCAACGACTGAGCCTCCACAGCCCTCTGGGGTAGAGAATTCCAAAGATTCAACAACCACTGAGTGAAGAAGTTTCTCCTCATCCCTGTCCTAAATGGTCAACCCCTTATTCTGAGACTCCTGGTTCTAGACTCCCCAGCCAGAGGAAACATCCTCACGACATCGACCCTGTCAAGCCCTGTAAGAATTTTGTATGTTTCAATCAGATCACTTCTCATTCTTCTTTATGCTAGAGAATACAGACCTAGTCTACTCAATCTTTCCTCATAGGACAATCCTCCATCCCAGGAATCAGTCTGGTGAACCTTCGTTGCACTCCCTCTATGACAAGTATATCCTTCCTTGGGTAAGGAGACCAAAACTGTACACAATACTCCAGGTGCGGTCTCACCAGGGTCCTATATAATTGTAATAAGACGCCTTTACTCTTATACTCAAATCCTTTGTCTTACGGATGTTAAGCGTAAGGCCCATGCTTCATACTCCTCAGTGAATACATTGACTATATCCTGGAGTTCAGCCTCTGAATGTGTGCAGACGCAGGCATCGTCCGCATACTGTAGCTCAACGACAGAGGTTGGGGTGATCTTGGACCTGGCCTGGAGGCGGTGTAGGTTAAACAGCTTCCCACTGGTTCTATAGTTTAGTTCCACTCCAGCGGGGAGCTTGTTGATTGTGAGGTGGAGCATGGCGGCGAGGAAGATTGAGAAGAGGGTTGGAGCGATGACGCAGCCCTGTTTGACCCTGGTCCGGACGTGGATAGGGTCTGTAATGGATCCGTTGGTAAGGATCATGGCCTGCACGTCATCGTGAAACAGGCGAAGGATGTTGACAACTTTTGGGGGCATTTGAAATGGAGGAGGACGCCCCATAGACCCTCGCGGTTGAAAGTGTCAAAGGCCTTTGTAAGATCGAAAAAGGCCATGTATAAGGGCTGGCGCTGCTCCCTGCATTTTTCCTGCAACTGTCGCGCTGCAAAGATCATGTCTGTTGTGTCCCGTAGGGGACGAAATCTGCATTGTGATTCCGAGAGGAGCTCTTCGGCCACAGGGGGAAGACGATTGAGGAGAACTCTAGCGACAACTTTCCCAGTGGCTGATAGCAGGGAGATTCCTCATGCAACGTTGGGGTTTCACTGAGTTGGTGGCGGGTCGCATGCTGCGGGATGGAGTAGAGAACACTCGAGTCAAAGGCAGAGTCTTGATCGAGGAGATCTTCAAAGTGCTCCTTCCATCAGGCCCTGACAGCCTCAGTGTCCTTGATGAGTGTTTCCACATTCTTGGCCAGGAGTGGGGTGGGGCCTTGGGAGTTTGGATCGCAGGTGGCCTTGACTGCAATGAAGAATCCTCGCATATCGTGGCATTCGGCCACCTGTTCTTTAGGTCCCGAGTTTTTTGTTGGACCTGAGCCTTGAGCCGTCTGTAATGTTGTTTTGCAGCTCTCGAGTTGGGTTGTTGCTTGAGGCTCAGAAATGCTTTGCGCTTGCAATCTATTAGTTCTTCGATCTCCTGATCATTTTCATCAAACCAGTCCTGATGTTTTCTGGTTGAGTGACCAAGCGTCTCTTCACAGGCACTGGTTATAGAGGCCTGGAGGGCAGACCAAGTGCTGTGGGCATTCAGCATCTCAGGGTCATCAAGACATGCCAGATTGGCTGTGAGGCGCTGGCTGTATAGGGCTCTCTTAGCTGGGTCTCTAAGTGCCCCAGCATTAACTTTTTTGCTGAACTGCTTCCGCTATCCCCTCTGCTTTGGGGCAATGTTAATGTTGATGATGGATCGGATTAGGCGGTAGTCTGTCCAACAGTCATCAGCTCCTGTCATGGCACGGGTGATGCGCACATCCTTGCGATCCCTGGCTCGGACGATGACATAGTCAAGCAGGTGCCAGTGTTTGGAGCGAGGGTGTTGCCACGATGTCTTGTATTTGTCCCTCTGGTGGAACAGGGTATGGTGATGAGGAGTTCATGTTCTAGACATTTTGTCAGGAGTAGGGTACCGCTGGAGTTGGCTTTCCCTACCCCCTCTCAGCTAATCACACCTCCCCAGAGGGCTGTGTCTTTGCCAACCCTGGCATTAAAATCATCCAGGAGGATCAATTTGTCGCCCGTGAGGACGCGGGACAAGGATGTCCCGAGGTTGGAAAAAAATCCTCTCTAGCCTCATCCATTGCATCGAATGTAAGGATAACATACAGTGGGCCCTGACCACCCCCAGCGGGACAACATACAGCGGGCCCTGAGCAGCCCCAGCGGGATATTCTGTTATGTATGCAATAAAGGTTCAAATTGAGTACTGTTTAACTAAGCAAGGTACAACCTGGGTTCTGCTTTATATAGGCCCAAAATGCCTGACTCTCAAAATGGCTGGCATTTTATACCAGAGCAGCACCATGTGCGTGCTGCCCAGTGGCCTCCAACACTGACACCATCTGGTGGCTACAAACAGAATGTACATATATGACAATACCCCCCTCTGAGATCTTATCACAGTCTTTCACAGGTCGAGACGGTCTGGTGCATTGCGCTCCCGGGTTGACTGTCTCAGTTCAATTCTGGCCTTGGGTGAATGTGCGGAGTCTGTTGTGACTGGTGGCTGGATGACTGACTTGTTGGAGGTGGCAGTGTCCATGTCAGGAATTGCAAGTCCATTTTTATTGAACAGGTCCATGATGGAAATTCCGGATTCACTGATGACCCTTGAGTCCTCTGAAGACTGCTGGTAAGTTGCTGGGTCGCAGATGGTTTCTTCATCCAACTCTTCTGGCTCATCTGTGTGCCTCAGCTTTGTCTGATCCATTGTTTCCTGCAAGTTTGCCCATTCTTGAGTTTAATAATGAATCCTCAGTTGCCCTCCTTGGCCATGATGTACCAATGATCCATTTGGGACCCTGACCATAGTTCAACACATATACAGGATCATTAACAGAAATCTCGCGTGACACAGGTGCGCGATCGTGGTACCCTTGTTGTCTTTGACTTCTGTATTCAACATGATTATTTAAATCCGGGTGTACCAGAGATAGCTTGGTCTTAAGAACTCTTTTCATCATGAGTTCAGCAGGCAAGACCCCTGTGAGCGTGAAGGGTCTTGTCCTGTAACTCAGCAGTGTGCAGGACAAGTGGGTCTGCGGTGACACTTGGGTTACTCTCCTCATGCTTTGCCTGATAATTTGTACTGCACGTTCAGCTTGCCCATTGGACGCAGGCTTGAACGGAGCTGACCTTACATGTTTTATGCCATTAAGTTTCACAAACTCCTGAAACTCCTGACTGGTGAAGCACGACCCATTGTCGCTCACCACTATGACAGGCAGACCATATGTCGCAAAGATGACATTGAGACTCTCTATGGTTGCTGTGGACATGCTGGATGACATGATTATGCATTCTATCCACTTCAAATAAGCGTCCACCACCCCTAAAAACATCTTGCCCAGGAAGGAACCTGCAAAATCTACATGGATCCTGGACCAAGGTTTGGATGGCCACCACCACAGACTCAGCGGCGATTCCGCTGGTGCTTTGCTGAGCTGTATGCAAGTGTTGCACTGATGCACGCATGCTTCCAGCTCAGAATTAATTCCTGGCCACCATACTTGGACCTGGCGATGGCCTTCATCATCACTATACCAGGATGTGTGCTGTGTAACTCACGCACGAACTTCTCTCTCCCTTTCTTGGGCATTACAATGCAATTGTCCCACAATATGCAATCTGCTTGAATAGACAGTTCGTCCTTGCGATGAATGTACGGTTTGGCCTCCTTGCACATTTGCTTAGGTATGGCAGACCAATCCCCTTTGAGGATGCAAACCTTTATCATCAATAAAATCGGGTCCTGGCTGGTCCAGGTCTTGACTTGTTGAGCCATGACAGGGGTTCCTTCACTCTCAAAAGCATCCATGATTAACATTAGATTTGCTGGTTGTGGCATTTCCACCTCCAGTGTGGGCAACGGCAACCGGCTCAAAGCATCGGCACAATTCTCCGTGCCAGGTCTGTAGCGAATGACATAATCATAGGCAGATAATGTCAGCGCCCACTTTTGGATGCGAGATGAAGCGTTGGTATTGATATCTTTGCTCTCGGAAAACAATGAAATGAGCAGCTTGTGATCAGTTTCTAATTTGAACCTCAGACTGAATAGGTATTGATGCATCTTTTTTACACCGTACACACACGCTAAAGCTTCTTTTTCTACCATGCTGTAGGCTCTTTCTGCTTTAGACAAACTTTTGGATGCATACGCGACAGGTTGAAGTTTACCCGTCTCATTAGCTTGTTGGAGTATGCAACCAATTCCATATGATGATGCATCACAGGCCAAAACTAAACATTTACATGGGTCATAATGTACCAGCAGCTTGTTTGAGCAAAGCAGATTTGTGCCTTTCTCGAAAGCTCTGTCTTGCGATGCACCCCACACCCAGCTGTCACCTTTTCTCAATAGCATGTGCAGTGGTTCTAGTAAGGTGCTCAATTTAGGTAGCTAGTTACCAAAGTAGTTGAGTAGACCCAGGAATGAACGCAGCTCCATCACATTCTGCGGCTTGGGTGCATTCTTGATGGCCTTGGTTTTCACATCAGTAGGTCTGATGCCATCAGCGGCGATTTTCCTCCCGAGGAATTCGACCTCCGGTGCCAGGAAGACACACTTCGAGCGTTTCAGTCTGAGTCCCACTCTATCCAAATGCAGTAGAACATCTTCCAGGTTGTTCAGATGTTCCTTGGAGTCACGACCGGTGATCAGGATGTCATCTTGGAACACGACGGTTCTGGGAACGGACTATAGTAGACTTTCCATATTCCTTTGAAATATTGCTGCAGCCGAGCGAATTCCGAAAAGGGCATCTGTGGTAAATAAACAGTCCTTTGTGCGTGTTAATGCACATAAGTCTCTTCGATATCTCGACCAACTCTTGTGTCATATAGGCCGACGTCAAGTCCAGTTTTGTGAACGACTTCCCTCCGGCTAGCATCGCAAACAAGTCATCAGCCTTCGGTAATGGGTACTGATCTTGTTTTGAAACCCTGTTGATCGTAGCCTTTTAGTTTCACAGATTCTGACTCTGCCATCATTTTTCAGCACCGGAACAATGGGTCTGGCCCATTCATTAAATTCGACCGGTGATATGATCCCTTCACCCTGGAGTCTGTGCAGTTCAATTTCGACCTTCTCCCTCATCATATACAGCACTGCTCAAGCTTTATGATGGACGGGTCTTGCATCTAAGTCCACGTGGATCTGCACCTTTGCTCCCGTGAAGTTGCCGATACCCGGTTCGAACAGCGAGGGGAACTTGCTCAATACTTGGGCACATGTATCTTCCTCCGATGAAATGCCTTTATGCCGTTCCAGTCACATCTGATTTTTTCCAACCAGCTTCTGCCGAGCAGCGTTGGGCCATTGTGTAGAACAATCCACAGCGGTAACTCGTGAACCACACATGACACATATATGACACATTCATTTGTGCACTGCCAATCACCTTTATCAGTTCTTCGGTGTACGTGCACAGCTTGGCGTTAACAGGGCTCAGCCTGAGCCTCACAGTCTTAGTATCCCACAGCTTATTAAATGCCCTCAAATTCATGATCGATTGACTCGCCCATGTGTCTAGTTCCATCGATGCCGGTATCCTGTTAAACTTCACATTAATCAAAATTGGTTTACTCTTGGTTATGAAGGAGGATGATCCATACATTTCCCCCTCTGGCATCATGGATTGCATATCCGGATCCGCGCTAGTCTGACTCTCAGCCTCCACATGGTGTGTCACAGCTAGCTTGTGGACACTTGCGCTGGGGATGCCCCACTCTCAGACAGCCTTTGTAACTATATTGCTTAAATCGGCACGGCTAGTGCCGATGATTTCCCCTACAACGCCTATACGGAGAAGTCTGATACATTCCCGCTGGCAGACTTGGGCAGCCACAGGTTTCGCGAACGCAGCCGGATAGGCCCAACCATGTGCCACTCTGCCAAATGCTGAATCAATCGCATTTACAGTGCTTGCCGAGGTTCGGTTCTTCACCGCTATTTGCTTTAGACTCTGTCCGTCGTCATACATGATTGAGCGATCTGGATGGCCCTTTTTAAATCCAACTCCTCCACCACCAGAAGTTTGTGCAGGATCACTTCGTGGTTGATACCGATAACAAAGCAGTCCCGCAGCATGTCTGCCAACACTGCCCCAAACTTGCACGGTCCCGCTAGACGTCTCAGGTCGGCAACGAATTCCGCCGCGCCTTGGCCCTCCAATCGAACGTGTGTATAAAACCTGTATCGTGAGATGATGATGCTGTCTGGCTTGAGGTGCTCCTATACCAATGTACACAACTCCTCGTACTTTTTCTCTGTTGGATCACGAGGCATAAACAGATTCTTTAGCAGATCTTTGAACCGCACACAGTGAGGAACACGGCCCGGCGCCAATCTGCATCGTCGACCCCCTTCATTTTGTTGACCACGAAGTACTGGTTCAAATGGCTCACAAAGTCTGCCCAATTTTCTCCCTCCACGAATCGCTCTAAAAATCCAATCGTGCTCATTTTGCAAACAAAGATTCTTGTATTCTTGTTGCCAAATGTTATGTATGCAATAAAGATCCAAATTGAGTACTGTTTAACTGAGCAAGGTACAACCTTGGCTCTGCTTTATTTAGGCCCAAAGTGCCTGACTCTCAAAATGGCTGGCCTTTTATACCTGAGCAGCACCACGTGTGTGCTGCTCAGTGGCCTCCAACAATGACGCCATCTGGTAACTACAAACAGAATGTACATACATGACACATTCCCACCTAGCTTTGCATCATCAGTAAACTTGAATATATTGGCTCGAACATTGCAGTCGGAGGCTTCCCGCAGGCGGATGCCTCCGACCAAAATCTTTTTACGAAAATACCTGGTAGTCCCGGGAGAAAGGTAGACTTGTGCTCCGAGGCCTAGATGCACAATCCAGCGTACGGGCCCATATCTTCCAGGAGCGTATGCGTATCCTGGGATCATGTGGGTCTGGACCACCAATCACAATGTAATATTCTCATTCATAGTAATGGGAGCTCCGAGCTGCCATTACTATCAATGAGAATGCCCCTAAAATCAAATAAAACTCCAACATAAATTTTTTTTAAACTTCACTTTTATTAAATTAATAGAAATTGCATTAAATTAAATGTTCTATCGAAAATGTTATTTAATAGTGTTAAAATTAAATTACCTGCTTTTACCAGGCATAAGAGTTTGAAAGTCATTCGCTGGGCAAGAGTTGGGCAAATAGCCCAAATCTACACCCGCGAATGTCCTTCGCACGGGGATGCGTACAAACTGGCATTTGCGAGGCCTCTTCGGGTGCGTGCGCACATCTTCACCCGGAGAGGCTGCACTTTTCGAGCCATTACACTTGGACACCTCATCCAAATGAATGTTATAGATTGTGAATAACTGGGGCCTAAGCACCGATACATGTGGCACCCCACTAGTTACAACCTGCCAACCTGAAAATTACCCATTTATTCCTACTTTCTGTTTCTGTTTCTGTTGTTAACCAATCCTCAATCCATGCTGGTATATTATCCCCAATCCCATGAGCCCTAATTTTGGCACCTTATCGAATGCCTTCTGAAAATCCAAATAAGCCACATCCCCCTTATCTATTCTACTAGTTACAACCTCAAAAAACTCTCATAAATCCATGTTGACTCTGCAAAATCTGATTATTATTTTCTAAGTGCCCTGTTACACATCCTTAATAATAGATTCCAGCATTTTCCCTACTACTGATGTCAGGCTAACTGGTCTGTACTTCCCCGTTTTCTCTCTTCCTCCTTTGTGAAATAATGGAGTTACATTAGCTACCTTCCAATCTGCGGGAACCATTCTAAAATCTATGGAATTTTGGAAGATGACAACCATTGCATTCATTATTTCTATAGCCACCTCTTTCAAAACCCTAGAATGTAGGCCATCAGGTCCAGGTGATTTATCAGCTTTCAGTCCCATTAATTTCTCCAGTACTATTTTTTTATTAATACTAATTTCTTTCAGTTCCTCATTATCGCTAGACCCTTGGTTCTCCACTTTTTCCAGGAGGTTTTTTGTATCTTCGTCCATGAAGACAGACACAAAGTACTTGTTCAATTTCTCTGCCATTTCCTTATTCCCATTCTAATTTCTCCTGTCTCAGCCTGTAAGGAACTTACATTTACTTTTGCTAATCTTTTCCTTTTTACATACCTATAGAAGCTTTTACAGTCTGTTCTTATGTCTCTCGCTTATGTGCTCTCATATTCTATTTTCCTTTTCTTTATCAATTTCTTGGTCCTCCTTTGCTGAATTCTAAAATCCTCCCAATCCTCAGGCTTACTGCTCTTTTTGGCAACATTATAAGCCTCTGCCTTTGATCTAATACTATCTTTAACTTCTCGTGTTAGCCACGATTGGACCACTTTTCCTGTAGGGTTTTTGTGCCTTAAAGGAATGTATGTTTGTTGTAAATTATGTACTAATTTTTTAATGCTAGTCATTGCTTGTCTACCATCATACCTTTTAATGCAGTTTCCCAATCTACCTTATGTAGTCGGCTTTGTTTAGATTTAAGACCCTAGTTTCAGATTCAACTAAATCACTTTCAAACTCAATATAGAATTCTATCATATTATGGTCACTCTTTCCTAAAGGCCCCTTTACTACAAGGTTATTAATTAACCCTTTCTCATTACACAATACTAGATCTAAAATAACCTGCTCCGTAATAAAAACAGAAAATGCTGGAAATCTCAGTGTGTCAGGCAGCATCTGTGGAGAGAAGCAGAGTTAACATTTTGGGTTGATGACCCTTCGTCAGACCTGAAACGTTAACTCTGCTTCTCTCCACAGATGCTGCCTGACCCGCTGAGATTTCCAGCATTTTCTGTTTTTATTTCAGATTCCAGCATCCGCAGTATTTTGCTTTTGTATTAGCCTGTTCCTTAGATGGTTCCTCAACATACTGATCTAGAAAACCATCTTGTATACATTCCATGAATTCGTCCTCCCTATTACTGAAAATTTGGTTTGCCCAGTATAAATATAGATTAAAGTCCCCCATGATTACTGTATTACCCTTGTTACATGCACCTCTAATTTTCTGATTTGTACTGTGCCCTACATTACCATTATTATTTGGGGGCCTATAAACAACTCCCACCATATTAGCACAGGTGACCAAAATCTCGGTGAAAGAGGTAGATTTTAATGAACGTTTTAAAAGGAAAAGAGAGAGGTAGAGAGGTTTAGGGAAGGAATTCCAAAGCTTAGGGCCTAGGCAGCTGAAGGCACAGCCACCAATGGTGGGACAATGGAAATCGGGGATGCGCAAGGGGTCAGGATTATGCACCAAATATTAGATACTTACATTTCTAGTAATCCAGGTACCATAACTGATAAAATTCTATAGATGTGTGTGGAAGAACTGTATTCATATAGTTCCCTTGTCCATACCTGTACATCTGTATTAAACCATGTGTCTTGGGTGAAGAGCGAGTGCTATCTTATCTGGTCATCTAGCATCAGCCATGGAGTTGAGCCAGTATTTTACAGATTGAGCTAGCAAGGGGTGCCTGAATTATTCACATCAATGAACATCAATAGTAGAATTTGAGAATAAATGAAACAGACATTTGCATTTGATAAAGGGTGTGAGAAAATTGAGCATATACAAACTGCTCAATGATCATTATGAAATAGTATTGACTTTACCAGCTGTAAGTGAATCACCCCCGGAGATGCTCAGGAAAGATGATTGTTTGCTTTTCTTTCAATATATAATTATTACTTCACACAGCACAATGCAGCCAGCAGGAGCTCAGGGTTTCATCATCTTGTTTAAAATGAGTCCTGCTGTGAGAAGTTTGCTTCCAACTACCAGTGACTCAATTTGTTTTGCGATTATGTTGCCTGCATTAAATGAGCAGGCTCTTTACAATTCTAAAAAAGAAAAAAGCCTACATTTATATAGAGCCTTTCATGACCTCAGGGCGTCCAAAGTGCTTTTCATCTTTGAAATCCTAGTTAACAAAAGCAATAGATCGCTACAAAGATTAAAAGGGCAGCTGGGCTCGGCAGGTGTCTTTCATTTCTAAAACCTGTGTTAGTTCCAATCCAGCTCATATTGATGAGATGAAACTGACCGCTGTCTGCTGTCTGTAAGAATCTTCTCTGGAACTAGATTGGGAACCACAAGCCTATCTGAGTGGACGCGGACCACTGCACCTAATTGATATTGGTGCGGGTAAAAGTAAATATCACAGGAAAAAAACTTGCATTCATATAGCACTTTCTCACATCGCAAAGCACTTTATAACTATGGATATTGTGCAGCATGCAATGAGTGTCGTTATGTAAGCAAACATGACAAAAAGATCCCCAACACAATGAAATGAATGATCAGTTAATACTTTTGTTGGTATTGATTGAAGAAGGAATGTTGCTAAGTACACTACCGAATTCCACACTCTTCCAGTAGTTCCATTTGAACTTGAATTTAACATCTTACTAAAGCACTCACTCAGTACAGCATTAGAGTGTCAGCCTAGATTATGTGCTCAGGTCTCTGGAGTGGAACTTGGACACAACCTTCTGACTCAAGGCTGACACAGTTGGAATATATATCTATATATATAAAACAGGCGTAGCAGTGAATCCCCACAATGTTATCAGGTTATACTGTAAGCTTTATCATAGGATTATTTAAAAAAGAAAGACTTGTATTTCTATAGCGCCTTTCACGACCTCCAGACATCTCAAAGCGCTTTACAGCCAATGAAGTACTTTTTGAAGTGTAATCACTGTTGTAATGTAGAAAATGTTGCATCCAATTTGCACACAGCAAACTCCCACAAACAGCAATGTAATAATTAAGAAAGAAAGAAGAAAGATGTGGATTTTTATCGCACCTTTCATGACCACAGGATGTCTCAAAGCGCTTTACAGCCAATGAAGTACTTTTGGAGTGTAGATACCGTTGTAATACAGGATTTTTTACGTGCACCTGAGAGAGCAGACTTGGCCTTAGCTTAATATCTCATCCGAAAGACATCGCCTCCGACAGTGCAGCACTCCCTCAGTACTGCCCTGGAGTTTCAGCCTTGATTTTTGGGCTCAAGTCCCTGAAGTGGGACTTGACCCCAAAACCTTCTGACTCAGAGGCAAGAGTGCTACCTACTGAGTCACAGCTGACACTACAATTATTATTTTCCATATTCCAAAAAGGAATAGCTGGATTCCATATCTTATTGTTTATCTTCACCAGTGTGTTTTTTTATCTACTGTTAAGCCAAGGCCTCGCAGTGTTTATTCCATTGCCTTCTGAAGTCAAGGATGGTCACATGAGGGCACATGATATATCCAGTAAGGTGAATATGATGACAAGGGTTTCGAGTCAACCTCTGGGCTCAGTACAATTACCCAGATTTTGGATGCATAAATTCACACTCTGGCTTGTAGGACGTGAAGGCTCACATACAAAGCAATCTTTGGTAATGAGCACAAGGAGCAAGGGAGCAGCGTGAGTGAGGCCTATAAAGGCCCAGCGGGTGTTCCTCAGGCAGCAGCAGGCAGCGAGAGGCGGGAGCAGCGTGAGTGAGGCCTATAAAGGCCCAGCTTGTGCAGCTCGAGCCGGGAGAGAAAGCAAAAGAGAAGTAGGAAGAAATCAAAAGGTGACATCACAGCCAAAGGGGTAAGTGATTGGCTGGTGATTGGTGAGTAGCTTTTCTTTTTCTTTTTTATATCAGTAAGTAACCGGTGAACATTGTTGTCGCCAAATTAAGGTTAAGTCATGGCAGGAGAGCTCAGACACGTGATATGCTCCTCCTGTACCATGTGGGAACTCAGGGACACTTCCGGTGTCCCTGATGACTACGTGTGCAGGAAGTGTATCCGCCTTCAGCTCCTGACGGACCGCGTTGCGGAATTGGAGCTGAGGGTGGATTCACTCTGGAGCATCCACGATGCTGAGAATGACGTGATTAGCACGTGCAGCGAGTTGGTCTTACCGCAGGTGAAGGGTCCACAGCCAGATAGGGAATGGAAGACCAATAGGAAGAGCAGTGCAAGGAAGGGAGTGCAGGGGTCCCCTGCGATCATCCCCCTGCAAAACAGATACACCGCTTTGAGTACTGTTGGGGGGGGATGACTCACCAGTGGAGGGCAGCAGCAGTCAAGTTCAAGGCACCGTGGCTGATTCTGCTGCACAGGAGAGCAGGAAAAAGAGTGGGAGCGCGATAGTGATAGGGGATTCAATTGTAAGGGGAATAGATAGGCGTTTCTGCGGACGCAACCGAGACTCCAGGATGGTATGTTGTCTCCCTGGTGCAAGGGTCAAGGATGTCTCGGAGCAGGTGCAGGACATTCTGAAAAGGGAGGGTGAACAGCCAGTTGCCGTGGTGCACATTGGTACCAACAATATAGGTGTAAAAAACAGGATGAGGTCCTACGAGATGAATTTAAGGAGCTAGGATCTAAATTAAAAAGTAGGACCTCAAAAGTAGTAATTGCTACCAGTGCCACGTGCTAGTCAGAATAGGAATCGCAGGATAGCTCAGATGAATACGTGGCTTGAGCAGTGGTGCAGCAGGGAGGGATTCAAATTCCTGGGGCATTGGAACCGGTTCTGGGGGAGGTGGGACCAGTACAAACCGGACGGTCTGCACCTAGGCAGGACCGGAACCAATGTACTGGGGGGAGTGTTTGCTAGTGCTGTTGGGGAGGAGTTAAACTAATATGGCAGGGGGATGGGAACCAAAGCAGGGAGACAGAGGGAAACAAAATGGAAACAGAAGCAAAAGACAGAAAGGAGAGGAGTAAAAGTGGAGGGCAGAGAAACCCAAGGCAAAAAACAAAAAGGGCCACTTTACAGCAAAATTCTAAAGGGTCAAAGTGTATTAAAAAGGCAAGCCTGAAGGCTCTGTGCCTCAATGCGAGGAGTATTCGGAATAAGGTGGACGAATTAATTGTGCAGATAGCAGTTAACGGATATGATGTGGTTGGCATCACGGAGACATAGCTCCAGGGTGACCAAGGCTGGGGACTCAACATCCAAGGGTATTCAACATTTAGGAAAGATAGACAGAAAGGAAAAGGAGGTGGGGTGGCGTTGCTGGTTGAAGAGGAAATCAATGCAATTGTAAGGAAGGACATTAGCTTGGATGATGTGGAATTGGTATGGGTGGACCTACAGAATACCAAAGAGCAGAAAACGCTAGTGGAAGTTGTGTACAGACCTCCAAACAGTAGTTGTGATGTTGGGGAGGGCATCAAACAGGAAATTAGGGGTGCATGCAATAAAGGTGCAGCAGTTATCATGGGCAACTTTAATATGCATATAGATTGGGCTAACCAAACTGGAAACAATACAGTGGAGGAGGATTTCCTGGAGTGCATAAGGGATGGTTTTCTAGACCAATATGTCGAGGAACAAACAAGGGGTGAGGCCATCTTAGACTGGGTGTTGTGTAATGAGAGAGGATTAATGAGCAATCTCATTGTGCGAGGCCCCTTGGGGAAGAGTGACCATAATATGGTGGAATTCTACATTAGGATGGAGAAGGAAACAGTTAATTCAGAGACCATGGTCCAGAACTTAAAGAAGGGTAACTTTGAAGGTATGAGGCGTGAATTGGCTAGGATAGATTGGCGAATGATACTTAAGGGGTTGACAGTGGATGGGCAATGGCAGACATTTAGAGACCGCATGGATGAGCTACAACAATTGTACATCCCTGTCTGGCGTAAAAATAAAAAAGGGAAGGTGGCTCAACCGTGGCTATCAAGGGAAATCAGGGATAATATTAAAGCCAAGGAAGTGGCATACAAATTGGCCAGAAATAGCATCGAACCAAGGGACTCGGAGCAATTTAGAACTCAGCAGAGGAGGACAAAGCGTTTGATTAGGGCAGGGAAAATGGAGTACATAGAAACATAGAAAATAGGTGCATGAGTACACCATTCGGCCCTTCGAGCCTGCACCGCCATTCAACAAGATCATGGCTGATCACCCACCCCAGCACCTCCCCCCCACACCCCCTCCACACACCCCGACCCCCCCAGCCGCAAGGACCTCATCCAACTCCCTCCCGAACACATCCAAGTACGAGAGGAAGCTTGCAGGGAACATTAAAACGGACTGCAAAAGCTTCTATAGATATGTAAAGAGAAAAGGGTTAGTAAAGACAAACGTAGGTCCCCTGCAGACAGAATCAGGGAAAGTCATAACTGGGAACAAAAAAATGGCAGACCAATTGAACAAGTACTTTGGTTCGGTATTCACTAAGAAGGACACAAACAACCTTCTGGATATAAAATGGGTCAGAGGGTCTAGTAAGAAGGAGGAACTGAGGGAAATCCTTATTAGTCGGGAAATTGTGTTGTGGAAATTGATGGGATTGAAGGCCGATAAATCCCCAGGGCCTGATGGTCTGCATCCCAGAGTACTTAAGGAGGTGGCTTTGGAAATAGCGGATGAATTGACAGTCATTTTCCAACATTCCATAGACTCTGGATCGGTTTCTATGGAGTGGAGGGTAGCCAATGTAACCCCACTTTTTAAAAAAGAGGGAGAGAGAAAACAGGGAATTATAGACCGGTCAGCCTGACGTCGGTAGTGGGTAAAATGCTGGAATCAATTATTAAGGAAATCATTGCAGCGCATTTGGAAAGAGGTGACATGATAGGTCCAAGTCAGCATGGATTTATGAAAGGGAAATCATGCTTGACAAATCTTCTGAAATTTTTTGAGGATGTTTCCAGTAGAGTGGACAAGGGAGAACCAGTTGATTTGGTGTATTTGGACTTTCAAAAGGCTTTCGACAAGGTCCCACACAAGAGATTAATGTGCAAAGTTAAAGCACATGGGATTGGGGGGTAGTGTGCTGACGTGGATTGAGAACTGGTTGGCAGACAGGAAGCAAAGAGTAGGAGTAAATGGGTACTTTTCAGAATGGCAGGCAGTGACTAGTGGGGTACCGCAAGGTTCTGTGCTGGGGACCCAGCTGTTTACACTGTACATTAATGATTTAGACAAGGGGATTAAATGTAGTATCTCCAAATTTGCGGATGACACTAAGTTGGGTGGCAGGGTGAGCTGCGAGCAGGATGCTATGAGGCTGCAGAGTGACTTGGATAGGTTAGGTGAGTGGGCAAATGCATGGCAGATGAAGTATAATGTGGATAAATGTGAGGTTATCCACTTTGGTGGTAAAAACAGAGAGACAGACTATTATCTGAATGGTGACAGATTAGGAAAAGGGGAGGTGCAACGAGACCTGGTGTCGTGATACATCAGTCAATGAAGGTTGGCATGCAGGGACAGCAGGCAGTTAAGAAGGCAAATGACATGTTGGCCTTCATAGCGAGGGGATTTGAGTACAGGGGCAGGGAGGTGTTACTACAGTTGTACAGGGCCTTGGTGAGGCCACACCTGGAGTATTGTGTGCAGTTTTGGTCTCCTAACTTGAGGAAGGACATTCTTGCTATTGAGGGAGTGCAGCGGAGGTTCACCAGAGTGATTCCCGGGATGCCGGGACGGACATATCAAGAAAGACTGGATCAACTGGGCTTGTATTCACTGGAGTTCAGAAGAATGAGAGGGGATCTCATTGAAACGTTTAAAATTCTGACGGGTTTAGACAGGTTAGGTGCAGGAAAAATGTTCCCAATGTTGGGGAAGTCCAGAACCAGGGGTCACAGTGTAAGGATAAGGGATAAGCCATTTAGGACCGAGATGAGGAGAAACTTCTTCACCCAGAGAGTGGTGAACCTGTGGAATTCTCTACCACAGAAAGTTGTTGAGGCCAATTCACTAAATATATTCAAAAAGGAGTTAGATGTAGTCCTTACGAATAGGGGGATCAAGGGGTATGGCGAGAAAGCAGGAATGGGGTACTGAAGTTGCATGTTCAGCCATGAACTCATTGAGTGGCGGTGCAGGCTTGAAGGGCGAATGGCCTACTCCTGCACCTATTTTCTATGTTTCTATATGAAAGTCTAAAATTATAACATCTCACCTTTGGTATTAAATGCGAGGAACTCATTGACCTTTTAGTCTCTAAAATCTGGGCGATCTGCTCAGCTGCCTTGGGTACCTCGCCTACTCCCATTGCTCTTTCATCTCACCTCTCTATGTTCTGTAGTTTCTTGCCCATTTCCATCCCCATGCTCTTGTATTCCCTAACACCCTCATAAAGCTCATTTTCTCCATGAAGTTTAATACCTCCTCCTTCAACCCCTTCCTCATCGAGCACCCAACTTCTCGGAGCCCCATGTTCATTGACATTTTCAAACTTCTCAGACTTTGCTTTCACCTGTTTTAAAACGAGCATCACCTCATCCCCCCACCCTGGCTCCACATCAGTGACCCTTCCATCCTCTTGAACAAACTCCATATACTTTAGCTGTGTCTTTATCTCCAAGGCCATAGTTGGCGGTTTATCTCTGGATCGACTCCCTTTTAGACAAGCCTGCAGCTGCCCTCTGTGCCTCTCTTGGCATCCTCCGAAGGGCCGACCATGGCACTCGTCACTGTCTCCTCATGAGTAGCAACCCCAACTCTCCCATCCTACTCTGTCCCATCCTACAGCTTGCCCATGGGGGCTAATCTTGCCAATCTCCTTCCCGTCCAACTCATCCCTCCAAATGCTGACCATGTGTATGTTCAGAGTGGATCAGCCATCACCGATCCTCTCCGGATCTCCTTGCAGAATGTTCATTCACTTGTGAATAAGGCCCTTGCCATCCATAACCTTGCCATCCATGGCTGACGGGCGATGACACCTTACCTTTAAACGAAGCCCCCCCGCCTGGCTATACCTTCCAACACTTGCCTCGCCCAGACTGCAGTGGTGGTGGTGTGGCTCTCATCACCAAATCATACCTTGGTCTGTTCCCCTACAACTCCGGCACTTTCTCCTCCTTTGAACATCTCACCTTACTCCACCCCTCTCACCTCTCATTTAAAAATCTCGTTCGCTACCGGCCACGCAAGTATGATCAAAAAAGTTTCACAGAGATATCTTCACTGCTTTCTTCCCTCAGACAGTCATTGAAAGTTGGCATACAGGTACAGCAGGCGGTGAAGAAGGCAAATGGTATGTTGGCCTTCATAACTAAGGGATTTGAGTATAGGAGCTGGAAGGTCTTACTGCAGTTGTACAGGGCCTTGGTGAGGCCTCACCTGGAATATTCTGTTCAGTTTTGGTCTCCTAATCTGAGGAAGGATGCTCTTGCTATTGAGGGATTGCAGCAAAGGTTCATCAGACTGATTCCCGGGATGGCTGGACTGACATATGAGGAGAGACTGGATCAACTGGGCCTTTTTACACTGGAGTTTAGAAGGATGAGAGGGGATCTCATAGAAACATATAAGATTCTGACAGGAGAGGACAGGTTAGATGCGGGTAGAATGTTCCCGATGTTGGGGAAGTCCAGAACCAAGGGACACAGTCTTAGGATAAGGGGTAGGCCATTTAGGACTGAGATGAGGAGAAACTTCTTCACTCAGAGAGTTGTTAACCTGTGGAATTCCCTGCCGCAAGGAGTTATTGATGCCAGTTCACTGGATATATTCAAGAGGGAGTTAGATATGGCCCTTACAGCTAAGGGGATCAAGGGGTATGGAGAGAAAGCAGGAAAGGGGTGCTGAGGGAATGATCAGCTGTGACCTTATTGAATGGCTCGAAGGGCCGAATGGCCTACTCCTGCACCTATTTTCTATGTTTCGATGTTTCTATGACTCTTCACCGAGCGATTTCTCATCTTCGGTGATTTCAACATCCATCTCAATTCATCTTGCTCTCTCTCCTTTCAGGTCACTACCCTTCTGTCCTCCTTTAATCTCTCCCTCCATGCAAATTCCTCAACCCATATTCACGGCCAGTTCCTTGACCGTGCCATCTCTTGTGGCCTCACTTTTCCTATTCTTATCATTAGGAAACCTTTGGCATTGTTGCCAAATTAAGTTAATCTAAGGGTTAAGTCATGGCAGGAGAGCCCAGACCTGTGTCATGTTCCTCCTGTGCAATTTGGGAAGGCAGGGATGCTACCAGTGTCCTTGACTACTATGTGTGCAGGAAGTGTGTCCAGCTGCAGCTCCTGACAGATCGCATTGTGGCACTGGAGCTGCGCATGGACTCACTCTGGAGCATCTGTGATGCTGAGGATGTCGTGAATAGCACGTTTAGTGAATTGGTCACACCGCAGGTAAAAGTTACTCAGGCAGACAGGGAATGGGTGACCATCAAGCAGAGCAATGGAAGGAAGGTAGTGCAGGGGTCCCCTGCGGTCATCCCCCTCCAAAACAGATACATCAACTTGGGCACTGTTGGGGGAGATGACTCATCAAGGGAAGGCAGCAGCAGCCAAGTTCATGGCACCATGGGTGGCTCTGCTGCACAGGTGGGCAGGAAAAAGAATGGGAGAGCTATAGTGATAGGGGATTCTATTGTAAGGGGAACAGATAGGCGATTCTGCGGCCACAAACGAGACTCCAGGATGGTATGTTGTCTCCCTGGTGCAAGGGTCAAGGATGTCTCGGAGTGGCTGCAGCGCGTTCTGGAAGGAGAGAGGGAACAGCTAGCTGTTGTGGTGCATATAGCTACCAACAATATAGGTAAAAAAATGGGATGAGGCCCTACAAGCTGAATTTAGGGAGCTAGAGTTAAATTAAGAAGTAGGACCTGAAAGGTAGTAATCTCAGGATTGCTACCAGTGCCACGTGCTAGTCAGTGTAAGAATTGCAGGATAGCTCAGATGAATACGTGGCTTGAGGAATGGTGCAGAAGGGAGGGATTCAAATTCCTGGGGCATTGGAACCGGTTCTGGGGATGGTGGGACCAGTACAAACCGGACGGTCTGCACCTGGGCAGGACTGGAACCTATCTCCTAGGGGGAGTGTTTGCTAGTGCTATTGGGGAGAAGTTAAACTAAAATGTCAGGAGGATGGGAATCTATGCAGGGAGGCAGAGGGAAGTAAAAAGGGGGCAGAAGCAAAAGATAGGAAGGAGAAAAGCAAGAGTGGAGGGCAGAGAAATCAAGGGCAAAAATCAAAAAGGGCCACATTACAACACAAATCTAAAAGGACAGAGTTTTTAAAAAAAAAACAAGCCTGAAGGCTCTGAGTCTCAATGCGAGGAGCATTCGTAATAAGGTGGACGAATTAACTGTGCAGATAGCTGTTAACGGGTATAATGTAATTGGGATTATGGAGACATGGCTCCAGGGTGACCAAGGCTGGGAACTCAACATCCAGGGGTATTCAATATTCAGGAAGGATAGACAGAAAGGAAAAGGTGGTGGGGTAGCGTTAATGGTTAAAGAGGAGGTTAATGCAATAATAAGGAAGGACATTAGCTTGGATGATGTAGAATCTGTATGGGTAGAGCTGCGAAACTCCAAAGGGCAGAAAACGTTAGTGGGAGTTGTGTACAGACCACCAAACAGTAGTAGGGAGATTGGGGATGGCATCAAACAGGAAATTAGGGATGCGTGCAATAAGGGTACAGCAGTTATCATGGGTGATGTTAACCTACATATTGATTAGGCTAACCAAACTGGTAGCAATACTGTGGAGGAGGATTTCCTGGAGAGTATAAGGGATGGTTTTCTGGACCAATATGTCGAGGAACTAACTAGAGAGTAGGCCATCCTAGACTGGGTCTTGTGTAACGAGAGAGGATTAATTAGCAATCTGGTTGTGCGTGGCCCCTTGGGGAAGAGTAACCATGATATGGTAGAATTCTTCATTAGGATGGAGAGCGACACAGTTAATTCAGAGACTAGAGTCCTGAACTTAAAGAAAGGAAACTTCAGTGGTATGAGACACGATTTGGTTAGGATAGACTGGCGAATGATACTTAAAGGGTTGACGGTGGATAGGCAATGGCAGACATTTAAAGTTCACATGGATGAATTACAACTATTGTACATCCATGTCTGGCATAAAAATAAAACATGAAAGGTGGCTCAACCGTTGCTAACAAGTGAAATTAGGGATAGTGTTAAATCCAAGGAAGAGGCATATAAATTGGCCAGAAAAAGCAGCAAACCTGAGGACTGGGTGAAATTTAAAATTCAGCAGAGGAGGACTAAGGGTTTAATTAGGAGGGGGGAAATAGAGTGTAAGAGTAAGCTTGTAGGGAACATAAATACTGACTGCAAAAGCTTCTATAGATATGTGAAAAGCAAAAGATTAGTGAAGACTAATGTAGGTCCCTTGCAGTCAGAATCAGGTGAATTCATGATGGGGAACAAGGAAATGGCAGACCAATTGAACAACTACTTTGGTTCTGTCTTCACTAAGGAAGACACGAATAACCTCCCGAAAATACTAGGGGACCGAGGGTCTAGCGAGAAGGAGGAACCGAAGGAAATCCTTATTAGTCAGGAAATGGTGTTAGGGAAACTGATGGGACTGAAGGCCGATAAATCCCCAAGGCCTGATAGTCTGCATCCCAGAGTACTTAAGGAAGTGGCCCTAGATATAGTAGATGCATTGGTGGTCATTTTCCAAAATTCCATGGACTCTGGATCAGTTCCTATGGATTGGAGGGCAGCTAATGTAACACCACTTTTTTAAAAAGGAGGAAGAGAGAACACAGGGAATTATAGACCGGTTAGCCTGACATCGGTGGTGGGGAAAATGCTGGAATCAATCATTAAAGATGTAATAGCAGCGCATTTGGAAAGCAGTGACAGGATGGGTCCAAGTCAGCATGGATTTATCAAAGGGAAATCATGCTTGACAAATCTTCTAGAGTTTTTTGAGGATGCAACAAGTAGAGTGTACAGGGAGAACCAGTGGATGTGGTGTATATGGACTTTCAAAAGGCTTTTGACAAGGTCCCACACAAGAGATTAGTGTGCAAAATTAAGGCACATGGTATTGTGGGTAATGTATTGACATGGATAGAGAACTGGTTGGCAGATAGGAAGCAAAGAGTGGAAATAAACGGGTCCTTTTCAGAATGGCAGGCAGTGACTAGTGGGGTATCGCAAGGTTCAGTGCTGGGACCCCAGCTATTTACAATATGCATTAATGATTTGGACGAAGGCATTGAATGTAATATCTCCAAGTTTGCAGATGACACTAAGCTGGGTGGCAGTGTGAGCTGTGAGGAGGATGCTAAGAGGCTGCAGGGTGACTTGGACAGGTTAGGTGAATGGACAAATGCATGGCAGATGCAGTATAATGTGGATAAATGTGAGGTTATCCACTTTGGTGCCAAAAACAGGAAGGCAGAATATTATCTAAATGGTAAAAAGGAGGTACAACGAGATCTGCGTGTCATGGTACATCAGTCACTGAATGTAGGCATGCAGGTACAGCAGGCAGTAAAGAAAGCAAATGGCATGCTGGCCTTCTTAGCGAGAGGATTTGAATATAGGAGCAGGGAGGTCTTACTGCTGTTGTACAGGGCCTTGGTGAGACCACAACTTGAGTATTGTGTGCAGTTTTGGTCTCCTAATCTGAGGAAGGATGTGCTTGCTATTGAGGGAGTGCAGCGAAGGTTCACCAGACTAATTCCCGGGATGGCAGGACTGACATATGAAGAAAGATTGGATCGTCTAGGCTTATACTCACTGGAATTTAGAAGAATGAGAGGGGACCTCATAAAAACATATAAAATTATGACAGGACTGGACAGGTTAGATGCAGGAAGAATGTTCCCGATGTTGGGGAAGTCCAGAACCAGGGGTCACAGTCTAAGGATAAGGGGTAAAGCATATAGGACCGAGATGAGGAGAAACTTTTTCTCCCAGAGAGTGGTGAACCTGTGGAATTCTCTACCACAGAAAGTTGTTGAATCCAGTTCGTTGGATATATTCAAGAGGAAGTTAGATGTGGCCCTTACGGCTAAAGGGATTAGGGGGTTTGAAGAGAAGGCAAGAGTGGGGTACTGAAGTTGCATGATCAGCCATGATCATAATAAATAGCGGTGCAGGCTCGAAGGGCCGAATGGCCTGCTCCTGTACCTATTTTCTATGTTTCTATGTTTCTACCGTGCCAATTACAGATGAGGCCACCTCTGATCATTTCCTTGTATCACTCTCCACCCACATCCCCCTTCCCCTACCCAACCCAACTTCCTTCTGCTTCTGCCCCTGGAAAAAAACTCTCTCTCCAACCTCTCTTCCAACTGCACTTATCAACTCCAAACTGTCCAGCCTTTGGCCCTCCTTTCACCATGACATTTCTGCAGCCACCGATCTGCTCAACCACACCCTCACCACCAACTTTGATGCCCTAGTCCCTATTAAAACCATTACTCTCTCTCACCCTGGCCATTCCCCCTAGCGCTCATCTTCGATCCATCAATTCCACAGGGCACAGACTTGAATGGATGTGTGGGATAAGTGGTTTAGCCATTCATCGCCAGATGTGGCTGAACCACATAAAGCATTATCGGGTCCTATTCTTGTCTGAAAAACTGCTCACTACTCCAGGATCATTCTGGAATGCAAAGATAACCCCCAGCTACTATTCTCTACTGCTAACCGTCTTTTTAAACCCCTTTCCCATCCCCACCACACTCAACTCCAACAACAAGTATGAGGAGTTCATGGACATCTTTGCCTCTTCACCAACGCCTCTCCACCACCGTCCAGCTGGGTGGGACTGCACTCGCTTAGTTCCATTCTTATCTATCTAATCTTATCCAGAAAATCTCCTGCAATGGCTTCTCTTCCCACTTCTGCATCGTTACCTCTGGTGTCGCCTAAGGCTCTATTCTTGGCCCCCTCCTAGTTCTCATCTATATGCTGCTCCTTGGCAATATCATTCAAAAACACGGAATCAGTTTCCACATGTACGCTGACGACACCCAGCTTTACCTCTCTACCACTTCTCTCGACCCCTCCATGCTCTCTAAATTGGCAGACTGCTTGTCCGAGATGAGCAGAAATTTTCTCCAATTAAATATTGGGAAGACCGAAGCCATTGTCTTTCGTCCCCGCCGCAAACTGCGTTCCCTAGCCATTGAATCCATCCCTCTCCCTAGCATCTATCTGAGGCAAAACCAGATTGTTCGCAACCTAGCGTCATATTTGACCCTGAAATGAGCATCCGGCCACATATCCGCGGCATAACTAAAACCACCTATTTCCACCTCCATAACACTGCCCACCTCCGCCTCAGCTCATCTGCTGCTGAAACCCTCATCCATGCCTTTGTTACCGCTAGACTTGACTACTCCAACACACTTCTGGCTGGCCTCCCACATTCTACCCTACGAAAACTTGAGGTCATCCAAAACTTGGCAGCACGTGTCCTAACTCGCAAAAAGTCACGTTCACCCATCACCCCTGTGTTTGCTGACCTACATCGGCTCTCAGTTAAGCAACGCCACAATTTCAAAATTCTCATCCTTTTTTACAAATCCCTCCATGTCCTCATTCCTTCTATCTCTGTAATCTCTTTCAGCCTCACAACACCACAAGATGTCTGTGCTCCTCAAATTTTGCCCCCTTGAGCACCCTAATTATACTGCTCAACCATCGGTGGCCGTGCCTTCAGCTGCCTGGGTCCCAAGTTCTGGAACTCCTTCCCTTAACCTCTCTGCCTCTGCATCTCTTTCCTCCTTTAAGTCGCTCCTTAAAACCTACCTCTTCAACCAAACGTTTGGTCATCTGCCATAATTTCTTCTTATGTGGCTCGATGTCAAATTTATTTGTTTTGTCTTATAACACTGCTGTGAAGCACTTTGTGACGATTTATAATGTTAAAGGCGCTATATAAATAAAAATTGTTGTTGGATCACTACTCATTCTCTCCACTCCACCAGAAAAGGCTAATCTTTCAGTCACTTTGGTGCTGTGGTTTGTAATTCCCTTCCAAAACCAACTTGGATTGCACATATTTCCTGAAACTCTGGTTCTTTAACTGTGTCTTTGCACTCTCTTCTCCTCCAAATTCATTCACTTCATGCTGTTCAGCTTTCCCTCAGACATTAGTTTACAAATGTAAACTTGCCACTGACCAGAGATTTTTAAGACTCAAAGTCAACTCCTATTCTACCATTGTCTAAACAGTACTCCCCCATCACTGATGTTTCATGATTACTGTTACAATAGGCATTACATAGCATTTATCCACTTTGAATTCTATTTGCCATAACTGCCACCTACTTACTTAATTGGCCGAAATCTCTGTGAATAGCACCAACCTCCCTCATGCTGGTCACTTAGCTTGGTGCTTTCAGTGAATTTTATAAAACTAGGATCATTGGCAGTAATATTGATCATGGAAAGAGGGCAATATCGGATCAGTCACATAAGAAATAGGAA
Source organism: Pristiophorus japonicus (assembly GCF_044704955.1). Lineage (NCBI taxonomy): Eukaryota > Metazoa > Chordata > Chondrichthyes > Pristiophoridae > Pristiophorus > Pristiophorus japonicus. The sequence continues at coordinate 178,201,168 of NC_091979.1, read as the reverse complement.
CAGGAGTAGGCCAAGTGGCCCCTCAAGTCTGCTCCGCCATTCAATAAGATCATGGCTGATCTGATCATGGACTCAGCTCCACTTCCCTGCCCGCTCCCCATAACTCCTTATCACCTTATCGTTTAAGAAACTGTCTATTACTGTCTTAAATTTATTCAATGTCCCAGCTTCGACAGCTTTCTGAGGCAGCGAATTCCACAGATTTACAACCCTCAGAAGAAATTTCTCCTCATCTCTGTTTTAAATAGTCGGCCCCTTATTCTAAGATCATGCCTTCTAGTTCTAGTCTCCTCCATCAGTGGAAACATCCTCTCTGCATCCATCTTGTCAAGCCCCCTCATAATCTTATACGTTTCGATAAGATCGCCTCTCATTCTTCTGAATTCCAATGAGTAGAGGCCCAACCTACTCAACCTTTCCTCTTAAGTCAACCCCCTCATCTCTGGAATCAATCTAGTGAACCTTCTCTGAACTGCCTCCAAAGCAAGTATATCCTTTCATAAATATGGAAACCAAAACTGCACGCAGTATTCCAGGTGTGGCCACACCAATACCCTGTATAGCTGTAGCAAGACTTCACTGCTTTTATACTCCGTCCCCTTTGCAATAAAGGCCAAGATTCCATGCTGTACTTGCATACTATCCTTTTGTGTTTCATGCACAAGTACCCCCAGGTCCCGCTGTAATGCAGCACTTTGCAATCTTTTTTCATTTAAATAATAACTTGCTCTTTGATTTTTGCTGCCAAACTGCATGAGCTCATGTTTTCCAACATTATACTCCATCTGCAAAATTTTTGCCCACTCACTTAGCCTGTCTATGTCCTTTTGCAGATTTTTTGTGTCCTCCTCACACATTGCTTTTCCTCCCATCTTTGTATCGTCAGCAAACTTGACTACGTTACGCTCAATCCCTTCTTCCAAGTCGTTAATAGAGATTGTCAATAGTTGGGGTCCCAACACTGATCCCTGCAGCACCCCACTAGTTACTGGTTGCCAACCAGAGAATGGACCATTTATCCCGACTCTCTGTTTTCTGTTAGTTAGCCAGTGTTGTGGTGGCATGAGTTATTTATTGGGAATGTGTTTGGTGGGTTTTTTTCCAGCTTTTTTTCCCCCGCAGGCCTCTCTTGGAGCTTCTTCAGCCGGCCAAGTGCCCTAAGAGTGCTCCTTAGCGATCTACCTCACACTCAGGGCCCAGCTGTTCAATTTTGCTGACCAAAGCACAAACTGTTCCCGGGTGCAAACTTTACCGCCCAGCTGCCATTACCACCCCGAAAAATGCAGAACCGAAAATCCAGCCCACAATGTGTGACTTCAACGGATTAAAAATCGGGAGAGATGTATAACGGGTGACCAGTTAGCCTAACATCTGTGGTTGGGAAAATGTTGGAGCCCATTATTAAAGAAGCAGTAGCAGGACATTTGGAAAAGCAAAATTCGGTCAGGCAGAGTCAGCATGGATTTAGGAAGGGGAAGTCATGTTTGACAAATTTGCTGGAATTCTTTGAGGATGTAATGCACAGGGTGGATAAAGGGGAACCAGTGGATGTGGTGTATTTGGACTTCCAGAAGGCATTTGACAAGGTGCCACATAAAAGGTTACTACACAAGATAAAAGTTCACAGGGTTGGGGGTATATATATTAAATTGCAAAAAAAAACAATCACACCCCCAGGAGACCGACATTACTTCCCTCACTGCGGCCATTACAGCTCGGACGTCCGCTTTCACAGGTGGTTCCAGCACGGTGCTCTACGGAGCGCTATGGATTGGGTGGCAACCAAAAATTGAGCCGGTGTCACAGCCAGGGGCATTGCACATTGGCTTGCCTCTTCCAGGCAGTAATGACCCGCACCACGTTGAAACCGGCACCGTAAGTCCCGGCGGAGAGCTGGAAGCTAGCCGACCGCTCAGACGTGCTTATCGTCGCCATTGCTGCTCCTCCGGGGCGCTAACAGGAAGAAGATCAAAAATCCAGCCCTTCCACGGTCTTTTAAAACATAGAAAATAGGAGCAGTAGTAGGCCATTCGGCCCTTCGAGTCTGTACCGCCATTCAATATGATCATGGCTGATCCTCTCTCTCAACACCATATTCCTGTTTTCTCCCCATACCCCTTGATGACTTTTGTGTCTAGAAATCTATCTATTTCCTTCTTAAATATATTCAGTGAATTGGCCTCCACAGCCTTCTGTGTTAGAGAATTCCACTGGTTCACCACCCTCTGAGTGAAGAAATATCTCCTCATCTCAGTCCTAAATTTCCTACCCCGTATCCTGAGACAGTGACCCCCTTGTTCTAGACTTCCCAGCCAGGGGAAACATCCTCCTCGCATCCAGCCCCATCAGAATTTTATACGTTTCAATGAGATCCCCTCTCGTTCTACTAAACTCTAGTGAATACAGGCCTAGTCGACCCAATCTCTCCTCAAGCGACAGTCCTGCCATCCCAGGAATCAGTCTGGTGAACCTTCGTTGCACTCCCTCTATGACAAGTATATCCTTTCTTAGGTAAGGAGACCAAAACTGCACACAATACTCCAGGTGTGGTCTCACCAAGGCCCTGTATAACTGTAGTAAGGCATCCTTGCTCCTGTACTCAAATCCTCTTGCAATGAAGGCAAACATAGCATTTGCCTTCCTAACTGCTTGCTGCACCTGCATGTTTGCTTTCAATGACTGGTGTACAAGGACATCCAGGTCCATTTGTACATCGACGTTTCCCAAGCTATCACCCTTTAAACACTACTTTGTCTTCATGTTTTCCTACCAAAGTGGATAACTTCACATTTATCCACGTTATACTGCATCTGCCATGTGTTTGCCCACTCACTCAACCTAGCTAAATCACCTTGCAGTATCTTTGCATCCTCCTCACAACTCTCAATCCCACCTAGTTTTGCATCATCAGCAAATTTGAAAATATTACATTTGGTTCCCAAATCATTTATATATATTGTGAATAGCTGGAGCCCAAGCACTGATCCCTGTGGTACCCCACTAGTCACTGCCCGCCACACGAAAAAGACCCACTTATTCCTAATCTCTGTTTCCTGTCAGTTAACCAATTTTCAATCCATGCCAGTATATTACCCCCAGTCCTATGTGCTTTAATTTTGCACACTAACCTCTTCTGTGGGACTTTATCAAAGGCATTCTGAAAATCCAAATACATACATCCACTGGTTCTCCCTTATCTATTCTATCAGTTATATCCTCAAAAAACTCCAGTAGGTTTATCAAACACAATTTTTGTTTCATAAATCGATATTGACTTTGCCTAATCCCATTGATATTTTCTAAGTGTCCCGTTATCACATCCTTTATAATAAACTCTAGCATTTTCCCTACTACTAATGTTAGGCTAACCGGTTTATAGGTCCCTGTTTTCTCTCTCCCTCCTTTTTCAAATAGTGGGGTTACATTTGCGACCCTCCAACCTGCAGGAACTGGTTCATAATCCATAGAATTTCTATTTTTTTTTCCATGTGTGTTACTTTCCCATTTAAATGTTAAAATGTCCCTGCATGGTGACAGGATTCCCACAGCTCGAGAACCACATCTGTCAACCTGAGGCACAAGTTCCGTGGCCATTGTTCCAGCTGATTACTTGACAGCCATGGAAAACAAACCAAAATAAAACATGTTGATCACTCAGCTAACAGATTGATGGAGATTCTGTATGTAATGTTTGTAAGCTTGTAATGTTCGTAGCTCCACACGTGGATGTGTACGTATTGTGTACTGCAAGTGCAGGGTCAATAATAAACAAAACTAGGCAGATTTCCGGAGACTTCCGAGAGAGCTGCCTGCCATGTTAGGAGCTGTGTGTGCTGTGTTCTGTGAATATATCACATTTGGCGACGGAAGATGAGATTTTTCAGATGATTTATAGCTTAAATTTTGTTGGTGAAGGATTCAGCCAGCCGACAGAGTGACTTTGGAAGTTTCTGTCTTTGGAAAAAAGCTACAAAATCCGAGGTAAAATACAGCACATGGTGTGAACAGTTGGAGATTAAAATGGCAGGTGTATTAGGACATTTGGGAGAATATAGACATGACCGGGAACGTTTTAAAGCATATGTGGATCGGCTAGAAATATATTTCACTGCAAATAACATAATCGAAGTTCCAGACAATGCAGTCCAGAACCGGGCTGTGTTGGAATGTAAGAAAGCGATCTTCTTATCGGAGGCGGGTCCGACATTATACGAAACCCTTGTAAATCTGTTTGTGCCTGATGAGCCAAAGGACACAACGTTTAAAGAGATTTTAATGAAGCTGGAGCAACACTATAACCCTAAACCGTTAGAAATTGCTGAAAGCTATTGTTTTGGGATTCGGAATCAAAAGGCTGATGAATGTATCAGTGATTACATTATAGCATTAAAAAAGCTATCGATGCACTGTAATTTTGGAAATTTTCAAAGCCGAGCATTATGGGATCGTTTTGTTTGTGGGGTGAAAAATGAAGCGATCAGAAGGAAGTTATTGACGATGGATGACTTGACTTTTGAGATTGCTAGTCAGACAGCAAGGTCGATGGGCATGGCCGAACAATATTCCCCAGAATTATATCATGATTACGGTCATCAGTCAACCGAGGTAAATCACCTCCAGGTTCAAAGTAAAAGACAGGCATGGCCAAAAGTCTCAGAAACTGGAAATTATACCAGAGCATCGAAGTCATGCTATAGGTACCTGGGACAACACATTGCTCAAAGTTGTCCACATGTGAAGGCAGAGTGTTACTTCTGCAGAAAGACAGGGCATCTTGCGAAGGCATGCCGACTGAAGGGTAAACCAGCTTTCAAAGCTATGAGTCCAGCGTTCAAAGCTATGAGTAGAAATCCAAAGAGACTACATAGCATGGAAGAACAACAACAGGACGAGGAGATGTTTGAATTACATGTCATCAGGAGCAGGAGGTGAATGGACAGCGATTCGGAAAGCATCAAAATCCACATAGATGTTGCGGGATTCAAGATACCAATGGAAAGTGACACGGGTGCATCCGTGAGTGTAGTACCGGAGTCACTATATCGCGACAAATTGCGTGATTTCCAACTGGAGAAATCCAAGATAGAACTGCGAGGCTACTCGGGAGAGAAAATTCCTGTGGTAGGTCATATCACCGTACCGGTGAAATATAAAGATCAATTTCAGAACTTGCCTCTAATAGTAGTGAAAGGAGACAAGTCTGCCTTACTTGGAAGAAATTGGTTGAGCTCACTGAAGCTGGATTAGAGTAAGATTTTCTGTGTGGAAGCGAGATTTTCATCAACGGATGAGGTTATCAAGAAGTATCCGAATGTGTTCTGCGAAACGGGCAGTCCGACCCAAGGCTTCAAGGCAAGTGTCAGAGTATAGAAGGATGCTAGATTGGTTTACTACAAGCCATGTTCCATCCCATATGCACTCAAGGAGAAAGTTGAGCAAGAACTCAAAAGACTAGAGACTGAGAACATTATTTGTAAGATAGATCGATGTAATTGGGCTACACCCATTGTTGTTGTACCTAAGTCCGATGATGAGCTAAGATTGTGTGGTGATTATAAAGTACCGGAAACCAGGTTCTAGAGGGTAATGTCCCCAATACATTGCCGAATATAGAAGATTTGTTCACAACACTGACAGGTGGTCAGATCTTCTCAAAACTGGATCTTACGAATGCCTACTTACAGATTGAACTAGATGAGGAGCCAAGTCATGTTTGACTATAAATACTCATCTAGGCTTATATCAATTTAATAGGCTACCGTTTGGAGTGTCTTTCGCCCCTGCCATATTCCAAGGGGTGATGAACCAGATTTTGCAAGGTATTGAAGGGGTAGTATGTTATTTGGATGACATACTAATTTCAGCACCAAATAGGCAAATTCATAATAACATATTGAATGAAGTCCTCAAACGGCTAGAGAAGCACAGAGTACGAGTGTCTGCTCGTAAGTGTGAGCTATTTAAAAACTCAGTGGAGTACTTAGGGTACAGAGTAGACAAAGATGGTTTACATCCAACTATGGAAAAATTGGTTGCAATTAAAAATCCACCCACTCCCTAGAATGTCACTGAACTTTGTTCATTTAGAACTCAGCAGAGGAGGACAAAGGGTTTGATTAGGGCAGGGAAAATGGAGTATGAGAAGAAGCTTGCAGGGAACATTAAGACGGATTGCAAAAGTTTCTATAGATATGTAAAGAGAAAAAGGTTAGTAAAGACAAATGTAAGTCCCCTGCAGTCAGAATCAGGGGAAGTCATAACGGGGAACAAAGAAATGGCGGACCAATTGAACAAGTACTTTGGTTCGGTATTCACGAAGGAGGACACGAACAACCTTCCGGTTATAAAAGGGGTCGGGGGGTCTAGTAAGGAGGAGGAACTGAGGGAAATCCTTATTAGCCGGGAAATTGTGTTGGGGAAATTGATGGGATTGAAGGCCGATAAATCCCCAGGGCCTGATGGACTGCATCCCAGAGTACTTAAGGAGGTGGCCTTGGAAATAGTGGATGCGTTGACAGTCATTTTCCAACATTCCATTGACTCTGGATCAGTTCCTATGGAGTGGAGGGTAGCCAATGTAACCCCACTTTTTAAAAAAGGAGGGAGAGAGAAAACAGGGAATTATAGACCGGTCAGCCTGACATCGGTAGTGGGTAAAATGATTGAATCAATTATTAAGGATGTCATAGCAGTGCATTTGGAAAGAGGTGACATGATAGGTCCAAGTCAGCATGGATTTGTGAAAGGGAAATCATGCTTGACAAATCTTCTGGAATTTTTTGAGGATGTTTCCAGTAGAGTGGATAAGGGAGAACCAGTTGATGTGGTATATTTGGACTTTCAGAAGGCGTTCGACAAGGTCCCACACAAGAGATTGATGTGCAAAGTTAGAGCACATGGGATTGGGGGTAGTGTACTGACATGGATTGAGAACTGGTTGTCAGACAGGAAGCAAAGAGTAGGAGTAAATGGGTACTTTTCAGAATGGCAGGCAGTGACTAGTGGGGTACCGCAAGGTTCTGTGCTGGGGCCCCAGCTGTTTACACTGTACATTAATGATTTAGATGAGGGGATTAAATGTAGTATCTCCAAATTTGCGGATGACACTAAGTTGGGTGGCAGTGTGAGCTGCGAGGAGGATGCTGTGAGGCTGCAGAGCGACTTGGATAGGTTAGGTGAGTGGGCAAATGCATGGCAGATGAAGTATAATGTGGATAAATGTGAGGTTATCCACTTTGGTGGTAAAAACAGAGAGACAGACTATTATCTGAATGGTGACAGATTAGGAAAAGGGGAGGTGCAAAGAGACCTGGGTGTCATGGTACATCAGTCATTGAAGGTTGGCATGCAGGTGCAGCAGGCGGTTAAGAAAGCAAATGGCATGTTGGCCTTCATAGCAAGGGGATTTGAGTACAGGGGCAGGGAGGTGTTGCTACAGTTGTACAGGGCATTGGTGAGGCCACACCTGGAGTATTGTGTACAGTTTTGGTCTCCTAACCTGAGGAAGGACATTCTTGCTATTGAGGGAGTGCAGCGAAGGTTCACCAGACTGATTCCCGGGATGGCGGGACTGACCTAGCAAGAAAGACTGGATCAACTGGGCTTGTATTCACTGGAGTTCAGAAGAATGAGAGGGGACCTCATAGAAACATATAAAATTCTGACGGGGTTAGACAGGTTAGATGCAGGAAGAATGTTCCCAATGTTGGGGAAGTCCAGAACCAGGGGTCACAGTCTAAGGATAAGGGATAAGCCATTTAGGACCGAGATGCGGAGGAACTTCTTCACCCAGAGAGTGGTGAACCTGTGGAATTCTCTACCACAGAAAGTTGTTGAGGCCAATTCACTAAATATATTCAAAAAGGAGTTAGATGAGGTCCTTACTGCTAGGGGGATCAAGGGGTATGGCGAGAAAGCAGGAATGGGGTACTGAAGTTGAATGTTCAGCCATGAACTCATTGAATGGCGGTGCAGGCTAGAAGGGCCGAATGGCCTACTCCTGCACCTATTTTCTATGTTTCTATGTTTCTATTCTTGGGTCTTTTGAACTATTATGGGAAGTTCCTACCAAATTTGGCTACGGTATTACATCCACTGAATGAACTATTGAAAAAACAGGTCCATTGGAAGTGGTCAAACAAATGCAATACAGCATTCAAGGAGTGTAATAGCAAATTGGTAGAGAGCACCACGTTAGTTCACTATGACATATCTAAGGAGATTAAGCTAGCATGTGATGCCTCGCCGTATGGAGTTGTGGCAGTTATCTCTCATGTATTAAGTAGTGGGGAGGATGTCAATCGGTAAGCAAGCAACCAGCACCAGTACCATTACAGCCATGGAAATGGCCTCCCAGGGTGTGGCAAAGGCTACATATGGATTTTGCTGAGTTAGAAGGACAACAATTGTTCATTGTGATTGATAGCCATTCGAAGTGGGTTGAGGTGTTTCCAATGTGGAAAATAACAACAAGTAAAACATTGGACATTTTGCAAAAATTATTTTCTTCATTTGGTCTCCCTGAAGAGATTGTTTCGGATAATAGACCACAATTTTGTTCAGAAGAATTTGCATAATTCACAAGCAAAAATGGTGTGAAACATACCAAGGTTCCACCATACCATCCTGCTTCAAATGGTGCAGCAGAGCGCACTGTACAAATTGTAAAACGTGCCCGCACAAAACAAATGTTAGATCCAAATCGAAGGAAATGACAGTTGTCATTGGCTAATTTTTTGATTATATATCGAAATACTCCTCATACAACTACTGGTAGAACACCAGCAGAGTTGTTTCTCAAACAACAGCATCGAACCAGATTCTCGTTGTTAAAGCCAAATTTGGCACAGTCCGTAGAAGAGACACAATTAAGACAGAAAGAGAATCATGATGGAGATAGAGTAAAAGAGAGAAGTGTGAAATTAAACCAGAAGGTGAGAGTGAGGAACCATCACCATAAATGGTTCAAGTGGTTACCAGGAAGAGTGGTGAAGATATATGGTCCTCGCACATACCTGGTAAAGATGTTTGATAATGGACAGGTTAGGTTTGTTCATATTGATCATATTTTAGCTACAGACATGGAAGGAGTTGAAGGTGGGAATGATTCAATTATTTCTGACTCATCAGATAGTTTTTATACACCAGTAGCAAATCCTAAATCCAATGTACTAGATACAAATCCAGGAGAGAATCAGAATGAAAGTCTGAATCCGAGTCAGGAAAACAAAGAGCCTGAAGTTAGAGTGACTTCAAATGAAAATCAAGGAAATTCCATGGAGGAAAACGTTCCTCAGGATGAGCCTCGAATGAGTGTGAAATCGACACCATGTTTGGAAGGTTCTGTTCGAGATTGAAGGTATCCTCTTCGAAACAGAAAACAAGTGGTAAAGTTAAATTTGTAAATATGGAAAAAAATAAGTTTATATCCTGTGTTATGTATAAACATGAAAGTTATGTATGATGTTTGTTATGATGGCTTCTTCATTAAGGAGGGAGAAGTGTAATGCCTGTAAGCTTGTAATGTTTGTAGTTCCACACTGTGGATGTGGATGTGTACTGCAAGTGCAGGGTTAATAATAAACAGAACTAAGCAGATTTCCGGAGACTTCCGAGAGAGCTGCCTGTCATGTTAGGAGCTGTGTGTGCTGTGCTCTGTGAATATATCACACTGTACTACTTGAAAACCTACCGCTAAATGTTAATTCAGAAATGACTGAAGGGATGTGAGTGCTGAAGGCTCCCATCCTACACTGGATGGTGAGGGAAATACATTTTTTGTTGGCCATTCTCGGCACACAGAGTAACGGAAGTTCAATACGGAGTTAATAATCTCATTTTTATCTTGGTGATTCACCCTTTTAAGACTATTATTTTGGTTGGCACACATTAAACTCAGCTATAACGTTTTGCAAGTCTCACATGTGTGCCACATTGAATGTGACAGTCTGTTTTTCTCTGCTCCAAACCCGGTCTATTTCTCCAATTAACCTCTCCAATGGAACCTTGATCTCTATGACCAACATGCTTCTCAAATCCCCAGCTGCTTGCAGCTCCAAGTTCCTCCTCACTCAAAGCCGTACCCCATGTTGCTTGTCCATCTCTATGGCCAGAATTTTCCTTAGCGTGGCGGAGCTGGGGTGGTTGGTGTCCGTAGCAGGTCCCGAACCTGCTGCTGGCTCCATCCTACTGCAGAATCTTACTCAGATGCTTCGATGGCAACATCGCCGCCCTAAGTGAGACCCATCGGGCAAGGGAAGGCCAGCTCAAAGAACAACGTGGTGGTCACACCTTCTTCTGGAAAGGCAAACCAGAAGAAGAATGTCACCTCCATGGAGTTGGCTTCGCCATCAAGAACGAGCTGGTCGGCTGCCTCAGAGACTCCCCCTGAGGGATAAGCGAACTTCTCATGACCCTCTGGTTCACCCTGTCCTGGAACCAGTGCACCACAGTTATCAGTGCGTACGCCCCAACACTCCACGCAACAGATGAGGTCAAAACAGAATTCTACTCCAGCCTCGGACAATCAGCTGACCAGCTAGGAACCAAATTAAAAAGCAGAATCACAAAGGTAATCATCTCTGGATTACTACCTGAACCATGCGCAAATTTGCATAGGGTAAATATGATCAGAGAGTTCAACATGTGGCTCAAAGACTGGTGTGGGAGAAATGGGCTTTAGTTCGTGGGGCACTGGCACCAGTACTGGGGTAAGAGGGAGCTGTTCCATTGTGACGGACCCCACTTAGACCGTGCTGGGACTAGGGTCCTGGCGAATCATGTAACTAGGGCTGTAGAGAGAGCTTTAAACTAAATAGTGCGGGGGGGAAGGTTCAGCTGAGCAAAAATTTTTAAAGTCAAAGAATAAGGAGAAGGCAGTAGAGCAGGGTAGCAGTGGGGGAAATGAAAACCAGAGTGTGACAGGAAGGGACAGAATGTATAAACATGAAAGTGAATCAGAAAGTGGGGTCAAAGAAGGAAAAAAGGGTAAAAAAAACAAATTTAAAAGCTCTTTATCTGAATGCACGCAGCATTCATAACTAAATAGATGAGTTGACGGCACAAATAGATACAAATGGGTATGATCTGATAGCCATTACAGAGACGTGGTTGCAAGGCGACCAAGGCTGGGAACTAAATAGTCAAGGGTATTTAACAATTCGGCAGGACAGACAGAAAGGAAAAGGAGGCGGGGTAGCTCTGATAACAAAGGATGAGATCAGCACAGTAGTGAGAAATGATATTGGCTCAGAAGATCAAGATGTTGAATCAGTTTGGGTGGAGATAAGGAATAATAAGAGGGGAAAGCTTATGGTGGGTGTAGTCTATAGGCCCCCTAACAGTAGCTACACTGTTGGACGGAGTATAAATCAAGAAATAACGGAGGCTTGTAAAAAAGGAACGGCAATAATCATGGGCGATTTTAACCTTCACATTGATTGGACAAAGCAAATTGGCCAGGGTAGCCTTGAAGAAGAGTTCATAGAATTTTTCCTGGATAGTTTCCTTGAACAGTATGTTGCAGAAACAACCAGGGAGCAAACTATCTTAGATCTGGTACTGTGTAATGAGACAGGATTAATAAATGATCTCCGAGTAAAGGATCCTCTAGGAATGAGTGACCATGGTTGAATTTCAAATTCAGTTGGAGGGTGAGAAAGTTGGATCTCTAACCAGTGACCTAAGCTTAAATAAAGGAAACTACAAAGGTATGAAGGCAGAGTTGGCTAAAGTGGACTGGGAAAATAGATTAAAGAGTGGGACGGTTGATGAACAATGGCAGACATTTAAGGAGATATTTCATAAGAAGGAAAGGCTGTAAGAGAAGGGATAACCATCTGTGGCTAACTAAGGAAATAAGGGATGGTATCAAATTAAAAAAAAAGGCATACAAGACTAGTGGGAGGCCAGAAGATTTGGAAACTTTTAAAAGCCAGCAAAGAACGACTAAAAAAATAATAAAGAGAGGGAAGATAGATTATGAAAGTAAACTAGCACGAAATATAAAAACAGATAGTAAGGCTTTCTACAGGTACTGAAGTGGGGCAGTAAGTCACACTGGACAAATCAAACATGGAATAGGGTGTTAAAGTGTGTTTGATAGAAGTAGCCTTTGCAAAACCTAAGCCAAGAAACAAAATGTACATCTGCACTGTCTCAAGGCCTCGTCAGAACCTTGATGTCTCTACAGAAGAGATAACTCAGGGATAGTTGTTTTCAAACTGACACATCAGCAAAACTGGTACCCAATACAAGCAAAGGTCAAAGCACAACAAGAGCATGAAAAGATAACATAACATTCCAAAGCTGCATAAACAACGTAGAAACGCAAAGGTTCCCAGGATAGGCAGGACAAGAACCAGCTTCACCTGAATGACAAGTGGCTGTGTCCATTCAAATCAATGTATGTCTCATGTATTGAATGTTCAGCTATTATAGGCCGAGTAAATGTATAAAACCCTTATGTGTTCTTTGTTCGTAGTGCAACAGATACGGAGAATTCAATATGGGCTGACTTGTGGCCTGTTTTCTCCCTTGCAAGTAAAATAAACTTGCGTGTATTTGATTCCTAACAGACTGTGTCGAGGTTGCCATCATCTCAGCAAAACCCGAACCCTGCAGGAGGTAGAAAAGGCCATCCATCAGCTCAAGAACAACAAGGCATCAGGAGCAGATGGAATCCCCACAAAGGCACTAAAGTATGGTGGAGAAGCACTATTGGCACGAATGCATGACCTTATCTCTCTTATCTGGAAGGAGGAGAGCATGCCAGGAGATCTCAGAAATGCCATAATTGTGACCATCTTCAAAAAGTGGGACAAGTCCAAATGCGGCAACTACAGAGGAAACTCCCTGCTGTCGGCCAGTGGGAAAGTCACCCATAGAATCCTCCTCAACCATCTTCTCCCTCTGACTGAAGAGCTCCTCCCAGAGCCACAATGCAGATTCTGCCCACTAAGGGGTACAGCGGACATGATCTTTACTGCCCGACAACTACAAGAGAAATGCAGGGAACAGCACCAACCCTTGTAATGGCCTTCTTTGACCTCACAAAAACCTTTGATACTGTCAACCATAAGGGACTATGGAGCGCCCTCCTCTGCTTTGGCTGCCCCCAAAAGTTTGTTATCATCCTCCGTCTGCTCCACGATGACATGCAAGCCATGATCCTGACTAACGGATCCACCACAGACCCAATCCACGTCCGGACCGGGGTCAAACAGCTAGATTTACTATCTTATGTAAGCTCAGCAGAACAGCTGCGGAATCCCTGACAAACAGTGTGAGTGGTGCTTACAATGTACTTTTGGAATTTCTGCAGCTCTTCCATTGAAGTTAACAATGGACAAGTGAGAGAACCTTCACATAAATTCAACCTGAAATCTCAGACTGAAAAACAGTTAAAATCAAGGACTGAAAGCAAATTAAACTAGTGAAATGAGTGATGAAAATGAAATTGTTATGGTTGATGACTTGATTTAATGTGTAACTGGACAATCACAGTATACTGTGAGAAAAACCTGACCAGAAACAATGCAAACATTTATTTACATTCTATATGTGATTTTTATGGTGCAGATGAATTCACTGCGATTACTGTTCAGTTGGAAGGCAACAGCCGAAAATGGACAATAAAAATGTATTTCCTTCACCATCCAAGGTAGGGTGGGAGCCTTTAGCATTCAATCCCTTCAGGAATTTCTGAATTAACATTTACCAGTAGCTTTTCAAGTAGTATAGAATCTGCATCAATCTGTTATCTGATGTGATCAACATGTTTTATTTTGGTTTGTTTTCCATGGCTGTCAAGTAATCAGCTGGAACAATGGCCACGGAACACATGCCTCAGGTTGACAGATGTGGTTCTCGAGCTGTGGGAATCCCGTCACCATGCAGGGAAATTTTAAAAATAGGCGGAAAAGGCTCTTAAGTATCTATAAATTACCTCATAATGATTTCATTTGGGTTCCCCATAGCTGCAGGTTGGGTCGGCTCCACAATAACAGGTGCACCTGTCAGAAAGGCGCGTGGGAGCGGGTTAACAGCAGGTTTCCGAACCGCAGTGAAAACAATTAACTTTCCCACCCAACCTCCCACCAATCGCTCCCACTACCACCATGGAAAATTCAGCCCTATGTCTGAGATTCCAACATGCTCAATGCCTTCTTGATCCATGCTCACCCTCGCTGCATCTTCAAGATCCCCTAACTGATCCATCTCCATTTCTTCAATCTCTCACTGTCACATTCTATGATCACTCATCTCACCGGCTCTGTACCTCATTGATTCTCATTCATTTGCCACCTTTCCACTCAATGTCTTTGCTAAATAACCTCCTCCTCTCCCCACTCCCAACGCAGTCAGTCCATAATCACCAACATTAAACAATCCTGTAGGGCCACCCATGAATGTCACAGCCACTGTGGTAACAAAGACTGTTAATTGTCTCACCCTCCCCCACAATTTTAAAATGGCTCCGTGTTAGGACCAATTTAATCTCAATGGCGCCATTGAGCTCAACAACTTCTACCTGGATTGACCCCAGTGAGGATGAGCACTGAATGCAGATGCAACCCCAGTAAAACCAAGAGCTACTGTCCCATAAATACATACAGAGATGCACAACTAAATTGATTGCATACTTCATCAACGGTGTTGAATCAGCTAAGGATGAAGTTGAATTGTACCTATGAGTCTTAATAGACTCAATGTTCAACATGCCTAGTCAATGCAGAGTAGCCATCAACAAAGCCAACACCATGTTGAACTACATAGCCAAACCAGTAGAATACAAGTCAGAGGAAGTCATGATCAAACTGTACAGGGCTATGGTCAGACTACACCTCGAGTATTCTGGTCACTGAGAAACATGGGAAACATGGGAAACATTCAAACGCTGGAGCCAGCGCAAAGCAGAGTCATAAGATTGATTTTCAGTGTCATAGGTCTAAGTTATGAGAAAAGACTGAAGAAACTTAGGCATTTCAGCCTGAAAAGAAGACATCCAAGAAGTGACCTTATACAGATAGTAAATGGTATGGAAAAGGCTAATTTGGAATACTACTTTAAATTAAACAGGATGTGGGACAAGGGGACTGAGACTCATACTAATGAAATATAACAATTAGGACTGATACCAGGAGATTCAACTTCACAGAGTGATCAGCACATAGAAGGAAAAGTAATGATGATGGAAATCCTGGAATTATTTAAGTGGCAATTGGATTCAGCAATGGGGAAGTGTAGGGTTACTCTGCCTGGATGCATTAAATGGCCTTCTCATCCATATACATAGCTTAGATCATGGGATATGGACATTTCATGTTATAAACCAGAATTAAACTGGGAAGGATGCTTGCTGAAATCAAACCCATCTCCTCTCTCCCCTCCCTTGTTCCGAAGGTAGGCTGGTGACTGCTGTGAGGCCTTTCAATGGCGCCGTTCACTAACACCTCAAGTTGGAGGAACTTTGTCCAAATTAATAATTTATAAATATATTTTATAAACATTGTGGCCTAGAAAATCGTGGCTGTCATGAAAGTTGCTGGTGTCACTGCGCCTCTGGTTAAGGCCGCTAAAATTTATAGAAGAGATTCACGCTGGGGACAAAAGATTTTTAGCCCAATGCTAACTCACCATGTAATGCCCTCCTGGTGGCATTAGTGCAGGCATCGGAGGCAAAGTTGGCATCCAGAAGCGGTGTTCCAGCTTCCAACAGCCTCTGGAAGTGAGGCAATGAGTTTGCTGCACATTAAAAGAGCAATGCATTGTGACATTATAAAAAATAAAAATGGAATAAAAAAAATGCAGTTTCCAGACCTTACTGCCTTTAAAAGAAAGTACATTAAAAAGAATTCCCAAATGGAAGTCTTCAGCTCTTAAAGCTGAATTCCCTTCCGCACCTCAAAAAATGGGAAAAGTGCTTCATCACTAACACAAATGGCTCAGCAAGCCAGAGAAAGGACACCCGGGCTCTTGCACACAGCATTCCAGCTTTGTGGAGGGAGTAAACATTGCAAGACAGGTCCTCTACCCACAGGGGCCAGGAGGCCCTCCAGAAAACAATGTAGGACCACATCACTGAGGCCATCACTGCTAGCAGTGCCGCCCCCACCACATTAGCTCCAGTGCCCAAAGAAGCTTCATGAGCTCAGATCACAGGTCAAGGTCAGTGAATCTATCTTCACAAACCGTCTCCGACCAACTGAATCACTAGCCTCACATACTGTTCAATGCTCACATACAACTCCATCCCCACCCAATCACTCACCTACAAACAATCTGTACCAATCACGAGGCACACCTCCCATTCTAGCCTCACCTCATCCCCTTGGAGGACACAGTGTTGGCCATTCTTGGTAGGGGCATGGCTGAGCCATTGGCCACCAGCAGGGCAGAAAGGACACAGGATGCCGGTATCCTCATATCTTATCCTCATTCTCGCATGCAGCTCTCACTCTCCCACGCTCCTCTCACCACAGCTGCACCCTTGTGCCTTCCTCATTTCACAAACCCAAGAAATGCAGCCTGCCCAGCCAGTGGATGACCAAGAAAAGGTAGAGGAGAGTGAAGAAGAAACACCATCACTCGATTTCACACTCCCAGCCACCAAATCCTCAAGATCGACCTGCAAGGCCATTTGTAGTGTCACCTACTGAAAGTCAGCAGCCTTCCACCAGCCATGCTGCAGCCACTGGGGTAGAACTGCATGACATCAGTAGGATAGGCAAAGGCACGCACAAGACAGTCACTAAGAATACATAAGGGTGATGTCTTGATGTCATATTGGATGGATAGATGTATAAAGTTGGATTGGAAAGTTTGCTTTTATTTCAGCATCATGGCAAGAGGATGCTGTGATGGTCAGTAACAGGGAAGGTAAGATGTGGGACATATGTTGAATGGAGAATTGGGGATGTGACCATTGATACCACAGGCAGATGATTCCATCCCGGATATCCCAGCCAGAATGGGGCTATCTGTGTTGCATCCTTCCTTCTGTTTCCTCCTCTTCTGCTTCATTCTCTTCTGCTGCCTCCTTTTCGGCTTCTTCCGCTTCAGTTTATTCCTCGTCTGCATCTTCCTCTTCCCTCTGCAAGTGGATGCTGTAAATCTGAAATGACAGCATTAGATGTTGCAAATACTCAGCAGATTACGCAGTATCTTGACCTGAGACGTAAACTCTGTTTCTCTCTCCACGGATGTTGCCTGACCTGCTGGATACTTGCAGCATTTTCTGTCTTCTCAGAGGCCTTCCTTTATCATCTAAGTCCTTGCAAGTATCCAGAAACACCCCCTACACACGTAAAACATTTTCAACATGTATTGCAGCAAGCTACTTCTTCAATAAAATCAAAAAAATCCAGTCCAAAAGCTAGAATGCAAACTTACCTGAAAGTGTGTCCCTTTAAGAGGTGCTGACAGCGCCTCCATCAGCCAGCTGAATGCTGTGTTTTCATGGTGAGCTTCGGACCCAGCGTTGAACTCAACAGTCAGGTTCAAGTTCACCGAGATGACCTTAAATCAGCGTTGCACGTCACCCTTTCCCTAATTTAAATTTACAGGGCTATCGCTCATACTGGCAACTCTGCCGGGCCTCGGAAAATGGCGGACGCCGCGGGACCTGCCACCAGTCCTCTTTTTCGCTACTTTTTCACAGAAACGGGTGGCATAGGCCCCCGAATTTTTAGCCCATAAAGTGTAAGCAATTAGCTGGGGAAAAAGTTGGCTCTATTAAGGACCCAAAAACAGAGTACATGGCTAAAGTATTGAATGATTACTTTGCATCTGTCTTCACAAAGGAAGCGGAAGATATGAAGGTTACACTAAAAGAGGAGAGAGTATTTATGGAGAGCAGAGTAATAGATAGAGGAGACATGATAACAAGATTAGCATTACTGTAACTTGGTAAGTCACCTGGTCCGCATGGAATGCATCCTAGGTTGCTGAAAGAAGCAAAGGTAGAAATAGCAGAGGCATTGGGCACCATCTTTCAATCCTCATTGGATACAGGAATAGTGCCAGAGAACTGAAGGGTTGCAAATGTTATACCACTATTCAAAAAAGAGGAGATGGATAAACCGTGTACTAGTCAGTTAGCCTAACATCAGTGGTGGAAAAGTTATTGGAAACCATTGTCTGGAACAAAATAAACTTTTATTTGGAAAGGCATGGGTTAATCAAAGAGAGCCAGCATGGATTTGGTAATGGCAAATTGTGTCTCAGTAACTTGATTGGATTCTTTGATGAGGTAACAGAAAAGGTTAATCAAGGTAGTGCAGTAGATATTGAACATATGGACTTTCGGAAGTATTCAATCAAGTGGCACACAGGAGGATTATTAAGAAGATGGAAGCCCAAGGATTAAGGGGAAAGTGACAGATGAATACAAAATTTGCTCAGTGACAGGAAGGTGGTTTGCAGTCGTGTTCCCTTTACAATTTTTTTAAATGGCCTAAACTTGGGTGTAGGGAGTAGCATTATAAAGTTTGCAGATGATACAAAAATTGTCAAAGTAGTAGATCGTGATAAGGATAATTATGGTTTCACGATGACATAGACAGGATGGTGAAGTGGGCAAAAGCATGGCCGATGGAGTTCAATGCAGAGAAATGTGAAGTGATGCACTTTGGAAGGACTAATATGGAAAGACAGTATACTGTAAATGGCATGATTTTGAAAAGTGTAGAGAGACCTTAGTGTCCATATACACAAATCCTTAAAGGTGGCAGGGCAAGTTGATAAGGGGTGGTTAAAAAGCACATGGTTTACTCGGGTTTATAAATAGAGGAATAGAATATAAAAGCAAAGGGATCATGCTCGAACTTTATAAATCACTGGTTAACTTTCAGCTGGAATATTGTGGACAATTTGTGTGACACTACCACCGTACAAAATGGGATCGATTCAGAACAGATTTAGCAGCTCAAAACTGGGCATCCATGAGGCACTGTGGGCTATAAGCAGCAGCAGAATTGTATTCCACCACAATCTGTAACCCAATGGCCTTACATATCCTTCACTCTACTATTACCATCAACCCAGAGGACCAACCCTGGTTCAATGAGGAGTACAGAACAGCATATCAGGAGCAGCACCAGGCACACCTAAAAATGAGGTGCCAACCTGGGGAAGCTGCATCACAGGACTACATGCTAAAAAGCAGAAGCAGCATTCTATAGTCAGGGCTAAGTGATCCCACAATCAACGGATCAGATCAAAGCTCAGCAGTCCTGCTACATCCAGTTGTGAATAGTGGTGGACAATTAAACAACTAACGGGAAGAGGAAGCTCCATGAACATCACCATCCTTGAAGTGGGGATTTTGAGCTTTGCTATAATTATAGGATTAAGAAGGGGGCTGTTTGCAATGAATCAGCTTTTAGATCGCTTAATAGGCAATTGAGAATAACATGTTGACTTTGCAAGAATTAATCGAGGTAGGAACCATAAGGGGCCGAGGAGGGTATGACTCTTTAACAGGATATCATCTGGCTAGGGCAAGGGTTAAGGCAACGATAACAAATTGTGGCCACATCAGTCATGCGCTTGCTTATTCGACTACCTCAATGTTACGCAAGCTAGGCAGAAAACAGAGGCGAGTGACGTGGACCAATCAGTCACTGTGCATGCAGGCTTTAAATTAATCAAATTGTGTCAAAGGATCATGCATGAGGTTGAGCATGTAGTTTAAGTGTATAAAAAGCTGTTGAAAACTACTATCAGTGGAACAGTGTCCTGGCTAGATCCAGAGCAGGACCTTTTCTCCACTGGTGTGAATAAAAAACTACTTGAACTTTCGAACGCAGACCTGGTGTCAAGTGTTTATTTCAAATACTCCACTTCAATTGGCGAAGTCGGCAGGATCTC
The DNA here is from genome assembly GCF_044704955.1 of Pristiophorus japonicus. Taxonomy (NCBI): domain Eukaryota; kingdom Metazoa; phylum Chordata; class Chondrichthyes; family Pristiophoridae; genus Pristiophorus; species Pristiophorus japonicus. The sequence continues at coordinate 178,181,299 of NC_091979.1, read as the reverse complement.
AAGTGGGCGGCGGGCACTGGCAGATGGAAGCCATGTCAAAGGTGTGAGTAAGTTTTAATTACCATGCACAGTTAGGACAAGGGCAGAAATCCATCTGGTGTCAGCCGCCTGAGAGATCCGAATCTGCAGGTCTGGCCGGGACTTCAAATAGTCTGCGTAAAAATCCCAGGTAAAACAATTACTGTCAGTTATATAGAAATGTGTCTGTGTAACGTTGTGATTAATAATTACTATAAGTTGCAAGTAATGGTCTCGCTCGTGAGGAATAAGTAAGGGACGTACCACTACCAACCAATAGGGTGAAAGTATTAGTCTCACTCAGGGGGAGTAAGTAAGGGATGTACCGCTGACAACATATAGCCATGGGTAGTGAGAAACTCGAGTGGGGAACAGAGGGGTCTCTGACACGGTACCTAGTAGACAAAAATCAAAAACTAATTGGAATAACGATTAAATAAAATTGGAAACCAGATGACCCACCCGCTGAATAAAGAAAAGGGTGAGAGTCGGAAAAGAAACAAAAGGAGGAGAAAGCCCTTGTTTTAGTTACTCGCGCATATTATGAATTAAGTAGACGGACTAGACTATTGACTGAGAAAGCGACAAAATAAACCGACAGTACGTGTGATGGTGTCAGGACACACGAAAAGGATGACAATATAGAAGGTGGGGCAGGTTTAGAGAAGATCTCTCACCCAGAGGGTGGTGAGGGTCTGGAACTCACTGCCTGAAAGGGTGGTAGAGGCAGAAACCCTCACCACATTTAAAAGGTAATTGGAGGTTCACTTGGAGTGTACGGGGATCAGAAACTGAAACTGGTTTAAGGAATAATAGATAGTTATGACTCAATAAAAAGGAGAAAAGGGAAGATCATGTTTCTTTCTTACCATTCTGGTGTTTTTCTTCGGTGTTTAAAGTTTTTGGGAAGGCATATTCCTTTGTGTGGCTGTGGCTTCGCCCCCTTTTCCAAGGGGCATTGGGAAGTTTAAGATTGGAATTACTGAGGTTAATTAACCTATTAAAAATCAGACTTTTATTATGGCCATGATAACATTCTCATTGGTGTAAATTGTGTGGAGAGCCTTTAGTTCTGAACATAAGGCATTTCACATCAATAATTGGTATAGTTTTTAAAAAATTCTGACCAATGTGTAACTGGGGAGAAAAGGATAAAATGCTATTGTGTGCAAAGTTGTTTTCCTGAATGTTTATTTTAAGCCTAAAAGCACAGACGTTAAACTGAAAAGGCTGCAAGCTGTGGGATGAAAGTTGACATTGATTGATGGTGTCTGTATTTGTCGGCTTTCGAAACAAAGGAAGTTAACTCTTTCACAGGCAGCTGTGAACTCTGTTTTAATTCAGTGGGCGATACCTTTTGAATATTGGAAATGTTCTTAATTTGAAGAGAATATTTGTTCCTGGTGTAGAAAGAATTTTAGGATCATGTTACAAATTAACCCCTTGGGCTCTTAAGCAGAATCACCAGAGATTCTCTGTTTATTTTGTTTTAAGTAGATGACCATCGGGAAGAGGCGATGTTGTTTCAAGGGTTTAGTGGATTGTGGCTGAGGGATCAGGAGGGTACACCACCATAACTGACTACATCTGGCCCCAAGTAAATCTCAGGAGTGGGAGTTGTGGGGCCAGGTAATGGAACAAAACTATGCCAGGGTGGAAGTTTTGAACTCCGGTACAAGGGACTATATAATATCATTGATAAAGCTAGTCCCATGGTATATGCAGCCCGGTTGCCTAGGAAAATTAAACAGTTTTATATTAACCAGATTAAGTTTTTTTCAATTCACCAGCAGGTACCAAGATAAGAGGAAATGGAGGGGGATGAGGAAGAAGGGGTGCCGAATGGGATACCCCCATTTAATTAGGTACAGTATGATCCAAATGGAAGTGCAGGACACGGGAGCTGAAAGAATCTCCTTGGGTCCCAGATCTGGAACCACCTCCTGTCCACAGACATGCCTCGCAAATCCCTCCAATCTCACAAAGTAGTAAGAGACATATCGTGAATGGTAAAAGTAAGGACGGCTGAGGGTATAGGATAAGGGTACATTTCCAGTGGCATGGTAATCATACCAGTGTAACCGTCCATTATATCATGGGGTGCAAGAACAGGAACGTGGTTATACAAGCAGTAGAGTTAAAAAAAAAAAGACTCATCCAAAGGCTCCTTCCCCAATGAATAAAAAAATTGTGGGAAAAGCAAATTGTTTGTCATAAACACATCTCAGGGCCAACAACTCACATGATATTGTACCATGAAGTGCATCACGAAGTGGTACCTGTAATATTGAATCTGACCAAAATGGGACTACTTGGGTGGTGCAAGCCTAAAACAGCACGGCTACATGGGAGAATGATCAAGGGATTTTGGCAGAGAGCCAGTACAACCTGCACTGAATTCAGGGAGCGTGATGGGCTTGATCATACCTTGACAAGAATGGTGCTGAGACTGTTGGGGAGAATCATAACAGAAGGCAGTGAGGCTTGATTAATATGTTGCAACTGGTTTAATGCTAAAAAGAGGGTAAACCAGATTATAAAAGGGGAACAAATCATCTTCAACAAAACGGCTCAAAATAATGTATGGATATTGGTTAGTGGAATAAGCCCTAGGAAACCTACAGTATATTGCAGAGTGAAAGCTCTCTTTCTAGGTAACTGATTGAGACCTAGAGCAATGTCTACTGATCAACTTACTAAGACTCTGTGCCAAGTTAAAAGGTTGCTACAGGTGTACTCGGTGGCATGAGTGTCATTTACAGCACCCTGTTAGAGATAGTATGGTATTACCCAATCATGCCTGAGAACATTTAGTAGGATACAATGAACACTGGGTGGATGGGAAAAACACATGTAGCCCCAGGCCGAATTGGGTGAGCTCAAGCTCAGGACATGTTCATTTGCCTCTACAACGTGGTAGAACATGCAGCCTCTGCATGTGGGTTTAATTGGGATGGGATAACATGGAACTGCACCATGAAGGTAATTGCAGGACTGCATTTTCTAGTACAATCTGTATAAAGAGGGAAGGATGAATATTGTATCAGCACCATACACCGGGAATACCAGTACAGTACCAACCTGACTTGTCCCATTGCAACGGGAATATTTGTTTTACCCCAGTCCAAACTGTGAGACTTGGGGTGCGGGTTTCATTAAGTATTTATTTGCGCAGGCAAGTAAATATCACTGTAGGAAAGGAATTAAAAGTGTAACTGCCAAAGGGAAGATATAATGAATTTGGATAGTTAATTGGGCCAATTGAGGACCAAGTACAATGGGCATTAAGCGAAATGGGGAACAGAAGGTCACAATAGCTAGACGCTGAGGTGATACTTACAGTACATATGATCGAGATAGTCCGACAATGAACCACGAGACAATGTGTGGTTTTCATGTTATCTATTGTCTAACAACAACTGACACACACTATCGGTATGAGGCGAGGGTGGCCACTATTAACACATTTGACATGGCCAGTATAGACCAAGAAGTTCAATACTTAGCCCAATGTTTGAGAAACCTTTCACTAAAGGGAAATGATCTAACCGTCTGAGTGACCCCACATGCTATTCGTTGCCCTCCTTCTATGGGGTGTGCGCACACTATCACATCCAAATATTGCATGCAGCCATCGATGTGCATCCCTTGGAATAGGCCACTTAGTTTCACCGTATAGGGGGGCATATATAGGAATAAAAACTGGGATTGACCTTATATCTTGCCTATATTCTGTACTGCCCACAGAGGTTCGCCCTCCACAGTTGTCAGAAACAGAGGACGAGGTCGCCAGGCAAATGCTGCAAGTCGTGGAAATCCGAGAACCTCATGCCCAAACTATCAATAAAATAAGTGTGCGACTAAATGATCTAACCCAAGAAACATGTAAAGAATTTGTATGTGCAATGTACTGCACGTGGTTACTCGGGAACATCCGATACAGTGTAGACCAGATGAAACAGGGAAAAATACCCAAATGGACAAGTAATGAACAGTTGTCCAAATGGACTAAGGACGGTATTACCCACTGCGATGTTCGCAAGACAACACAAGTGTTCTTGTCCCCAAGTAATTGTATTACCAGAGAAGGGAAATTGATAGGTATGGTCCTAGCTATCCCACAGATAGATGGTGCAGAGGCAGAACCTCTGTGGACAGTACAGAATATAGGCGAGATATAAGGTCAATCCCAGTTTTTATTCCATGATATGCCCCCCCCCCCCCCGTGTGGTGAAATTAAGTGGCCCATTCCAAGGGGTGCACATCGACATCTGCACGCAATATTTGGATGGCAGGACTGACATATGAGGAGAGACTGGATCGACTGGGCATGTATTTACTGGAGTTTAGAAGGATGAGAGGGGATCCCAGAGAAACATATAAAATTCTGACGGGACTGGACAGGTTAGATGCAGGAAGAATGTTCCCGATGTTGGGGAAGTCCAGAACCAGGGGACATAGTCTAAGGATAAGGGGTAAGCCATTTAGGACCGAGATGAGGAGAAACTTCTTCACTCAGAGAGTTGTTAACCTGTGGAATTCTCTACCGCAGAGAGTTGTTGATGCCAGTTCATTGGATATATTCAAGAGGAAGTTAAATATGGCCCTTATGGCTAAAGGGATCAAGGGATATGGAGAGAAAGCAGAAAAGGGCTACTGAGGTGAATGATCAGCCATGATCTTATTGAATGGTGGTGCAGGCTTGAAGGGCTGAATTGCCAACTCCTGCACCTATTTTCTATGTTTCTATATTTCTATGTTTCTATGTTTCTATGATAGTGTGCGCACACCCCATAGAAGGAGGGCAATGTATAGCGTGTGGGTTCACTCAGATGGTTAATTGCATGGTGGAAATCAGCCCCCTCAGTCAGGAAGGGACTGAGGTGGCAGCCCGGGATGATGGGACATACTGCATATCTACCAAGGAAAATGAGTACAAGCATGGTAATGTCATGTGTGCAATCCTACAGCCTAATTTCTGTTTTACACTCAAAGCTGTGGTCCAGATAGGCCATCGATATCTATTCCCACAAAAGGAGGAACGCATAAAGAACATTACTTTGAACAACCCGGACTGGAATGATGTAATGAAACAATTCGAGATACCTAATTGGCAGAGCAGTCCCCGTTTCAAAGAACAATTGAAAAAGGACACTGAGAAAGTAAAATGAAATTATCATGAGATTTTGAAGGATTCCATACAGCATTCGAAGGACATCAAAGAAACCCTAAAGGACACTCAGTGGTGGGAGAATGTATGTAATTGGGGAATGAATGTGGACATCTATCCATAGATTCATATAGCTTCTCACGTACTGGAGGTTACACAGTTAGGCTGGGGAATTGGGTTATGTGTGGCATGCAGGAAAAGGTAAAGGAAGGGGAAAGCAAAGGTGTTGATTATGGAACAGCTCAAAAGTTGTTAGCCGAGCACCCTGAAATACTTTCAGACATAGGTGTCATCTATTCAACTATCATTGTAACCCATGTATAAGCTGACCTAAGTTGTACACCTTGAGAACATTGACCACAAGGGGGTGAACTTGTGGGAGACACTCCTAACCTAGACTTTCAGGTATAAAAGGGGAAGCTCCACCCACCTTCATCACTTGAGGTCTTGGTAATAAAGGTAACTTGTCACAGAGTGACCTTCTCTCAAGTATGGGCCTCGTGTGCATTTATACTGTATAGTAAGGACATATCATTGGTGACGAGAAACTGGGATTTAAACCATGTGAGCATGGCCACAAGCAGCACAGAAGAGAGGTACTGTGTTGGTGATGATTGGGACGGCTTTATTGAGAGACTACAGCAAAGTTTTGTCACTAAGGAATGGTAGGGACGGGTTTCAGCCGACAATCGCAGGGCTCATCTCCTGACGGTTTGTGGAACATACTCCCTGATGAAGGACCTTCTAGCGCCAGAGAAGCCGGCGGACAAGACGTTCGAAGATCTCAGTAAATTGATCGAGGAACTCCTTAAATCGGCGAGCAGCATGCACATGGCGAGACATAGGTTTTACACACACTGGCGGCGAGAAGGGCAAAGCGTTCCTGACTTCGTGGCAGATCCCGGTGACTGGCGAGCCTATGTAAGTTCACAGATGCATGCAGAGCGGAGATGCTGCATGACTTTTTTATTGAGGGCATCGGGCAAGCTGGGGTTTTCAGGAAACTGATTGAGACCAAAGACTTGACCTTGGAAGCGACGGCTCTGATAGCCCAGGCATTTATCTCAGGGGAGGAAGAGACCAGAATGATGTATGACAAAATTATTGGCTCAAATGCGGCAAACGACCAGGGAGTCAACATTGTTAACGCGACACACAGTTCTCTAGGCAGACAAGGGCAATCGGACATGCCCCAGCATGTAGTCGAGCTAAAAGAGGGAATTCTATAGAGACAATGGCTAGCTGAACGACGATTCATGCCATCGCAATGGACAATGCGGCCAGTAATGGGCCCTTCAACACCTGTTAATGGTGCGCTTAAGGACAGTTACAGAGACAGTCAGAGACGGTCGACTGGCAATGGACCTTATGTTTCCAACAACGGAGCCTCCAGCTCATGCTGGAGGTGTGGAGGCAAACACCCAGCCAGAGCTTGCAGGTATCAGCAATATACCTGCAGAAACTGCAACGTCAGCGGTCACTTGGCGCATATGTGCAGGAAGCCTGCAGCCAGGTTGATGTACGAGGAGGACGAGCCTGATGTAAGCCCTACGAGGCCAAATGAATACTGGAGGAAATCGCTGGAAGCTGAAGTTCAGCGAGTTCATGTGGAGCACATATACAGTTCATATACCAGGACGCCACCGATAATGATGAAAGTGCTCCTCAATGGCATCCCAGTATTAATAGAGCTAGACACGGGGGCCAGCCAGTCCCTGATGAGTATCAAACAGTTTGAAAGATTGTGGGTGTCCAAGGCCAGGAGGCCAAAATTATTGCCGATTGACGCACAGCTACGGACATATACAAAGGAGATCATTCCGGTGCTAGGCAGCGCCACGGTAGTCGTGACCCACAAAGATTCGGAGAACAGGTTGCCACTATGGATTGTCCAGGGGAATGGTCTCGCACTACTGGGGAGCAGTTGGCTTGCTGTCATGAACTGGAAATGGGGCGATGTCAATGCAATTTCTTCTGTGGAGCGAGTATCATGCTCACAGGTCCTGGACAAATTTGACTCATTATTTCAACCCGGCATCAGCACTTTCATGGGGGCCAAGGTAGTGATTCACATAAACCCAGACGCCAGGCCAGTACACCACAAGGCCAGAGTGGTGCCGTACGTGATGCGGGAAAAGATAGAATGCGAATTGGACCGCCTGCTGAGGGAAGGCATCATCTCGCCAGTCGAATTCAGTGATTGGGCGAGCCCGATCGTGCCGGTGCTCAAGGCGAATGGGTCGGTCAGGATATGTGGCAATTACAAGGCCACCATCAATCGGGTGTCACTCCAAGACCAGTACCCGCTACCGAGAGCGGAGGACCTCTTTGCGACGCTATCCGGTGGCAAACTTTTTTCAAAATTGGACCTGATCTCAGCTTACATGACCCAGGAGCTGGTGATTGAGTCGAAGAAACTGACCACCATCACGACACTCAAGGGGTTGTTTGAGTATAAAGATGTCTGTTCAGGATTCGTTCGGCCGCTGCGATCTTTCAGCGAAATATGGAAAGCCTCCTCAAGTCGATTCCAAGGACGGTGGTTTTTCAAGACGACAT